>NC_071395.1:11160531-11798149 GCF_022682495.2 Desmodus rotundus
AGCCAAAAATGGTTTTATAGTGTTTTTTTAAAATTCTAATTATAAAGGAATATGCAATGGCTGCTTATAGCTACAGTCTCAGCTCGTGATTTATTTTACAAGTCTTCCCTCACAGTTCTTTGCTACAGACATACTTTGTGTTTTATTACCAGTTTCTTCCATTGCGTCATGCTCTCAGTGGGCTGGTGTGCCTATATTTTATTTTACTCCTGCCATTAATTACCTGTGGGCCTATATCGTGTCTCCCTCAGACCCATTTATTATAATGGTGCCTGCTGGGGTCCCTGCAGCTAGCAGTCTGTCAGCGTTTCCATAAGAAACCCCATTTCACAGGGGCTTGAAATCCAGCTGTAAAACTGTGCTTCAGGCTGTACATGTTTAGAGTACATAATATGAGCTATGAAGCTTTTTATTTTTAGCTCCAAAAAGACAAACTGGGGGAGGGGGGAGCTGTTTCAAAGTTGATGGGCATGTGCCCTGATTTTCATAATAAAAAGAAAAGGTTTCTTTTCTCTTAGAAACAATGTAATTATAAAAATATTTACAGGGTTGGTTTTCTTCTTTACAAAATAAAAACATAATTCTGGATGGTCCATAAGAGCCTCAATACAATCTAGGTGACAGGTATACTTTCGTATTTGTTTTTTCATTTTAATTCCCTAAAATACATACGACTGGTAACTTTTTAAGGAATTTTGATTTAGTCATAGAACAACTCAAGAGACATTCTAATGACAATATTAAAACTGATCTTTTAAAATATTTTCAAAGTTAGCTATGGAGTTGTTCATTCTTTGGACAGTCTTCAAATATGAATGTTATTTACCACAAGGAAGACTTTGGAATTTAGAATTCATAAGTTTCTGGAAAATTATCATCTCAAAAGAAACAAAAATTACCCTATCTTGGGTATATCAGTAGAATTGCTAGATAAAATAACAGACACTCAGCTAAACATTAATTTCAAAAATATTAGTATAAGTAATCCCAGAATATAAATAAATTTTAGTATGTTACACTATGAGAGGTGTCTGTTGATTATCTGAAACTTTAACTTAACATGGTCTCATATTTTCATTAGCAAAATCTGTACCATAAATATTAGAGATTAGTTATTTTTCATATTCTTTTAACCTAAAAGTAGAATTCAATACAATAGAACATCTGAAGAATAAAGGAATGGGCAGAGAGTCTTGGAATTCTTAAAACACTGCACAGGCTATAGAAATACTTCTTTCCAGAATGAATTTGTTGTTAGGACATAACAGGTTCTTGTGGATAGAAGCCAAAAGGGAATAATGTGATAAAGGGAAATGAAAGAGAGGCTGTTCAATAGGAAGAGATTCCCCAAGGAAGACAACTGAGGTACTTGAACACATGCGCAAGGGGAAGAGAAGACAGTGACGAGAATCTGAGAAGACATTCCTAGATACACAGCGCCCTTGGTGCACCCTGTTATAAATACTTGACTTAATTTTGAAGTTCACGACCACTAAGTACATTTTTAGTCCATTTGTTTGATTTTAAAATAAAACTCACTCAGAAAAGAAACTATTTAAAAATAAATTTCAAAGTACTTGACTCATTTACACAATCAAACATTTTCTTTAAGCAGCTTCAAGAGGCTGAAGGAATAGATCTAGTAGTTGGAGAATTGCTGGGAAATTAAAGGCAATAGAAACTTGGCTGAGATGCATCATTATAGCAGTTACTAGGGATAAAGAGAATGTCACTAAATAGTGTCTTCACTAAGCATCCATCAATGATATGCCTACCACAAAAATAGTCCCATGAGATATAACACAAGAGTAGAATGAATCACTTATGAAAGGCTTCTTTTGTAGCTAGTTAAATGGGCCATAATTGTACAAAACAAACACTATCCTAAAACATTCAAAATATGGGTAAATCCATGTGGAAGGGTGTTTTCTCAAGGTGAATTTATGTCAAGGGCAAAAAGAAAATAATTATATGTATAAGACAAACAGTAACATGAAACATTGAGTGAATATGAACATGGGAATCAGAAGTCTAGAATAATACACATTCCATGTTAATAAGAACTTAAAACATAGTTATATTCATAGTTAACAAAAAAAAATTTTAATATGGCAACTAAAAAGAATAACAGTCACTGATAAATGTCTTTGGTAGTTCCACGTTCACTAAATTTATTTTGCTGTCTGTTGTGATTCTGTACAACAATATGCACTTGTTAATTTATTTGCATTAAACTAGAATTGTAGTTATGGACTGTGGACTCAATGTGTGTGTCCACCCAAAATTTGCATGCTGAAACCCCAAGCCCCAGTGGGATGGTATTAGGAGACCAGTCCCCAGCACTGCTCATGCCGCCATTCCACATGTGGGGACTCCTCCCTACGGGACATGTTTCTTATCTGTGACCTTTAGCTCTTCTACTAAAATGTCCATCATAAGCTTCCAAGAGCAGAAATTTTACTTGTCATAATGCAAAGACATCAAGAAATAAGTTATAAAAATTAAACCCAAAGCCATTTCTAATAAAATGAAACTTTTCTGAATAATACCTGAGTAAATAAATGATAGAATCATATAGAAATGAGATTTCTTGGAACGTAATAAATGTAACACTGCATTAAACACAAAGGATTTAGTCAAATCAGTACCTAGGGATTGTTTCTGTCAGGATTATTTTTATCTGTAACTGACAGAACCCCTATAATAATAGTAGTTGATACAAGGTGGAATTTTATCTCTTTCACATTAAAATAAAAATCCTGACAATAAGAAGTCCAGAGGCAGTACATCGACCTGAGGATCAGGAGTACCCTTCCAGCTGGCTGCTCATCTGACTGTGCCAGCATCAGCTGTCACATTAGCTCTGCAGACAGCAGAATGAGTTAAAAAAAAAAAACAAAACTGGAATAAGACAATGGTTTCCTTTAAAGGCACTCCCCAGAAACTGTACATGCTGTTTCCACCTGAATACGCCAAGATATAACAGTAGCTGAGCAATGTTGTCTTTATTCTAAGCAATATGTGCGCAACTACTGTGCAAGGATCTATCGCTGAGGAAGAACCTATCGCTCATCTACTGGGATGAAACTCATGGACTCTCACATGCATATAACTGTCTTTAGTTGATTCACAGAAAAGTAATTGAACTAGTAATTTAAATAAATTTAAAAACTTGAATAAAGATTAAAATTAAAATTAACAATTTATAAGGAAAAGTATACCTAAAACAAAGATCCCACTTTGGAAATCTGTTCTAAAAAAGCACAAACACAAAATATAAAACTAAAATGTTACATTGGATAAAAAGGACATTAAAGGCTAATGTTTGTTATATCCTGGTGATATGCAAATTCTTACTGAATTACAGAACCTCTAGAAATTACAAAATTCCCTAAACTCTTTCAAAGAGAGTGGACACTCTTTTAAAACAACAGAGTAAGAGCCCCAGAAAATCTGCTGCTTCAAAAAAGCAAAAACAATGGCAGAATTTTTCAAAATTAAGTTTTTCTGAACTCTGGAAATTAGCTAAAGACCTGCGACAAGCTGAGGAGCATTTACTCAGTAAAAGGGCTGTATTCCACACAAAAACAGAGACCTCTGTAGCGCTTTAACTTTCTCTAACCCCAATCACCTCTCCTCAGTTCTGTGGTAACTGTGAAAGTCAACACTGTCATAACCACAGTAGTTTTTAAAAAACAAGAGTCTAGCCCACGAGAGGGGACAAAACGGGTTCGCAGCTCCCTATGAGGCCTTACCTCACAGAATCCTGGCTGCCTGACCTGCCTGGCCATTGCTGAGACGAGTGTCATCCGTACAACTTGTCTTTAATTTAATTGACTCAACTCATTCAGGCAGAAAAAAACCTTTTCCCCAGGGTGTTTGTCAAAAATAATCAGCAGCAATTATTTAAAATTGAAGCTGCTTGAAGCAGTGAAACAAGGTGGAGTAAACAGGCCAAAAATATATTAGAAAAATCTGGCAAAACAGATGCCCACGCGAGGCTTTGGAAACCCCAGCATATTCCTGGGAATAGGGATGGTCGCTGGCATGTCCAGTGCTGTGCTCACTGCCATGAGAGACTTGAAAAGCCCTTGATTTCTCACTTCTGGCCGGACGTTAGGCTCTGCAAAAAAAAGGAAGTGCAGACTGAGGTAAAACTGCAGTCAGCCAGGGCAATGAAAGTGCACCCCACTATGTGCGCAGGAAGAAATGGGGGAGAGTTTTCTTTAACGCATTTAAGAAAATTTATGTACAATCATTAGGTGACAATGAAGCTAACTGAGCAAAGAATTCAGTGGCAGCATAGGACACACAAATAACGTAATCTTTCCAGAATCAGGGAGAATCATTTTCCAGCTCCTTCTGCAAAGCCACTACTACCCTGTACCATCATCCCAGATGACGATATCAAAATAAAACTACAAAGCAATGTCCCTTAAGAACATAAATGCAAAAATCTTCCAAAAATGTTAGCAAACAGAATCTAACACATAGGAAGATTAAAGGGCATGACAAAGTGAGATTTATGCCAAGAATGCAAGGTTGGTTTAACATTTGAATATTAATTCATGTTCTATACCCTCCTGACAGAATGACAGAATAAAGGACAAAAACCACATGATTATCCCAATTGGTGAAGAACCAGCATTTGCTCAAATTTCATACTCTTCATGATAAAACAGCAAACTAGGAATAGAAGGGAACTTCCTCAACCTGAAAATAGGTTATCTATGAAATCCCACAGGTGACGTCATGTTTAATAATGAAAGACTAAATGTCTTTCCCTTAAGGAAAGAAACAAAACAAGGAGGTCTGGTATCATCACTTATACTCAGCATTGTACTGTAGGTTCCGGGGAGGGCGGTTAGTCAAGAAACATGAAACAGAAGGGATCCACATCAGAAGGAAGGAGTAGACCTATCTCTATCCACTGATAATATCTTGAATGTAGGAATCCAAAGGACCAAAATTTTACCCCCCTGAAGCTGCCCTTTTGCAATATTGATTTTAAGCTATTTATTAGGAACCAAAGACTCAGAAAGAACCTTTGACCTCCCCTTTTCTTAACCAAGAGATTCGGACAACAAGCGTGCCAACACAATTAAATAGGGGGAAAGAATAGTTTTTTCCACAAACAGGATTGGGACAGCTGGATCTCAAAAGAATAAAGTTGTTCCCTTTCTTCACGCCATATACAAAAAATTCGTTTAAAATGGATTATAAACTAAAGGTAAGTGATATCACTTTAAAACTCTTACAGGAAAACATAGGCATGAACCTCACGAGCTCAGGTTATCCAAAGTCCTCTCATATATGACAGCAAAAGCACAAGTGACAAAAGAAAAAGTAAACAAATTGGACTTCGTTAAAGTTACACAATTTTATGCCTGAAAGTATAGCACTGAGATAGTGAAAAGACGATTGTTTGGCAACTCCCCTTACAGAATGACTTCCACCCAGAGTTCGGTTTGATAACTGATGACACCACACATGCACCAGGAGGGTACAAAACACACCCTTTCATACAATGGGGCTTTCTGAGTGAGCGGACGAGCCCTGAGCAGGTACAAACACTGCTTGTGAGACCCAGGAAAAGAGACTGGTTTGGGGATTTCTACAGTGTTATGGGTTGAGGGTCCCAATGCACAGTTTGAACTTCCCTCCAGTCCCAAAGGAGGGAGAACGTGGACTTGCTCAGCAGCTTGCTCAGCTTGGTACAGAAGGGGAATTTAGAAGCGTGGGCCTTCGGAGCTCCCAGGAGTCAAACATCAAAAATGGAGTTAGACTCTCTATCACAATAGTCAACAAAATAGAAAAAAATATTTACACATCATTTATGCACCTGTGTACACATATACATATGTCTAAGTAACATGTGAAAAGACACTCAACATCGTTAACCGTGAGAGAAAAACAAATCAAAACTCTAAGACACCATTTCACACCACCAGGATGGCCCAGATAAACGACTGGCAAAAACAAGTGTCCACAAGGCTGTGAAGAAATTGTAACCCTTATGCATGGCTGTGGAACTGTACAGTGGTACAGCCACACTGGAAGGCAGTCCGTCAGTCCTTCGAAATGTCAAACACAGCTGTCACCAGCTATTTCACTCCTCGGTACCGAAGAGAAAGCGACCACATGTCCGCACGGAAACCTGCCTGTGGATGTTCACAGCAGCATTCTTCGTAATGGTCGAGAAGAGAAAACGCAAATGCCCGTCAGCCAATGAGTGGGTAAACAAGGTGTAAAACGCACACTGAAGTGAATGTTACGTGACTATTGAAACCACCAAAGAACCTAGAAACTACTGTGCTGCATGGAAGAACTCGGTCACAAAACACCACACATCCCCTTTACATAATGTGCAGAAGAGGCAAACAGGAATTGGGACCATTAAGTGGTATGGGGCTAGTGTTTGGAGTGTTGAAAATATTCTAAATTAGACAGTGATGATGGGTAGCTCATTTGGTTAGAGCATCGTCCCAATATGCCAAGGTTGCTGGTTCAATCCTCCAAGGGGGCACATACAATAATCAATAATAATGAATGCATAGGTAAGCAGAGCAACAAATCTCTCTCTTCTTCCCTTCCTCTCTTCATAAAAAATCAAATAAAAATTAAAAATACTAATGGTATACTTTAAATGTGTGAGTTGAATGGTATATGAATTCTATCACAGTAAACACACACAGACACACACACCACCCACAGACCCAAATCTCTTAAATACAGCAATTATGTGCAAATATGGGAAGACATTTTAGTCAGTACGCTGTGCTAATGTGGTGAACGCAGCTATTATAGGGAGTGATAGAGAAAATTATTTGAGGAGTGTAACTTTTTATGACCCAAATGAGATGAATGCTGAGTTCCGTAAATTTTCATCCCTGACACTTTGCCTCGGCCCTCATTATTTTGCCCTTGGGGATGCCCTGTCTTAAATTGCTCTGCTTTCATTTCATGCACAATTATCTGCTGGCAAAGGGAGCCCCCAAAGTGCGGAGCTGCGAAGGTGATGCTCCCTGCTGATGTCCCTCAGAAGTGGGGCAATCCGGCAGGCTCGCCCAGGCCCCTCACGTTCAACACCTCCCGCTGCAGCTCGGGTTACAAACTGTATGGTCACTCTACCCTGCGAACTATTGTAGGGGCCCCAGATCAGGAGTCTATTTGACAGGTTAAAGTATTTCATAAAGAATTCTTTTCAAGCACAACTACTTGGTAATGTTTAAGAATGCATAGTTATATGGGAAAAGAATAAAGAAAGCAAGTGATTGCCATAAGGTCAGTGTGGAGTAATTTTGCGCCCACCAGGGTCATTTGACTACGTCTATAGATGTATCTCGCAGTGGGGGGACAGAGGGCAGGCGCGGGGAGAGGTAGGAGGATTTTACTGACACCTAGTGGCAGAGATCAGCGATGCTGCTTAGCATTCCACAATGCCCAGGAGACCGCCCTGCAACACAGAACTTCCTGGGACAAAGGGTCTCCAGTGCTGTGGAGAAGGAACTCTAGGGCAGTGTTTTCATTTGCAGGGGAGGTATGCGAAGTATGTATAGATGCATACCTAAACATGCACATATATACTCTAAGATAATTAACTGAGCTGCTTATGTTGGTGCAGTTTTTTTTACATGCATGGTATACTTTTTAAAAAGCAGAAAAAATAAGGAAGGCAGAGAGGGATCTTGAACAGATCAATTGCAGGAAATAAATACAAACATATATAATATAATCATTTCCAAATATTTTAGGTACGAGGTCTTTCAGGCTTTTAAAATTTCAATATTGTTGCCCTAGAGACAGCATTCCAAAATAGAAATATGTTAAGTATACCAATGAACTTTATTGAGCAAAATAATCCTTATAAGAAAATATCACTTAAAAGAAGACTGTATATTAATTTTACTGGTAACTACTAACATAAAATTTTAATCAACTTATAGCAAAGTAAATTTGGAGGTGGAAAGTCAAACAAGTTTTACTTTTTTAAAAGTTAAACCTTGTTTTATTAAGGCAAAATGTTAAGAAATTCTAAGATTGGGGAAAATATTCTATGAAATATTTAAGAATGAAGATGACAATTTCTTAACATGATAAAAATATCTCAAGGCAAGTACTACATCATAAATAATCAGTTTAACATAGTATGGGCTATAAGAATTCACATTTAAATCACAGAGAACAAAAATCTATTATTATCATTTATTTTCACATTTTCCTGGAAATTCAAATTAGTCCAATTAGATTTTAAAACAGAAATAAAAATTAAAGACTTCGTAGATCCTGCCCTAGTTTATTCCACATTGTTTTCAATGAGCTTCCAGTCTGTGTTCTCATCTTATCTTATGCAGATCAGAGTCCGGAGTAATGAGATGGTTTATAAGACCTTAATTAATTACCAAGCAATATGTATAAAAGACATAACCTCTATTCAATCCTTAATTTTAACTCAGTCCTCATACTCAGTGTTACTATTATCAAAGTTTTCTTAATTACATCCCCAACACTTTTACGGCAGGTGGAGGTGAATTTGGGGATGGACTAAGCTTGTAGGTCTGACAGGTTACTTGGTAACCGATACAGCAGTTTGGCCTTCACGAGAGCATGGGTGGACCTGGAGAATATCATGCTAAGTAAAATAAGCCAAAGAAAAACAAATGCCATATGATTTCACGCCTATGTGGAATCTAATGAGCAAACTGAACCAACAAGCAAAGAGACAGACTCAGAGAGAGAGAGCAGGCTGGCAGCTCCGGGTGGGGGTCAGGTGGCAAGGACCAAGTGAAAAGGAAAGGATTTGTGGATACGGCAACAGTGTGGTGATCGTGGGGGGAGAGGGGTATAAGGGGGCTAAATGATAAGGAAAAAATGCAATTTAAAAAGTGGGTTTCTTGTAAACAAAAATAAATTTTAAAAATCAGGAAAAAAGCCCACCCTGATTCTGCAGAAAGCTTTCTACTTTTAACTCTAGAATGAGAAGACAACCAGGCACCATCATCTACAGTTCATGCAACTTAGGTCTGTTCTATCCTCTGACTTTTCTTGGCAAAGCAGCTCAAAAAGCTTAAGGAATTTAGAAAATTTTAAACATACCAACTGTTCTGACATTCCTTATGCCTGACGGCCCTTCAGTCATGGGCCAGCTGCAGAGTGTATAGAGCCTTTCATCCAGGGTAATAAATTATGAAGTGATTTTTCTCCGCGAGACAAAAGGGACATTACTTGAAATGCTAGCATGGCATCGGAATGGTGGGGAAGGCTATGCAATTATCTAGAAGGCCTATTTATTCCTTCTCTCTTCCCTTCTACCTGAGGACAAAATTATTATTCAGCACCATTTGCTCTAGCCTCGCATCTGGAGCAAGATTAGCAAGTACTGATTTATAAGAAGTATAGCTGAAAAAAGAAATTTGGGTAAGCAAAATGACTTAAAGCAAAATGACTTTATTTTATTTTCTCTACTTCCTAAACTCTATTCCTAGCTATATTTAAGTTATATAATAATTAATATTAAGACTTTTACTTTTTATGTCTGTCTATACTCCCACCCCAACCTTATAACTTTGTATTCAGTTGCTGTTCCATCTCTGAAGCAAGGGAATTCTCAGATGTAGGCATATAAATCATGATGGTGCATGATAAATGTGCCATAGAACATTAGGTCCTACATCCTGGAAGGGAAATGAACAGACTTTGAAGGGTATGATGTTCTTAAGGTCTGTAGCAAACAGGGAGAGGAGGAAGTCCTTCTCGAGCAGCTCTTACCCTCCCAATACAGGTACAGTTTACAGGGCTTCCCCTGAGACGTAGAACTTCAACTTTAGGACTTACATTTTTAAATCCACAATCAAATAGAAAATACTATAGGTTAGAATGCATGCAAGCCGAATGACATGTACATCTTGCAACTGAGAGGCGTCCCCTTTACCCTCATTGTCTTGGATGTTTCTAGTCTTCAGAGCTATGCGGTTTAAGGTGCAGAATGACTGATCAGTTAGCAGAGCACGCCATATTACCAGTATGACTATTTGGGACTGAAAAATCTCCAAAGTAATTTTGCATCGTGCTTAATACAATCTGTTGAAAGAGGCAGACGCTAGAGCAGGGGTAGGCGTTCCTACAATAGATACACGCAGACTTCCTCAACATTACTAATTACAACACAAAATGTCAACAAGAAAAGGAGGGATGGGCAGGGGTGGACCTGCCTGGGTATTTTAGAAATTACGGTGTCTAATCCTGGAAACCTGGAAGCTGTCTGTGAGCACTCTGTTGTACCATACTTACGAAGAGTAATACCTGTGTAAGCCATTTGATTCTCCTGACAAATCATATTTCCTCTACTATAGCTTTCAATCCTTTTGGATAAGGGGACCCACAATTTCTTTGAAGTCTATTCCCCTCTTATAAAGAAGGTCTGGAGCAGTGACGTGGCTCTCTGTCCTCGAGGCAGCCAGCTCTCCTCCCGCCGAGGGAGGGACAAAGGCACAACGTCCTTGTTAAGGTGTATTGTAACCATTATAACTAGTCCACTTAAATTATTCTGAAGTATCCGGAATTGACTATGGAATGGTGACATTTTAAAAGGCAATAATGTATGTTACCACTTAAAGTACATCTGTGAAGTCTACAGTTATAAAATGGTTTCCATTGCAATGCAGACCTTGACCATGAAACTTAACCTATCAGAGAGCTACATCAAAGCTCTTTTAAATTTAAGCTGTTTTTATAAAAATGAACATTGATAACCCAAGATTTCAGAAAACGATTTCCTTGCAATAGAAACATTGTAAGACGCCCTTATACAACCTACTTTGTATATTATTATAGTTTTCATGTTATACACAAACAAAAACTCCATTGCGTATTTCTGAATCTTGTTAACAAACACCCAGCAGGGTGTCAAGGTTATTCTCTAGTAGATACGAAGGATGAGATCGGAACTATGAAAACCACTGAACTCAAGATAATGGAGTATTAGAATCATTGGGTCCAACCCCCTCAATATTCAGAAAGTTTAAAATGGCAAAGGCATAGAACACTTAAATATCACTCATTTTCAGCCAAGTCAGCACTGGAAACCAAGGCCACCTCCCTCACTGTATTGAAACAATGAATACACTTCATATGTTGCAAGTCACGTTGATGTGATAGCAGGTATGTCATTCATGTTATCAGCTGAAGCAAGTATGCTGGTTCATATTTCCCATTGACTGATCCAAGTGACATTGAATTACATAGTCCTCTAAACAACAGGCATCCTGAATCACCTCGCGTGCATAGGAACAAAGCTGGATTTAAGAAGAGATTTGCAAGGGAACTAGTGATGACAGGACTCCATCCAGTACAGAGGGAGCTGCGAATGAAGAGCAAACTGCCTCGTGAGCCCTGACCTATCAAGAAAAGTCATTGTGAGTGTTTTTACCTTAAGGCCCGTGAGTCTCGTGATGGGGGTGAGGGTACGGGAAACTCGGGCAGTGAAGACCCATTTTTTGGAAGTGGGGACAGACTCAAATTATAACGTTTAGGATTCTGTGCAAAAAAGGGGTTGAAGCATCTTTCGTTCTTCAGGAAGGTTTTCCCACAGTGGTCATATGGAAGTGGGAAGTCTCCAGAAGGGTCTGGAGAAGGGAAAGCAAGGAATACTTATCTAAGAGCTACTACATGTCAAATATTTCGCCAGATTGTTTACATGAAAATATTTCCTTGACTCCTCACAACAATTCTATGATGTAGGTATTTTTATCTGAATGCAAGAGTTCAAGTTCCTTTGAGCAGGTCAGACAGGGGGTAGGGGTTCCAGATACATTTGTTAACGTGGCAGGAACGATTTCTCTCCCAGTAGCTCTAAAGGGCTCTCCCAGTCAAAGAGGGGCAAGCGCTCACTTCTGGGAACCCGACTCCCTTGCTCAGTGCTGGCCGGCTGGGTGCAGGGCCCCAGGGGAGCCTTTGTTTCCCCCTCTCCAAGGCGGGGCTGGCAGAGCAGTCCTGAGAGTTAAATGAGGTCAGTGTGCACAAGGTCACACCCTCCGCTCTGGCCAGCAGTAGCATGAGTCTCTCCAGCAGAGGGAGCAATACACCAGGGCCCAAACCTCTCAGAAGGCCTAAAAGAAATGTTATGTTGTAGGGAAAGACTACCATTTATTCGTAGAGAAAAAAATGACTATGGTTCTCAGTCAAGGGGTGGATGTTGGGCCAACACCAGGAGACCCCTAAAAATGAGAACAAGATCAGGAAACAAACTGGAAAGAGAAATTGGGGGAGGCCAGAGATGACCGAGGGCCTGCTGGGAAGGGCCGCCTAAGCCGCCTGCACAGCTCACTCCACATTCCACACCCCTCTGGAGGGGGCTGGAGGGCGGCGTGAGGCGGGCAAGTAATAATGATCATAGCTGGCATCAACTTTACGGTCCTTACAAGAATTTTATGAGCTACAAGGAAACTAAGACACAGGACATTCTCAAGGTTAGAACTTGTGAAGCTAAGATTTTTACCCATTAAAATGTTTCTGTAGCAAAGTCTCCAACAACCCGAGAGTGTCCAGGATAGCAGTTTCATTAGAATTTTCCTATTTTGAATCATTCCCCTAGCCCATACCCACCGTTTCAGGGCTCCAGTGTGAGTCCATGAGAAGGGGGTGTCTCGGAGAGGAAGGATCCGGTTTTGACAATGTTCTGAGTCAAGTTCCTTCAAGTTCCCTCCGCCGCAGGATACAAGGTTATTCTCTATCTACGCAGAATCTTTTGTCCTTCTCCAAAATGTTCAAAAGTGTTGTGGTTTGATGTTTTTGCATGATTATGCTTTGGAGCCATGTTGAGAAAGTTCTTCAGTGTAAACAAGAAAAAGGCATGTTGGTGTCATGTCATTTAGGGTTCAAAGAAACAGGAACACGAAGAGTCACATATCGAGATCACAATTTTTAGGCAGGAGTTTGACGGAAGACAAATGTGGGAGCGGGCCAAGCAGTCTCTGCCAATGGCTGCCTTCCGGACTGACGCCAGAACTTACAGACCCTCGGGACGGTAAGGTGGATGTCACATGAGGGACAGCGAGCGCAAATGGAACCCCACCAACTCAAACTGAGGCCCCTGCTGACAGATGGACGCCTGGGGCTTGTGGCCTCAGAACCTGGCTGACATACAGAGGCTGAGACGTGCGAACTGTGCACGCCTGGCCCAGGGGTCCGAGAAACCGCAGGAGGGTCCAGAGAAGGCCGAGCGGTCCCAGTCCTGGCTGCTGCCGCCCAACAGTGACACGAATCAGCAAATGAGGAGCCCTGCGTGAGAGTGCCAAGTGGCTGTTGCTACATATCCCCCCTCCAAACATCCCAGAAGGCCCTCCCCTGTGGCCCGGCCTAACCAGGGACACACAGGAAAGAGAGTTCTGGACTGTAGTCCCGCCTGCCAAACCGACCTCCATTACCCCTTTTCAATTTGAGGTACAGGCACATCTCACTGAACACCCACATAAAGATGATGGCAAAGCTGCGCCTCTGCCTAATGGGGCGCAACACCCCGAGTGTGAGCAAGAGCCAACTAAGCCTGAGACACATGTCGGGGGGGGGAGGGGGGGGCCACGTGAGGGACCCTGCCGCCTGGCCCTGCAGAGAAGTGACTGTCACTGGTAAAAATTATTTTTAGAAATAGTAAGTCTCAGAAACTTCCCAAAGGACATACATCAAGCAACCTTTTATTTAAGAACCTCTATTACCGCTTGGTAAGAACAGCAAGAGCCTCAGGCACTTGAACTATGTATGACCTGCTTGCTCAGCCCTGTCCCCTCCACAATTCTGCTATGGGTGTGGCCAAGAAGAGGGAGCTTCCTGGCCCCTCAGCTCAAGAGTGGCCATCTCCCAGGAGGGGTGAGACTCCAGGACTTCCCACCCCCTACAGCCTGTGTGGGGCAGGCTTTGCACTGGACTCTGGAGCGTGAAGCCCACAGAGACAGCAGGTGGGGAGGAAAGACAGACATCGTGTGATAGTCGGTTCTTTATTCCTCTCTGACCTTGGTGATAGGGGTGTCCTACTGAGGCTGCCCCTTCACTGTGACACTAAGAACACACATGGCCCATCGGTCAGAGGCACTGAAAAAGGCATCTGGCAGAGGCGGGTGTTGCAGGCCCCGCTACAGACCCACACGGATGCAATCAGGCAGCAGGGGGGTGACCTGCGTGAGACACAGAGTGGCGGCTGCTTCCCTTCCCGCCTCCAAGTCTCCCCCAAGAGTCTCTCTTGATCTCGCCCCAAACAGAAACAAACAGGAAAGAAAACTTTAGGAAATGAATTCACTCTTGCCGGGTTGACACATGACAAAGTCACCACAGGATCTTCAAAACTCCACCCTGAAGACAGTGACGGAGCAAAACGAGATTGCTCGTGCCGATGCTAGGGGCGAGCTAATTTCATGCCCAAGGGGGCGGGGAGGATGGAACTGGCAGCCCAGGAAGGGAGACATAAAAAAGGAGCAAGGAGGACTCAGAAGATACTGTAACACTGATTCAAAGCAGGCTCTGCACTGACTAAATATGACCTGGGAGGAAGAGTAAAGAATTGTCCGCCCTCTAGACCCAAATACATGTCTAATCAGCCTGAGTAAGACGGGGTTCTTATAGGTGATGAGCTGGATTTATATGCCTTTTCCAGCCTTCATAGGTTCTAACAGCAAGTGTACAGTTGGGCACAAAACATTCTTCGCTAACATGAAGTGTCTCTGCAGGCACACACCCTGGGAGGGTGTTCTGTGCACTCGCGTGGTGCAAAACCTCCAACGCTTAACCAGATGACTCCATCCCTGTACTAGTAGTAAAATCCTGCTAGGACTAGGGTCCACGAGAGACTGAGCACACCGCGCTAAAGCAGGGGGCCCACAGAGTCATCGGCACTGGGCTACCACGGCCTGGGTTACTGCGGGACAGGCACCGCAAAGAGAGTTGCCAGCAGTGAAGAGGGGAGGGGTTCCCAAAATCGCATCTCTGAGCCCAGTGCTTTGACCCGTTTTTGATGCCTCCGTGCCAACTTGGAAGAGACAGGCTGTACGATCAGTTGGGAAGGAGAAGGCATTCAGGAGCCAGTTTTATTACCTACAATGTCACAGAAGCAAAAGTCGTTTGGGCATGCCACTTAGAAAATGTGAAGGCCAGGGTCTAAAAGGGCCCCCACAGAAGGCCTGTTCAAAGACTAGAACTACTGACATTCTACAGGAGAAATAAAACAGCCAATCAGAAAACATACATTTGGGCAGGGCGTCTCAATTAGCCTGAAAATTTGACGATGGAAAGGACGTTTTTCCCTCACGTATAGTTACGTTCCCTCGTGCCTTAGATGAAGGAAGAACAATGACAGTTGGGCAGGAAATGTTTAAGGCCACTTAAGGAGGGAGCTCATCACAGTCTTGCATTGAGTGTAACATGCGGGAGGAAAACAGGTGCGACCAAGTGCACAGCCGACCAGCCCAACGGTTCACCCACGTCACCGTGGTCAGCAGCTACCCAGCAGACTTTCCACTCATCAAGGTGACTTGCAAAAAAAAGACACTACTGTGGAGGGGTCAGTCTTCTTCTTCAAACTCATCAAAGTGATTTAAAAGACAGTTTCAAGTCCAGCTTGTCCTTCCTTGTCACCGCACTGGAGCACCTTGCGAAACAGCCAGGAACGGTAAAAGTGCGTTTAATAATCTGCTTCACATATGCCTCTCTTCCAACCAAACTGCACCCATAAAGTTAAAAACAGAACCTCTTTGGCGCCTCGACAAACACAGACTGAATATTTTATGATTTGTGCAGTAGTTACAGTGTGTTGCCTTTTCTTAATTAGCATATATATGGATGCCTTTCTTTCCTGGCATGTTATTATTGTTGCAGTAATTCAATAAAACTATCCTAAACATTTACATTGTGGAGCATTTTGATGATTTACACCAACGGAACAGCATACATGGTGTTGTACATCTGCTTTCCAAGTCATAACTTTATTTCATATTCCCATA
Organism: Desmodus rotundus; assembly: GCF_022682495.2. Classification (NCBI taxonomy): domain Eukaryota; kingdom Metazoa; phylum Chordata; class Mammalia; order Chiroptera; family Phyllostomidae; genus Desmodus; species Desmodus rotundus. The sequence goes on from NC_071395.1 coordinate 11,176,518, forward strand.
TCCCTTTTAAGAACCAGAAATATTGTAGCTTTGAAGCATGCCTTTATTCTGTATCTTTTCTGCCTCTCTACAAATTTCATTCTTTTACACATTCTTTCCCACAATCATCAAATCAATTCATTCAACAGGAACAATTACTTTTTCCCCCAAAGTCCCTCACAACAGAGTAAAGAATTATTCTCTTAATCTACTCCATTTGATTTTTGTTATTTAAAAAAAAATAATAAACATTTTCCTCTGTTTGGTCACTAACCAGACTCACAGTCTTTTCAAAATGAGTCAGGAATAGTCAAAAGCACAAGTCTTCCACAGAGAAGCTAACTGAATGTTTAAAGGGAAACCACCAAAACATCCTAGACTGTGTTATCTCCAGTCTCAAGGTCAAAGGCAGAGGTGTCGGTTGGACTAAATGATTGCGTAAAACATCTCATTAGGTCTCCGAGTGGTTTCCCTCTGTACTATTATGCCTATTTTGTGATATGACAGAGCCGTGGCCATCTATCTGCTTTAGTTCCAGACTCGGGGCTCTGCGGGTTCGTCATTTGTAACAGCTCTGTTACGTGCATTTGTTTGCCTGGGCTTCTAATCTGCCCTTGTCTCTACTCTGCCTCCTTCACATCTAGAAGAAGCGAGTAGCAACTTTACAGAAATTAAGAAGAGATCTTTTTAAATTATACTTTGTGGTTATAGCATCAAAATTATAACCTTCAGATAAGAGGTTGGGGAGAGACAGTCTATGAAACGTTAAGATGTAGTCTGAGTGGTCGGCAAGCATACCTGAGGGGGAGATGGAGGAAGATGGGGCTGCAGTCTGTCTGGGCCGCTGGGCTGCTGGTGGAGTGAGAGGCGCTGGCCAATACAGCATCCCCAGCATTGTTTTCCAAGTGATTCCCGGGGAGTCTGGCAGAGATGGCTACAAAAGAAAAGGAAAGAATAGTAAGTAGTATTTTAATACCAAGGTATAGTAAGAAACTGAGAAAGCTACACATGGATGAAGGGTAGTGGGGATAGGGCCATCCTTTCCCCCAGCTAGAAATTTCAGAAGGAAAAAATGTCAGGGACCACACAGGTAGGGGAGGAGGGACAGCAGAGCTGGGACCGGAGAACAGCAACGTGGTTCAATCAGCATAACAGTCAGAGCCACGTGGATGGTAAATGAGAGCACAAGTGATCGGAGGTGCAAACGCTAACACCATTTGCAGGAAGGTGATTTTAGAGGCTACAAAAGAGTGTGGATGAGACATTCGGGATTCCACAGATGGAATAACAACAACAACAACAAAAATAATTGCTGATACCGGACAGTGCTTCAAATTTGTCAAGAACTATTCTAAATAGTTTATATAATTTATCTCATTTAATGCGCAACCCATCTCTACATGACAGGGACAATTATCCGCTTTTTAAGATGAGAAATTTGAGGGTAGGCTTCAGTTATTTACCTACGGTTTCCATAGCAAAAAGCGTGGCATGCCGTGCTCTGCAGTGGGGGGTATTCTAAGATGCAGCCTGTGCCTCAGTGACTGTAAATCCTGGTGGGGGAGAGGGGAGGCTTCATTGTTTCTACTTCCAGGGCCCCCTCCACAAGTGTTCAAGCACTGATTTTGGTATTTTTGCTGTTGTTACTTAGACTTCCTTCACTGCCTTTGTCTGGTCAGCTATGAGAAAACATAGCTGGGTAAAGAAGATACAACTTAATCACGGTGGCCAGCAGTTGTACTGGCCATTCTTTCATCATTCATTCATTGAACAAGACACGCTGCCCTTTTCCCAATGTACCCTGGTCGCAGCCTGGATGGAGACTATGCAACCCACAAGTACATCGGGCCCAAATGCCCACTCCTTTCTCAGAAGAAACCGTGTTCTCATCAGCCCATAACAGTACATACTTTTGCTTCCCACCCCCCCACTCAGTAAGACAGAAAGAAGTTGAGCCCAGAATTTCTCTGCCACTACAGTATTGCTATATTTTCAGTAGCTCTTTGTGTTCGTAGTGAAAATATGTCAATACAAAAATAAATGGCACAGTTCTTTTGGAAGGGATTTGTTACTAACAAGTACTTAAGAAAAAATTTTATAACATTGCTGGAGTACCAAGTTGATTCACATAAATATGCACATTCCAAAAAAATTGAATTTTCATCATATATTTCAAATAAAGTTCAAGAGAATAAGTGTTAGTAAGTAAAGAGGAAAAATTGTAATTCTCTAAGTGAACTGACGATTCTGCAAATGTTAAACGCTATTCAGACCTGGCTCTATATAAAACGCATTCACTAAGAGATAAGAAATACCCTTTCCATTAGTACACACCCACATTCCCACATAGCTCCACCTCCTAAGATTTCCTGATCGGTAACCAAAATGAATGTAGTTAAAAGGATGTGAAATTTTTATGCTGTTTTACCAGCAGGTAACTTGGTTGACCTGAAATGGAAACAAATCTACAATCTACCTCCTCATTTTCTTCACACCACCTAATTGTGAAGACGCAGAGTACATGAAAGGTTGTTCAGGGCCTCATATCTCAAATCTGCATGGTTCATCCTGAACACCTATCATCTGATAGATTCCACCAATTTCACTCTGGGCTCCACAGTCATTAAAATGTACGGGAGTCTTGAAGCCACTGAAGCGTTTTAAATTCAGGCAGTAGAACCCCTGCTGCCAGTGTTCCATGCTTCCCTCGGATGAGCTGGCTCTCTGGGGAGCTGACACAAAGTAGCTGTTCCACGTTGCAGAAAGGGAGTGCCAGTCACCAGGTTTGAAATTGCTGCTGGGATTGCAACAAATTCCCAAACCACCTCACCGCAGAAACAAACAGCTCGTCTCCTATATTAAGATAGCAAAATGAGAATGAGGAGATCGAAACTTTTCCTTTGCAGCCACTGTTGGTTCACGTTGATGAGACATGATATTAAAGGGATTTAGCTATAATAGTGACAGGGGAGAAAGGTAACGACTTGTAAGGAGGACAGAGAGAACAAGATGGCTGATAATTTTGCAAAGTTTCGTAAACAGATTTAACCAGAAAGTCATTCTTTATTACAGCATGTTTACCGATTACCATATGGTTTAGTTATTTCTGCAGTGTTTGTGTTCAAAATAGACTGTGTGTGCACAGGGGAGGCCACTCCCAACTGTTTGGTTCATCTTTGTGTCCCTGTAGATCCTAATGAAGCATGCGATACTTAAACTGGTAACAATTTAAGTCATCATCCTGAATGTAGTTATGTGCCAAATGATAAAGTGTCCATGTGGCTATTTTAAAAATTACAAACTCATATTTCTGACATTCAATAGGGACTAATCAGTCACGGGATAGTAGTGGATGAGCCCTTGAAAGGAATTTTCCCATCCTCTGACCTTCACATTGGCATTCAGCACCCTCCCAAACAAAGGAAAATTTATTCTTTGCCGACAGAGCTCCAGGGAAGTATAAGGCACAGCCCTCCTCAGTAAATCACGCCATTAATAATATTACCCTACATTAAACTTGTGTGAATGAATTTATTGACTAATTGACAATATGTCAATGGGAGAATTTAATCTTAAGTGTATTCAAAATGCAGCAGACTTTGAAGATACTAGCAAAAGCCAGGCGTGTTCTGGGAATGTTAAAAATTCAACCAAAACTTTAAAAAGTTAATAGAGAAAGTCCGAGGCTCCCTCAATGTATCATTTTAGGGTCGCTATTGCAAAGCTTGAAAATCAGGAATGGTGTAGAAAAATTAAACTCTTGTTAAGATCCATTAATTATAATGCAATGCCTCAGCCAAACAACAGCTTGGCCTTAAATCAATACTCAATTAAATACTTCCTGCACTTCTAGCCATTAATCGCTCTGCAGCTTCGAAGATAACATTCTAACTGCTTGTAGAAAGGTAATCAAAACTGGTGTGTGAGACTTAAGTTGGGTTCCTTTGTGATTATCTTTCCTCAATAAGAAAAATTAACTTCTTCAGTCGATACCTTTTAAATAATCCACTCAAAACTGTTGAACATTGAGTACAATAGCAAACAATGTATTTTTGCTTGTGAGCAAAAATACAGACTTGGATATACCAGGTCTGTCCAGAAGGTATCCAGCCAGGTAATATGAAAAACAGAGACATTTAAAAAGATACAAGATACAAAAAGCATTGCTCATAAGACAACGTCGCCTCAGTCCCCTTCAAAGTTGTGAAGCTCTTGAGTAAATCTGGTTCATTGGTAGCAGTTTGAATCAAATCGCTAGCAAGTGTAGATGTCCCTTCTGCTCTGGTAGCAGAAGCCACAGAATTAATTTTGCCAGGACGCATTTCAAGCCAAGATCCTGTGCCAAAATCTCGGAATCACCAGGTCAGCTCCTAATTCTCGCCCCGTGAGTCGCCGATCTTCGTTGATTGCAGCCCATACACGTCCAACATTCTCAGCTGTTCCGCTTGTTGCAGGCCTTCCAGAACATGGATCACTTTCAACAGACTCTCCACCATCTTTGAAGTGTTTGTGCCATGGTTTTTCTTGCACTTCACTTATTGTTTCATCCCCAAAACACTTCTGAATCATCTGAATAGTTTCCATGGAAGAATGTTCAAGCTTAATACAAAATCTGATGCAGATCCATTGCTCTCCTCACTCAGTCACTTTGAATGCAAAGGCCACACAGTACACACGCTCACTCAATGGCACCTACGGCCCCCATTGGCTAGTGCAGTGAAGCTGTCATTGTTCATGCACGCACATTCCAGTCCACTCTGCTTGGCTACACATCAATGTCTTGCAAACTGTTTTCATTATATAAACAATGGTTGAACTTTTTCCTGACAGACCTTGTATATCTAGTTTGTCTTAAAGAACAAACACCGCAAAATAGCTTTCTCCATCTTCCTAAAGAAAATTATCATAATTTCTGTGCCAGACCTTCAGTTGGGGACATACAAACTGGGAAGTCTTGCTGTCTACACAGGATGGCAAGTGTTGAAGGGATACCATCTAGCTGCTGCCGGCAAGGGAACGTTTAGTGTTGAAATAGGAAATGCTATCTTGCTGTGCAATGAGGAATCACCTTTCAGCCCACCTCTTAAGCACAGTGACTCAGCCTGACAAAGGTGATTTACAACGACCCCGCCACAGATGCATCATCCAGAATGCTGATCATGCAGCAGGACAAACACAGAAGCAGGGAAGGGAGACGGTGAGGCTTAGGATGTTGGCTTCAGAACCCAGGCACTCAGAGAAACGGCCACCATGGCTAAACAATAAGGACGAGAGAACACAGCTGAGGGAAACACCACCAGCATAACCACCATGCAGGCAGGCATGGCGAAGGGTGGCAGATGTAACAACTAGGAATGTACCAGGGAAGGTTTCAAATGAAGGACTAGCTCAGCCCTACACAGTGGGACGAACTGGGCAGTGGAGACAAAGCAGATGGAAGAGGTGCCCTTTCCTTCCCACTCCTCCACCGCCCAGGCTCCTGCCTTAGCATGGATGGTTTGCAAGTATGTATTCACAGGGTTTGCAATGATTTCTTTATTTATAACAATTTTAATATTTATCCTTTAAGACTCGGGTGTACAGAAACATACCGTATTTTTCGGACTATAAGACGCACCGGACCATAAGACGCACGTAGGTTTTGAGGAGGAAAATAGGAAAAAAAAAAAAAAAAAACCCCACTCCACCACCGCACTGCCCCCCACCCCACCAGCGACCCAGGTAAGCTACATTCTGAATATAAGACACACCCCCATTTTCCTCCCAAATTGGGGTGGTGGGACTGCATCTTATAGTCCAAAATATATGGTAATTTTCTTCATTTCTCCTCAGTTCATTCAACTTGTTCTTTGAGTCTCCTTTTAAGAATGTATTGTGGGATATAAAACTGAAAGCAACAAATAAACAAGGCAAACAAAAATTCACAGACGCAGACAACAGGATGGTGGCTACCAGAGGGAAGGGGGTGGGGGAAGTAAAGGGTAAAAGGGGTCAAATATATGGTGACAGAAAGAGATTTGACTTCGGGTGGTGAGCACAATGCAATATACAGATCGTGCACCATGGAATTGTACACTTGAAACCTATGTAATCTTATTAACCAGTGTCACCTCAAGGAGTTTAATAAAAACTTAAAAACACAAGAAATTATCACATATCAAGTTGCCATGTATTACCAAAGAAGAATATCCACAATTATCAGAAAGAAAAACTGTTACAGTTTTAAAGGCTTAAATCCCTCTTAACCATCTGCCAAACAAATCCTGACTCTCTTCTTATACATCAACCAAAAGAGCACATCACAGCAGAATAAGAGCAGAAGGCAAGATGAGAATCCAGCCATTAAGACAGACATTAGGCAGATTTGAAAAATGTAAAACCAATGTCACTCTTCTCAAATTCTTTCTGTTTTGGAAAATAGTTATTTTTCATAAAACATATTGTTTATGTTAACATATAATAGGATAGTTAAATTGAATTAAGAAATATCCTTTTAAAAATGTAACGCAGGCTTCCAGTCCCGCATGTAAGAAGTTTGGGAGCCGCAACTCTGCCCTGACAAGAAGTGAAAAGCTGAACAACTCTTCATATGTCTCTAAGGGGAGGGGTGTCACAGGGCCAAGTGCTGCCACCAGATTCGCTGACAGGGATACAGAGGATCCCAACTCACAGAGCAGGAACAGGGAGCTGACACCTCTGCAGGGGCGGATCCCAGGTGGGAAACCGTGAACTGACTCCAGTGGGCACGTCTGAGACAGCACGTCTCCAGGGGAACCCTGTCGTTGGCAGGACTTCACACTTGTGTGGGTTTTACCTTCTGGAGCTCTACCTAGTGGGGTCTCACAGTGGATATCTGAGAAAAGTCTTCCCCTGCTTCTTGAGAGGGGAAGCTATCTTGAACACACCAGGGCACTGTTCTTTTTAAAAAGGCCCACCCTCAGGAGAAACTATTTAGCCAGGTCCTAACTTGCTGGGGCTTCTCAGCATTTAACTGACCTGGGGGAAGGGAGATGCCCTAGGCCAGCCCACTCTAACCATCACGTCCCACCTGAGTGGCGTGGAAAGAGGGGGTGGAAGCACAGGTGAAGCTCATAATCCCGGGGCAGAAGCTCAGTAAGAGAATGAGGCCTAATGAAAGGACTTGAATGCCTTCCCTCCCCCCATACTCCCCACCCCCATGTTACTAAAGGCCTGTTACGGTAGTTACTTTCACCTGGTACAGCACGTTTGGCTATCCACAAACAAAAATTAAAAATTACCAATATAAGACATACTGCAAGGCAAAAGCACACTTTGAAGAGACAGAGCAAGCATTGGAGGCAGACAGAGCAGCGGCGGAGGACTTATCCTATTACTCTTCTGTGACCACCTTCGTTGCGTATCCACAGCTGATGGAAGTGTTCCCACCTGGCTTTCGCACACAATGAAGCAACCCGGCTCATCACCTGGCCTCCAGCGTGGCCTTCACCTCTGCACAGCCCTCGCTCCTCACCCAACCCCACGCTGCCTCTGATCTACCAGCCTCTGCAATCCCACCTTCTCTATAGGGACCTGAAGCGATTTTGATTTTTCTCCACACCAGCTCTTTCAGAACTCTGGCACAGAGCAAGATGCTATCCCAAGCCCTCTTTCTGCCTGGAAAGGCAAACTCTTCATATGAAATCCTCTGGCCACCCCATTGGGAGAGCACTACGAAGCTTTGCCTTGAAGATGGGAGTGGAGAAATACTCTCTCTTCCTGAAGTTACCGGAGATGGGAGAGCAGGCTCCCCTTTGGGGCCTCAATGCCCTCTTATCTCTCTCGCTCCAAAGCATTTACCTGATTCAAGTCATGCTTCCTATTTCATACTCTGTAGTAAAAATTTTATGGTCCAACCTCCACACTCTTGCTCCTGATGTTTAAAGAGAAGATTTTAGAACTTAGAAACAGTTTTCAATTGTGTGGTTTTTTGTGATTAAAAACCCTGTTTTATAATCTATGAAATGGACTTCCAAAGCCCATGTTAAAGGGCAAAGGGTTGACCTTGACTGCTTCGCCCTCTGCCATTCCAGCTACAGCGGCCCTGATGTGGTAATGTACCGAGGCTGCAGCGGGTATCTTGCTAAGTACGCATGTGCATTATCCAGTTTACACTCATAACACTGAACAGGTGACGTACCTGAACCTCCCCCAAGACCCCAGTGAGTGACAAAACCAGGAACTGAAGGTGGACAGGCACAGCCGGGGCGCACGCAGCTTCGCCCTCTGTGGCCCACCATCCGAGCAGAGTCAGCGCTGCGTTAACAGGGTCAGCCACCTACCAGGAGGCGGGGAAAAAGTAACCCCGTACCAGAGTATTGCCTGCAGGTGTGTAAGTACGTTTACCGATGCCTAACTTCGCGAGTGCTGAAGTTTACGGTTCTAGTCCTGACCGAGGTTCCAGTCATGCTCAACAAATGCTTCAGTCATACTCAGAAGGTTCTGGACTGAGGACCTTCCCGGTACGATTATCTATTATTTCGGGATATGGACACATTTTCTACGTGTAGAATTGCACCAGAAAGCACAAAACTAGGTAAGTACGTAGTATTATATATCATGTCGTTTTCACCTGGTGTTTGTGGGTCGTTTGGTGGGTCAGGTGTTTCAGCAGAGCTAATGTTCCTAAAAGTTAAGTTTTCTCTTATGGCCAAAGTTATGTTTTCACTTTTACATGTATTGGTTCCCGGTGTAAGTATCTGAACACTCTAAGCACACATAATGAGTCACATCGTGATCCTTGACACTCAGTGGAGAAATAAGCCATCATAAACCCAAACATAACCCGGAAATGCTACATCTGTTAATAGGTTCATTATGACAAGTAATAAAAAAAATTTCCAAATTTGAAACTTGGATTCTAGTGAACAATATTAGGAGAGATTTCTAGTCTAAAAAAATCCTATTTTCTTCTTTATATATGCAAAAAATAGAACTTTCAGGAAAAAGAAACATGTATTTGCTTATTATATGATTGTTATTATGTTATTTATACTTCATGTAAATGAAGTACACTATCATGTATTAAACACTATGTATTAAATTCCAGAAAGATTTAATGTACTTTAAATTACAAAGTTTAACGTTTTTCTTGATATAGTATCCTCATTTCTATTTGAGATATATAGTAGTATGCAGTTATTTATTCATTTGCATACCATGCATTAAATCAATGAGAGGATTTATTATACACATGTAATATTTTAAAATACATAACACTACAATTAAATATGCGTCAACGTTGGGAGAAGAGACGAAGGAAAGACTGGTGCGGACTCTGCAGGAGTGTACTTCCACGACGTACCCAGTATCACTGTCCTCTCAGGAAAACCAAAAATTCAACCAGCATGTCCGCTGGAGAAATGGAACACACGACGTAAGCTACGACAGTTAGAGGGGCTGAAGTAGCCAGAGGGGTAAAGGAAACGTTCCGCAACGGTTAGTGTCTGCCGTGGGCGGCTGCCGTCCAGGGCCACGGGGGCAGAAGGGGAAAGGGCGTTCATTACCTGCAGGACCCGCAGGGCCAGCCCGAGGTGGCGCCGTCTGCTGGGGCTGATACCCTGAAGTTCTCACTGCTGGGGCTTTCGTGCGGGAGTCCAGGGCTCAGGCTGTTCCTGGGGCCCACAGTTCCCGGGGGCCGTCACTGGGGCCGACGGAGGCAGAACACCCAGCCTCCAGGGCTGCTAATGATTCCGGGGCAGCACTCGTCACTGAATCTTGACTTGTAACCCAGAGAACCTGCGCTGCTGCTGGAAGCCGATGCCCTGGGCAACGCCCTGGCCCCGTGACCTCCGCTGAAGGCTCTTCCGAAAGTGCTGCCCTCCCTCCACCCAAAGAAGATGCAGCTGCAGGCCTTCTCCTTCCTCTCGCCTTCCAACCACCTGCATTTACCTCCCATTGTCAGAGACTATAGCAGCCAGCTGCCACAGAAATCTCAGAAAAGCCCGGCAGTTTTCAGGGCTCCAGCCTCCTGCGATACTGGGACCCAGGCAGGAGATGGATGAGGTGTGGCTGAGAGCAAACATGTACCGACCCTGTCTGCCCCCCAAAGCCATTGCCAACCTGCAGGCTCCTTTTGCAGACTTCAATCTTTAGTGGTCTTCAAAGATGCCTTACATTGTTTTCTGTTGTTTCTCTTCTGCTCATTTTGAAAGTAGAGCATGTATTCTATTCTTTTAGTCATTTCTGTGAAATTTTAAAATTCTTTGTTGTTGTCATATAAAATAAACCTTATAAAGTTCTACTCAGTAATCTTGCTCGATTCATTCGCTCTCATTATTTAACAGATTCTCTTGGACTTCTCTACATACAATGAAATTATCCATGGGCAAATGGCAATTTGTTTTCGACTTTCCAACATTAAACCTGTTATGTAAACATGTGTTTGTGTGTGTGTTTACTTTTGCTTTATTGCTCTGGCCCGTATCTCAGGCGAGACCATGCTATTACCTCATGTTGTCTTCACCTGGCGTGTTTCTCGCTTGGTGGGTCAGGTGTTTCAGCAGCGCTAATGTTCATAAAAGTTAAGCTTTTCTCTTACGGCTGAAGTTAGGTTATCACTTTTATATGTTTGTTTCTCTCTGTAAATATCTGAACAAGCCATAAATACACACAATGAGTCACATCATGACCCAGGAAACTCAATGGAGAAATAAGCCATCATAAATCCAAACATAACCGGAAATGCTACATCTGTTAATAGGTTCCTTATGACAAGTAACAAAAAAATTCCACATTTGAGACTTGGTTTGCAGTGAACGATATTAGGAGAGATTTCTAGTCTGAAAATATGATCCATTTTCTTCTCTCTGTGCTTCTGTCCATCTGAACTCGGGTGAGGCAGGAGAGAAAGCGGCACGAGGCTCAAATGTCACAGATCATCAGCATCTTTCTGTGTCGTAGTGGAGTCTATTGAATACATGTGTCCTTCTTTGCTACTCAGCTGTACATCCTTAGGCCTATTTCCAGAAACTTTAAATGCGTGGGTTATTTTTGATAGTTTTCGCTAGCTTTGCTCATTTCGCTGGAGAGTAAATTCATAGAACACTTCATGCTGTCACCTTACAAGAGGAGCTCTTCGGAGCTTCCATCTTAAAGGGAAGACAATGGAATGATGGTCGGAAACTAGTTAAAGTCTTCCTATCGGTGGCTTTTGTTTTTTGTATCCCACTAATTTATTGTCATATCCCTGGTATTGAGGGCAATATGACTAAGCATACTGGTATTTCTCTGCTAACTATTTGATTAAAAAAAAAAAGACTCTTATAAAACTTTTAGCTTTAGTCCTCTACCTTACATTTCCGACATGATGACAGAGTAGATTGGCATCAGAAATGAAAGTGAAACTTCAGGTTGCCAGAAATGGACAAATAAGAGGAACACTTGTGCTAATAAATAGCTGTATGATCTTGGGTTTATGATGAGGATTACATAATTTTAAATAGCACCAATCCAGTTCTCTGCAGCCAAGTAATTATTTCCATCAATTAAAATAACCCAGAGGAATCTGTGGACAGGGCAGAATTATGTAATTCTAGAGTTAGAAGTGATCCGACTGGGTGTTTGGCCCAACCATTTCATTCACAGCAGCAAATTTGGGAGGTCCTTGTTAGTGTCAGATGTGAGCCCAAATTCACACCTTTGATCAAAGATCATTATAATTTCTTCCACTGTGCTGCTTTTTCTAACTACCTATTATTCTCGATTTAATGGCTGTTTGAGCCAAAATTGACGACAGTTGCCAGGAGGCAAAATTTCAAATGCTTCAACCAATTTTTCTAAATTCTCATCTACGCGTCGGGAAATGTTCTCATTTTGGTCATTGTTCTCATAGCAAGGAACAATGGACCAATTTACTATTCTGTAATTTACAAGACACAAGAGTGGAGTTGGGACTCAATGGTTTTCCAAATGGAGTCAACTATTTTGGAAAGAGAGGGATATAGGACATAGGAAACATAAAGACCACTTTAAAAAATTTAAAACTAAAAAACAAGAGCGATACTGGGGAAAGAGAGAGGAAGTGGAGTTAAGAGGGTTTATTCACATGGAAAACCCCAGAAGCCTCCATGCCACGTCCATGGGGCTCCCTTTAAAGATCTAGGCCACAGCTGTGAAGTGCAGCAGGTACTAGGCACGTGTGGTCACCTAGCACTTGAAATGTGGCCTAGGTCTCTAGGCCGTGAGGGCCAGGAATACTAATGTACGAGTCAGATCAATAACTCATCCGCATTGTGCTTAGGTGACATTTAACACTGGAAGTCAAAACCCAAAATGCAGGAATGAAAGAAAACAGGGCCCAGAACATTTGTGGCAAACCCCCTTTTGTCCACCAATGTTTCCACCACCAAAAACATGAAAACTTAAAAAGTCCCAAACTGAGCTAGCCTCCCCCATCCAACACCCACAGGCAGCATCAGATCTGCTGTCATCCTGAGAAAAGGAAGGAGCAACACAGGGAACCCCTTGTCACAAAAGCCAAGTTGAGCAAATAATATGATTGACAAGTACTCGCCCTATAACTCCCATCACCTGCTCACCTTATTTTAGAAGACACCCCCAAATGCCATCGTTTGGAACCAAAGAAAAGGAATCTATCAGTGTTTTAACCTAAACAAAAGCATCTTAATGGGCAAGTTAGCCAAGTTCCTACCCAAAGCAGGAAACTGTCAGTCGTCATCCTGAACAGGTGGTTACATGACAATCCACTGTCAGGCTGCATAGCTCTGGGTCTCAAGTCAGGCAAATCTGCTTTTGAAAATTGCACAATGCTAACATTTGCCTCCTGTGGAGCTCCGGCATCTCAACCTGAAACTTCCACACTTGGCTCCATTTTTTTTCTCTTAGTCACTTTGAGACTACATTGAATAAATCTAACATGTCTGACGAGAGAGTACTTCAAAGATGTCACATTATAAACTCTCTCCTTGCCCCTTTCCTATCTATAAGAATCATCTTCCCCAAGTTCAATATGCTTTATTCTGCCAACACTTTCTCCTCGGATTTTAACTTAGAAGTGTTCAGCAAACAGGTTTGGGTCTATTAGTAGCATCTGATCTACTCTGAATCCAAAAGTATAAATTTGAATTCCTCCTGCTTTTTACCACACTTAGGATTAAAAAACCTCTTCCAAGTGTTTTAGTATTCATTTTTAATACTGTTTTTATTACCCAATAGTTCAGCTATAGTTACAGTTTTTGCCACACCTGTAGATTTTCTTCATGTGTATTCTCTGTATCTCTCAGCCAGCGATTTTCAACTGGTGTTCCACAAGAATGTTTAAAACCCGCAGTACCTGACTATTGGGGCACTGACCTCTTCTCCCTTAGATTGTCAGATTTTAAAAGTGACAACAGACAACACAACAATAGCCATTCAGTGTGCATGAATCAAAATTGTATCTATTTTTTTACCAGATTGGCAAAATATATATATTTTTGGTGTCCCACAGAATTGCAATAATTAATTTTTATGAGCCATAACATGAAACAAGTTGAAAATTGCTGTTCTAAGCTGTTATGCTGAATAAGTTAATGACCGAAAACCTAACTATATCATGTCACTAGAAATGTTTAAAAATTCTAATTAGCAAGGATACATTATTCTCTCCATGAAAATTTGGAAGATAAAACACTTAACAAATATTTGCTGAATGTTTACTACTTGTTGGGTACTCATCTAAGAAAATAATGCTAAGATGAATAAGAACAAGACAGAAAATTCATACACTTTTCCTTTATGAAGAGTTTGTGCATGGTGCCTTCGGGTAGGTATAAAATTAAATAACCACTGGCCCTATTTTCAGCGCTGTCATCTACAATAGCTATGCAGAAAAGTCTTTGTAGCTTTTCTCTGAATAGAAAAGTCTATTGTAGCTTTTCTCTGAATAGAAAAGTCTATTTCCTTTAGGATCGTATTAGGCTGCAGGTAACAAAACCCAGCTCTAATAGCTTAAACAATGAAAGGTTAGTTTTTCTTTTGTTTTTTAAGCCATACATTCAGCTTTCAACCTCCTGACAGATAATGTAAAATGGAAATGCATGTATTTACCTAATTCATATCGTATAAATATACCATTAATATTCTTGTCCACATAAGCAACAACAGTCAAATGTGCATCAAAGGACCTCTATTCACGCCGTGCAGGCGCCTGCCTGTTACGTGCAGAGCTCTGGGGAAGTCTGACCTGGAGCACATGCTCTAAATTCTCCCAGCAGAACCACCTTATTCTATGACTCTCAGGTCTTAAGAACAGCGCACTCATGCGCGGCTGAGAAAGGATAAGGAGAGGGACAGAGAGGAAGAAGCAGAGCCATGTAAAGGACCTTGTCCCAGGGAGAAGAGCCTTCATGCAGACAGACCCACCCAGCAGCGGGGAACCAGGAAGTGGAAGAGAGATAAGAGGCTGCACTTGGACTTGCGTGGGTTTCATCGCACGGTAAGCAACTCTACCCACTGGTCGCCGTGGCCTGACCACCTGCTCTGCGCACTGACTGATCCAACCAGGAGGTCCTTCTCCTTTGGAGGCCCTGAGAATGGCATTGGAAGACATGAGTGTGGCCTGAGGGGAGCCTGGCTTCCCCACCTCTCTCTCACGCCCTTGTGGTTTTATTTATTTTGCTCTATACTTGGTAGTAGATATGTCAAGCTTCAACCAAGGAAACTGTGTCTCTCTTAGAAGAGCTTTTTATAGCCTCCAAGGCCTAGTAGATTGGGAAATTAGGGTTTTTTTCCCCACTAAGTCTCTGAAGTAGGCCAGAACAGACATCAGAGGGGCACTCTGAAACACGTTTAATACTAGATTAAATTCTCTCCCCGTCCTGCAGGCCCGGCTCCATGGCCCAACACGGTTTGCAGGAGAGTCAGACAAGGAGCACCATGTGGGAGTCAGAGCTCTCCTGTTACACCTAACAGAGCACCACCCCAGACGACATGTAAACAAAGAAGGGAACTCGCTGTTTCACAAAATCGAAGAATCCAGACGGGGCCCAGCTTCAGACGTGTCCATCTCCCACCTCTCCTACCTGTGTATTGGCTTAATTCCCAGGCAGGTACTTTCCAGGCCATTGAAAAGGGAATCAACGCTGTCCCCACGAGGCGTCCTCCCACCTTACTCATCCTGAGACCAAAGGGACCTCAAGGCTGTGTCACATGCCTACCACCCCTGTGACTCCCATGACTTGCAGCTGCCTCCACCCTGGAGTCAGAGAGACTGGCCACTCCTGACCACACAGCCCAAGAACCAGAGAAGGGTGATAGTTCAATAATGTAAAATGGGGGTGTTTTATCAGCAGAGAGGAGACGGGTACCCCACAGGACCAAAGTAACGGATGTCTCAGCGACACAATCAGCTGTGATATTCCAAACGGAGGAGTGGGACATTTTCCCAAATTTAAACATAACAAACAATATTCCATTATGATTTTACCACACAGACAATAAAGTGCCAAATAAAAATCCCATCGCCTTGTACACTGAAGTTGGGAAATATTCAAGTCCAATAGTCTTTCCTTCACAATTTTCTTTCGCAGCTTAATTCAGCGGATTTCTCTGAGAAGTGAGGAATAACCAAGGACTTTAATCTGGCATTACGAAGCTGGGAAATGACACCCCCCCCCCGAAATATGTGTAACTCTTTAAACACATCCCAAAGCTTAACTAATGCATGCAAGTCTTCCGTTTACCAAGAGAGAAGTTAGTATACAATAGTCCCTGCTCCTTAAAAATCTTTAGAAAGCAGACACAATTCCTAGCTAGCTAGGTATATTGCTGCATTGAATCACGTTGGAGTTCTGTTACTAGGTAAAAAGGAGAGTGGATATTATGGGAAAGTAGCAATCTCTGCCACAGGCCAGTAGGAGACAAGAAAAACAGACCAAGATATGCTTCCAACTAACAAGAAAATTTATATGGTTTTCATATCGGTAGGTTAAACAAAGGTAAGACACAAGGCCATAGCCCATGGGTTAATTACCACAAGGTCAGTGAGAAAATTCAATCACCAATGACAAATGCAGTCTATAAATGAAGGGGAAAAATACAATTTCCTAGCATATATATTTTATAAGCCTTGCTTGCAATCATAGTTTGCAGGTCAAAGGTTACATCTTAAGGGAGAGCAACAGAACCTTTGCAGCTAACAGTGGAACCTGAGGGGAGAGTTCCTGCTCTTCTCAGTAACACCTGTAGGAAGGCAAATCCAGTGACGAACGGCAGAATCCGTAAGGACTCACTCCGAACCAGGCCTTTCTGCTTCTCGGGTAATTCTCCAACAAACCTGTGGTCACCATTTGGAGAATATGTACCAACCCACGGTTGTTCCCTCTAAGATTTTATCAGCAATTGTTGTAGCATCTATTTTAATTTTAACCAAGCAGGAATTAAAGTTTCTTTACATTATGATTTTTATTTCCATCGCAGGTCAGCTGCTCTGTCATTTTCTTTTCTATAAACCTTGAAGAAGCCCCCTGGTGTCTTTACTCTCCATACTGGTCCCTTTGGAGCCTCCCAGACCCAAGCGATGAGAGGCCCAATGGGAAGCAACTCTGTTGGCCAGGTGCTCTGCCCCGGTCTTGGCTTTTCTCGGCTCTTGGATCCCCTTTCCTCCCCTGGTGTCAGCATAAAAGTTCCTTCGCACCTTCGATTTCATGGCTCCAGCAGGACCTGACTTCGCCACTTTCCCAGCCAAGGCTAAGAAGCTGGATACACGGAAAAGGTTAACAAAATTCTTGTCAACAGGAGGAAGAGGGAGGAATGGCTGGCTAGCCACCAGTCTGGTGCTGCCTGCCAAGGTTCAGTACTGATGATCCCACACCCCCAATCTTCCCACAGCAGAAATTGGGCAGCATTTATGCTGGCCTTGGCGGTTTACGGCTACGGTTGAAGACAAGCTTGTTCTGTGAGAAAATCTTCCTGACTCTAGCTAGGGCTTCTCCGTGTCCCTGTGGACCTCTGGGCTCTAGGAGCCATGTTGGTGAGAGAGCTGGCCCTGACCCCCAGAGAGGCTCTCCGAGCTTGGCCTCATATCCTGTGTGAAGTGCCCGGTAGCCTTCCGCCACCCATCCGCCGACTACTCTCTCTTGTAGCACCTCCATCACGTACAGTAAAAGCCACCCACACTCGCCAAGTCTGTTAAACCCACCAGTGTACCACCAACCCCCCACAGAAACATGGTCGCAAATGACCTGCAGGACACCCCCTGCAATGCTAGTACTGTAGGGACGATGTGCATGCCTTGGATCAAACCAAACTGCCACCTAGGCTAGTAGCATAGAGCAAGGAATTAGAGGAGAGAAACATGTTTGCATCTCTTTGGCTGAATAAATCCAACAATTAAACACACCTCTGTAACAGTGTATCTTCCTTTTAGAGCACTTATGAGAATCAGATTTTTACACTTATTTATTTAATCACTTGACTACATGCTTATCTCTTCCACTAGATCCTTTACTCTTTGGGGGCAAGAAAAATGCCTGCCTTCCTCACCACTGAATTAACAGGACTCAGAGCCATGCTTGGCATATAGGAGGCATTTAATACTTAGCTGGTTCATGAATAAATGGATAACGCTCCAATAATACCTGAGCCGGGACCAGCTAGAATAACAACTCACTCTTGTTCAAAGGTAAGCTGCACTGGATCTTTAAAAAATAACTTGCAAAAGAGGGCCTTTTCTGCAAATATGAAAAGAATATGACCCTTCACATGAATTTTCAAATAGAGAATATGAAATAGAAAATGTTCCAAGAGAATGTGATATTAAGTTTGGTATTAATATTTGAAAGCATCTCTAAATATAAGGCAGGGTAGGATTTATAATTATCTCGGTTAAATGATTCTTCCGGAGGTCGAGACACCATGAGTCACGTACTCAGGTACATGATGGCCCCCCTCTGCCCATGCGGAAACCAAAGGAGCAAAGAAACATCGACCACCACCTCGAACATCTAAAGGAGAGCTGGAGGATGTGAAATCTCACATAAAAGCGTCTTCCATACAGACCTCTGGGAGCAGTTGGATTCCACGACAAGGCACTGGAGAACAGGCACAGTGTTCTGTGGTACACGAAACAGCCGAGTAAGTTAGTAAACGGCAGTGTGGACATCTTTTTTAAAAAGCATCTACAGCCAGATGAATCCCTTACTTTTATAAAGCAGGGATGAATCTCTCGTTTAGGGAGAAATGAGTATTTCTGAATACAGATGACAAACTCGCGATGGTATAAGAATAACCAATGGTGGACTCCCCAAAGTTTTACACAACAGACGATCTCCTCAATCAGTGCTGTTCCAAATGAGGCCCACGGTGGCCCACTGCTGCCTGTCCACCTGAGGACAAAACTGGGAATAGGCACTAAGAAACAGATGTAATAATTCCATAGGGTCATGCCATCCAAGCATATGATCGGTGCCTTCTGCAGAAGTACTGGTGCGTGGTTGGTGAAAGTTGAACAAACAAATAATAACAACAACAAAACCATTGTTTACCACAGATGGCTTGAAAAGTTTTGGCCCAAATAGTTTAGCTTGGAAAGTTATCGCAAAGCATTTAACAGTTGCTTCAGATAACCATAAAAGGTTCTCATTAATGAAATTATATAGTTGTTTTGAGTAAGCAGCTTATTGGAGTGTCTTCTAGGGTTAATTATCTGCACAGCATGTCTAAAAGTGGCCCACAAATAGGTCTGAATAACTCCCCTATTTTAGGGGTTACCAAACACAATGATGTTCGTTCGATGATAGATGGATTCACATTACAGAACTCTTTCTGATAGTAGCAGGAGAACAGGAGAAATTGTCTATCCAAGCCAAGTAAAACAATAAGTTAGCATAATATAAACAATAACATTTATCTGCAGTTGGAAAAATAACATCTCACTTTTACTACCACGACTATTCTCATACACAAACGACCATCTAAGAAAGGTGAGGGATGTTTTGAGAAACTGGAGAGAATTGGGGGAAATGTGTCTCATCATCACTTTTGAGTGAGATTTGGGAGCTGTAAGATATCGTTGTGTTGGTAAAAATCTATACCTTTCCCTAAGGACTTGTAGAGTGAACGGTAAAGGAATGGTAGCTGTTGGGAATGCAGGGTAGTACTGACCTTGTTTCAAGGTTGACCGAGGCCAGAAACAGACAACAGAAGAAAGAAATTCTGAAAATGGAGGCAGTTCTATCAAACTTACGTAGAGGAGGGTCTTTGTCAGTCCAGTCTCTTCCGAAATATATGGGTGAAGTGAGGTCAGAAGTTCAGAATGCCTTCAAATATAATTTCCCTTGAGATGGGGTCAGACATCTCAAAAATGTTACTCAACAGTGACCAGGAGCTCATACTGAGTCCCGAGGGGTTGGGCACCAGCAAGTCCCACGCATACAGCCTTCAGTGTGAGACAGAGGGCCGTGCCGTGGACTTGTCGTAAGTTCTCTGTGGACGGATACAGTAACGGGGTCAACACTGGAACAGGTGTCATAGCCTGAAATTCCCTGCTCCTCATGCAATATGCTGGGAAGGTATCTGAGGAACTCGCAAACTTTACATGCGATGCTCGAACGTTGAACAGAGTTAGGATTCAGAGAAGTTTGTATGAACGTGGTATAAAACAGTGTTTCTCAGGAGAGAGAGGGACTCCTATGGGGTTTAAATCATACTGTTCTCAGGGTTACGTGTTTAAAATGTTCATTAAACAGATAACTGAAGATCCGAATCCTTGAGTTACTTAACTAATTGCATTTTTTTATTCAACTACATTATTTAAGCTGTTGAAGTGTTCCAAACAAAGGTGGCATCAACTGTACAAAATTTTGATGGTTTTTCTGTCATTATTGAGATGGAAAATTAACGACCAAGTTAAATGTAGCTCCGTGCTGGATAGAAAGAAAAAACCCAGTACCTGCCACCTGAGTTGTTGTATTCTGAGTACGTGGAAGCAATGTGCCGGAGGCTAAATAGGGTGCAGCCTGGAGTGGCCCAGCGTGATTCTGTCTCCCTGATTTTCTATCTTGGGGATGGTTTTTCCCTCCTTTTTACACAGCACTTCTCAAACCAGGAACTTTAAGGCCCACATTTTCCAAACATACAACAGACCGAGTTTCATCATTTTTTTCCTCTGTCGATCAGAGAAAAGGATCTTCACATTCAAAGTAGTCAAGGCAGTTTGACATTCTAAAAAAATAGAATAGAATAAAAATTTTCCCCACTCTTTCTCCCTAAGATTGCCATATTACTAGTCTACATAATGATACAGGATGACGCAAGAACAGCTACATCCATGTGAGATTAAGCGAGGCTGGAGCCAAGCAAATAGGAGTTCATCGTAACACAATCAGTCACATTGCCCCAAGGGTTAAAATGCATATATTTGCATATTTCCTAAATGTAAGGGATTGATTTTCTAAATTTGTCCCATAGGCTGCAACTAATGATATAAAATTTTGTTGTGTAAATAAGTACACTTAGAAATGGTTTCCATTAAATTGACACAGCTCTTTCTCAAGAAATGTACCATCTTAGAACCATTTCCCCAGATCTGCCTTGCCCCCCACAGGCACCCACAAAAGTCTTCACCAATAATTATCTCTGATACGTATTAATATAACATATAGTAGTGTATAATGTATAATTAAGTGAAGGGGGTTTCGGAATTTAATTACAAACTAAACAGGCATTCTCTGCCTTGGTGGGAGGGATAGCAGCAAAAAATAAAGCCTACGGAGAACCAAATCAGAGGGGAAACTTTCGGAGTCTAATAGTTTTTTTGTTTTTTTTTTTTATTGTTGTTCAACTACCGTTGTCTCCAATTTCCCCCCACCATTCACTCCCATCCCAATCATCCCCAGCTGCCCCCTCAACCCTACCCCCCCTCTTTGGCTTCGTCCAGGTAATAGTTATATCTTTACCATCCCCCCCTCCACCCTTTACAGTGAAAGAGAATAAAAGCTTAAAACTTGGCACTGGAGGGAAACTATTTTATAAAACCCCAAGTTGCCTCAAGACTTATGGTATAAAAATCTACCAAAAAAAACTCCACAAAAAAACACAATCTACACCTGAAGATCATACATTATTTTTCCTGCCAAGCCACAATTCCAAGCCAAAATCTTTGGAATTTGGAAGGCAGTCTCCATAGAGTCTGCCAAATATGAAAAAAAAATACATAACCCTTATCCTTACACAGCTCCAAGTTTAAGCCGTGGGCATCAGCTGCACGATGAAACTCACTCAAACCAAGGACGTAATGAATCTAGCTGGGCTTCTGAGGAAAGGGAGATTTCTTCTCTGGAAGAGTCTGGTGCATAGGCGCTGGCCTGGCTGGAGAGAAAGCCAGCAGGCGTGATTTCCAACTGTCTCTGAGAACTGTGGAGCTGGATGCAGACTGGGGACGGCCCAAGGGCTCATTTACCTCCATGTTCTACCATTCTAATTAATTGATGTTGATCAGTTCAGTTTCCAAAAAAAAAAAAATCCTATAAACCTCCAAGAGGGTTTTAATTTATGCTTTGAAAACTCTTTTTTCTAATTCAAATTCTCTGCTTAGCTCGGTGCTATTTGCAGAGCACACCCTGTTGCATTGTGGTTGAAGCGAATTGTGCTTGCGTGCTGATCGCTCTGAAAGACCAGGTTTTGCAAATATCGACATCAATCATGCCGAAGGCTATTAAGTGGAGATCACTTTACACAATAAAGGGGTTTTAAATCAAACTTCTATTTGAGGAACTGTCATTAATATTTTCCTACAGTCTCACTTCTACAAAGGTATTCTTCAGTTTATACTGGAGCCCAGTCAGTTTACAGAGCGTATGTTGGAGCCCAGTCAAATTCTTCCACACTCTTCCTGTATTTCTTTGTATAATGACCCCCACTCCCCAAACTCAATCTCTGTTGTTAATTTCCTGAGGATTGTATAGAATGCTGCCTAAATGAGAAACATCAGTTCTAAGGATGCAGGCAATGCCTTAATTGATCAGATAAACATGGTCCATTTAGTTTTACTTTAACTCAGACTTCAAAGTGCCAAGCTGTATGTTTGCTTCATTTTGGCAAAAGCAAAAAGCCTGAAACTCTTCAGGAGGTAAGGAAGCAGGGGAAACTAGGCATCTGCCCAAAATCTGGGATGAAGAGTAAACACTTACAGCCCATTTTAATTTCTACTTTGAACTGAAAAGAAAAGGGCTCATGAGAACATCTAAAGACAGGAAAAGGACAATTTTCAAGGTCTTGAACTTGAACCCATTCATTGGACAGCAGAGGAGGTGTTCTCAAGGCCACAGGGTATTGGTCTTGCTTTAAGCCCCATCCCAGCAAGACAAAGCCAGGCTGTAAAATCTCCTTCACTCCTCCACCTGCAGTGTGTCAGCCCTGTGGTGTGTTGCCTGAGGAGGATTTATTAAATACCCTCCTGAACTTCCAATAGAGTCTCTCTTTTGAGGAACCATTTAAAAGAAGATTAAATTTAATTAGACTGTATCTGTTTCCTGTGGCACGCTGCCTTCAAAGTCTACTTTATTACCTTCTTCTACCCCAGCAGCGTACTAATGCGGGCTGGCACAGGGCACCTTCAGATGCAGGAGGAAGGGAAGGAAGGGCAGGAAGTATGTTTATAGACTCACTTGATCACCTGGGAGCATTTTGGGAAGGGCTGACATCTGACACCCAGGCCTGCCACAATCAACTGGAGCTTGTGACCCCTGAGAGGAGTAACCTGAGCCCTCCCCCCCACCTGCCCCGCCTGGAGCTCAGTCACCTTGGGCTGTATCATCTACTTGCACCCCACTTAGATTTATTTCCTTGTTTGGATATTCTTTCATTCTCTGAAGTTATCAATAATAGCTACACCTTGATAGTTATTGGTACCAACCTACTTATGGAGGAGCATTTATTTTATCTTGAAAACTAGGTATGATTTAATGATCACTTCAGCCTCATTTGCTCTTAAAACTATGTCCACACATTTACTATAAATACTAATTATTCAAACAGAATCAGTACCGATGGCATTAAATGGGAACCAAGTCTCTCAACCCCTGTTCAACAATTAGATCAGGTAGGAAAGAAAGCGCTAGAGGGACGAGGCGGTACTTCTTATTTTTACTGGTAGACTTGTGAGAAGGAAAAGAAACGTGACAAAGAGAAGCAGACAGTCAAAAACAAACAAACCAAAGAAGAAAGTCAGCATTTTCAACCTGGTACTAAAGTCTCATTCTTCTGAAAAGGGGAGAAGACTGCGCAGCTGCCTGTCGCCATCCTTGGGCTCCATCCACGGTGCGAGCCGCAGACAAAGGTGCTTCCTTCTCCCCATCGCCGTGCTGTTCCTGTAGCCAGGATGCTATTGCACTGACCAACCTCTCCTTCTACAGTCCCATTTTTCACAAAGATGAAGAAGGAAGAAGGCGAACCATTTTTAAAGCAATTCCTTCTTCATTTGGCTGTGTTGTTCAGCCCCGAGGGAGGGTCCC
The DNA here is from genome assembly GCF_022682495.2 of Desmodus rotundus. Classification (NCBI taxonomy): domain Eukaryota; kingdom Metazoa; phylum Chordata; class Mammalia; order Chiroptera; family Phyllostomidae; genus Desmodus; species Desmodus rotundus. Next base: position 11,199,968 of record NC_071395.1, read on the forward strand.
AGGGTCCTGGCTGCTGGCTGGCTGTGCACTTCCCTAGGCCTGGCAAGCTCCCCTTCTGCTGCTTAGCTGGGGGAGGTGGGGGGTGGGGGAGGTGACAGAAGGGCTGTTGGAGAGTTTTTAGGTTTTGCTTTCTCACTGGCGTGACAGTACACAGCATTGTGGTCTATTCTTTTCTTTTCTTCTTCTTTTCTTTTTGTTTTGTTTTTTGCTGGTGCGGAGGTGCTCAGTCACTTAGCCAAAGAAACCAGCAGGGCCTAAAGCGAGCAAGGAGGAGAGGCAGGAAGAGGGCAGCCTGGCCTTTCTTCTGCCCGGAGCTGCCTGAAGTTAATTGCTCGCATAAGAAGAATAACTGGTGGTGCCGTAATTGAATTTTTATGGAAATAAACAGGTGGCAGATTTACTATAGCTGTGGGGATAGTAGGGGGCGAAATGCTACAGCCACATTAACCTGTTTAATTTAATAGCTTCGGTGCTCATAGACAAAAAAAGGCAACGTTGCTCGTTGAGTCAGTTGGATGCCAAATGTAAATAACTACAATTACCCTCTCATGCCCATGTGGTTGAGCAAAGGAAGGGCGCTGTGCCAGCTTCGGCTAGGTTTCACGTTCATTAATTAATCTCCTGCAAGTTTCAAAATGAAAGTTTTAACCCACAAAGGGCCCTTGAAAAGAGGAAGAGGAAAGAAATTGACAAAGAGAAAATAGACAGACAAACAGACACATTGGCAGAGACAGACAAAGGCAGCGCTTACATTCAAAGCGGAGCACAAGTCTTTGACAGAGAGGTTTTTGGGAGATTCTATTCATACTGGGCATTAGAAAGATGTACTAAACGCTAGCTTTGCACTCTGCTTCCCCCCAGTGGCCAAGTTTGGGAAATGCATTCTTATATGAAGGAAAGAAAAACGGGGGACCATTTGGTGAAACATACATAGAAACCTTAGCTTTAGCAATATACCTGATGTTTACGTGTAAGCCAAATAGTGAAAATGAAAGTTTGTGTTTACATTTTTGCTGGTTTGCCTTCAGGCAACAACAATATGAAACACACATCGGGGATTGAAGATGCATTTAAAAGATAAAAATGTTTAGGAGACAGAAGCACTTACTCTCTGAGAGGAACCATACCAGCGTTGTGAACACAATTGTATAAAACGTGGGGTCCTCTGCCTAATTTCACCCACTTGAAGGGTGGACAGAGTCCCACATAAGTAATTTACATACAAAGCAGGGTTTGCTACATACTGAAAAGGCTGGACAAAGAGAAACGAGGATGAGAGAGAAGTTCAGAGTATGAGAAAGTCATCTTATAAGCGAGAACTATTTTACACTGGATTTGAATCAGCAGATCAAATACCTGGTAGCCGATACTATCAGATCCAGAGGAATCGAGTTTGGAATGTTGTGTCTGTTTTCACTGTTCTAGGGGAAGCCAGTAAGAAATGGGCGGGCCTAAAAGGGTGCTATCAGGTTTGGGCTTTGCAAACCCATAAGCCCTTGGTAAATTCTGCTGGTCACATGATGCTGGAACGATGACACTCCAGGGGGGCGTGGACCTTAGCTGCTGGGGTCCTTCAGGGCACAGCTGCAGGTTCTGCCCACTCTGCATTTTCTCCACGGCTCTGGGCTCACTCCCCACCTAGGGACCAGTGACCCCCATATTTATTATTTATTTCATTACCAAATGGGTTCTCATCCCTCACCATGATGTCTCATTTTTTCCCCAACATCTCCACATAAATGTCAGGCCCCTCAATCCCTATAGGTCCAAGAATGAATGTCTGATCATCACCGCAATTTTATTCTCATTTAGCGATTCTATTTTTTCCACTGAATCCAGATTATAATGAAACAAACCAGGCAAGAATCAGACCCACTCCAGCCAGCTCAGATTGGGGTGTGTGTGTGTGTGTGTGTGTGTGTGTGTCCTATACAAGACAGAGATATGAGACTATTGCTGTACATTTTCTATTGCCACATGCCCAACATTCAATCCACCACCAACCCTATTAATGTCACCGCCTAGATATCTCATATCTCATAAAGTTATCTACCAATATCTACGTTCATACAACCAACTCGCACTCAGATTGCTGCAACAGCTTTGTAACGTACCTTGCACCGCTCTCTGGTCAAACCTCACTGCACTCAGACATCTGGTCGTGACCTCTTCCCTACTTAAAGTCATGCACTGGACCTCACGTTGCTCTGAAGGCAGGAGCAAACCCGGCACGTTCAGCCCCGTGGACTACCGCAGCCTCCGCTCTCAGCACTCTGGCCCTCATGCTCATCATGCCCGGTGTGCTGTCCCACACTCAGTTCCTCCAGCACCCACTCCTCTCCTGCTGTCTGCTGTCTGTGTGTGGGGGGGTCCTTCCTGCCACCTACCTCTCCCTCAGAGTCCCTCTGAGGTGTCACTTGCTGAAGGAAGACTTTCCCCACCTTCCCTGCCCCCCCAACCCCCCTACACATACATGCGCACAAACACCAAGATAACATGGGGTCCCCATCACACAAGCTTGCAGAATTCTCTTGTGTGAGGCCACTCTCCCCCACCAAAAGGCCTGTGCCACAAAAGCAAAGACCATGTCAAGATTTGCTCGTAGTTGTGCCCCTGACATCTAGCACAGAGCATAGATCTTGGTTGGCACTGAATATTTATTAAATGGACAACTGGCTACAATTTGTGATCACTCAACGCATGTCTCTGTCTTCCAAGCCTGTGTATCTTCCACACAGGCCCAAATGGAAATAATCAACCATCCACCCAACATCTGCCTGGTTTGGCTGATGTCTTTAATTTTTGTGACTCACCTACAGTTGCAGTATTACTTTGGATTTTAGCACTGTGGGAGGTGGGGCGGACTCCAGAAGCTCTAATAGCCCTGTTCATGGGAGAGGGAGCAAGGGAGGATTTGGCCAATTGCCTAAGAGACCTATTCCCGGTCTGTACTCAGAAGATTAACCACAAGGCTGGCCCGCCTAGAGGCAGAAGCAGATCAAAACTCAGTGGATGACCTGAAGTACAATTTGCTGTCCTGAGAATCCCACCACGGTATCTAAGTCTCTGGGAATTAGGTAGCTCAGAACCAGTGTTTTACAATATCCCAAACCTCCGGTTCTTTCCCTTTCCGTATGTGATTTTACCGTGTGGAATTTTCTACCTCCTTTGTATTCTGTTCACATACAGAAAATGCTTGGCATGAAATGTCTGTGTAGCCAGACTCTAGAATGTGTTTGTATCAGCAGGACCTGAAATGCAAGCAGTCAATTTTTGTCACAAAGTCAAAACAATTTGGTACCTAAAAATGTCTGTGCGAATGTTGACCCCTGAAAGCACATTACCCTTAGAACGTAATTCGCCGTTCTCGATGCTTGCTACATCACTGATATAAAAGAGCAATAGTTCTCAGAATCCTTTCTCCAAAACAACACCATTTCCCAGCCATTCTGAAGCAGCCCAGAGCACAGGATAGGCTAACCTGGCGAGGGGCCCTTTATCAGCACTCCATAGTGAACGGCCACAGACCCATGGCGAAGGCTAGGGACGAGAGTCACTGCACATACAAGTGATATCATTGCACAATCCAGCATCGGCAACCCTGGCTTACGGAGCTCACTCACACCGGAAAGGTGGATGAGAATGAACAGCCCCCTGTACTGGTGCCAGAACCCTGCTTCCCAGCTGCAGTGCATTCTCTGTAACACAAATCAAGGAAGACTTGTGTGCTATCCCCGGCCTCCGTGGAGGGGCCCGATGACTGACGACTGGCCCACCACTGTCAAAGAGCCTGTCATTCAGAACACGCTGACTGATGAGCGTGGCCCGCTGCCGATGACAGTGACGGCGACCCTTGTGCCTCTCAGCTTCCGATGCTACCCCGCAGCCTCTGCTGCCCTTCACAATAGTTTCCCCCTTTTTCACCCAGGGAAGCCATTTCCACAGAAGCGGTGCCCCCAGCAGCCTCAGCCCACAGGGACAGCAGCACAAACTCTTTTCAAAACTGCTGCTCCTCCCCCCAGCAACACATTTCTTCAGACCTTGGACAATCTAGGCCTCTTCGGGGATGAAGGAAGTGAAAATGATTTGTCTATGACACTATCACCCCAGATTCCCTGTGTTACTTAAGGGATTTTGGGAATCTCACCTTCACTATCTATAGTCAAGCAAATGAGCCAAGCATCACGCTGACTGCAGCCAGCTCAGACAGATGCAGTTATCACTGTGAGAAATCGTACCCTACTTACAGAGGATCAATCACTCTTATGAGTCATTACCACTCGTACATATAGCTTCATCATCATAAAATAAAAGGAAAAACTTCCCCACCCAGCTCTTACAACGCCTTTGACTCCCTTGGGACAGGCGGGCGTCAGGCCAGTGGTGAGGAGTCTGGAGACAGTGGAGGAGGGTGTGTGGGCTCCCCGTGGGGATTGGCTCTCCCTTGCACAGTTAGCCTCTGAGGAAAAGGAACAGTCTCCAAGCAGGAAGAGACCACCCAAAACGAGGTTAGTACTTCCTAGAGCCCAAGACAGTAAGGTGCTGGTAAGTGTTTAACAACCTCCTCTCCAGCAAGGGCGGTGGGTGGTGGGGGAGGTTGGTAACCTGCTTTGTAACATTTAAAATATTTCTACACTGGCTGACTGCAAGTCGTCAACAAGCTCGCGGAACCAGAGCTGGGAAAAGATGAATGCAGACGGCCCTCTTGAGGCACAAAGAGGCCGCACCCCCTGCAGGGAGGGGGTGGGGCGTGGGTGAGGGTGGGGCACGCGGTTAGTGGGTCAGGGTGTTGCAAGTCTTTAGAACCCACTCACACGCTCCGCTCCGGTTCTTGTGCTTAGGATCCTCCATTTTGCTGATCAGGACTCTCACTTGCACATGAAAAGATCGGCAAGACTTTCAAGTTCATTGATATTATAATTCAGCTACCATATCAAACCCAGAGTTTCATTTTAAGTACATGAAAGTTGAACGAAGCTGAGAGAATTAAGAGACTCTTTTAGCATTGTTGGAGTTCCGGAAATTCAGTCTGCACCATAATCAGGAATTTAAGGAGAGAAACTTATTTCCTTTTGTCAGCGATTCAGTGCTCTCAAAACATTCCTGTATCTCTATAGTGTTTTATTTTATCTGCTCAATGACAATGGCGACTGGTTCCCCCAAAGCCTTACCTTGAATAGGTATTTCATCCCAAGGGAGCCTTTCGGGCCAGAGATCAGAGGCTGTGTTTAATTAGCCCTCTCACTGCTGCATGCGAGATGGCCTGTCCCCTGGAGGGACAGGATGTCATTGTTGCAGTCCCCGTCTGGAAATCAGCCCACAGGCTCACACCCAACCCGGCTTTCTCAGGTGCCATTAAATTACACCATCCCCAAGTACCATTTTCCATGTCCACATGGTCTTTAACTCAAAGGAATGTGAACCAAATATATTTGAAGTAAGGAATGAAAGACACTTAGGGAAAAAATATCAGCTCACAGAATGACTTCAAACTTGGAAAACCAGGCTCGGAAAACAGGAAGGAACCGAAAGAGATCAGTCAACCGGCAACACTGTAGAGAAAACGTTGAGTTCGGGACACCACAGACGTGCTCGCTGCCACCATCCCCTCCGTCCCAGGCTCTGCTGCTGCCCCTGAGAATAACTTCTCCTGTGTCCCCAGGTGGGACAAGCTGACAGTGAAGGCCCGTGGCTGGCCCAGGCTGCCTGGTTTAGACAGAGAGCGCATTTGAGAGACCTCTTCATCCTCGTGCATCCTTCCTGCCTCCTGCCAACATGGAAACTTGCAGATTTAGCCCCAGCAGAACAAGTGTCCAGCTACTGAACAGTTTAAAACTGTGACAGTTGTCCCCAACAGGCCGGAATGATTCCGTCTCAGAGAATGGGGAGCGGGAGATGGCAACGAAGGGAAGCTGAAACGGAGAGGGCCCATGGCAGGCACTACAGTCAACCAGGGGTGTCCAACCCGCAGCCTGTAGGCCGCAGGTGGCCCAGGACGGCTATGCAGGAGGGCCAACACAATCGTAAATGTACTTAAAACCTCTTTTATGCTCATCAGTTTTCGTTAGTGTTTGTGTATTGGATGTGTGGCCCAAGACAACTCTTCTTCCAGAGTGGCCCAGAGACGCCAAAGGGTTGAACACAATCTTTCAAGAAGTTTTGTAGGACTGGGAGAGAGAGCAGTTTGGGGAGTGTTGCTTTGTCTCTTTTCCTTTACAAGAGGGTAAGTGCAGGTCAGTCAGCGGATGCATTGAGGAGAAAAAGGCTGAATATTTCAGTAAGTAATGAAACAATGGAAGAATGAATGGAATAGAGTAAAATGAGGAACACGCATGTTTGCGTTAACTGTATTAAAGAGGCAGGTCCCTCGGTGTCTGAAACCAGAGACAAGGAGAGGATGAATGAAGGCAGGGGCACTGGGAGTTGGAGGGGCAGGTGGCAGTGGTTGATTAAGGGAGCTCTCTCAGACAGCCTTGTTCTTTTCCCTTAAATAGGAGATAAAAGCGCGTTCGATATTGAAGGAATGAGGCAGAAGGGTGAGTGGAAAGTTTTGGAAAAGCTACTATGAAAAGTAATCGTGAGCTAGGTGTGGCTAAATGATGTGCTCGTGGAACTGGGAACCAGTTCTTATCTGAAAACAGCCCACAAAGCTGTTCCATCATAGTCCCTGAAGTCAGGCTGATAGCTTTTTCCATTGGGGAAAAGAAGTATATGTTAAATCCAGCTTCGCCGGCCCCCTAGGAGCCTGCAATGTGATCATACAAACAACAGATGCGGATTTTAGCCACACACACACACACATAAAATGCACAAATACCTACTTATAGTAAGTAGAACGAAATACTGCAAGAGGATGAAATGACTGTGACAGATGGTAAGCGAGGACCCAATTTCAGTGTCTGGGAAGCTTTGTCTTGGGCTTCAGGTGTCTTTGATGACTGGAAGTGGAATTTAACCGCCCATTAAAAGTACAGATCAGGCCTCAGGTTCACCTTAATCTTCCGAAGCTTGTCCCTTTCCCTCAGAATGTTCCAGATGCATTCAGTAATGACACTCTATCAAGCCACTAAGATCCACTGCCAAAGCCCAATCTGCTCCAGGATCTTCTGAGAAGTAGGGGGTGTTTCATCAGGGCAGGCGTTCATCCTGGCCCGCACTTCGCCTGCTTCTGATCCTCCGCTGTTAGAAACGCAGCACACTGGAGGAAGATTGCGCTATATTTCATGAGCGCTCCGGGCCGCCGCCAAGGGACAGTTCCATCTGTTATTTGCTCTCAGCTTTGCTTACTGATAAAACAGGAAGGACAGCTTGCTGATGGGCTCTGGGAAGCAACACGGCTCCTCTCTTTCCCGCAATTAATGTCCATAAATTATTTCTACAGTAGACAGTATATATGGTCCCATGATTTCAAAATTAGTTTCAATAGATGAAGGGCCTGCATTCATTACCAAAGGAGATCAGCTCGCGAGGCAACACACGAGGGTTTGCCTCGCGAACTACCGTGTGTGAAAACTGCTGCGTGAACTCAAACGATGTCATTCATTCTGCGGCTCGTAAGATCTTGAGATCATATGTTCGGTTGTTGAAATTTCATTTTATGTGTAGTATACGGGAGAGTGTTAGCTGTCCACGGGAAACAGGACGGGAGCCCTTCAGAATTTCCAAGACCAGGTGAACGGCCTTCCGTCTACAGGAAAGGAAAACGGATGATGGCCACACGTCACAAAAACCACTGAAGTGATATGTTTTTCCCCCCAATTATTCTGCTGTTCCAATCATAGGACATTCTAACGATAGAGAAATCACTCTATTTCCTGGCCTGTGCACTAGTTTAAAAAGGATTTAGAATACGAATTGCTTCTTCTAAATCGGAAAACATTCTTTTACCTCAACTTGTCATCTTTCCTTCATTCCCTTGGCTCAGTATCTATGACCACACTTATGTTTTCTTTATGAATGAAATAGATCCATGTGCTATAATAGTATATCTTCTAGGAAATAGTGGCCAGGACCTGTATCTCAGGCTTGACATTTTTAAAGGTTTAGACTAGGAATTTTAACTTTCTAAGCAACACCTATGAGTTCAAAGTCCGAACAACAGCAACGAAATGGAATCATACTTTCTTAAGACTACAGGTTAGGGAGAGAAGCCTTTGCACAATGTAAGAGTCATGAAAAGACCCTGAGGAGCCCCGGCAGCGCCTTCTCTTCATGCTCGTGTGAGACAGCTAAGAAACAGAACTTCTGCAAGGAGGGGAAGCCCCAGGGGAAAGAGGAATACCAGATTGCTGGTTAAATGAAACACACAGCGCATGCTAATAATAGAAAAATGAAAGAATTACTGGAACATGAAGGAAGAAAAAGGTATGAAGCATCCCCCTCCCACTATTAACAGGATGGATTTAGGAGAAGCGATTTTATAAAACTAGAAGCCAGTGGTATTGCACACTCTGTGATCATTTCCTTTCACTATTGTTTTGCACTTCTTAATCCCTTCAGCTTTTTCACCCAGCTGCCAACCCCCTTCTGTCAACTGGTGCCACACTGCCCTCTGTTCTCTGAGACCATTTCATCGGATGTCATGATAACCCATCAAAGACACGGTCTGTGTCGCTTGTGTTCAAGACCCTATGGGAGTAAATTAGAAAGCATGGTAGATATTTGAAGATTAAAACCAGTTGCACAAAATACAATTATTTGAATCACTACATTTTTCGCCAATTCCACCATTCATTGAGAGATAAGATGGTCCCCTTTAAGATGGGACCACAGGTGTTAGTAAAGAATAGAAAGAAGGAAATGTTCAGGGTGGCTTTAGTTACCATTAGATCTGTTTCATTCATTTTTCTCCTCTAACTCTCCAACAACCCAGCCGTTTTTAGTAGATTGAAGTGACAACCAAAACAGCACTGATTAAATGGAAAAGTGATCAGAAACCAATAGAGCGCAATTATGAAAAGACTAGGTGAGGTATAATTAGTTTTTTATAATGCCTTTTAGTAGAACAAAAAAAAATTAACACCCTTATTAAAAAGAACAAGAACATTATTGGCCAATGTGTAATGAATAAAATCAATGAGATAATTTTCCTATGGAATATAGTATCTCTTTTGGGGGAAATTTGGATAATCCAGAAGGCACTGGAATCATTAGACATTTCACAAAACACTATGGTCAGTTTATACTGCTTGAGTCATCAGGGAGGTAGAGGGTGGAGGAGAGAATAAACTAAGGTACATGGTATACAAGGTCTGTCCAGAAAAAGTCCAGCCATTGTTAATATAATGAGAACAGTTTGCACGACACTAATGTAACCCGGCAGCCAAGGAGTGGACTGGAATGCACATGTGTGAACAATGACGACTTCACCGCTATCATTGTTCTACTGTATGTACTAATCAGTAGGGACGGGGGACGCCATTAAGTGAGCATGTGAACTATGTGGCCATTGCATTCAAAATGACTGAGCAAGTAGAGCAATGAATCTGCATCAAAGTGTGCATTAAGCTTGAACATTGCTCCATGGAAACTATTCAGATGATTCTGAAGGCTGCAGCTATGGGCAACTGGTGATCGACAGCTTCATCACAACAATGTGCCTGATCATGCATCACGTCTTGTGCAGAGTTTTTTGGTGAAACATCAAGTCTCCCAGGTGACTCAGTCCCCCTACAGCCCAGATTTGGCACCCTGTGACTTCTGGCTTTTCCCAAAGCTTAAAATAACCTTTGAAAGGGAAGAGATTTCAGAGGTTCGATAAGATTCAGGAAAATACGATGGAGTAGCTGATGGTGATGGGGACAACTGTATGAGGTCCCACGGTGCCTACGTTGAAGGGGACCGAGGTGTCATTGTCCTATGTACAATGTTTCTCGTATCTTCTTCAATAAATGTTTCTATTTTCCCTATTACATGGCTGGATACCTTCTGGACAGACCTTGTATTTCAAAAAGGAATAACATGCATTGAACCCAGAAAATAGTCTATCATGTAACTGACTTTGGCAAGAAATGATAACTCTGTGTTTCTCATAATCCCTGAGACCAACATAAAAAATATACTGCGAGTGCTATGGGTGACTGACATTAAATCTAGGGACACACACAGGGAGCCTGAAAGGCATCAGCCTTCCTTCTGAGGCTTTATAAACGTATGCACTGTCACACCCTGCAGTGTACGCCATCCTTCTTGTGGGTCTGCTCAGGAGGCCCAGCCCGAATGGTATCCCCTACGACACAGTTTAGAAAATGAATTTGTGTGCTCAGGGAATGGACCAAATCATAAGCAACCGCCTTTTGTTCCTGAGTTGGCTGCTTTGATTACTTGGACACCTAACCCGTCAACTTTAGGGGGTAAAAAACGTTGGTTTTCCTTTGAAGAAAATTAATTGCCTACTTTTAGAGAACTAAAAGCAAGGCATCTACTGTGTTATTTTCCTGTGAAAGCTGACTGATGTTTAAGGGTGTCTAGGACCAATCACTGGATACTAGGGACAACTGGTTTTGATATGGAATTTGAAAGTGTTTTTAATTCTTTTTATTAAGATTTATTTATTCATTTATTTTTAGCCAGAGGGGAAGGGAGGGGGGAAAAGAGTGAGAGAAATGTCAATGTGTGGTTGCCTCTCACCTGCTCCCCCTACTGGGGACCTGGCCTGCAACCCAGGCATGTGCCCTGACTGGGAATCAAACCAGCAACTCTATGGTTCACAGGCCAGCACCCAATCCACTGAGCCACACCAGCCAAGGATGTTTTTAATTCTTTATTTCAGGATTTTCAGTTTTCTAACAACATGACATAAGAAGAGTAGGCAACATCAGGTTAGTGTTCAGGAGAAAGACAATTCTTCATGAAAAATAACATGATATGTGACTACGAAGGAACAAAATCATTTAAGCATTAAAAGGACCTGTCATGCAAATGGTGATTTTTCTCCCCAGGAAAATTCACAAGAAGCTATTATACCAATGATGACTTTAGTCTCAGTGTTCGGAAAACACCAGTTCTGGAATGGACTTCCTGATTCGGTGAGAAACCGGCCGCTACAGCTTTGCCATATCCTCTGTAACAGCTCGAATTCTGCTGCTTCCCCAAAGGTATAAAAATAAATGTTGTCCACTCAGAATACTTGATGCCTCCTCATTTTGTCAACAAATCCATACACTGAAGAATTAAAACATTTCAAAAACCATTAACTCTCACTGTAAATACAGACTCGTGGTCCTTCAATTTTGGCATCATAATGTACTAAATAGACAATGTGAGTGTTTATCAACCAGCTCACTAACCCACTACTACTTTACCTTTAATTTGGTGACATGAGGCTACCTTGTACCATTGGATAAACATTAGGAAGAAAGGTCGCCTACCTAGCTGACACTAGTTAATACAGTTCCGTCCCCAATTGCCACTTACAGCCAGCTCGGTACTCCTGCAAAACCTGCAGCCAGTTTGCGGCCCTTCCTCCCCCTCACACAGTCCTTTCCTATCCAAACCACGGTCACGCTTCCCCATTAGGAAGGCGAGGGTCTGAGCATCAAAACTTCTCAAGTTAAAATCTCCACTCTGAACAAACCCTCTCATTTCTCATCATTATGAATACAGTTATTCTTCTTTAAAAATTCTTAAAATATTGGCTGATGGAATACCGTGGCATGGCAGATTTCTTAAAGGAAAAATATAGGAAATACCAACAATAGGCAGCAAAATGGAAGTACATGATACCTGGCTTACAGACATTTATAACAGAAAATGGCAATATTTAGTATCATACTCAATCCTCCTCTAAAGGCATCTTTATATTACTGCCATTACTGTCTTTAACAAAACCTCTTGCCTTGGAAAGGATAATGACAATGTATCTAAAAAATTTTGTAGGTGAATCACATACATTATGTGGCTACTGTGCACTCTATTAACATAAAAACAGGTAGCGTTCCTAGAGAACTTATTTTGATCCAATATGCTTAAAGGTTGTATAATCCTCGCTTCGGGACTATAAAGGAGGCTTCGCCAGCCCTGTTTCAAATATAGGAAGATTGAAGTGCAGAGAGGTTAATTAATAACTTGTTCTTGCTTGCCTCTCTAAGAAGGGGTATAGACAAAATTCAAACCCAGGTCCAACTAACTCCAAAGTTCGCATTATTATTGGCTATTTCTGAGAGTTTATATTTGATTCATTCTAGCCATAGAAGATTTAGTAGGAAAAATCTCAGTCTCTAGGAGCTGGGATATATAAACTGTTGTGTATGATGGTGTCTGTCAGCTAAAGAAACATAATTTAAACCTGAGACTGACGTCCATGTCCTAGCTCTCATTTCAAAAGTGATTAAACATCTTTCTCTCCCTGCTGGATTATCTCCAGAGTGGCATGTGATAGGTTTGGAATCTACCATCCAATCCCCAATGGCCAGGGGGCAAAAGCTCCTTTCATGTCATTCATTTCTAAGCAAAAGCTGAAAGGCCAAAAATCCCTGGAGAAATTCGCTCTGGCAAGATTGTTCAGTTCAATTTCATTCTCCCTTGAGGTTCAAACCAACTTCAGATAATCATCTTGAACTTGGTGATGAACCAAACTCAGATTCCGACTATGGCTTCTCAGAGGGTCAGCCCTTCCATTTAGAATAAGGCAGAGCTTAAAGTGACAAGCCCAATGGGGTCAGATGTTCGATACTTGGCAAAGGCCTCAGCTGTCGTATTGAAACAATGTTGACAAGATGGCAGGCTTTGCAATAAATCCCCCGTGGAGGCCGCTGCTATCATCCTCGCTTTCCCTTCTGCCTGCCGCCCAGCCTGGCGGCTCTCCGGAGCACGTGCCAGTCAGGGACAGCACTACCAGGAATGGCGAGGGCAGCACAGCCTGCCTGTGTATTCCGGCAACAGTAGTTGGTCCGGGTACAGAAGGGGACTCGCTGCTGACACACCTGCCCAAGCAACCAGAAGGCAGCCGAAGCCACACGGTCCTCACTGACCAGAAATTAACCCTTTCAGTCACTTCTGTTGAGTGACGTGGGCACCGAGCACCATGACTTCGTCACCTAAACCACCCAGGTCAGCCGCTGCGTTGACAATGTTGATTGACATCCCTTAGGCTACGTCAGTCCATCTTTCTGATGAGCGAGAAGCTGTCTTCCCAGGGTGGAGTGAAACACCACGTAAGGGTGAGGAACACAGATCGACTACCCACTTGCATTGTGCCAGCTCTCTACAATAAGCTACGCTGGGGTGCTTCCAGTGTACCCTGAAAGCTAGCCCAAACTGTGAGAGCATCTGAGCTCTGGACTTCAGAGACTTCCCTGTGCACATGCTGGAATCGAGTAGAGAGAAAGCTAGCCACACTGTGAGGAAAACTAACTTTTCTCTGCATTGTTCTCCTGTTCAGAAATAATTGATCATCCTGAGGACGTAAGAGAATAATGGGAGAATAATATAGGAGAAAAATGTAACACCAGCAAGTATAGTTTGATATTAAGGAGAGATTGCTTCCAACGGCTCACGCCGTCTTTGCCTCTGTCTGTGTAATAAGTAATTGCCAGCCCATGTCACCATTGTCCTCTGTCACCCACTGTTCCCTCCCATCAGTTGATTTGTGTGTTTCCAAAGACATCTATCCATAAATAAGCCAAGACAAGCATTTTGTGTCAAGATCCCTAGTCTCCCCCCAAAAAATCTACTTAGAAATGATAGCTTCAAAGTAAATCAATAGAAAACTCAAGAAAATAAGACACCTGCCCTTCAACAAATTCAACATCAATCAGCACTATGTCTGTTTGTTCTTTATTTTCTTCCTTGCATATCCTCAATACAAATTTCAGGCTATCTTTTTCATAGAAAAAAGTAAAAAATTTAATTTTCTAGTTTCAGCCACTTACTCTCACGTGAAAGCTTCTCGAGTGTTTCTGTAGTTGAATGGAACCCAGGGACTGCTCAGGCTGTCTTCAACACAAAGGTTGCATACTCGGTCGGGAGGTGCAGAAGGAAGGTGTGGAATTCCACCTCCATGTTCATCCATCATTTTCTCCTTGGTTCAGACCTTGAGGAGGCACCGGGATGCCCCCGGCCTAGTTCAGTTTTAAGGTCTTTGTGCTAGAATGCAATGCAATGCATACGAGCGATTCACCCTGACCCACCTTCCCTTTTGTTTCTTTTCTCTTCTTTCTCTTTCTTCCTTTCTTCCATTCCTTCTTCCACCCTTTCTTCCTTCCTTTTTTTCTGTCTTCCTTTCTTCCTTCCTTTCTTTCTTTCCTACTTCCTTTCTTCCTTTCCTTTCTCCCTCCCTCCCTTCCTTTCTTCCTTCCTCCCTTCCTTCCTTTCTTTCTTTTCTTTCTTTTGCCACCCATGAGTGCATATAAAAAATAAAGTTTTCCCATGGTGCTTAGTAGCACTGAAATGGGCTGGGGCAAGGACCCCTTTCCTAGAAAATAAAATAAACATGCTGAAAGAAACTAAGGACCCCTGTCAAAACTATTCCACTGTGAAATTAGTTATATTCCACAAGAAAATATAATCATGCCAAGCATTTCTTTCTTCAGTGACTCTTATACAAACTACAGTGGAAAAAAAAAACTGGTGTTCAGCTTCAGAAGCTCTCAGTGCCATTGGCTACCTAAACCAATTCATATTTGATTATTTTCAGTCCACTGCAATGTCTATACGGCCCTGGCGGATATTTCTTTCATTCATTGAATAAAACATTCACCTCAGTCTATAATTGTGTTGGCCTGTCATTCCTATAATTAACACAGCGACAGATTAAAAACAATACTACTTAAAATAACTGCTGTATAATACATTTCCAAACAGAAGACACATAACAGAGATGATCCAACAGAGAGCTGCCAAATGTACTGTACCCTGGAAGGGTTTCAATATCCCTTACACACGTTGCTAGGAGCTGACTGAACCACATCTCTGCTGTCAGCCAAGCATGAAGCTCCTGAGATTTGTCTCAGTTTCCATCCAGCCTCTGCTGGTTAAAACTAGTCTTCCACAGGGTGAATGCATATTTCCATTTTACTGGTGCTGTCTACTTTCTCTGCTAAAAAACCGGCACACAATATTAAAATAGTTTCAGGTGTACAGCCCCATAATTAGACATTCATAAAATGTACGAAGGGATACCCTAATAAATCTAGTACCCATCTGACACCATAACTAGTTGTCGCAGTATTGCGGACTGTGTTCCCTGTGCTGTACCGTCCATCCCCACGACTATTCTGTAACTACCAATTTGTACTTCTCAATCCCCTCACCTTTTTCACCCATCCCCTACCCGCCTCCTATCTGGCAACCGTCAAAATGTTCTCTGTATCTATGAGTTTGTTTCTGTTTTTTTGTTAAGTTTATTTTGGATTTTGGTTCCACTGGAAGTGAAATCATCTGGCATTTGTCTTTTTTTGTCTGACTTATTTCACTCAGTAAAATACCCTCTAGGTCCATCCATGTTATAGATGTCAAGATTTCATTCTTTTTTATGGCTGAGTCATATTCTACTGTACATATGTACTACTTCTTCTTTATCCACTCATCTATTGATGGACACTTAGGTTGCTTCCATATCTTAGGTATTGTAAATAACGCTGCAATAAGCTTATGGATGTACAAGGTCTGTCCAGAAAGTATCCTGCCAGGAAATGTGAAAAATGGAGATATTTGTTGAAGAAAATACAAGATACAGGAAACATTGTACATAGGACAATGTACAACTTAGTTGCCTTAGTTGCCTTCAAAGTAGGCACCTTGGGACCTCACACAGTTCTCCCAATCACCATCAGCTGCCCTGTCATATTTTCCTGAATTTCATTGATAGTCTGAAATCTCTTCCCTTTCAGAATTGATTTTAGTTTGGGGAAAAGCTACAAGTCACAGGGCACCAAATCTGGGCTGTAGGGGGCTGAGTTACCTGGGTGATTTGATGTTCCACCAAAAAACTTCATGCGATGTGAAGCGTGAGTAGGTGTTGTTGTGATGAAGCTGCCAATCACCAGTTGCCCATACTGCAGCCTTCTGAATCATCCAAATAGTTTCCAAACAGGAATGTTCAGTCTTAATGCAAAATCTGATGCAGATTCATTGCTCCACTCACTCAGACATTTTGAATGTGATGGCCACACAGTACACATGCTCACTCAACAGCATCTACCACCCCCCACTGACCAGTACAGTGAAGTCATCATTGTTCGCACATGTGCATTCCAGTCCACTCCCCTTGGCTGCCAGGTTCCATCAATGTTGCACAAATTGTCCTCATTATATTAATAATGGCTGGACTTTATTCAGACAGAACTCATATGTCTTTTCGATTTCACGTTCTGGGTTTCTTTGGGAAAGTGCACAAAATACTTTCTCTTCAGAAGCGAGCCATTTCTTTCTTTAGATGCTTGAGCCTTTTATGAGTGCGACATTGTGAAAAGCTCTATGTTCTAACATTGTTCCTAACTTTCATCCTCATCCTCATTCCCAGAAAGCCTTTCTCTGGTGCACACAGCTGTGAATGGCACTAGGAAGATCATCTAATGGATCCCACCCTTTTCCTTACAAAGTGTGTCTTGGACAATGCACAGACACACACACACACTCACACACAGAGTATCTAGAGAGAGAAATGAATACAAACAGCAAGCCCTGCTCAAAATCCTCCATTTCATTCATGTCTTATCAAATCAAGTACAATTTTCCAAGCCTGTCATTCAGAAATTCCCACATGATGAGCATAAATGACCTTTACTGCCTATGTCTCCTGATCTCCTGAGGATAGCTCCTATTCCTAGTAAACCGGATTACTCACGTTCCCATGTTATGGTGTTTTCCCATTATCTGATCCTGCCTCCTAGAGAGAATCTGGGCCCTGGAGTCAACCAGCCCAGAGGAGACAGGATGAGGTGTTAGATGCGAGTCTCCAGGGCAAGAAGGGAGGGCCCTAGGAAGGAGGAGCTGTTTCTTGTCATCTTTTCAGTAGACAGTTGGCTGCAACTAAGGGAGCGATCTGGGTCACAAAGTCTCTCAGTGCTGCTCCTGAGAAAATTCATGCAGGCCATGCAAATAAACTGTCATGTTAAGGGAGTGCTGCAGAAATGAGGACTCTGGAATGAACCCAGGAGGACAGAGCTAGGGCAGGAGTCGTGTTTTCAAAGTGGAGGGGAGAGACGCAATCGAAAGCTGTGTAAATGAGAGATGAAATGACTTCCCATAGTGGCTGCTTCTCCACGTGGCTGGGGACAGAGAGTTCAGGATGTGGACAGAACTGACCGCCACCTCAGTGCCCACACTCAAGGCATCTCTCTCTGCATGGAACATCCTCCCCCACTGGTTCAAAACATGTCCGTTATTCAGATCCCATCTTAGATGTCACTTTTCCATGAAACCTTCCTCCATCCCTTCAAAAGAGGCCCCCCTCTCCTGCTCTGCACTCCCTCCGCTGTGGCCGGTTCTTCTCGAGGCTTTCCTGAGGAAGGCCATGCTGTACAGTCTGTGACCTATTTGTTCCCTACCTGTGCTATGTTTTAATTACGGGTTTCTATGTAAATGATGGGTTTCTTCTTCCTTAATATTGACCGTAGCAACTATAAAATCCTGACGCATCATTGTCACTCAGTAAATGGTGTGAGCATTACCTAAACTAACACGTGAATGGGGAGCAAATACGTGCATGATCTACAAAACAAGCAAAAGGCTAGTAAGGTCCAAATGTGTCCCTGGACAGGCTCGCAGTTGGCCAGTACCATTGGCATTCCTCCAGTCGCTTTATAGAGATCACTTGATGGCTTCAGCTTGTTCTGAATGTACTTCCAGTTCCTCACAGGCCTGGTCAATCTATTTGTTAACTTGTCAGAACAAAATGATTCACTACAATCTCAAGGCACACAGAGGATGTGAATAAACATTACCATGAAAATATAAGGGTGTCCACTTTGTTCTTTTCTTCAGGTTTTTTTTGACATAGCTAGGAAACCATTTCTATTTTTTATTTGTTTAATTATATTTTATTGATTATGCTTTTATCTGTCCCAATTTTAGCCCCTCTGCCGCCCTCTGCCTGGCACATCCCATACCAAGCCTAATTTAGGTTACGTTTTGATTAAAACTGGGTTTGCTTTCTTAATTTAATAATCCTTTCTCACCATTTTATCCCTTTATTAAGTTTAGTATTTTGGAAATATGTCCATGAAATATATATTTCATATGAACGAATGGTAGGCCGCACAGGAAACATCTCAACAGTGTGAGGGATAACCACCCTGCGAATGTTCTCTGTCAGGTGCTGGGAAGATTGAGGGCAAATTTTCAGCCAAGCTACAGTAATGTCTATTGGACATTAGGAAATGCATTTGATGATGAAATATTATCACCAAATTTATCTTGTTTTTCCTACCTAATTTTTCATTCTCCAATTTTCTTATTTAAAAATTGCTTTCTGATAAGCCCTTTAAATAATTTTATTTTAACAAGGAAGGGTATAAATAATAAACACAAAATTAAAGTGATCCAATGTTATTTATACTTCAATATTCTGGGGTATATACTATTATTACATTTTAAAAATTGCCACTTTTAGGTACATTTTTATAGGTTTTGTACACATTTTAAAAGTAGAATGATTTCCAAGCTAAATGGAAGGTTCAGAAAAGCATCTGTTGAGCTCCTCATTTGCTCGTAGCATACGAGGGAAGCCATGTATTCACTGTATCTGTTACTTTCTCCTCTAAAGGGTACAGTAACCAAAGCTCATCTGCCCACCTACCTCACATTTATAATTCTATCATAAAGTATAAAGGTGTGACATCTTGGTTTTCAAAATACCTTGTAATATTTACAGAACTGGAAAACTAGAAGAAATACAGAGAGGTCATATTCATTAAGGACCTTGCTGTCCAAGGCTACAGCAGTGCATTAAGGAAACACTCCATAAATACAATACAGTGCTGGCTTAAGCAGCATTTGAGAGACCGTCCCAGGGGACTGTACTTGTAAAATATGTAGCTCCTTCATTTAAACATATAAGATGAAAACTTTGAAGCTGATTAACAGCAAAATCATCGCAAGTGGAATGAAATTTTTGTCATAACTTCCTGTTTCAACAACCCTCATATTCTTAGTAATTTTGTGTATTTTCATTTCCAATTAAAGTGTTCCAAAAAATAATACTTTGACTGAAAACAAGCATAGAAGGGCCAGGGCTACATGTGAAGTTTTACAAACACAGAGTCTATCCTTTTTTAAATGTGTGTAAACAAACTCTCTACGAGGCTTTTTTCCGTACCGGTTATTTAAATGTGGGGAAGAGAGCAAATGTTCTGTTACTGCTGACTCAAAAGAAGACACTTGCTGTGGGGGCGGAGGATGCCGAAGCTGTTTGCGAAGGGAAGAGTATGCCACCTAAATTAATGTGGTAAATTCACCTCATAAGTCATCTCCACCATTCTGCCTGACCACTCTGCTGGGGAGAGTCAAGGTCAATATTCCACTCATTTAGAACATGCGGAGCCTATTTATCTACGACGGGGTCCATATCCCTTCCTGTAGTCCGGATACAATAAGACTCAGATTAAGAACTTCCTTAAGAAACCAATTTTTCAGAGCACTGAATCAGCCAGTAAACTTGAACAAATATTTCAAAACCCTGCTTGCTATCTGCTCTTGGTGAAGGCCGGGGCCAGCCCACCCATCCCGAACGGGGGCCACCTACAGACTCAGCATCAGTGCTGTTGAATGGACTTCTCACCCCAAGGCGGTACACTGTTTCCTTCTTCATGTGGTCGCTGAAGCCCCAATCTCTTTCATTTCCCCCCAAAATATCTTTACAAGGAACATGACTTTATTTTATTTTATTTTTCACTCCACTAGACTTAAGAATGAACGTCCTGCATGCAGAAGCAGTGCTGTATTAAGCAGGGTAGCTGCCCTCACACAACGGCAGAAAGTGAGGGGAGCAGCCAAGGATATGGGAGAAAGGGAGATGCAGAAAGGGTGGAAAACCAACTCTAAGTGGCTGATGTCTTGTTTCTGGTTCTCTTTTTGCTGCAGGTAATAACGTATTACATGTACTGAGGATGAGGATTGGAGGACCATTGCTAAATACTATTTACTATTCTGCATAGCAGCATTTAATTCGTAGGGCCCAGGAGGATTGAGTGAGATGTTCACAGAACTCAGCAGAGGGCACTCAGCAGAGGCTCCTCCTGCTCTCTCCTCTCACTTCCCTCCCCTGCCCCCTGCAGCGGGTCTCCCTCTGCTCCCACTCCTCGCTCCCTGGGCATTTCTTCTCCTGTGCATTTTCTCAGTCTCCCTCCAAGCTCCTTCTACTGCTGAATATTTACATTGGCAATTGCCACTTATAGGACATAATTATGGCTGGCCAGAAAAATATATGTATATTGAACAAGTGGATCCTTCCTGGCCCTGTGAGCCAATTTCCCACAGTAAACATATTCTTGGTTCTATTTTGTTCCCATAGATGCACGAAGAATTGACACTTCAGTTTTTGTGCGCAGGGAATCAGTTCATTCAACGCATCCATATGGTGCCCTAGATTCTAGTGAAAAGTCAGTGAATCACAGGGGTGAGTGGCTCTGGACCACTTCAATGTCCTCGTTTCCCCCCATTCTCTGGGGCTTTAAATCTTTGGCTGAAGTTCACTTGGATTGCTAATTATTAAGTTTCTGTAGCTACTTAGAACTGTTGAGAAGGAGCTAAGATGATGGTAGGGAAAGGCAAGAAGCTGGGGAATGACTCAAGCTGGGGAGCGGGGGTGACGGGGTGGGGTGCCCTTCCCTGAGACTCCACTGAGACCTCCGTACATTGCACATTTTCTGCTAAAGTCTTTGTTTCAAAATCAAACTCCTCCAACAACTTTTTTCATATAGCTCTTTTTTAAAAAGTCATCGAGCACCTCGGTGCTGTGGAGAGCGTTCAGCTGCAGGAAGCGCAAGAAAACATGACCACAGAGAGCAGCACTCCTGATGCGGGGCTGCGGGGTCTGCATCCGCTCCCCAACCTTCCTCGCGCTCACTGCTCCTCCCAACTCCTGTCCTTAAAAATCGGCGCTGCCCCCACTGCCCTTTGTTATATTTTCATTTGCCCAAATGCACTTCTGCTCTCAACTCTCTCTTGGCACAAGCAACAGAATGGTAGAGTAGCCACCATTCTCCTGAAATGTGGGTTCCGTCTTTAGAGCAGCTTATCAAAAAGCTGACAATAATTCATTTCTACCCATCACTTCCCAAAAGTCAGAGAGGGAACAGCCCCGCCGCCCTGAAGGAGAAAGAAAGGCAATGTCTCTGCGATTTTTAGACGTATGGAAAAAATGATCCCTCTTGCGGCATTGGCTATAAACAGCACAAACCACAAATTGCTTTGAAGATTGATTAAGCTCCCAAGTGTTGCTATGACTACTAATCAATGGCACCGGCAACTGACTACATCTCATAAACACAGCAACAGTGAGAAATCAACAAGCACAACTAAATTCAGCGCTAGTTTGTAAGGCTAATCCTAGACATCTCCTGAGAACTGGAAGACAAAGCAGGTATTCAAGGGTACAGAAGTACAGGCATTCCCACTTTCATTATTCCTGCACCGGCATGGCCTGATTTTAAGGTATCAACATTTCAGGATGGACTTTGGTTCCAGTTTTCAGAGATTTCAAGCTACCCTATGCCGAAATATAACCTGCATTTACTTCAAGGTTTTTCCTAACTTTGCGGGGGGGGGGGGGGGGGGGGGGGGGGGAACCAAAACCTTTAATCCCTTTTCACACCCTTTATTTTTTCTTTCTCCTGGAATACATTTGAGCTGAATGTCTGACCTGTCCACCTTAGCACACATTTTCAAATTTAAACACCGATGTGCGGTGGTTGGATGGGACATAAGCAAACAAGAGACCGGTAGAATGACTTAGTGATGCTGAAGCAGAGGGTCATCTCTGGTTCTTTTTGCACCTCTTCAATTTGCCAAGCTGGTTTCCTTCTTCCATTCTCTTCCAGGTATGGAACTGCATGCAGTACCATGTGGTTTTTGCTCCGATTTTGTCAGAATTTCTGGGTGGAATTGGTTAAAGACGAATATTCTTACATTGTCAGGATACGCTGTTATTTTTTGTCACCCACCTCTTTCAGCATGGTCTCTAAGGAAGCAAGAGACCATCCTGCCTCTCAGGGATGAGTCTTAAAAAGTGGATTTGCTAAAGTAAGCATCAATAAGGTCAAAAACGGGATCCAAGAGTTCTAGAGTATGAGATCTGGCCAGCAATTTGAGTCAAAATGTCCCTTCAAAGAGGGGCATGGTTTAGCAGAAAAAGCACCGAGGTTGGGGTTGGCACTCAGAACACTATTTTGAGTAACTGTGTTACACTGACTGGGTCCTTTAAACTTACTAGATCTCACTGTACTCATCTTTAGAATGATGCAAGTTGAACCAAAAAATCTTCTATGTATATCAGAGTAAAAACAATTTTTACCTAACCTATCACCCTTCATCTAGTAAACCAACAAATATGAGAAACAGCATAACAGTGATCTTTAAAATTTACCTTCATTAATTATTTAATGATAGTTGAAATAACGAGGTGGTGAAAATGGACTTCTTAGTCCACTCCTTGCCCAGGGCCTCATGCTCCTTCATCCTCTTTCCCTTCTCTTTTATGCCATTAGAGCCTGTGGGACTGGGGTTGGTCCCTCTGGTTACTGGTCCAACTTGTCTGCTTGCACCAGTACTTTCACGATTTTTCATAACGATTTCCCTTGTCGCCCAAGACACCCCTCCCACACACTTCCCCAGCAAGCCCCCACATTTGTCCACAGTCTGATTTCTTCCATACATGCTAATGAATCTTGTATTCCCACGGAACCTACAGTAGCTCTGCTCTCCTGAAAACTGGTGGGTATGAAGGCATCACGCAACATGGGGACCACCACCGATAGTCTCTGACTCGCTTGCGTTGTGCTTACTCTCTACCTTCAGTCATTGTCCTCAGTTTACTTTGAACTTCTCAGACAATGTGGTACATGCAGAATCACTGCACACCTACCTACCTGTTCTCCACCAGGTGGAAGACAAGTCCTGGAAAACCGCTGGCTGCTAAAGGAGTTCCTCACCTATTCTGTGAATGAGAGAATAGAGTTGTATAGGAAAAGGGAATGTTTGTGGGCCATTCTCTCTGCGGGGCCGCGTCTAAAACCATTCCTGAAGGGAGGAAGGAGACAGAAACGTGGTTATCAGGTGGAGCTCTGATAACTGTCCCCTAAGTCTCCACACATTTGGATATCCATTCTTTCTCTTCTAAGAAAAACTCAGGGGAAATGCAGAAAGTAATAAACTGAAAAATAGGTATGAAGGAAATATTTAGATAATAAAGTCTGTATAAGTAGATGTGAAACTTAAGAATAAAACTAAAACTACATTTTGATTGACACAGAGTTCAAGTCGTCAGGCAAATGACACAGGAAACATAATCACTAGTGACAGTGAGGCAGGTGTGACGACTAGGCACTTTCAAAGGCACTCTGACTCCTTTGTCCTGTGGTTTTTCTAGCCCATTTCTAAACGGCAATGCCCTATCAAATAAATAAATGCTCAAATGCAAAAACTCGAGTTCAAATAATTGTCAACACTCATCTGGACCCCTTTCTTATCCCATCTTACATTTCTAAATCACATTTATTTCACAGCGTTAACTCAAGCCAGATGAAATCCCCTGACAAAAGAATCGAACAAGTCCAAATTGATCTCTTAAGTGGATCAATAGAAACTTAACTGAAATGGATTGGGGGTTTTATCAAACCTGATGTAGAAGAACACTAATAAGATCACTTGCAATTCACACATATAGAACTAAGTTTCAGCACAAATTGATCTGATTACTAAGGATGAATGATCACCTTTAATAATGGATTAAGGCAGTGAAGAATTCTCTTTTTATATGAAAATGCTTTTTTTTTTTCTTTTAAACTCTTGGAGATTGCTTTAACTTCTTAGGTTGAATTTCACTCACTTCTTACATGGTCAAATTTGACTTAAGCATTGTTTGAATTTTCACTATTTGACCTGAATTCTCTTTTTAAGCCAGAAATACCTTCTGAAGTACTTTCAGAAGGAAGTCTTGTAACAGTGAGAGAAGCCATGATGGTACAAATGCATCACTCCGGTCAACCATACCGTCCCTAAAAGCTATTTGTACCATAATGCAAACAACAGTGAGTAAAGCTATCAACAACCCAGAGAACTAGCAACAACACAGAGGTTTGAGGCGATAGCCAAACTTCAAATTAATAGTCCATTTTGTGACTACTAATTTGATAATTCAGATACATGTTTCTTAGATCTGTCACATGTTAGAATTTATTAATATTCATAACATTTATGCATGATAATTTGATGATAAATCTTCCACTTGGTTGAAATAAAGACAACATAGTGATGAATAAAGGCCAAAGATTGTATCTCTAAAAACAAATACCTTAATCTACCTCTGACTCATTTGAAAGAGGAGAATATTCATCCATCCTAACACCTGTCTGGTTTCCACACACAGTGACCAGCCTCTACAGTTGCCTCAGGCACTGGCTACAGAATGCTCCAAACAAGCTTCGCTTTTCAACCAGACTGTTGGTATAAAATGCTCAGATCCTAAGCTATTTTATTGGTCACTTTGTTAGTGAATGCTTGTGGGTGTACATTTTCTAGACCTTTTCTTCCTATGTTCATGGACTAATGGCCCATGACTTAAACCCCTTAAGAAAATTAATCTTTCTCCTTCTCCTCCTTCTCCTTCCTCTCTCTCACTCCCTCTCTCTCTCCCTCTCTCTCTCCCCCCCTCCCTCCCTCCCTCCCTTCTCCCTCCAACCCTTTCTTCCCAAGGTGCCTCTCTTGGGGTCTTTGACTTTATTGATTCCATTTTCCCTAAATTACCCCTGTTGGGTAAATATATCCCAGAACAAAAAGGTTTTCTATGCCTATGAAAATGTCCAACAGGGCAGCAAAAGCCTGGTGTTTATTCCTGCACTCTCTCCTGCTTACTGGTGGGTGTGCTCTGAATTAGAAATTCTTAAACATATTTATGCTTCAGCAAGGAAATAACAGGATAGGACATGTGGGCCACTTCCAGGCTCTTAGAGCCTACATGGTTTCGATGAAGTAACCCATCCAAAATGCTCCCCATTTTTTTGGTTCAGGATAAGTTACAGGGGTTCCATCACTGGAGGGTGGGTCTATAGCCCTAGGAACTCCTACAGTGTCTTCTTCCCTTGTCTTCCCTTCTGAGTACATCTTCAACCAGAAACACAACATGAGGGCCGACTCATCTAATGCAGACTTGGACGTGTGTGTGTCCCAAGGACTAACCACCGTACGGTCACAGGAACACCCTGCAACACTGGGAACTATGAGAACTGAAAGAATGAATGAGGCAGTATACTCAAATGGCCTGGAATTATTTCTGATTTCCTGATGCCAGTCTTCCCCAGTAGTTCTCTTTTTTTTCTTATGTTGTTTTTGAAAATAATTTTATCATATATTTTTCTAAATATAAAAGAAAGTAATGTTGAGCTTTTTGTAAAGTAAAAATATAGAAAATTTGGAAAACCACAAAGAAGAAAATAAATAATAACTCATATATAACCCCACAAGCCAGAGACAATCAGTATGTTTTAGAGAAAACCTACTATGATGTGTTTAAATCTAAAAGTTCTGGAGCTAAAATGTTAAATAAGAAATGTCTTCCTTTTGAAAAATTTTTTAAAAGATTTTATTTATTTATAGAGACAAGGGAAGGGAGGGAGAAAGGGAGAGAAACATCAATGTGTGGTTGCCTCTCATGCACCCCCCACTGGATACCTGGCCCGCAACCCAGACATGTGCCCTGACTGGGAATCGAACCGGAGACCCTTTGGTTCGCAGGCTAGTGCTCCATCCACTGAGCCATACCAGCCAGGGCAGGAAATTTCTTTCTACTGCTAGACCAAAGCCCAAATAATGGTCAATATGTTTTTGAGTATTTAATGAAAGGAAAAGCCACCATTTCGGGGAGGGGAGGAAGCAGAAAGAAGAATATTTAAGATACTTTAGAGACAGAGGATAGTTACCTCAAGTTTTATTAAGCACTTAATGGTCCCATCTCAATTGCCCTCACTCATCCTCCCTGGTTAGGTGGGGAGGATCCAAAAGGGAGTGAGGGGTCAATATAAATGGTCCAACCATCTATAGGAAGGGGGATGCTTCAGGCCACTTTAGCTCAGCCCAGAGAAAGCCCCTATCCATTTTCAGGTGGATTATAATATGCATTTTGGCTTTGAGTGGTAGAGGATCGATACATGAAGTTCTTCTCTCTTCTTGAGTCAGGAGTTAAGAGGCTGTGCAGGGTCTGAGCTCCTTGGAGAAGCCAATACCTTATACAGGATGCGACATGCATCTGGATAATCAGCGTGGCACCTGGCGAAAACCATTTAACATGAGATAGTAGAGGACAGGCGAGGTGAGGGTCGCCGTTTACTGGGAGACCGAATACCAGTGCTTCCCTTTGCTTAGTGCCGCTCTTGAAGGAATGCTTCCACATTTCCACACCACTGAACTTGGACTTGCTTCAGCCAATTAAATGTGCATGAAACAGTGTGAGTTCATGAGATCCAGAGGCTCTCAGGGTCTCTGTGTGGTTGGCCATGTCTCTTTCCTCTCTGCAGCAACAAAGTGCCAGAGAGAGGGATGACTCCATCATCCTTAGTTCTAGGGGAAGTGTAATGAGGACTAGAGCCAGAGCTAACCAGTGAAGGATAACAGCATGAGAGAATATCTATCATTATAAGTTAGTAAGATTTTTGTCTGTTACTGCAGTGAAGAATAATCTATCCTGATGGATATAAGCCGGGCGCCAAAGCCTTCTCAAACTGACGTGGGGAGGGAGGGTGCCACAGATGAGACCAACAGAGGGGACAGAGCAGACACAGCTGTACAGACTGAGCAGCAGAAGAGGTTTTGTTTTGCTGCACAAGAGTGAAGGTAAGTTTCTGGAAGCTGCATGGATTCAATTTTCTCACAGCCTATTGGACTTTGATTCAGACATTACTTTTACTCATTTTTCATGTTTTAGACTTTTTTGGAAAGCAACTTTTTTAATGGGTAGGTTCTGTCCCTGTGATTCACTTGTTGTGCCACGACATTTTGGTTGTGTCCTATTATGCGCCGTTGTTAGGGACACTATGAAAAGAGCTTGATCTTGATACCCAAACCTGGAGCATGTAATTTCACAAGGTGTAGTTGACTAAGAATGTTATTTATTTAAAAATCTATTTTTGTATTGCCTTTTGCATTTGATTATAGCTATTTATATGCAGATAGTTTTTTTTTCTTTTAATCTCCTTATTCCAGTAAATCACACAAAGCTAATGCAGAGAATAATTATAGCTAGCCAACTAACCAATAGTGCTACGAACACACGTTTCTCTGACTCTCGCAGAGATAACAGACGGGAGGCTGGGGTGTTTCCCTAATAACGTCTGCTGTGTGCGGGACCTAGCTGTACAGACATTTGCGTGTATTTACAGGAAAGCTAATCCTAGCCTGTACGCTGAGTTCCACTCTACATTTGCTATGGATTTCCAGGCTTCATCAGAGTTCTTTAGAAGGCAATTTAAGAAAAATAGCAAAACCAATGTTTTCATATATGCGAATCTCTATTTCCCTTCTTATTCAATAATTGAAAGCTATTAAATACATGAAGATTTCCGAAAGTCAAGATAATGGCTGATTCCATTGTGAAACAGAAAATTACTGTGAATAAAAAAAAAAACTAAAGTCTATATAATTAATCATCCATAAATGATACATATTCATGCAGAAAATCTAGATAATTCAAAAAGGGGGTGAAGGGGAAAAAATTAGTTTCACTCAAATTATCTTGTACCCTATACAATTAGGTCCTATATTTACCAAATGTATATTAAGTATGAGACAGAATGGGGGTAATAGTTGAAAATAATAGCCAATTTTCTTAATTAAGCAAAAATATAAATAGTAATGCCATTCTCTAAAGAGGGAAACCCAAGCTGGGCGGAGCTGAAGGGGAAAGTCTCGTGTAGTTACAGACATGAGGGAAAATGTGGGACCAGGGTGTTGGATGTACGTATATGCACTTACCCGGTTGTCAGTTCGGTGGCAATTTCCTACACTTATCAACCTGATTGGTGCAGTACCTAATCCTCTTTATTAGCTAATTACACCCTATGATTAAAACTTACAAGGGAACAGAAAAGCGGTGGAGGAATAGGGAAATGCTTAACAAGGCAGTAAAGTAGTCAAAAATAAGTGCTTACACAATAATATGCTTTAACTCATTTGGAGTAAGTGCTGGCCATTAAGTACAGTCAAAACAGACACCGAGCTGTGAATGACGCGGTCTGAAACACCCTGTCACTGATGTCAGACTTGTTAGAGTGTAATGGTGGGTGGGCAGAGGACTGTCACAATAAATAACAGGAGACAAATCCTAGGCCTTTCAGCAATGACTTCTTCTGTGTTATTTTCACTGAAGTTTAACATTGGAGGAAATGACAAAGGCATAAATACTATGAAAGCTGACTTAATGAAGTCTTTGTTACATAGTTCGGTTACACTGCATCTACACCAGTTTCCAGACAAGACGATTTCAGCACGTAAGTCAGTCCCCAGGACTGGTCTGCTGGGGTCAAACGGAGCTGCACTTCCAGAATTGCCTTTGTTACAATCAGTCCGAAAGGTCGACATCTTTGTGTCATCTCCTTTTTGCATTTTTTTTTTCAACTTAATGGTGTCTGTAAAATCCTTTTCAAATTACAAGGCTTGTTCTGTAGTGGAAGAAGATGTGTGGCAGGTTTTTGCAAATGTAGTTACTTCAGAGTTTTGACTATAGTGATACATTTAACATAGAGGAATGCTGTAGACTCCCAAAGGTTAAGGGGAAGCTAGTCTACACTTTAGCTTCCAAGAGTACTTCTGCTATCTGAATTGCATTGATGTAAATTGACACTGTCAATGCAAAATCAAAGCAAGTCAAAAAATTGTGCTGCATTAACCTTCCATACACCAGCGGTTTTCAACCAGTGTGCAGTAAGAATTTTTTTTTTAATGCAATACCTGACTATTTTAGTCAGGAACACTAACCTCTTTTCCCTTAGATTGTCAAATAAAATTAAAAAAGACAACAACCAAAGCAATAGGCATCTGGTGTAAATGAATCAAAATTATTCAGATAGACAAAAAGATAGATTTTTTGGATGTACCACAAAATTTTAAAAATCAGTTTTGTGTGTCATGTGATGAAAAAAGTTGAAAATTGCTGCCATACACTAGTTGTCTATGAACAAAAGTTGCTTCAAGAAAGTCAACTAGGTCCTGGCTGGTGTGGCTTAGTGGATTGAGCACCAGATTGCAAGCCAGAGGGTCATCAGTTCGATTCCCAGTCAGGGTACATGCCTGGATTGAGGGCCAGGTCTCCAGTAGTGGGCGCTCAGTGGCAACCACATATTGACGTTTCTCTTCCTCTCTACTTCCCTCCCTCCCCCTCTCTAAAAATAAATAAAATCTTTTAAAAAAGAAAGAAAATCAACTGGTAGTGAATTAATCCATTCATTGGACCATTACTTATTGAGAATTACATCAGACATCACATCAGGCACTAATATCATCGAAATTTTAGGTGCATCATCCCTGCTTACCTTAGGGGCCTGGGTGTATGGCTGGAATCATAAATTCTAAAATACTAGAAAAACCAAAGTCTTTTTCACAATTGCTGTGATACCAGAGCCCTGCCTGAGCTCGGTGCTATTTGCTTCCAAGCCTGTTCCTATCTGAAGCGTAGTGCCTTTAATAGAAGACACTCACACACACATTCCCAAGTTCAGTAAGAATGTGGTACTCACAAATATAGAATTATGTGGCAGAATATGCGGCCTTCTCCCATTTCTCATGGTCCCTGACTCTCCCCATTATACATCTCTCCCCCTTCTCCCACTCTCGTTCGTCCTTCAAGGTCAAAACAAAATATTTCCTGAGTTGCACGCCTGACATCTCTGACTCATTTTATTGACATGTCTTAAGTCAAAACAAAGCCTCTCTAGTTTGTGACACTTTATTTCCCAATAATATCTCTACCGTATAGAACAAGCTTGTTCAGTAGAACTCTCTGCCACGACAGAAATGTCCGTAGGATAACTGCCAGCCATATGTGGCTACTGAGCATTGGAAATGTGGCAAGTGCAAGTGAGAAACTAAATGTTTAATTTTATTTAATTTTCATTAATTTAAATAGCCACAAGTGGCTAGTGGCCACCCCATAGGACAACAACCAATCTAGATAAAGTAACCCCTGCCAGGGATTCAAGTACTTGCTTAATAATCAAGTGGTATTAGCAACTCAGTTATTAAGCACATTTTCATAGACTTATTTTCTTCATATTAAATATTCCAATCTCTAAATGAAAAAAACATAAAAGACTAAATTATCAAACCAGACTCACATGAATCAGAGTTTCAAGCTCTGCTGGGAACTTTGACTTAAGAAGAGTCCGTGGCACACGCAAAGCAAGGAGTCTAGGATCTCTAGGCAGCTCCCAGGGTGCTTTCCCGCCCTGTCAGAACACCTTCCGGCCCTGATTGACATAGGAGGTCTCTAACGATGTATGCAACTACACCACTGACACTGAAGACACCTATTTTAATCATGAAATAGCTCTGCTTTATACCCGAAATAGCTTTCATGACATTTCCTAAAAATCCATGCATGCACATCCCTAGATGCCATCCCCCCACAAAGTCCAGACTGCTATAAGCAATCATTGACAGACCAGAGGCATCTGCTCGAAGCATTCCTCACATAAAGGCTCTCCCACCAGTACATGTCTTTGTGTGTTTCCCAGGAGTTCTGTAAGTAGCGTGTTCACAAGAGGACCTGACTAGGTAAACTTTACTCCTCCTTGGAGGCATTTGCAGGTAAAGGGAGAGAATGGATTGAAGACTTGATGATTAACCATTCTCTTTGTACTCAAGAAACTGTGTTCATTGATGCTGCTGAGTCCTAACTTCCATGCACCCAGCAGTTAGGCAGCTATGGTGAGAATGTGTTACTGGCTAAGCATCATCCCAGATGCAGGTCCATATCTGGTCCAAGTTCGACAATCCCAGAGGAGCACTGAAAACGAAATGGTAATATTGGCTACAGGTTTACCTATACTATGGAGTTCTACATTGGTTTTTTTAATGTTCAACATGGAAGCTAGTCTAGCCA
The DNA here is from genome assembly GCF_022682495.2 of Desmodus rotundus. Lineage (NCBI taxonomy): Eukaryota > Metazoa > Chordata > Mammalia > Chiroptera > Phyllostomidae > Desmodus > Desmodus rotundus. Next base: position 11,231,214 of record NC_071395.1, read on the forward strand.
CATGCAACTATTGAGCTCTTAAATCTGACCAGTTCAAATCGAAATCTACTGTAAGTACAAAATGCACTCCAGACTTTAAAGATTTAGTAAAAAAAGGAATGTAACATATTTCATTAATACTTTTTCTACTGATTACATGTTTAAATAAAATATTTGGCCCATATTTTATTAAATAAAGTATATTATTAAAATTAATTCTACTTATTTAGTTTTACTTTTTTACTGTGCCTACAGGAACATCTAAAATTACATATCCGGCTTGCCTTTGTGACTCATTATATTTCTATTGGGCAGCACTGATCTAAAATTTCCTACTTCCAATACCCATAGCCTATTAAAATCCAAAGCCTCTTCACAATCTCTTCAAATTCCCAGATATTATATTTTCACAGCACTTTTTGTCAAATACTTCCTCTATACACGCTGTCTCTGTTTTGCTGCACATTAGTTCAGCCAAAAATGTATAACCTTTATCGGTTATTAATTTAAAGTAAAGGATTTATAAGTGTGAAAGCATTGTTGACAATTTATGGGCCTGAGTCGCATCTTAACATCTCCTGCTTTCTCTTTGCCATCTTTCTTTCTCCCTTATTTTTTGTTCATCCTTCCTTTCCCTCATCTTTCCCCTCAGCAACAAAACAAGTGATCTCTCTCTCTCCTGCACAGTGGTTTTGTAAGCATCATGCTTTTGAGGTCTGTCTCTCTCTACCCAAAGATAGTCAGTTTTTTTTTCCTTAAGAGAAGGTCTAATGAATAATTTTTCCTTAATTTTTTTACACTTGCATCACAAACATGAAAGTCACTGGAGAACTTTTTAGTGTGTGTACAGTCTAGAGGGGGACACAGAGAAGTGAAAACGAAAATGAAAACAGACTAGGAGAGGCACCGTGATGCAGCTGCGCACACGACTCCGGGCAAACACAGGGACCCAACAATGCTCACTGCTAATTACAGAGATCGGTAGGAGTCATCAGTAAGTAGCTGCCTCGTTTCGGCTGCATTCGCAGCGTGCTCCAACCAAGCGACCATGTGATATTCATAATTCACTCTACCTCAAACTCTCTACTGTAGAGGTTTTCTCATTTTAAATACAATTTCATCACAAAGCCCTTTATTCAAATAAAAACCCAATGAAACAATGGGTTGGCCAAAAAGTTCATTTAGTTTTTTCTGTATAATGGTTCTAGTAGAGCTTCATTGTCTTTAATTTCATTGGAAAGATTTTCATTAGACTGTATTGTGACAGCTGTCATATAAGCATGCATTAAAAAAACTTATCAAAATTGGTGAACTTTCGTGCAGCCATCTTAATATTGAAGATGCAATAAAGTATGCAACATTTTGGTGTATTATGCTTTATTATTTCAAGAAAGGTAAAAACACAACTGAAACACAGACAAAAAAGATTTGTGCAGTATATGGAGAAGGTGCTGTGACTGATCGAATGTGTCAAAAGTGGTTTGTGAAGTTTCTTGGCACTATTGACATTTTGGCCAAGTAATTCTTTCCTGTGGGGCTATCTTATGCATTGGAAGATGTTTAGCAGCAGCCCTGGCCTCTGCCCACTAGGAGCCAACAGCAGTAGACAGCCGACATACTCAAAATGCCCAAATCAATAAAGTTACTGGTGAAAATGAAAAAATGTGTCTTATTTTACAGAAAAGATGTAATAGACTTTATGGCCAATCCAATAAATTAGTAACTCAAAAGTACTATTACTCTGATTTTGGAGAGAGGTGTGGCATCCCATCCAGTCCAGTGACACAGCAGTAACCCCTAGCGGGACTTTGGGGAGGACAGTGTAAACACCACAGCTCTGTTCCCTTGGCCCCCAAGATACTTGCTCCTGATATTCCATTTCTGATAAACCCTCCTCTGTCAGCCATGAGGGCTGCTCAGGTCCCAAACCCTCCGAGTGCTGGCTTCCTCTCAGTTTCTCACTCCCAATCTCTCCCTGTGTTTTCACCCAACATGGCTTCAGTTCTGCTCCTAAAGGCTGAGAACATCCAAGTCTCAACCTCCAACACCATTATCCTCCAGCTTCGGGTTTAGACAGCAACATACCTGCAAGACATCATCGCCTGCTGGCTTCCAGTTCCCCAGGCACCTCAGCCTCCACGTGCTGCACGCCTCCCACCTGAATGATCCTTCCTCTAAAATGCAGGCAGACCTGCGAGCTCTCACGGGTTCAGTGCCAGACTGCTGTAATAAAGCAATTAGTGTGATAAAACAAGCCACGATCTTTTTGCTTGTGGAGGGTCTTGCCTTGAGTTTGTAAAAAACGCACCACCTGTGAAGGGCAATAAAGCCAGGTATGCCTGTACTTCATTTCAGTTGATATCTTTCTTAATATTAGTAAGCTAAATACTTATGAGTTTATTTTTTACTTTCTGTTTCACTCATCCCACACCAGTTTCCTGAATTACCAAGTCCTCCCAAATATGTTTTCACTTTGTCCCGTGGTGGAACAATAGCCATCAAAGACACTTCTGGCCTAATCCCTCAAACCCGTGAAAATGTTGCCTACATTACCTTCCATGGCAATAGGAACTTGGCCTGGTTGGCCTTTAATCCCAGTTTACAAATCATATTCTCCAGGATCTCATCTCTATTCTCCACAAGCGGGACTAGATGTTACCATTAAACGCTCCCATGTGGCCCCATACCTGCCTCTATCAGTCCCTTATGATACTGTCTCATACGGGTTTGTGGGGGTCTTTTCCATCAGACTGCTGACCAGCTGAGAACTGCGCTCTGTGGTTGAGACCACACTCGGCATAAAGTCCGTGCTTATTACTTGTTGACTGAAATTATTGAATTAAACAATATTGTACGTGCATAAAAGATGAGTTTCTAGCAAAGGGGAGGGACTTATTTAACAGCAACTGGAATGATAATGAGGAAGTGTAGTAGAAACATATGTCACCAGTGAAAACTTTTAAAGCATGTCCTAAAACATTACCACTCACTCAGTTATTTATAACCCGGAAAATCCGTCTGAGAGAGGAGATGCACAAAGCCAACCAGGGTTGCAATGGTAAATTTCCCATTTAAGAATATAAATTACCTTTGCATTTGTATGATGCAGATAGGACTCATGTTTGGTAAATGACAGAAAAGGGCTTTCTAGGGAGAAGCAGCAATTGAAAACCCATCTTCATAGTGGAACTCAAAGGAAAGTCTCAGGAATGATCTTTCTTTGCCACACTTATTATATAGCTAAAAGGTAATAAGCCCTTCTCAAGTCTTCTTTTTGTTGCTTCATTTACTATAGCATTAAAGGTAAATTGTGGAGACTATCTTATGATTCATGGCTATTAGTGTTTGAAAATTACACTTCCTGGGAACTTCAGATTATTAGGTCAGAAACTCTGCCAGGCAAGCTGGGAAGGGAGAAAGTTTCTCCGGTGCTTGGTTTCCTCTGCGATCTAGAACAGAGCAGTGGATTCCTTTGACGGGGAGGCAGAGATTGCTGTAATCCACAGTGACCAACAACCATCCGCACTCTTTTCCTTTCTCTTTCCCTTTCTCCTCTATGGATCTCAGAGGGGAAACAACAGAAAAGGCGGTGGCTTATTTACAACCTGCGCTGACAGGATTTCCTTGACACGGGCACTTCTATGCCGGCTCCTCCATGTCGTTTTAATTTCGTAACTCCTCTTCCTTTCTAAAAAAGGTCTTAATGGGGCACATTATCGTTGTATTATTTAACTCATTCAATACTATTGTGTTTTAAAAATACTATTCAGCAGTGCTTCAGTTAATAACCCTTCCTCAGGATCACCCAGGACTGTCCTTCTGGTCTGGTGGTGGGCGCGGTGGCAGCATTCTGCACACACCACCTCCCTCCCCAGGTTCACGTTGCCAGGCCCCTTGCCCTCTCAAGTTCTCTCTTAAAATGCGTTGGCTGTAACCTAAAAAATGCTGGCTTGCTGTTTTCATTATCATCTAAGTCGTTTGTATGCTTGTTTGTTTGGCCCAAGGATCTCTTAGCAGTCTGTTTGGAAGACGACAGATACACAGGCTTTTTAAAGCTATCCTTTTATTATTGACTTTTAATTTTGCTATCTTATAGTCACAGTCTCCAAGGTATTACAACGTACTGCTTCCTTGAAATTCAGCTGGTTTTCATTGGACCCAACAGAAACTCAATTTTTTGTGAATGGTCCATGGATACTCAAAAATAATATTTGCTTATCAGGTATTAAATATATGTATAATTTTGCTTTTAATGTATTATTTATATCTATACAAATAGATATAGATTACAGTGTCTGGCACAAATAACACCCCTTTTATTATAAAATCTTATATTATAAAATCATAAGCATGTAATTCTGTAACATAACAATATCACACCCAAGCACACTGTATGACATTTTAGGTGAAATGTTCAAATTAAAACTATAAATTATTACACCCATATTATTGTCCTGCCAACCACACCTTAGCAGGCCTTACTTCTGCCAGACATTGTATTTATATACAATTATATAAAATATAGTGTAACTTAATGCAAAAATATACATATGATTATATGTGATTAATTGTGATTTTCACACATTCTTTAACTTCATGTCTTATCAGTTCCATCTAAACAATTTCTGAGGAAGTTTTAAGATCTCCAACTAAAACTGGCAATTCATCCAAATCTCCCTGTTATTCTGTCAACCCTACCAAAACAAACAAGTTCTGGAAACAATAAACTAAGGGGAAGGTGGAATATTAATTAGAAGTAAAATTATACTTGCTAGCTCTGGCCTCATGGCAGGATTATAGAAAGGAGGCCTGTAACTTGACTTGACTTGTTTTACTGTTTGTAGGATTTTCCAGCTGTGAGAGAAACTCCCCAATTATACTTCTACTCTTAACATCGTCCCCCAGCTAGGCAAGGAACTGTCCAGATAAACTCCAGCATGCCCTGCGACTATCGATTTCCTAAACCACCAGTAATATCCATTGTCAGTCCTCTGTCGATCAAGGTTTCTTCTGCTTTTGCCCAGTAAGCAAATAAAGTTTGATACTATGAACAGACTGAAAACAAAACATTTGGTGGTAGGAGTAGGAATAATTTTAAGGTGCATTTATTTAAAAAACTTCTAAAATGTGCCAGACAATTACTATGTGACTTTGTGCATACTACTTACTTAACTTCAACTTGACTCAGTTTTGTCATAATAATGTGGATTTCATAAAGTCCTGAGGATTAAATGAGTCTATACTTAGTGCCGAGAATAGCACTAAAGGCACACAATACATATTTGCTAAATATTAGTTACTTTATCACTGGCTGTATTTCCTTTTTTCTAATCTTTTTAGTTTCTTGATTTATTCATGCTTTGTGTGCATGTGTGCCTGTGGGGAGATAAAGAGAGAGAGAAACATCAATGTGAGAGAGAAACATCGATCAGTTGCCTCCCATACGAGCCCTGACCAGGGATTGAACACACAACCTGGGGATGTACCCTGACCAGGGATCGAACCTGCAAACTTTTTGGTATACAGACAATGCTCCAAACAACTGTACCACACCAGCCAGGGCAAGAGAGAAGAAACCTTTTATAGTTAGTGTAGCCTCTGGGAATTCCCCCTCCTCAAAAGCAGTAAGCTATTCACTTTGCAGGGACGTGAGGGCCAAGGGCCGTGATTGTGTCCTGCGTGGGGTCAACGCATTCCCTATACCCATGACTAAAATATTTGAGTCTTCATCAGAGCTTTTCTTCTGATTGGAGGAGACGCACAAACTCGGGCACTGTATTCACAGAGAAGGTCAGTGCATGGAGGATAGAAGTATAACGGAGTGACACAGAGGCACAGAGACAGGAAATTAAGAGAGCGTGATGCCTGGGTCTCTGTCGCTCTTCCGTTCTACATGCAGGGTCTTTTCTGAGGCCAGACCATGTTCCTGACAAATGGTTCTTCAAGACATGGCTTCAGCCTTATCAGACGCATTTTTTGCTTCAATTACTTGAATTGGTTTCTGTTAGTTGCATCCAAAAGAATCCTACATAACATTATACACCCTAACAAGCTTGTTAAGGCTGAAGCATGCTTGCTAAGGCTGAAAATCGTGACTTTGTTCCTGGGATCAGAAGATAATGCAGTAATCATTGACATCTTTTCACTTACAACATACCTGAAATCACAAAGCTCAGGATGGCTGCCAACTTGAACAAAATAAGAGAAAGAGAGAATGACATCAGTGGAGGATTCTGAAGCTACAATATAATTGTGTCATCATCCCAAACAGACATCCAGCTTAGATCCAAAGAGTCTTAGTAGGTGCCCACTGTTCATTTCCCGTTTAGCTCCCTGCTCATCCCTCTTCCCACCCAGCTCATGCCAGCTGACTCAACGGGCCGCACTCTTCTCTTCACATTCTCTCAATTGCAAGCCATCAGTTCACATCATCTTCAACAGCAAGTTCAATCTACTCATTTAGTCAAATAGTATTTGTTGAGTAACTGGCATTTTCCAAACACCATGCTTGAGTTAGATTTGGGGTGCAAAAAATATGTTTCCTGAACCTACGGTGCATTTCTACACAGAGTGCTCCTAAACATGGTGGGTGAAGATGAAGAGATGGTTCTTCTCCAACCCTAACACTTACTTCCATGTGGAAGGAGCCACATTAGGGAAACACTCTGCCTCATTCTAGAAGATTAAGTGTCTTTGTCTTATTAGTGAGTTGGAAAAAAAAAATTGATTCTGCATCTTTTCTCCCTTAGGAGCCATCCTGGCCTCAGAGAGCATTCATTCTACTGTACTGCTCCAGGGCTTAAGGTTCCCAGGGTCAGAGATCCATGGGAAGAGGCCTGAACTGGCACAAGCCTTCCTGCAACGAGAGGAGCCAATCTCTCCACCTGTAGAGTTCAGTATTAGAAAGCCTACTTGCCCACAGCCACGAATCACACTCTTCCATGTGAGCTGCTGTCAGCAATGAAGGTGATATTTTGCTCCCCTACCTGCCTTACAGTTTTGACTTGTCTCTTAACATACTAATAATTCAAGTGGGGAAGAGAAGTGATGTTGATAAGCCTTCCCAAGAATATTAACATGTGCCTCAAATCCTCGGCCCTTACCTGAGCTCTTGCCCGAAATTTAATGCTATGGGGATGTATCCAGGTGGAATTTTCACACCCTCAAACTCAAGACTTCATCTACAAAAAGGTGCTTCAATAGCCTCATAAAAGAGAATCAGAAGCTCACCCCAAATGTTCCTGTTTCAATCACAGGCTCCTTCATTCATCAGCTCATTCACCTTTGACTCCTCTTCCTCTGCAGTACGATCAGCACAAAGACCTGTTGGGGTTTTTGCCAGAATTTCTTATTCATTTGCTCTTTTAGCTCTAATCCTAGTCTAGACTTCATGTCTACTTGTCATGGAAGCTCAGCAGATAGATTTGGCTGATCCCAGGTTTTCCCTCATCAGTTTTTCCTCTCTAGCAGAGCTGACATAACTTCCCTCAGCTTCCACTTTGACCATGGATGGTATTCCCTTCATAAATGTTTCTGGTGGCTGCGATCTCCAGATCAAACTCAGTCTGCAGATTTAAAGGCCGTGCCATAAGCAGACATAATACAGTCAACATTTCTCTCTTTGTTATCCTTGGCTCTACTCATGCTTAACTCTTATGAACCAAAATCATGGTATGCTTTGCACACATGCCTTTTCTCAAATTGTAAACCTCACACACATCCAGAATCACCTTCTGCCCTCCTGATCATCTCCTCCAAATGTTTATGGTCTAATGCAAAGCCCAATGCTTTCACCTTTTCATGCATTTCCAGTTGCATCACACAGTTTCCCAGCTAAGCACATACTGTATTAATTGGTGTGTCCTGTGGCTTATTATTCTTCTTTATCTGAGCTGAATTACTGTGAGTTCCTAGAGCTGAGGAATCAGGTTATGCTTCCTATACCATAACATTCAGTGTTAATTGTAGAGGAGCAACAAGTAAATATTTAATGGCTGATTGACTTATAAATAAAAAAGTAATTGTCTTCACCTAAGAGATGGTTAAATTAAATAGTCTGAAATTTAAGAGATTCCAGTGATCTGATCACTGGAATTTCTAACCTGACCTCTTTGACTTTCTCTGTTGCTCCAAACAAGCCACTGTAGCTACTTTGGACTCATCATCCTCTTAATCTAAAAATGGAAGCAAGACTTGTCATCTGTCTTATTCACAGACAATGGTGAGGAGTATCCGAGTCAATGCAAAGCACATGGCTAATACAAGGTTTAATAAAAATGATAAATAACATCTATTACAAAATTGAACCATTGTTCAATTTCTTCTGCCCTTTCAGTCCTTTGATTCAATATTCTCTCACTGAAATCTGAGAGCTTTAATTTGAGAAAGTGTTTAACTAATAATCATAGACTTTCTACATTAACCTTTTCTTATCATTAGGCACACCTGGATGATATCAAATTATTCTTTTAAGGAAATCAATATGTCACTAAAAGTGCATAGAGAAACACCTGGTAATGGAACATCGGGTAAGGGAAACCTGGGCTTAAAAACTGTATCAGAGCAAGATGGCAAAATAGATGGCTCCTGACTAGTTTCACTCTGAGAAAGAGCAACTGGCAACTCATAGGCAAGACGTTTTTGTGAGATCTGAGAACCTGGGAGTGAGGCTAAAGCACCCAACTTGGAACCTAAAACCCAAGAAAAAATGCATTAGTCTAGTAAGAGAAAAAGTTTCACTTTGACCTCAAATCCCCTCCTTCAGGCCAGAGTAATGCCAGGGGGCTCCCCCACTACAATTTCTCCAGTGGGTAAAGGAGAGCCAGAGGTGAACACCTGGCTTCCCCACATTCCAGGAAGCTCCCCAGGAAACACACTTAGGTATTGCCTCATAGGGGTTCCTGGAGGGTCTGTTACAGGGAGAGAAGAGGAAGGGGCTCACAGTAACAGGGGTGTAGATCTCAGTGGACGGTGCTCCTGCTGACAGCACAGCCTTACCTCAGAAGCAGACAACAGCTCTGACCATCTGTGGACCCAAACTGGTGGCCCTGTCTGATCAGGGAGCTTGGTCGGCAGTTCTGCTCACTTTGGGTGTATAGCCAAGCGGGTCCCAGTGGCACAACCCATTCTACAACCCCACCCAGAATGGCGGTGAAGCAAGTTGGCAGCTCCACTCAACTGCAGGACGTGGCCTCCAGCCCTGCCTGACCAGAGAGTCTGGCCAGAGGACTTGAGCATCTGTGGAGCCTGTCCTACAGCCCTGCCCAACTGCAGAATATAACCTCCACCACCCCCCTGCAAGGGAGCCCAAAAAGCAACCTCAGGCAGCCTTCAAGCCTGAGCCTACAGTACTTCCCCATTGCTGAGCACAGAAAGTGGCCTCTTCCAGGCAGAGAGCCCAGCTAGCCACATTGCCCAATCATGGAGCATAGCCTGTAGCCCCACCCATCCAGGGAGCCCGGACAACAACCCCGCCTAACAGTGCAGCACAGCCTCCAGACACACCCAAATGCAGAGTGCAGTGGGCAGCTCCAGGGATGCCAGCCAGAGAACCGGCATGAGTGGAGCCCAGCCAGCTGCCTGCCCAGACTGAACGGAGTCCACCCAGTGACACCATCTGGCTAGGGAGCTCAGCCTGGTGAATACAGATTCATAAATTCTCAACAAAACACTAGCAAGCCAAATTCAATGGCACATTAAAAGCATCAGACACAATGACTAAGTGGGCCTTATTCCTGGGATGCGAAGATGGGACAATATACACAAATCAATGATTATGATAGAGCACATTAATAGAATGAATCATAAAAATCATGTGATCTTATCAATTGGTACAGAAAAAGCATCTGAGAAAATAGAACATCCTTTTATAATATATAATAAACACTCAAAATTGGATATAAAAGAAATATACCTTGATATAATAAAGATGTTTGACAGCTTTTCCTCTAAGGCCAGGAATAATCAAGGATGCCCACTCTCACCAATCCTATTCAACACAGTTCTAGAAATCCTAGCCAGAGCAATTAGGCAAGAAACAGAATTAAAAGGAATCCAAATCAGGAAAGAAGTAAAATTGTCTTTGCTTGTAGGTGACCATATATTTAGTAAACTTTAAATACTCTACAAAAAATTATTAGATCTAATAAATGGATTCAGTAAAGTTGCAAAACATACAAACAACAAACAAAAATCTGTGTTTCTGTATACTAACAATAAACTATCTGAAGAAGACATAAAGAAAACAATCTTATTTACAATAGCATCAAAAACAATGAAGTACTTAGGAACAAATTTAAAGGAGGTGAAAGATCTGTACACTTCAAATAGGACACTATAGGACAATGATAAAAGAAACTGAAAAAGATGCAAATAAATGGAAATTCTTCTCATGTTCATAGATCAGAAGAATTAACATTGTTAAAATATCCATACAATTCCAAGTGATCTATAGATTCAATGCAATACATATTAAAATTTCCATGATACTTTTCACAGAAATAGAGAAAAAAACCATCCTAAAATTCATGGAACCATAAAAGACCCCAAGTAGCCAAAGCAATCTTGAGAAAGAAGGACAGGGTTGGAGGCATTGCACTTCCTGATTTTATACCATATTACAAAGCTCTAGTAATCAAGCAGGATGGTGCTGGCATAAAAGAGACACACAGACCAGTGGAATAGAATCAAGTGTCCAGAAACAAAGGCACACAGAATAAATGTACAGTCCACTAGTATTTGACAAAGGAATCTAGAATACTCATTGGAGAAAAAGAATAGTCCTCAGTAAATGGTGATGGGAAAACTGGATATCCATATGCAAAGGATGAAATCTAACTCCTATATTACACAATGTACCAAAACTAATTTAATATAGATTAAAGACATAAATATAAAACCTGAAACAATAATACTCCTAGAAGAAAATGGAGAAAAATCTCCTTGACATGGTCTTGGCAATGATTTTTTGTAAAGGACACTAAAAGCAAAAGTAACAGAAGAAAAAAATAGACAAGTGGACAACATTAAACTGAAAAGTGTATGCCCGGTAAAAGAAACAATCAACAAAATGAAAAGGTAACCTGTGGAATAGGAGAAAATATTTGCAAACCATATATCTGATAAGGGATTAATATCTAAAACATATAAAGAACTCATATAACTCAATATAATAAAAAATCCATTAAAAATTTATTTTAACAATGGGCAGAGGACCTGAATAGACATTTTGCAAAAAGTTATACTAATGGCCAATAGATACATAAAACGGTGTGCCCCAGATAATGAAGGTGTGCAGGGGTCAGTCCTGAACGAGCTTGGGGAAACTTTCAGGGAGCCACTTTTTTGAATTTAGTTTCAAATAAGTTTGAGTTTCCTATGTGGGGAGCAGGAGATAGGAATGAGGAAGGAAAATATAATCCTTGTAAGAACCTGCAGTGGGTCAAATGAAATAATGGCACCTTTTCTTTGTTAAACTACAATAAAAAAGACATTGCATATGGCTACAGAAAATATACAAGTGGTCATTTGTAGTTGGAGGAAGAAAGGTGGCGGATTATGGAAAGTCCTGCATGTTAGAAGGAGGAGTTTTGATTTTGTCTACCCAGGGGGAAAAATGTGAAACCATTAGTGATTACTATAGCATTTCTGTTTCAGAAAGAACATTCTGGGGAAACATGTGAAGACAAAGAGAGAGACAAGACATGAAACTTTTGTTAAGAGGCAAGAAATCAGAAGACTGAATTAGGACAAGTGAAAACAGAAGAAAGAAGTTGCTAGATATTTTGGACCAGAGGACAGACGGGTACAGGCCATGAGGAAGAAGAATTCCTACAGTGTTTACTGAATCTGCCACCCCTTTAAGTTTTAATAGCCAAGTACTGGAAGCAACCTAAGTGCCCATCAGCAAATGAGTGGATCCAAAAACTATGGTATATTTACACAATGGAATTCTACGCAGCAGAGAGAAAGAAGGAGCTTATACCCTTTGCAACAGCATGGATGAAACTGGAGAGCATTATGCTAAGTGAAATAAGCCAGGCAGTGAGGGACAAATACCATATGATCTCACCTTTAACTGGAACATAATCAACAAAAGAAAAAAGCAAACAAAATACAACCAGAGACATTGAGGGGGGGAACAATCTAGCAGTGGCCAGGGGGGAGTGGGGTGGGGACAGTGGGAAGAGGGGATTGCAGGAACTATTATAAAGGACACATGGACAAAATCGGGGGGGATGGTGAGGGAGGGAGGTGGGTTCAGCTGGGGTGGGGGGAGGGAAGGGGAGAAAAGGCACACAACTGTAATTGAGTAACCATAAAAAAAAAAGAAAAGAAAATTGATAAGTGGGAGACACCGACAAATTCACAGAATCAATGAAAGATCCATCTAACCCTTAAAACCCACACCTTCAATTTAATGAAATGTATTGCGCTAAAAAAAAAGAACATGACTTTTATTATGTAAACTATCAGATGTTTATTTAATTTCCATTTCAAATATTTTCAAGTAAAAATATGTACAAAAATATATATACAAAAACTGAAGCAGCTAGAAGCATGACAAGTATACATTAACACAATTGAAATTAAATTCAATGCAAAATTGAGTGACATCATATTGCACCAAAATGTATTCCATGCAAAAAACATACGCATCAAGAGTTTCCGCCAGATGAAATCACACTTATTTCACAGTATCTTACCACTTACACAAATAGCCCCTAAACACCATCTGGCAGCGTGATTTCAGCACCAGAACTCGCCCCAGAAGGAAATCATTAAGCTGCACAAAAATCCATTTTATTTCACACGTCACATGCTGGTACAGGCATCGGTGCCAGAGAACCGTAAGAAACGCAACACAATCCACAAATGAAAGTCCCTCTGCACCATTTATATTCTCACAGTTACATATCTTTGTACCCTGAATTCTACTGCAAGGAAGGTGCAGGAAAGGAGTTTTGCTCTTTAAGAATTTATTAACGTGAGACGTTGTGTAAAATTTGTATAAAATATGCACGATCCCCTTTACCACATTTCACCATCACAATGCCCAGGTGAGGAAACCCACCACGGATGAGGACCATTGAGGAAACTGAGGCTCACTCTTCCTCAGTGGATTTCTCCGTTCCTGCATTTGAGATCGCCAGGCCAAATCCAGCATACCCCTGCCCGATCCCCCCTGCCCGATCCCCCCTCCCCGCCAGCCCCCAGTTAGGGGAGTGGTACAGAGTCATAACAGATGCATTCCAGATCCGAGTTAAGGGGTATGTATGTCTACCTGGCCCATAAATTACAGTGTAAGCACAGATCAAAGAGACGGCTGCCAGCACAACACACCAGAGGGACCCGACCGCCGCTTTCCCACTGGGCTAAATTGATCCCATCGGAGTAAATTATTGATGCTTGACACAGACTATAAAAGGCATTTAAATACATTCATCTATGGTACCTAATGAGACATTAATATGAACATATCAACATACATACAAATTGTTCTACCCCTTGATAATTGAAAAAGAAGTTATGGTGACTGAGTCAAATTTTTAACACAAAGCTCACTAAGCCCATTTTCATAAAGTAAATGCAGATATTCTTACTATAAAAAGGCATGAAAGATTCATCATGAGATAAATTCTGAGTAATTAAAAACCATCTCCACCAGTGCATCACAACCACCTCATCCACTCTATGAAAAGCAAAACCCGAGCTCTGTGAAATCTTGAGTCAAATCGTTATCAGAAAACTAGGACAAATTAAGTTCTCCCAGCGTTCCATCCAGGCGGCCACGTGGCTTGCCTTTCTCTGACTTGCGCATACTACAAAGCCACGGGGAGCCAGCATTTAACATCAGCGAAACACAGCCGCGTGTTTGTTCCCCAGTGTGGCCTAGAGACACTCTGTCACGGCACGGAGCAATGCACTCTGACCACAGCGGATGTTTATGTTCACAAACTCTCAAAATAGCAGGAGGTACCACTGCAAACCCATCACTAGTGTGCTGCGATCAGTTTAGGAAGAGAGAGAAATTTGGGGCCAATGCCTGTCTTCAAACTAACCAGCCACTTCGAACGCAGGCGTTGGCCCCAAATTGCCTAAAAGAGTTAAAAGAGATATGCCATCCTCTAAACATGGGTAATGTAAAAAGAAGACCCCAGTTTTCAACATGTTAAGTGTTAATACTTTAGTTCCAGAGTCACGGCAGTGGTAATAACATTCACAAGGGTGAACTACTAGGTGAAATGTTTCTCCGTGGAATAGATCAAAATAATCCCAGACTACTTAAAATTTTGGGAGGATTCTTGTGGTTTGTGTGATAACCATTAATTACTACATGTATTGTGTTTTGCTTCCAGAGCAATTAAAAAGTGCTATGTGGTAGTGTCTAAAATTATGAATATACACAGTGGTTTAATATAGGTCAATTCTATATAAGCATACATTCATTTGAAACAAGCTGTTTTATTTCTCCAAACAATTTTTCTACTTTAATATTTTTGTATTGCATTGGTCGGTAAAGGGCAATTTGGAATGAAGGAGAAATGCTAGGGAAAAAGAGCTAAGAAATTCTTTGAAATCAGACAGTTCTAACCTGGACCCAGGGAACCACATTGCATTGCTTCCCAGTGTGAGATGAATGAGCTTCTGAGCACGTGCCAGAGCTTGGGCAGGAATAAGTGAGGTCTAACTTCTCAGCCCAAGCGGTACAGCTGTAACATCCAAAGACCCACTGGTTTCCCACAAGATGCTGTGCAAAATACCATCACACAAGGTGCTCAAAATACAGTCACTGCTGCAGAAGAGATAACTGTGCATTAGCTTTTATTTTTCCTCTAGCTCTCAGAGTGGCCTGTACAGGTGGCAACAAGAGGTAACATGGATCCAGCAAGCAAGTCTTCTAATCAATAAATTAAATCACTTGAAAGTATTTTAAAAAATCAGTAGTGTATATGTGGAGGAGGAAAAAGTATGTTCACTTTGAAACCAGTGCATCCATTTTTGTATAGCACTCACATGCCTAATGCCCCACAGTTTCTTGAGAGGATGGTTAACTATGAAACTGTTAAGGCTATTATTGATACTTTAAACGTACCCTTGATCTACTCAGCTGAAAAACACTCATGTAACAGATAACTACTTGGAGACTGTTATCATCCTCCAGTGATATTTTAAAGGCTATTGTACCACAGAGGGCCGGGGGTCGGGCTACCAAGGATGTAAACGTAAGTGGTAATTTCGCTCTAAGAAAATCGGTAATTGTGTAAACTCACTCCTATCTTGAGGACATAATGCCAAAAATTAATAACAAGGGAATCATTGATTCATTCCAAAAATCAGAGAAATGGTTCAAAGAGATCAAGTTAATATCCTTAGAGCATATAAAGAACAATATCTCACAACATACGGAAAACTGGCAAACTTTCTGTGAGACCATGTTTTATGCCTTTGTGTATTTGTATCAAACCTAAAACTAGACTGAACATTTATTTTTTCACACCAACTAATATGAAAAATACAACAAAAAGAAGAAAGGATTATTTCTTTAAAATGGCTGTTAAAATATCTTTGAAGAAGTACAGTAATACCACCTAGAGGTTACACTTTTAGGTGTTGCTATATTGAGAAAGATTAAAAATGCAATTCAAGGGAAATTATCCCCAAAAAATTTATGGGTAATAATTATTTTACCTGTACATTAATAATGTAAACAAAAGCAGTCAAAGTGACTCATTCTCTACCCTAGTTTACAGCCACCAGGAGCTCATCAGCAGTTAAACAATGACACGCTCCAATTCCGACCTCGGTCAGGAAGTCAAATGGAACTGCAAACACCGTCGGCACCCACACACAGCTCGCCACCGAGGGTACGAGGAAGCAAGGCTACAATGAAGGGAAATGGAACTTCGTCTGCTCTCAAATCCAAGTCTCTACATTTCTTTCCAACCCCAAAACAGAACTGCAGTTAGAATCCCACGTATTATTTTTCTATCACTCAGAACTGAAAAAAAAGTCAAAGGTGAAACTCTCTCCTTATATATTACATAATGTATATGATGAAAAAGCCACGTATGGAGAGAGATTAACCCACAACTGTATTTAAAAATATATTTTGGCCTTGGTTAGGTATCTCATTGGTCAGAGAGTCGTACTGACACACTGAGGTAGCTGGTTAGATCCCTGGTCAGGGCACATACAAGACGCAACCAAGGAATGCATGAATGAGTGGAACAAATCATTCTCTCTCTCTCTCTCTCTCTCCACTCTCCCTCCCTCCTCCCTTTCTCCTTCTCTCTCCCCCTCTTCAATCAATAAAAATAAAAAATACAGGGTCCAGCAGAAGTACTGCGACTGACTGTGGCTAGTAGGGTAGTTGAATGTCTCACACGAGACGGACAGCAATGTGACCATTTCACCTAAAATGTCACCGAGCGTGCTTGAGTGTGGTATTGCTGTGTTACAGAATTACACACACACTATGACTCTGTAATAAGAGACTTGGTATAGATTACCAGCTCATAAAAAAGGGGCATTGTTTGTGCTGGACCCTGTGTGTGTGTGTGTGTGTGTACACCTCAAGCTTATTTCTAATAGAAAAAGTAATGGAAATGTTTTACCTTACTCAAAGTGGTATTCGATTATGTAGGGCCAGAAGTATATATAATTTTGCTGATCTTCTTCAAGAAAATTAACACATAATTCCTAATGCAAAATCAGGTCCAGGACCCTGGAAGGGGCATGTCTAGGTCAGCGGCATTGAAGCCCCCGTTTCTTTAGCTTGGTGGGGTAGCCCCCTTTGCGCAGCAGGCAATTAATTTTTAATATCTCCCTGACTATACTGCATAACGAACTACACCAAATCGTTATTACCTCCAAACACACACTACTTTCATTGCCCGCTTCTCTGACCTTTGGTTTTCTATCCTTTCATAACCTACCTAATCATAACAAACCAACTACAGGCCAAAGATGTCCCCTTTCTTAGCTATCATTACATTTATCTTCAAATACAGATAAAATAAAAGTTTCCTGAAGACTGATTAGCATTCATGAGGAATTCTGTTGAGGGATGTAACTAAACTCACGTGAACCTTCTGTTGATGTATCAAATAGCGACTGGGGGAAAAATTTTACCAGACACATAAGACAATCTGGAAATTTGTTCCAACATAGTTATTTTAGCGTTAAACAAACCAGCATGCACTTCTAATATGTCCTAAGTCTGTGCCAGCAGCGTGCTGGCAGAGATACGGTACTAGCATAGCACATGAGTGCATGCACACGCCTAACATGTATGTTCGGTCTGGAGTCAGAGATCGTTTCTGCAGGATGCCATCCTGAGTAACAATGATGAGTATTGCTTCTCTGACTACAGAAACCCTGTGTCTTGTCGCGATGCACCCTAAACTAAATTAAAGCATAACTTAATCTCCATCACTTTCTTAAAAAATTACTGATTTTCTGTTTAGTTAAAATGGTATTACAATAGTATTAGAACTTCAGTAATTAAAAATTATTTTGATAATGATGGGAAAAATAATGAACATGTATTCTACTTAGCCTGTACAATGATATATTTGAAAGAGAAGCCAGAACTCGAAGTAAGCAAATAAATAAAATGCAGACACATCTGTGGATACCAGCACATAAACCTCAGGAATCATCCAGCACCATGCAAACCTCTCCATGTGACTTTACTTTTTTTAATCCTTACACACAAAAAAAAATTCAAGAAGAGTTTTCTGGTTTAGATTAAAAAATAGGAATGTAAAGGAAATTTATTTTTACCTCCAGCAACAATGTAGTGGGAAGCTATATGGATAAATGGGTATAGGAAGTAGAGACCACAGATCAAATTTTGAAATGCTATGGCAAGAGAAAAAGGAAAACCTTTTATGAATTTACTTAAAGGCCCAAACACTAGGTTTGCTGAAAAATTTCAATCTTGGATTTATGGTAAATATTATCAAGAGCAAAAATGGAAATTTGTGATTTGGAATTGCTCCAAATTATGAATTATCATTACTACTTTGGCCAACTGTCTGTGAACTCTGCATCTTCTCTTGATTTTAATCAGTGTAATTCTTTCAAAAATTCTTATTTTCAAATTGACAAAGAAATTAAAGGATGAAACACACTCAGGTTATGATGAACTACTTCACTTTAGATGTATGTAAATAATAGATAACAAATTTCATTGTGACACTACTCTCAGTAGAAAATCGCACAATACTTTCTGAGCCTAGCATAACATCTGCCTGGAATACACATGCATACACAGTTTCTACTTCTTTCAGTGAATTTTTTATCCGTTATCTCTTTTGTAAGTAGAATGATAATTAAGGTGAGGAAATGAATGACAAAGCCTAGATATAGAGGTGGAAAATTTTTAGAAACATCAGTTGTGAATCTTATTTAGCAGTGACATTTCTTCCTCGATTTTTATGTAAATATATGTCTTTTCCTAATGGATCTGGACAGTTTTATCCAAAGAGATATTTTAACAGAATATAAAATGTATAAAGGAAATGTACAACCTGTCAAAATTCATCACCATGTAAAAATAACTATGAAATAAAAAAAAAAAAACTGTCCAGAATACCTGTCTCTGCATAGACACATGAGTATAGGATTGGGCATAACATTGTGGGTACTTTCTTTCTTGATGGTTTTTGTCTTACGCTGATATTGTAACTTGAAGACTTGAAAATGCACATATTTAGATGTATTTATCAAGGGTGAATTATTCACCCAACAGATGATGGTGCTCACCCAACTGGTTGCTGCTTTGCTACAGGAAAGGGGTCCCATCCTCTTCCTGATCGGACCGGCTGCTCTGGGAGACAGAACGTCACCCAACCTCAGAGCTTCCTGATGGCGAGTGAAAAATACACCCTAACATAATAAATTCTCAAGGGTTTTTACTTAAATATAAGTCCTGGATTTGTCCCATAAACTACAACTCCTAGAAGCTCTTCTTTAAAGTATTCATTAAAAAGTAGGCATATCCCCTCTGTCCTTTGTTCAAAACGCTCTGAGAATCATCCCTTAAAATGTCAGTGATACCTAAGTTGGTACCTACAGGGAAGCAATGCAATGTCATGCAAAACAAATTTCTCTCTTTCCTCTGTCCGTAATGACGATGTATGCTTTTTTTTCCTTTCTCAGGATTAACAGAAAACACTTTTCACAGTATGGTCATCTCGACAATGTAAAAACTGTTTTTTACAAAACCCATTTATACAGAAAACATCTCAGTCTTCGTTTTTGAAGGCTCTTCACCGTGATATGTTATAGAGAAAGACCACCGAAGTAATTGTCCATTCCACAGTCTTTTCCCCTCACCTCAACAGGTAGGCATCAGGACTCAAGAATCAAGTGAATTCATGGTATAGTTGCGTATCTGCTTTCTGTAACTACATGGGGTTAAAACTACATTTCCTAGAAACCAGTTTGAATATGCTAAAAGATATGAATAGAAGTAACTGATTCCTTTGGTCCATCACCCAAGTTGCAATCCTCTGGGTTTTCATAAAATGAAGTGAACGTCCACATTTTGTTTTGGCCCTTTGGGCAGAAACAAGGCCAAGGACAGATGGCCAAGATTTCAAATGCATTAATTCATAATTTATGACAAGCTTCTTCTGGTACAACTTCCAGTATTATTTGTAATGTTCTGGTTATTCTGCCTACAAAGAAATAATGAAGAAAAATTAAAAAATGCACAGACATTAGAAATGCATAGAAAACAGCAAATTGTGAATTATTTTGGGTTGAATACTGAAAACACACAATCGCTAGTTCATAGAGCACTTTCAGGAATTATTTACTTCATTGGAATCCTATCATGCTCAATTAATGTTTCACTTCTACAACTTCCCATGATGGCTTCTCAGCAAGAATATGTTATTATTTTATATTAAAATAAGGAATTTTACTATGAATCAGGACACTGAAATATTTGAGACAATAGAATCGAGATACAAATAAATGCTCCAAAACATTTCACATTCAGTTTAAATTTGCTTTGTTGTCTTTGCACCTAGGAGATTACAATCAATTCCTCAGCAAAATCAGGAGAAAAACCAGAATAAAATTTCCAGTCTCAAACTTGCAGTCGATTACTGAGCAAAACCACTCGTCTCCCATTCGCCTCAGGAGCTGACCTCAGCAAGGTCAAGGGCTAGGAGGTCCCAACACTCATCACCCCCTTAGAAAACAAAAAGGGTGAAAAGCGACAAACTGAAGAAAATAGCTCAAGAAAAGCTCTAGAAAACAAAAAAGCAGCCAAACCCTGGCAGAGCTCAAAACTCGAGGATGGCCACACAGGTAAGAAAGCATTTTGCCCACATCACCCTGTCCTCCCGCAGGAGACCTGCGGAAGTTCCCCAACAGGGAGCCTCACCATTGAGGACCTTCACAGCTCTTGCTGGGGAGGACTCCCACACTCTGCAGCAGGCGGATCCCCCGGACTGAGTAGCCTGGAGGCCCCCCACCTCTGAATCTCTTCCCAAATGCTTGAGCTATTGCTGAGGGGAGAGTCGCCCTCGGGCCCCTGGCAGACACTATGTCCCACTCACAGAGATTTGGTGCCACAGCACCTTACCACGCAGGAGATCTGAGACGCCACTGCTCTTTGCCCAGCTCAGCCAGGCTTTTTCCCTCAGGACAGGCTTTTTCCCACCCCCACGTGGACAGCCTCCCCTGCTTGGGGGCCCTGCCCCCAGGGTCCACAATCACACTTTGGCTGCCACTACTGGGCTGTGCTGCTGCTGCCTAGCCCTCCCCTCCCCCGTCCCCTGGCTGACACAGTGAACTGTCTTTGTTGAGATGGCTCTTGCTGCCCCAAGCCCTGCCCCTGGGCCTCAGCTCCTGGCTCTGACCCCTCATTGCCAGGGGCACTGCCACTCCTGTGAGCCTCACTCTCCAGGCAGTTCAAGGAGCAGACCCGTCAAACCCTGCCCCAACCCAGAAAAGCCCAGGAGCAGATGGTTTCACTGGTGAGTTGCACCAAGCACAAAGAGTAAACGCCAATGCTTCTCAAACTGTTCAAAGAACTGGAAGAGGCAGGAATACTCCCAAACTCATTTTACAAGGCAACACTGCCCTGATACCAAAGTCAGACAAAGACATTATGAGAAAGGAAAATTACAGACCAATATCCTTGATGAATATGGATGCAAAAATTCTTGGCAAAATATTAGCAAACCAGATTCATGAACACATTAAAGGATCATTCACCATGATCACGTGAGATTTATCTCAGAAATGTAAGGCTGGCTCATCATAGTACTGGAAGTCTTAGCCAGAGCAATTAGGCAGAGAAAGAAATAAAAGGCATCCATATCAGAAGAAAAAAGTAAAATCATCTCTGTTCACTGATGACATCTTACATAAAAATAGAAAAAGACAGACATCTCATGTTCCAAGACTGGGAGCATTTGCTTTGTGAAAATGTCCATATGACCCAAGATGACCTTTGATTCAGTACGATCCTGATCAAAATCCCAATGTCATTTCTAAAATACATAGAAAAACTGTCATAAAATTTGTTTGGAACCACAAAAGACCCCAAGTAACCCAAGTTACACTGAGCAAGAACAAAGCTGGAGGCATCACGATACTCATTTCAAGCTATATTACAAAACTATAGTAAACAAAATAGTATGGCACAAAAACAGGCACATAAATTAGTAGAACAAAAGAGAACTGACACATAACCCCCATATATAGATAATTAACTTATTTTTGACAAGGATACCAAAACCACACAATAGGGAAAGGGCAGAAGACAGGATATCTACATACAAAAGAAAGAAACTGGACCCCTACCTTATACCACCCACAAACTTTAACTTGAAATGGAGCAAAGATTTCAATGTAAGACCTGAAATGACAACACTTCTAGAAGGAAACATAGAAAAAAGGATCCTTGACATTGGTCTAGGCAACGATTTCTTGGTTTAATCACCAAAGCACAAGCAATAAAAATTAAAACAAGTATGACTACATTAAACTAAAGAGCTTCTGCACAGCAAAGGAAACAGTAAGTTGAAAAGACAACATACAGAATGGGAGAAAATGTTAGCCAAGCATATATCCAAAATACAGGGTCTGGCACAAATTATGCCTTTTAATTACAAAATCATAATCGTGTAATTCTGTAACATAACAATATCACACTCAAGCGTACCATATGACATTTTAGGTGAAATGTTCAAATTGGCATCCATCTCATGGGAGACATTCATGTCCCCTACCACCCACACTCAAGTAAGCCTTACTCTGCCAGACCCTGTATATGAAGAACTCAGTTAACTCAATAGAAGAAAGAAAAAATAACCCAATGTAAAAAATGGTCAAAGAACCTGAATAGGCACTTTCCAAAGAAGACCAACAAATGGCCAACATATATACAAACAGTTGTTCCACATCACTAACCATCAGAAAAATGCAAAACAAAACCACAACGAGATGTCACCTTACGCATGTTAGGATGCTATGCGTAAGGATGCTAGAACTTAACACATGGTACTGTTACCAGGCAGCTCATGGACTGGACTCGCCTGCCGTCCGCACTCTAAGTAGCAGAGACAAGGTGACAGGTACCAGGGTTCCTGATGACTGCATGGAGCATGGAGGCCTGTAGGCCTGGGACATTCAAATCAGACACTCACATAAGAGAGGCAATAAACAAAAAATCCATATTCTTAAAAAAAAGACAAGAGAGAGCAATATTGGCAAGGGTGTGAAGGAAAGGGAATCCTTACAAGGATACAGTGTTGGTGGGAATGTAAATTGGAACAGCCATGATGGAAAACAGTAGGGGGTCCTCAAAATATTAAAAATAGAACTACCATATGACCCCGCAACCCTACTCCCGAGTACGCATCCGAAGAAACGGAACCAGTGTCTCGAAGGGACAGCTGCACACTCATGCTCACGGAAGCATCATTCGCAATAGCCAAGATTTGGAAATAGCCCAGGTGTCCGTCAACACATGAACGGATAAAGGAGATGTGACACACACACACACACACACACACGAGGGAATGTTACTTAACCGCGAGAGAGAAGGAAATCCTGCCATGTGCAACAGCACGGGTGGACCTTGAAGATATCGCGCTAAGGGAGGCAAGTCGGGCAGGGAAAGACAAGCACTGTGTGCAATAACTTATCTGAGGGACCTAAAACCACTGAACCTGCACAGAGAGAGTGGAATGCTGATGATGAGGGGCTGGGGAGGATGCTGTTTCAGGGTGCAAACTGACAACTAGCAAGTGACTTCTGGATATCTCATGTACAGCACAGTGATTATAGTCGACATAGTATATTATAAAAGTTGCTCAGAGATCAAATCTTAACTGTTTGCAACACGAAAAAGTAGTGACAAACATATGACTTAACAGAGGCGTTAGCTGAAGCTGCGGTAGCGACCATTCGGCGATACTTAAACGTATTGTATCAAACCAACACATTGTGCCCTTTAACCTACACAATGCTACATGTCAATTATGCCTCCATGAAAATAAATTAATTTAAAAAAAGAAGAATGAGAGACTTGGACTAGGTCTGTGGTTCTCAAAGTTCTCTCAAAGTTCTCAGTACACTGCAGAGAAGCTGAGACATAGAAAGGCCCCTCAAGCCCCATCCTGGACATACTGAACCAGAAGTTGAAGGAAGGGTCCAGAAATCTGTGCTTCAGAGAGAGACTAAAAGGTAGGCGCCGCTGGGCTAGATGATTCTACCTCGGCAGTCCTAGACCTCTGTGACTCTAGTTTCCCAGGACACTAGCTCTCGTCCACCTCTTATCTTTGTGATCAGTCCCTACGGAAACTCTTCAAATGGCTCTGGCCCTGAGCGTCTACAATCTTCCTTGGTGATGGTTTCAGACCCAGACCATCTCTCATCCAGAGACACGGTCTTCCTCCTCCTCACTTACGACTTGTTACCTGGAACAAATCCCTTCCAAGCAACATTTAATACCACTAAAAAGTTTGTTTTTTCATCCTTCACTTTATAACAGTTGTTTTCCCCAAAGTTGTTTTCCTCAACACACTCATTTTATAATATACAGGGCGCAGCACAGTTCTGGCAAAAGGTAAAAACTCTATGTAAATGTTTCTTAAATAAATTGCACTTTGTCACAGCCCATTCTACATTGAAATGTACATGAAGCACAAGGGACCACTCAAGAGCGTAAAGGTCCATGCTTACAGGAAAGGAAAATGGTAAAATTATCCTAGAAAAAAAAAAAACTGTAGAAAAGTGTCGATTAATAGTAGGAAGATGTGGCTTTGCAGGCAGAGAAGGAGCCGGAGCCATCTGCAAGGGTGAAATTAGAGGCCTTAGGCGTCTGCCGTGGTCAAGTGCAAAGCAGTGTGCTTCAATTGACATCCTCCCCGGCCCTTCCTTCCTCCCCGGAGAAGTCTGCTGTAGCTCCCTGAGCTATCTCCACACCTGCCGTGTGTGTGTGTGTGTGTGTGTGTGTGTGTGTCTATTCATGCATTTATCTACTGAGATTTTCCTTTTTTCTAGTAACTGCCTTTCACACGCAGCATCTGCTCCTTCATGTTCAAAACATAAGCCTCTTCCAAAGTGCGTGTCTGTATTCTGGGACCACCAGCCTTCTGTTTTCTTGGACATCTTGCTTACCCAGGTCACAATGCTGTACTGGGTCCCGGCAAAGGGACAGCAACCTGGAGACCCTGCTGGTTTCCTCAAAGTGTGACGTTTTCCCTCCTGGATGTTCAGTCACTCTGGGTCTTCTATTCAATCGCACATCTGGGGCCAAAGAATCTCCCTTTGGGTTCTGCACGCCCAGTCATTTCTCTTCCTTCTCAGTCCTGTGTCTCCTGTGACTTTCTTATGCTCTCTCGGAACCTCCGGATTTGGAGAATGTTTGTCTTCAGAAGGAGGTTGGGGCAGCGTGCCTGATTTTGGCTCTGAGTCGCTGTCATTTCCACGCCAACATTTTCTTCTAGTCAGGGGTATCAAACTCATTGTCACCAGGGGCCATATCAGCCCTGAGGTTGCCTTCAGAGGGCCGAATGTAATTTTAGGACTGTATAAATGTAATGACTCCGTAACAGTTAAGCGAGAGCTCGGCGGTGCCACCAGGTAGAAACAAGGTGCCAGACCAGATAAGGTGGTCAAGGTGGAGGGCCGGACTCGGCCCACGGGCCTCGTGTTTGCCGCTTGTGGTCTAGGTCATCTACAGCCTTGGGCTCAGAGAGGGTCTCAGAGAGGGTCTCAGAGAGGCGCTCCACAGACCCAAGCAAGGCTGGGAGGAAGCTTCCTGCTTGCCCCAGGAAGCCCAGGGGTGTGGCATCCAGCGACATCCACACTCATAGGAGTCCTTTGGCTTCAAGGACAATCACCCCTGTGATACGATTTCTTCAAATAAAATGGAGCCAGTGAGTCCACTTTGGGGTTTGCAGTAACTATGAGGTACAAGGCCAATAGCAACGGTCAGTTTCAGTTCCACCTTTCCTGTCCAGCAGGTGTTCCTGAAACCAGTGGAAACAACAACGGACCTGACAGAAACTGATTTACCAACCACACCTGGTACAAGCACAGGACCTACAGCCAGAAGTCATGGAATATTAGCACAAACTCTTCCCCAGACGTTGGGATAAGAAAAATAGTACGTACTTCTTTTCCGAAAAGACCTGAGAACCTTTTCCTGCAGACGCTCTCGTTTGGGCCCCTGGGAAGTGTATTCAAGGTCGACGGACTGTACATGCAGCACTGCGGTCCTCGGGGAGCATCTGCCTGATGTCCACTGAGCCACTCCCCGGGAGGTCTCGTCAATGAGTCACAGCAGCACACCGTCAGCAGCCTGTGCTTTTAGGGCTCTGGACTTGCCCGGTCACCGTCCACGCAGATGGATACATTCTGCTGGGGCTGCCCAGTACCAGTCTTTATCATCAAAGACTTTGTTTAACTGCAGCTGTCCTCCAAATCCTGCCCTGAGCAAGGGGCACCAACTTCCAGTCACCCCGCTCCCTCTCCACGGGGATGGGACCTGGCTCATAAATCCAGGCAGTCAAGGAAAGCAGCTGCCCGGAGCCTGGCCGGGTTTGTCGGGTCTCAGTATCCCCAGGCGTCTGCGCATGTCAGTGGGGTACCTGCCTCGTTTCCCTTAGGTGAGAAGCTCATGTGTCTATGGATAAATACAGATAAACAGCCCGAAGAAGGAAGCACTCTGTCACAGATGGCCGGAAAAAGCTCTCTGGGTGCCTAACTATTCCCTCCAGAGCCCCTCTATTTTCACCCTAGGAACGCGATCGAGCAGTACGTGGTTCAATACTGGCATCCTGTGGCCGGAGCAATGCATCTGCTTTCTGACAGCCTCCCATCCTCAGGATCAGAACACTCCCTGGCTGTCTGGGCCGAGCGGCCTTTCACCATTTCCTGACAGCTGTTCGGTGGCCTTGCATGTTTTATGGACGCACCCTCGGGGCTGTGTGTTCTGATAAACCATCATTTCACCAGGCTAATGGGTTCGTGTGTATCGGGGTGAGAAGAAAGCCTAATACACAGGCTAGAGAATGTTACCCAACAAGACAATTTGATATTAAATTACTGAACGGACTGCTCCAAGCAGAGGCTCTCTGGCCTCCGAGTTCACGCGGGGCTTGTCTCCAGCAACAAGGAGGCGTTTGCGGGGAGCAGCGGCCTTCTGGTTCGGGACTCTGCTGCTCTGTCCGCCTGTGTGCGAGCGTTTTGTTTTGGCCAAAGGCTAGGAAAATACTTGCTATTGCAGCAATAAATACTATGAATTTTTTTTGTTTTATTACAGGAATGCTGCCTAAGAGGAAAATCAAACAAAATCGAGGAAGGAATTCCAAGGCAGCTATAAAGATAAAGGGTGACAGTGAGCGCAGATTCAAGGCAGAATTGCCACGCTCCTCAGTGAGACTAAATGGCATTTTTGAGAACCGAATCACCGTTATGGGACCACGGCATTGCTGCTGCTGCTTTCACAGATGGCCACCGCTAAATCTGGGGTCCTCGGAGAGGTTCAAAACATCATTAGAGACAGAAAAATAACCCAAAACTTTGAAATTACAGTAGCGGGGAAACACATCAAAGAAAGATCAAGCGCAGAACCTAGTAGCAGGCATGACTGACCAAAAGAACGGCACAAAATACATACATGTTAGCAAAAGGAAAGAAGTCTCACAGTGGGCGGACTGCAAGCGGGAGGAACAAAATGCCTACTAAGTGGGAGGAAACAAGGAATTGTCTTCAGCTCCAGGGCTGCCGGCTGTTTCATCCCACGCGCCCTTGGTTTCCCATGGTGCTCGGGGGTCTCACCACCTCGCCCAGCACCTGGGACAGACCCAGGCCCCACAGTGATGAGTGTTAATCTGTCCCGGACACTGGTGCTGAGGAGAGCAGCCTGATGGAAAATGCTGTTTAAAGAGACTTACTTTTTTTCTCTCAGAATCGAGTTGCCTACCCCTGAGAAACATAACTGAAAATATTCTACAGAAAACTAATGCGATCCAACAAGAAATAGAGATTAAATACTCTGCTACGTGTGCCTGTGTTAGCCTTAAAGGACCTAACTTTTATAGGAACGCTTCTTTGGGGAATAGCATTGCCAGCTAGGAAACAAACTTCAGTATAAACAGTACAAATGAGGTTAAAGACACCAAATACCAATTAAAGGCTAATAAAGAGGAATAGTAGCAAAACTCTATTTTAAATGACTGGCCTGAGTTCATGTAGCACACTAGAGATTCAATAGATACACCAAGTTGTTGGGGGTTTTTCAATTTTATTTTTAGTAGCACTGATATTTTTTATTAACAATTTTACCAGAAATCTCTCTGAACTTTTTGCTGGACTTTTAAAAATTAATTATGGTAAAGTAAGAAATTAAAAAAATGAGAAAAGTTCTTGTCTAAACTCACCAACAAGAAAATACCTGCTTCTCTGGCTGTGTTTTTTACCCTTCTCTCTCTTCCCCCAGGAACCCAATCTAGAAAAATCATGGAGTTCCCAGTCCAGCAGATGTGGGTTCAAATTCCAGCTCAATGGTTTAAATTCTGTACACTCAAAAATGAAACCTCCCCTCCCCGAGGCCTGGTTTCCCCCCCTGGGGACGGGAATAACCCCGCCTCACCCACAGATCTCATGGAGGACGGACCGGAAGAGACAATCACACAAGGAAAAACTGTCCCTTGGCAGAGTCCAGGACACAGCGTTGGGCTTTCGACAGAGGCTGTTCCTAAGCACCTTCCTACTACCGACCTGCTAGTTTCTCCTCCTCCAACTTACCTGGTGACCAAGCTCTGAGGGTGTTTCCTCTTGAGTGTCTTCCCCTTGGCCTTGGACCCTGCTGCAGCGGCCTGTGTTCAGACCCTTCCCAGTCTCATCGGGATTGCCCTCTGCCTTCACCCTCAAACCCCTCAAACCCATCCTCACTGTCCCCCAGATGATTTTTCTAAAACACAAACCTGCCCGAGCATGAATTCTAGCTCTTCTACCTAATACATGACTTGCAACAAGTTAGGTGAATTCCCCTGTGCTATAAAAAGTCCACAAAATAGGAACAATAATTTTCCCACCTCAGAAGGTTTTTAAAGATTACGGTCATATTTGTGCTAATATACGGAATCACACAACACATGAGAGCTGTGATTCTTCTCTCCCTTGTTCTGGCCGGCCTCTGGCCCCGGTGAGCCTTTCCACACCTATGAAGTAGGGTGGCGCTATAATCAGGGGATGGTAGGTCTCTGCCTAACTCCCGCCAGATCTGATAGCTCTCATCGAGGAGCCTGTTACGATATAGAATCACTAAGCTGCATTCAACCCAGAATAAAAATAAGTAGTCCATCTACTACAGGACTCAGGAGAGCAATTAGGCCATTTTCAGAACCGCTGGTAAACTTCTACCTAAGGAAGCTATTCTCGCAAGAAGTGACTAAGCAACCCAACAAAATACTGTGCCGCAAGGATTCAGTGGCTGCTCCCTAAACAAGCTTCCCGCTCTTCCTGCGTCCAGTCCTGGGGAAAATGCAGTAACGAACGTATTCAGACTAGCAGCTGTCCCACCAACGCTTTTACACTTTAAGATGCGTGCGTTACGCATATACACACTGGTGAGTTTCCTACCACACGGTCTCTAAAAATGTTCCGAAGCTGCTTAAAAGACTTACCGGACATTCTTCTAAACCACTTGGGCTTCTTGTCCCATATGATAAAAAGATAGTACGCAGGGACCCCCGTCAGCGTGATGATGAAGCCGATGCCCGTACTGAACGGGTCGGAGTAGAGGGACAGGGCAACCATGAAGAAGCATGTGAAGGAAAACAACGCCGGGACGAACAGCGGCACCTGGAAGGCAGCACAGAAGCAAGTCACTTCCCGCAGATGCAGGAGACGGACGGCACTTAGTGATGAGAACGTCAGCCACGTGCCTGGGGCACACACTGGTCACATGACCAGGTGACAGGCATCATCCTACCTTACCTTGGTAGCGAAATCTCTTTAAAGGGGCACAGAATGTATCAAACATACTCCCTTAATTAAAAAAAAAAATCTTTGGATAGAATAAAATCTAAGGATAAACAAATATGTTTCAGTACAGGAGTTCTGTTTGAATTATTTTCCTAGTTAAGTACCACTCTTATCTCTGGTTTTGATATTAAAAGATAGGCTGTTTGGTAATTATGATTAGAATCCACTTTAATGTGGAGCCAAGACCACGGGCTGCTAGTTACATGTTAAATCCTTTCGGGGAACATTGATTTTCTGTTGGAGACGCACAATAAGAAACGACAGGAACGAAACAGGCCAACTCCTATGCAACCACTAATGAAGATGTTGCCGGGATTAGGCAGTGAATATAATTAGCAACAAATTCTAACGACGTAACTGACAACCTTATCCGTTCTGAACAGTGAGGACAAATCAATCTAGGCAGGTCCAAGGCTGAGGGGGTGAGTAGCACGTTCTTCAGCCCTCTCTAAGGGATCCTTAGTTATGGTTAGTGTGCTTTGGATTAAGGGGTATGTTCACACATCTTCACTTCCCTTTATGTTTTACCTATTTATTCCTTCTAGAGTGTATATTGTAGAAAAAGAGCAATGTAAGGAGTCATAACCTTTAAAACTACTTAAAATGCCTATTTGGTAAGGAAGCATCCTTTTTTCGAGTTTTAACGAGTGATATGATGCCGTATGTATCTGCCTCACTCTCTCTCAGTCTGGCTGTCCGCAAATACTCAGCGTAAAGACAGATCAAAGTATCCCGTACTTCGAATTCATCAGATCTTTGGACATATCGCGAAAAATCAGCACAGCAGTCATCTTCCATTAATAACGCCTCACTTCAAAAGTATGACGAAGTTCAGTACATCACATTAAAAAAAAAAAGTGATGGTCTCTTTGTCCAGGCTGAACTCAATCCACTCTGAGGGCACTACCTGCATTAAACACTTTCCAGGAGAGCATGGTGCCCCATCCCCAAGGTACAAGGAAGGGAGGACTAGGCATCGGGAGACAGACCGATGTGAGCCTATTAAGGTGGCCGAGCTTACCTTGAAAGGACGATGCATATCCGGGCGTTTGTAGCGAAGATAAATCAGCCCGGCCACCGCCAGCCCAATAAAAAGCCACCTGGCAAAACTGAGGAAATTCAGGAGACTGTAGAGGTCCGCGGAGAAGAGCATCACAACCGTCAGAGGGTACTGGGGGAGGGGACAGAAACCGAGCTGGGTGAGTCCGAGGGAACACAGGTGAGGCCAGCGGTAACAGGCCTTCCTACCATCTTTCTCAAATGATCGTTTACACTGACAAACTGCCAGGCGAGCAGAAGCCACCCTCCTGCCCGGGTTCTGCCCTGAACGTCTCTTTGCACACCAGTAACAGCATGCGAGGGCCATCGTCGCGACCCGGTATTCAGAAGGGATTTCATATGGATGTTTGGTTTTTACGTTGCTTTTCCATCTGATGGGAGAGGCTGACTTTTCAAAGTCGTTCTCAGTGGCTCAAAATGGGAAGACCAAGAAACCGAGGTCACTGATAACGAGTAACAAAATCCAAAGAGCGCCCTATTGGAAAGTTGGCAGAAAGCCCCACCAGGGAGGTCTGAGGGGCTCTGGCCTGCGCACCCATGAGGCTCAGCCACTGCTAGGGGGCGCTGTCGTGCCCGGAATGCAAAGTAGTGACCTTTCCTTCCTCCCCTCTCAGCTCCCCGTGTGCTTGCCACGGGTGACCCTCCACACCGCAGGGAAGACCAGCCCAGCCAGTCTCCGCAGCTGTGCGTGCCAAGGACGGCCTCACTGATAGCCGATAGCTGCGGCTGAAAACAAAAGCCCTCTTCACAGCCTAGTACACTCAGTTCCCACAAGTGACCATTACCTTCCAGATTTCTCCAAGAGAGCACTGTGTACTTTACAAAGAAATTACAAGGAAGCATTCTGAAACAAATTAAATGCATGAAAAAAAATGCTCAATGCATTCTATGGTGCTCCTGACAGCAGATTCCATTTGAGAGAAATGTTACAAAATGGTAGGTAAAAGTGACTCTCCCATGGCCTGTGGGTGTTTGAGGACTTTCAACCTTACACAGCCTTCCGTACCCCACGTGTCACAAATACATTTAAGGGTCAGTGTTTTTAGTTCTCCCCTTGTAGGGTTACTCTTGAATGTCTCACTTTCAACCACAGAATCACTACACCGTCTAGGATTTCATGTTTTTCCCCCTATAATTTTGTGTGCATTTCATTATAAGGAGCCTAAGAGGAGACATCTGCATCATTCAGGACTGTGGTTTTTAGCTCCACTCTCAGTGCTTAGAATTGGGACTTACTCCTCTGCCCCCTTTTCTGCAAGGTCCTGTATTAATGACAGGAGCCAAGCTAACTCATTTCCCCTAGACCTCAGAATTGTCTACATGTGAAGGAGAAAGGCGATGCAGTTACTGCCGCACAGCATCAAATCTGCGTCAGAAATACTGAGTCAAGGGAAGCAGTGGAAACAGCCTGCCTGCCAACCCCCTCCCAGATATACATTGGGCCGATTTTGCAATGAATAAGAAAGGAAAGCACTCTCTAAAGTCTGGTGTGACGTCCTCTTTGCTAACCTGTTATCCGCGGTTCTATCTAGAGATGTTAATATGCATTACCAGAACAATAACAGCTGGCAGAGGAGTGTGCTTGCGGACATGAATCATGGAGAGGATTTCCGGAAGGTGACCCTCTCGAGACGCAACATAGAATAACCTGATGGGAGAGAAATGGGGGTGGAGTTGACTGTATAATTGATCAATCGTTGCAGAGGGAAAAGATCCCAGAAATCTCAGAGACAACGTGCAGCTTTTTTCATACCAAATGGCTGGAACATTTCTTAGGAGATTACTTCAATTTCACTTTTCAGATAAGGTAGAGAACATCATGAGAAACCTGACTTAGAATTTAATGAAAATCTGCCAGTGTATTATATATTCTTCTTTGAGGAGAAACAAAGCAGCATCTGACTCAGCATAGCTCTCCCTACATGTAAAAAGCACATGGTAATTTAGTTCTAGGCTCCCAGGATTGTGGGCGTGCTGTCTATCCAATTCAACCCAACACACACACACAGGCACACACACACACACTTGAACATGAATAAAGGAAACCTCATTTAAAACGGAGGTGGGAAGCCCTGAAAGGAGAGCTCAACAGGAAGATGCTTTTTCACCACCTCAGCAGGAGAAAAGACATTTTTCTCCTCGCCCGGCAATAACCCAGCTGGTGAGAAGCCACAACAACCCTGCACTCTCACTCTCTTCCAATGGCCTTTCAATCAAAACCGCCCCTCTCCGCTCCCTCCTTTCGTCTATAAAAACAAGCCCCTCTCCTTTGTTCTCTGCACTTGCCTATGGTTTTGCTACAGTTTGCTGTTCAGAACTGCAGCTCCTCTGCTCCTCCTGAGTAAGCTCATTTCCCTGGTAAACATCTGGCTATTTTGTTTCTAAGGATGACAACACATCTCGCATTCATATTTACCTGATTGGGTTTTAATCTTATGTTATTAAAACAAAAAGGACTTTTGCATCAAAGAAAGCAATAGGGATACAGATGGGGTGGTGATTTCTGGTGTCTCTTTACTTTACTTTTTCTCTTGTCACCTTTAGAGAAACAACAGATTTTATCACCAGAAATAAAAGAGCTGTTGCTAGACTCTGTAGACATTCTATTAAAAAAATGCCACATGCCCAGAGTCAGGCTGGCTGTGAGTAGAGGAGCAGTGCCCTCTACTGGGCAGAATAAGAAATGGAGTTGGTATTTGGATGAAGACTTCCATCCAGCATGTCCCTTTAAAAACAACAGATTTGGAGGCCGTTTCCTTGTAAAGTTATCCTTATCCTGTTCAACCTCAGAAACAGCAATACATTTCTGGAAATGCCTGAACTCACTCACCTGGAGACAGCAAATACACCACCATTCATGGAGCCAAAGCAGGTGAGGGCAACGAAGATCGGAACCGCTAAGGAGAAATTTCCCAGTAGCCTCTCAGCAAAGGTCTGGTGAAAGACAGAACAACACAAATTAATGCTTTGGCAGAAAGTAAAATAAAATGAAACAATACATACCAGACTCGCTCTAGGACTTTCTATTAGCCTGGTGATATGTCTGTTTTATAATCCTTCTCTTAGGTTAGGGTCAGACTGACTCTGTGGACAATACCCAGGCGTTGTTTATTGCAAAAACATGGGCAAAGGTCTAAACAAGCACCTGTTCTCTACTTTCAAAATGCGATGATGCATTTCCTGAATGAATCTTTACCAGCTATGGCCAAAATCTTCCATTATTCCAGTAAATGGAAAAAGCTCCTTCAGAAATTCTGCCCTTGGAGACAGAAGTACTTTTTTGCATAGTACCTTCTCCTTAGCCAAGAAAGCCACATTTTGATAGTAAAGCACCAGTGTACACTGAGAAGCATGCCAGAATCTTGTTTCACATGCCAACCCCACCGTTATGACATACAAGAGTAATAGAAAGAAAATGATGACTTAATCATTTACATCATATCTATGCGATGCGCTAAAAATCTTTTAAATCTACATGAAGCACATCAGCTGAACCTCTGTTTATCGAACCAGCACCTCCATCTCAATTATCTGGCAGTTTCTTCTGTGGTTTCCTATAAAAAGGCTAGAATGCAAGTCCAAGTCCAAGGAAATCAAGCCAGAGAAAATACAAGAGATAAACAAGAAATTTCCTTTAATGCCATGGCATAAAGGGTGTATTTTCCAAAATAAAAACTAAGGTGGGATTCTTCACTTGTCCTGATGTATCTGGGACTGTGCCATTAAAGGACCATATCACGCCCACAGAGCAAGTGTGTCCCTCCATCTAGTGCGAGGAGGTGACTGGCCCCACGTCAGGGAGATCCGTACGTGGGGGTGTCTGCTAGAACGTACAGCAGTGGCCAAGTCTTGCTTTAAATACAGTCGCTCGTACGTAGGCTCACATGAAACGAGATCATTGGTTCCCTGTGGAAGTTGCTGATATGAGCTGATAGGGACTATTTTGAAAGGAATTGACATCTAATAATGGGAAGTTATTTTTCCCCCTTGATTGTTGTGAGGTCATGAATAAAGGCTCTCTTACTACCTAAATTTTTATACAAAATAAAAGTATGGGTCACAGAATAACAGACCCATAACATGACTTTTGGGAGCATCGATGGTCTGAACTCTAACAAATCCTGGAAAATGTAAAATTCTGAGTCCCTATTCTTTGGGAGTTAAAATGCACATTAGCATCTTTAGTATTCCAAGATGTACTTGGCAATGATATCTATTTAGCTTTTAATAATTCAGTGTTCCCCCAAATCAATAATATCCTATGACTAGTATTCAAAAGAATACACTAGAAGAAACAAACATTTATGGTCAACTAGGAAATTCTTAAGGGGTACTTTGGGGAGAATGTTTGAAAAGTTCACCAACAGGAAACAGTATAATATGCATTGCAATTTGCATACCAAAAATGCATTTTTTTAAACAATTCAGGAACTGCCCACCTGCCCTTCAAGACATGTTGGAAGAACAATGCCTCTACTCGATGTACATGTGTGGAAATGTGTTTCCACGCATGTACATGCGGAAATATTCTACATGAAATTAACACTATGGAGAAACCACGTGGGATTTTAGCTGTGTCAGCTGAACGGAATGTGCTAAGGTGTGTTCTACAATTTTAAATACTCATTATCATTTAGGTCAGGAAGAGATTACTGAATTTCCAAACCCTTTTCTGCTATGAAACTGCATCAACTCATCGACCTAAATCCAAGCTGGCAGGCCCCCAGCTTGCACTCACCACTGCCACTGCATCGGACAGCAAGAGCTCCTCTGCGCTGATGGTCGTGAAGTAGGCCACGTTGGTCAGCACGTAGCCGATGGTGACGATGGCCATGGATATGCAGATGGCCAGGGGGACAGTTCTGAAACGCACAAGGGAATCGCTTATTAGTCATCTTTTGTGAGTCATTTCCTGAAACCAAAGAAGATAACAGGCGAATTCAAACAAAAAAAATTAAATGGTATGTGTGATAATGACAGGCTCTGTCGGGTGTGCATAAACATTTCACCAGGGTGAAGTACCACACGTTCCTGGGTAAAGTGATCCCATCCATGGGGGTGGACACTTCGGGTGTCTTGTCCCCTGCTCCGCCCCCAGAGCAGGCGGGTCTATCCCAGTCTTGTGCTCCATAAATGAGCATGCGTCCCCTGGGAGACTTGTTAAAACACAGCCATCTCGGAGCTCCTGACTCAGTAGGCTCTGTCTGCATTTCTAACTAGTCCCCAGTGATGCCGATGCTGCTGGCCAGGGGACCCCAAGTTGAGAACCGTGGTCCTCTATGACTCTAACCCCAGTTCACGGCCTCCACGCCTTTCTGACACTGGTCCCCTGCAGGGTCTTTCACATGCAGGGGATTTTCCCCTCCAGTAGCTTTCCTTATCAGCAAATAATGCTTCTGAAGTACTTTTGGAAGTGCGAGAGCAGGATGGGGCTATCAATACCTTTCTAAACGATGGGAATAGTAATTTTGCATGCGACACAAAATGCACAGAAGCACTCACAATAATGCCTGTGCACTGCCCTGCTGTGAGTTCAAAGAAAGCTCAAGATCATGAGTGTCTATTAAAGCAACAGCACAGATAATCCCGTGAAATTAGAGGGGATGTGCTGTGAAGTACATGTGACCGGACAGTGCTGACGTGACACAGCATCAAGAAACACCCAGCGCAGAGGCAACGTTATGTTTTCATTCAAGGCACTGGGGAAGCCAGGAAGTTACCGACCCAGTAATTTGATTCCACATTACTGATACACATTACTTGCTTAACATCACCACCTCCTCAGACTCTTTCCAGTCCAGGCAACTTAAACCTTCAGCTCCCAGCATAAAGGCTGATGGGTTTTTTGGTTTTGGGTTTTTTTAGCCATAGAGCTCATCAGCCCTCCTGGAGCCTTAACCCTGCTGGGGACCACTAACAAAGCCTTCAGTACAATCTCTTCCAAGAGGAAAAGGGGCATAGCCTGCCTCACTCTCCAAGCTGGGTGTGCTTTTAGCACAGGAAGTGCCCGCTCATTATGCAGAACAGGCAACCCTAGCCAGTCAGCAGCTGCCATCCATCATGCCCCTTGGAGCCCAACACTCCCCTGATGCCTAGAGCCTTAAGCATTGATGGGGAAACACGCTGGCCTCTAAATCCTGGCATCCTGATAGGAAAGGAGGAGATGTTCCCCTTCCTGGGGGCAAAGAACAGACTGAGGAATTTCCTCGTAACGCCATTAACATGCATTACCAGTTATGACTGATAAATGCTACATTTAAGCAAAGGAAATCACCAGGCCAATTAAATCCAAAAGAGTGACTGGCACAAGGCAAATTAAAGACGAATTCTGCTTCTTTGGAAGAAAGGTTTTATGGAAATACAAGGGGGAATGGAGATGAACACGAAGGTCAACAGGCAGCTTTTCAATCACTCACTGTACTATTTTAAACTTGAATCCTTTCCTTTAGGATTTCCCCAAATGGGACGTGAAGTTCTTTCCATGGAGGAGAGAAGCAGAGAGAGGGTGAGAGATTCTCTGTCCCTTGCATGAACAGTATGAAGGAATGGAATTAAGAAGTGAAAAGGTCCTGCTAATAAAAAGGGAGGAGACTTACAGTGAAGTGCAGTGCAGTGACCTAACCGGACCGGGACAGGTAGCCCCGCCTCATCCCAGGATGCTGGAAAACAGCAGAGGAGTCGGTCTCAAATTTGGCCTTGGGCCTGTGGCAGGAATCGAGACCTCCCCCAGCCTAGAGGGTATGGTCCTTCTGAGGGAGGTTTTCTAAGCAGATATTCGCAGAAGGGATCTTTGAAGGGACCCTTCCAGGTCAGCTTTCCTTTTTCCTTTTTCTGTCTCAGCTTGTCAGTAACAAGAAGCAACACCAGCGGCAGCTGCCACCTACGTGGTGTCTGCTATGCGCCCAACATTTTACTAGGCACTTTACGTGTTTGTCTCCCTTTGTCCTTAGGAAGTGCCGTAGGTTGGAAACATGGCCATTTTCTACATGAGGAAATGAAGTGTTGGAGAACTGCAGTCACTGTTCAAGGATACACAGATGGGAAGCAGAAACACAGACTTCAGCTGCCCATCTGGCCTTCCTTGAAGTCAAAGCATTTTAACCACCAATGTGTACGCTCTCTCCTCCACATGTGGGTCGTCAAGCGCTATTAATTTGCAGAGAAATCACAATTGCTGAATATCATGTTTATTGGAGAGCTCTTATCAAGCCTATGTTGCTCCTGCAGTCACTGAAAATGCAGCTTCATCTACCATGAAGGAGGGAAAAGTCCTTATTCCATGATTTGTATAGATTTTCTGTGTAACATGAACTGTAATGTACAGTTTCACTGTTTAGGAAGTAGATTTTCTGTTTTCTTTTTTTTTTTTTTTAATTTAAAAGGCTAGCTTAATTAATTTCCCTAGACAACTTTAGTGGAAAAGAAGGAAAAGTAGGTATGCTTGTCAGATAAACTGAACCAGATGAACAATTTTACTATCAGCTAAATCTACTCAACAGACATTAGAGGGGAAACTCAACGGACCTTAAAATATAGGAGGAGAGAGCGGTCTGACCTTGTGCAGTTCCTAACGTGCCCGGTAACCCCTCCAGGTCAAAAGGGGGCTCGGGAATTGGAGGGGTTGTGGCGAAACAGCCACTCTCTTCTGCCCGGAGGTTCTACTTCACTTGGACAAAGGGAAGGAGGAGAGGAATCCCGGCTGCCTTGCGATAAACAGTAACCGGCTACCAAGAAAGCGGGTGACGTGTGGAGAAGGGCTTGGCACCCACGGTTAACTCCTGGGTTTTGAGCGTCACAGCACAAGAGCAGCTGGGTGAGCTGATGAAAGCTATTCGGCCACGTCATGGCAATCTTTGTGAAGGCCTTGGACGCAGAGGGCAGATAAGCACAGTTAGTAACCCAAGATTAAAGCAAACGGCACCCAATGATACAAGGAATTAAAGGCGCTACCAGGGCGTGGAAGGTTCCCGCCCCTGTGTGCCGGGGAGGCTGCCGCTAATGCTAAGCTCCACAAAGCCAGCATCGTCAAGCTGGATAAAAATGACTCACATCGACACCTGTGACGTCCACTCCTTCTCAAGGATTTGTGAGTGTTTGTTATGAGTAACAAAATACAAATGTATTGAAAAGAGTCACATAATCCCTAAGGGCTTTTTGTCATTATATCTAGACCTTTCAAAGAACAGGCATTAAGTATGGGAGAATCTGATATTTTCATTAGTTGCAAATTGTTTTCAGTCAAAAGGTCTTGAGTAGTTTCTTACAGGTTTATTTTAGATGGGCACCTATAACCAGTCTATGTCAACTGGTATCTATGGATAAAGACTTGTTCCATTTGAACTCATCACATGAAGTCTGGAACATTCGCTGAGAAGCACTTTCATTCTGAGGAACAGACCTCCGCATGAAACCAAGTGGTCCCACCAGTACTGGCTCATACTTTACTTTTGTATAATCTCCAAAGCACTAGCAAATATACTTTATCTTCAAATACACACATGTCATTTCAAATCTTGAGTGGAATGAGCTAGAGTATGAATAATTAATAAATAAAATTCATAACCGATTGAGATAGGAGGTAATTGATACCCCTATTTTCAAACAAGGGATCTCAAGATTCAGGGGGTTAAGTGCCATGGCCAAAGTCACAAAAGCTGTCAGGGAAGGGCTAGAACTTGAACCTAGCTTCTCCAGCTCTATTTTCCACATCCGTGACACACCCTATCATACCATGGCTGCATTGTGCCTACATTAACTCTGTCTACAAGGTCCCTAAGACACTTACATGCTGATAAACATATATTATATTTTGCATAAGTGACACAAAAACTGGATTGTTACAATGTGACTCATTTTAAGCCAAGTATAGTTTTCTACGTAACTAGTAGCCCTCACAAATATCCATGCAGCATGGGCTGCATTTTTTAACATGCTTCACAGCTGTAATAGAGCATCAGAAATAACCATTGTTTCCAGGGCTCCCTACTGGCTAAAAAGACTCTTGCTATGAAAACAGAATGAGTAAACCTAGCTTGAGTCTCCAGAGACTTAAGCGCATCTGAAGGTGACAGTGATTTCTGATATTCGGACCATATGAGTAATTCTGTAATCACTCGAATTTTGGACATTTACTAGAATTGTTGTGTAACTTGAACAAAACCTTCGGAGATTTCTGTGAACCAAAATAAGTCCCACACGATCCCCTGTGTCGGATATACACACTGGGGGCCACAGAACTCGCTGCTCCTGGGGCGTCTGCAACTGTCGTTGAGCTACGGGGCTGGGCGCGGTGACAGGTTTGCTAGAACCCACTCCTGGGTATTCGGGTATTCTGGGATCCTTTAAGACAAGTGGTGATGCTTCACATTTTCTATTTAAAAATCATTAATATTTTAACACATGTGTTTGGCATTCAGAAAAAAAGGAGGGAAGAATGAAAGGAGGAACTCAGAAGGGCAAGAATATTACAAACTTAATATGTGAGATACAAAAAAAAAAGGAAAACAGGGTTTTTGAAAGTATTTTTAATTCTGTTGGTAAACTAGGGAATTTTTGTTTATGTGATTGAAATGTAACTGTGATTCACCTAACATATGGTATTTAAAATTACCTTAAGTATCTTTGGATTCCAAGTATTCATCTTAGAATCATACTTAGTTTGCAATTTCTTTATAATGACACAAAAAAGACCTTGAAAGCTTTTTAGATCTGACCCAGAAATTACTCAAGCCTGTCTATTTTTGACTTACAAATTATTTTTTTTGCAAAATTACTGTTAATTTTATTACCACTGTTAATTTTATCTTACTCCTCAAACTTCAGTCATATGTTACCAGCAAAAAGATAGAGTATGTCTCAAAGAAAATGTATCTACGTTTTTCACTTATATGATTTTTCTTCCATACATTTTACATGCCTCCCCTGACTCTTGCTCATTCCAAACTCCCCAGAGACCCCTGGACAGGGAGCTCTGCTATCTGGCTCTGTGATTTTTGGTAGTTTTAGCAGGGACTGAATTACAAATAAGTGTTCTTGATAGCTTTCCAGACTTGAATCTGTTAGATTGCAGATGACTGGAATTGCACGAATCCCTGATGCGTTTGCAGCGATTTTGCCGCATTGTCACTTAGCGCTGCCACTGCATGCGTCGTCACCCGCCATGCGTGGGAATGGGGCTGTTAATGACATTTCAGAAGAAATGCACTTGAGGAGACACAGCAAGTTGTTGGGGAGATGGCGTGGGCTGTGCTGAAAGAAAAGTGTAGTGCAAGAAGAAGAATACATTCGATAAACCTATTTGTGAGCATCCTTAAAGGTCC
Source organism: Desmodus rotundus (assembly GCF_022682495.2). Lineage (NCBI taxonomy): Eukaryota > Metazoa > Chordata > Mammalia > Chiroptera > Phyllostomidae > Desmodus > Desmodus rotundus. The sequence continues at coordinate 11,272,103 of NC_071395.1, forward strand.
GTGGTCCAAGTTCTGTTACTGACAATTTCCGGGCCAGGGCTGCACACAGTGATGTGGCAAAGAGATTGTCGCGGAAAGGTATGTGGTGACCCCACTGACTTCAAGCATGGCACGCCTGCCCTCTGCTTCGTACAGTATCAAGGCTAGGCTTGCTTCACATTTCAGCACCACTGGGGTCTAATCTAAATCTCACCATTCTCCTTTGTCCACAGATGAAGAACTCCAGAAGCAAAAGAGAAGACAGAGAGACCTGGAGGGAGAAGTAAGAAATGAACAGACACAGATTAAAAGACTGCAGGGCTGAAGGCGGCTCCTGGGCAAACGTACACAGACATGTAAAGGAGGGAGAAAGGTGCAGCAAAACCACAGGGAGAACTGAGCTGAAGCCTTCAATTCAGAAAGAGGGGAAAAGGCAGTCAGGAGCGATAATATGAGCAATTTTATTCCTTAAATACTTTACTTTTTCTCCTACTGTTAGAATGCATTCACACCTACATAAAATTATTCAGCAAAATACAGCTTGAGAGTAAATTTTTGTTTGCTTGCATTTCATGCAAGTAAAAAATTTGCATTGTCTGCACCTCATTTTTTCTCATATTCTAAAGGTTTAGAGTGTGGCTTCCAGGTATACTACAGTTATCAGTATTCATCAGGGGTAAACATAAAGATATTAGCAGGCAAGTCTGAGTGTACAAAAATAAAATTGGTTTCCAATAAAATGTTAGCAACTAAATAATGAGGTAAAATATTTTAATAACACTAATGGCCACTGCTTATTTTTGTTATATTGTTTTTAAAATACACCTTTTAAATTTTCATGACTTTCTTCCGGATCTGGTCGAATGTACTCTAAGGTAATACAGCATCTCAGTGAGCCGATTTTATAACGGAGTTCCTGAGATTCGGATGTATGGCTGAGACCATTAGTTATCTACCACGAATGTGTTCCTCTTTCCAGAGTAGAAGGTGTTCCTGAGAAGCAGCTTAGATAGACCGCATTCCCCAAACTCCCTTGTTTCTAGATGGGAATATGCCTCATTCTTCTGTGTCAATTATCATGGCAATCGAAGGCCAAGGTGTTGTTTAAGAAGTGGGTTGTCTTGTTGCCCCACTTTGCTAACTGACAGTTACAGAGAGGCACAGCCACATCCTGGAAGGAATCTGGCTCACAGACCTGTGGAAGAAAGCCCACCGGTGAGCCAGGGATGCCAACAGTGGCTGACTGTTACTTCATTTAATAAATTTTCGATGGTTTAGAGCCATTGAAAATTTGCAGTTTGTTTGTTAGAGCCGCTGGCATCACCCGAACGAACAAAAGAATGAAGGGCTTCATTATATTGAAACGGGTCGAAATTTCAGTTAACTGGGTTAAATAAGACTTAAAATGGGTCCCATTCTACTTGTTTTATAAGAGATCAGTATGTGATGTTAAATTCTTAAAACAACACCCCAAATGACAAAATCAAATAAAAACATTAACATCTGAAAAAGCCAGGATGGTGAAAAAGTCATTATTCAAACGTCCCAGAAACGGAGCAAAGACAGAGCCCACTGCCCATTGTTCCGAACATAAAATCCCCTGCACATCGGACAACTGCCGCCACCCAACAAGGGCCAAGCACAAGGCCCTTGTCTTGCCCCAGGACACATGATGGGACAGTGGAATATTAAATTAATACACTGAAAACAAGGCAACATAAAATAAACACACTCACCCTGGCATAGTAAATGAAAATTAGAGTCAAAGTTCCCTCGGGCCATAAACACATCTTACGAGGAGCTAATAACACTTCCATACGCACATAAATCAGGGCCCGTCACATTATAGGAAATGGAACAGGTAAACCTGGGGACATTCAGCCATGACAAATGAACTACTGCTTCTACCACCAAGCATTGACTCCACATTTCTGACCACCGGTGATTAGTCTAATTATCAGGAGTCATTCACTTCGATATCTGGTGGCCAAGTAGATAACTGGCTTTCCGATTGGGTGCTCTCGGAATCGAAATAGCAAGTGGACAACAGACAACAGACAGTACAGGCTCCTCTGTTTTCACTCCAACCACAGCAGTCCTCTTTACCCGGTTTATGTGTTAACGTTCTGCCAGACAACGGAAGTATTCCGGTGCTTTCAGATAGTTTTAAAATGACTGCTCCCGATTCTTCTCTATGTCAAATTACGTTTCTAGGTCATTTTTTCAACCCAATGACAACTTCCTAAAGTATTAAAAATATGTAGATTGGTTTCATAAGGTATCTGTCTGTGAATGATTAAGTAAGTGTATTTGTGTACATTTGACTCAATGAAGTTGAAACTAATTTTCCAATGCAACAAATTTCTATTATACTCCTAGCATAACCGAGGGGGAAAGTCTTCATAGGAAAGCTATGAGCAGACAGGACAGCCAACAGCTGGGCTTGGCCTTAACCAAAGAGGCAAATACGCAGGGCAGGGCCACAGCGCATGGGACACAAGAGCTTAATGGAGCAGCAGGGAAAAGCGAAGATGAGAAGAAATAGAGTTGATGGGCTAAGCACCCTGCAGGTTTAGAGAGATGATGTGTCATTGTCAAGAAAGCGATGATGAAGACTCGTGATTGGACCTGGTGACAGCTCCCTGAAAAGGTCACAAAAGCCCACAAAATGGTAGGTCCTCCTGCAAGTCCTCCCCCTCCTCTCCTCGGGCTGTGCGTTTACAAAGATTCATATTCCCAGTGGAAATGGAAATATTGTGATCTTTTATCTCTCAGCTCAAACATTAAATCTTTTGGTAAAAAAAAAGCTTTTTTGCCTTCACTGTATATTCACTATGCCTTTTCTTAGAATACAAAGATTCCTAGGCACACCTCTCTCCGGGGATAATGTGCTCACGTCCAGGCGCCGGGTGCTACGGCTGAGGGACTGTCAGTCCTGGGCCAGTAGGAGCAGTCCTGATATCTACCCACTGCTTGACTCCCCTTGTGCTCCGTCTTCTCCCTCAGCCCCATCGCCCATTGCTAACCTTATAACCAAGAAAAAATGACAGATACTACCCCAAGTGTAAACTGTCTTCTCACAACGTCTTATCTCTGGAGTTTTGCTTTCACTGGATTTCAGAGAATTCCGAAAAACACTCCTGGCCTATACTCTGAAGGCTGGGTCAAGGCATGTCCTTGTCACTAGCGGGAACACAGATCACCGGATCTCCCTGGACTTAAACTTCCCCGTCCCTGGAAGAAGGTGTTGAATTAATGAAATCTAAAGTCCATTTCACTTAAAAGTTCATTACCCAAGCCCTTCAGCAAATAAAGCAAATCCATAAAAATTGTTGAACAGAATGGAAAAGTCAGCTGAACGCTTGCTCATATATCAGAACATCCTAAAGAAATTTCTGCCATTGCCTCGTTCTGTCAGTCAGAGGAGAGAACAGCACGTGGACTTTACAATCTCCTCCCCTGTGTTCGGAAGATGGTGGCTCTGTCCCCAACCAGGAAACCAGCACGCTGAATCGCCGTCAAAACGTCAGCCTGGCTGAAAAACACGGATCTTTACGGAAGACCGTTTAAAGGATAAGCAGTCTGTCCACTCTTTCCGATTCTCGAATGGGGTCTGTAGCTCAGGGCAGACCTCCCAAAGGCCACACACGGGGAGTGTGTTATCATAGATGCTCATGGACTGTCTTTGTAAGTCGCCGTATTTTATACTTTCGGGTTTATCAAAACTTCACTGCAGGCAAATTTGTAAAATTCACCTGCATTCCAGGCAGGCATCTGTAGTTATATTATTAAGGATACTGCCATACGCATTCTATCAAAGTCCTTTACACAGAGCTCACTCTTCTAACCAGAGTTATCAAGTATCTTCTTTCTGTTAGGCATTGTTATCTGTTAAGAGACAAAGATAACAACCACAACAACAACAAAAATGTATTCTCTCGTGTAATCTAAAATCTGAACATGGGAAGACACGGAGGGCCTCTCCCTGGAGCACAGCTCTCCCCCCACCCCTGGGTCCACACATGGTTGCCTCAGTCTTGCCCATTAGTCTCAGTGCAGCCTCCACCCCAGAGACACCTCCTCTCCTTTTTCTAAGCACCCTGCCCAGCCCAGTATTTCCCATCCCTTACTATTTTTAATGAGGGGGAAAAAATCCTCTAACTCCTGCCTTTTCAAATGTCTTTGTTTAGGTACTCATACTGACCAAAGTCTACAAAGAAAGTAAGGCCGCTCTGAGTGTTACAAAGTGCCCTCAGAGCATTTGCTCTAAATCTCTAGGGCAAACATCTTTGGAAGAGGTTACCGGGACTGCTGGCCACCCTCAAGGACAGCACTGCTCTGTACGGAGCTTGCAACCGTGCGTGCAAAGAGTTGCCCGCCTCCCTGACCTCTGTTATTTTTTCATCGGTTTTACCAACCTCTTACTTCTAGGACATATCTTACAGGCATGGTTCCCTAAAACACAGAGATAACTACTTTTAAAAAATTAAAATAAAAGCTCATTTCCAATAGTGATAGAAACAGTTGAAAAACTTAGCCATATTTAAATAGTTTCCACCAACTAAGCTATCATTTTGACTCTTCCTCTTACATTATTTTCACAGCCGTGAAATAAATCTGTACAAACCTCCCCAAAGAAGACTTAAAAAAAATAAATGGAAGCCATGAAGGGGAAAAATAAAAAATAAATAAAAAAGCAAAGTTAAGAGGCAGCTTTAGCAGAGAAAAGAAATGTTTATTCCACCCAATGCTCATGTGAATTGTAAATTATTAAATCTCCAAGAAGGCCTGATTTATGAACAGGATAACACAGCCCCTAGCCAAAATCATTTTTAATAAAAAGCATGAAACCTCCTGAAGTTCATCTCAGATTTAATATCAAACACAGCAGCCACACATGAACACTTCCCCATATAACAGGGACACAGCACAGCACAACTGGGGGGCAGCCGTCCCCTGGGGGTCAGCCACACAAACACGTAGGGTGTTGAACCGTGGGAGGCATCGGGCTCTCAGTCTGGGGGAAACAGCCCATGGAGATGGGCCCCGGGCTGAAATGATGTTACCACAGATGGGTAGAGGCGCAAGAGACACTCACTTCTAAATATACTACAGCAGCCAATCCCCACTCTTGGCCAAAATATCCAGCTTCCTGAATGACTACTGGATTTGAGAAAGCAACACAATTGTGTTTTATGTTGATTTTTATACATAAATTTAGAATGCACCAAGTGAATGGGAACCACCACGGGAAAACAAAAGCTAGTAATGAAATAATCCAGCGTTGCCTTTCTCATTTTGTAGGAAGAATAGGAAACAGCTAAGAGATGCATAAAAAAATATGATTAAACTATTTTCTGACAAATACTTAATTCAAAGATAATAAGAATGTCAAGAAAAAGTTCTTCTTCCTTATAATACATTGCTTAGTAACTGTGAATTACCCTGTTTATAACCTATGTGGTAAAGGATTATTTCTTAGAAATATAAATTGAACTAGTTGGATACATATATAATAATTAAGTTAATTCATGTAATAAGGATCATAAATAATTTTTGTTGTTTTCCATTGATATTTCCATTAATATTTTTGGCATTTTTGTTAAGAAATATTCTGGAAAATAGGAAATCACTACAAAATGTGTTCTATTAGTAGAGTTTAGGGGTTAAAAAAAACGCCAAAAGGGGAAAAGAGTAAGCTTAATATTGGTGTCAGCTGCCTTGTAGGCTACTTTAACAAGCTACTATTTTTATGATCTGAAAGAAGAAAAAGAAGAAACCAATAACTAACCATAGTTCTCAAAAGAAATCTCTGACTAAAAAGGCTTTAGCCATACATGCAGGGTATATATTTATAAAACGCAGATTATATTACAAGATAATAAAACCAAAATAACTTAAAAACTATGAGCTTTATATTTCAAAACACTATACAGATTTGCTTCCCCCTCATGAAAAGATAAAAGTAGAAACTGCCTTCATATAAGTTATATTCAGAGTGGACTTACTTGGAGAAAAAGAGTAATAATTAATGCCACCTTCCCCCCAGATAAGTGTATCAAAACTTCTAATAATAAAAATGCACAATAACTGGCTGATATATCAATAGAAAAGATAAGTGGAGCAGAATAGATTACCTTGAAATACAACTTAAAACAAAAACTTAATATATAATATAATGACAAATGTTATCAGTTATAATGTATTATAAACTACGTAAGTAAAATATATCATAGACTAAGAGGTTATATGAGTGTTCAATAAATGCTGGGATATTGGGAAATTTGGGGGGAAATCGAGATAATATATTGAATCACACTAAAAGAAATCTATTCCAGATAAGTTAAAAAGTTGCACATAAAAAGGAATCAGGAAAAAAAAACCAGAAAATCTGAGTGAGATTTAAATGACCTAGGGATGCAGAAAGATTTATAAAATAAAAGCAATATACAGAAGTTAAAAACACATGATCATATTTAAATGTAGTTAAATTTAAATATTTAGCTTATCAAATTACTATACATAAATTCGAAGTTCTACTTTGAATTTTTCTACTAGGGTACAGAATACATTAAAAAAATTTTTTTTTTTACTTTCTATCACCCAACTGAATGGACCATTTGACCAAAACTACTAGGTGGAGATTTGTGTTCTAGCCATTGAAGAGTGGAATACACAAGCCTATCTGTTATGAGAACTAGAGAACAAAGATAATCGGGCTACCGAGTGCTTCTCGGCACCCCTGGATCCCAGGTGTGCACCAGGGAGGCTGGGCTGGGAAGGGAGGGCATTTGGCTCAGGGGCTGCTGTAGAAATCTCACCAACAGGCACAGCACGTACGCTGCCTTTGGGGGAACAGGAAACCCCAGCTCCTCCTAGTCCCAGGTTTGCATCGTAAACAGGACTGTTTGAAAAGTACCTACATATCCGAACTGAAGCTTCCTCCCACTGCCGTCCAGAGTTCAGGCTGTGCTTGGCACAGGGACAGCCAGCCCCCAGGCCCAGAGAGGGGCAGCAGCGGGTGCAATTTGCAGCTGCATTCCCCCAGCATCTGAGACTTGATCGCCTCTGCTTGGCAAGTGTTAAGGCTTATGAGGATCAAAGAGCCAAACACTACATACATTTCAAAGACATTAAACCCTTCCTCCGCCAGACTCTGGGCAGCTACAGGAGAGTGTTTTAAATCCATGACCTCCCCTTGCTATCTCTCTCACTCATTTCTTTTGTCATTTTTCTGACTCAAAACAAAGCTAATCGTGCCCTCTATATTAATTTCTCTTTTGCTTGCCTCAGGCCCGCATATAGGAAGTGAGATTTTGTCTGTCTGACAAGACCAATACAGAAAGAATAAATATTGCCCCCCAAAGAGGAATCAGAACTATTTTAAGTACAGTACATCTATAAAGACATTAGAGAAAATAAAAAGCAACTATTTCCTGATAATATTCTACCATTTCAGCGTTTCCTAATCATAAAGTTTCTGTTTTAATCTTGTAACCAATGACCTTCAATAATGGCCTAGAATAAATTACTTAATTCTGCTAGCCTAGGACCTCTTCCATTATGTGTTTGAACAGCAGCTTTAGAAAGTTGAATGCAGGCAAATGTTAATGCTTTTGCGCATTTTTTAAAAGCAGTTTTGTCCTATTCTCAAATGACATACAGGTCCCTCCTAATGATTACATTCTTCCTCCAGCTAATTTCAAGGCTACAATCTTGCCATATCCATCTCTCTTAGATTTGTATTCAACACCACCAACTGTTTGGAAAGAAGACTGAAAGGAACTGGGATTTTAACTTGTAAATGTAGACAAATCAGTCCATCTCTATGTCTTTAATTTCTTTATCTTTACAATGAAAGGGTTGGATAATTTGAGGGCTACTTCCAATTCTAACATCCCAGGCCTTTGTGTTTTATTCTCTCAAGGTCAAGTTCATTGTATTTTTAATTGTGACAGTGAATTAGACTAATAAACTAGGCCAGCCACACCAACGTGTGAATGGAGGAAAGGAAATATGTGGAGAACTATTTATACACAGGTCACATAAAACTGCAACAGTTTAAAATTTAGAGACATTGTCATATCCTTTGCTGTCTATCCCTGAGAGAATGACCATGACATTAGACTGTCAAAGAGGAAGGAGAAATGGCATCAGGAAAGGCCAAGAGGACAGACATTTTGGAGGAAGTGAGATGCAAGATGCCTACAAAAAGCATTACATGGTGGGCAGCCTCCCAGGATCAAAAATGACTGCTGATAAAATGATGGATTATAATTTTTAGTTTCTTTCTCGTTTTTTGTTACATATTATAAGCTTTCATTTTTCACTTAATATAAAATATTAATGCTCTGCCACAGACTTCATTTCACAAAGTATTTTCCATATAATGGACTCCTACTACAAAACAGTGGCCTTGGTGTTTGACCACTGAATGCTCAACTGATATTCATAGTATTGAATATTGTTAAGGCTTTGACACAGATGGCTGTCTCTGTCCCACATCTACTTTTAAGAAAGAGAGAGAATATGAGAAAAGGGAAAAATAAGAATATGGCACAGTAATAAATAGTAAGCTGGGAAAACCATCTGATTGTTAAAAGCCATGAGCTTATCTCCTTAGAAAACCAATGAAATACTGTATGTTTTTGAAAAACAACCTCCAGCGTCAGAGATTAGAAATGCCTAAATCTGAGACTGAGACCATTTCTGCTTCCCGCGGCAAGGGGTTTCAAATAAGGGTGTTTACCTTGGCGTAATGGGTTTCCACCGCAACCCACAGGCAGTGCAGGAGAGAAGAAGTAGCTTGCCCACATTCACGAATCCTGGTCGGATAGTCCCCCTTTAGATGGCAAATGAGCCAATGACGTGGCATTTGATGACACTAATAAAAACTAAATGGTCTACCATTAAATAAGTGTCTACTATAAGCAAGGTAGTGTCAGACACATCAATCTACGTATTATTTCTAATTCTCACAAAACCCCTGCAAAATAAGCAGCAGAATACCCACTTAACAGTTGGATAAAGGAATATACATTTTTTACAAGTTACTACAAAACTCACTCTCTTTCTCTTTCTCTCTCCCCCCCACCACCCTCTGGGAGGCAGCATAAAATAATAAATAAATGATGCAACTTTAACTGGATTCTCGGAAATGTGTGAGGCTTGAAACAGGTCTGTTGGAGAAAGTACCTCTCTGCATAGGCAATTCCCTCAATACATATTTCTAGAGTCTTGAGGAAAATAAACACATAATAAAAGGCTAGTATGGCCATCCTGTACCACAAAGGATGGCTGCACACCATTTCATACCTTCTGCAGGTACATACGATGGAAATAGCGAGTAGAATCCAGGATTTACCATCACACGCATCACAGACTAATCCTAAGAAGTGCATTAACATCAATATTCTTCCTCGCGCGCTCCACCTATCAAAGACCCTGTACTTAAGGCGACCCCACTGAATTAGATCCCAGAGCTTGGATCTAACCCTAGTTCTTCAGACTGAATAATTAAGTTCCCAAGCACTGGGGTGCCTGTCTGGCTCCCTTCCTCCCAAGTGTCCATTCTAACTTCTTCCCATTTCTGAAAAAACTCAAAAAACTTTAGTCCTATCTAATCTCCCAGTCCTCATGAGGTCTAGAAATCAGCCACAGAATCCCTTCTGTGTGTCTATGTTTGTAATACTTTTTCTTCCTGGGACGGATATCCTGCCTAAGTTTCTATCCCTTGGCCACACTCCCAAAATAACACCCTCTGCTCTCAAAGCAGGTACTTGTATGTCATCTACGAGAACTATAGCTCACACTCAAGTTGAAAGGAAACTCGGAACTTGGTATTCCACCGTGTCTTTTCTGTAGTGGAGAAATCAGAGGCAGTGAGGGGATAAGGAAGTAGCTACGGTCACAAAACTGAATATTTCCAGAAGCAGAATTAGAACATGGTCACTCGTTCAGAGCTCTTTTCACAACACCAGTGGGGGTCACTGTGCCTGGCAGTGCCAGCTGCCTCCCAGGCCAACTCTTGTCCTGCGCCGGTATTGCCCATTCCCCTCCCCCTCAACCTCCCCTCCCCATAGAACACAAAATCTTTAACACATCTTATTTGAAATACTTCTGAACTCTGACTTGTGATTTCTATTTGACCTTAAAATCTAACTGGGTGTCTCCTTTCTCTGACTAGAACCTGACCCCCCGCCCCAACAACATAGACCTGTGGCGTATGCTTCTGCACATTGGTTCCTAGATATTCGCAAGCCTACAAGTAGAGTCATAATATTCTAGAACTGGAAGCAAACTTGGACAACGGTCTGCCACATTTTTTCAACCAGCCATCTCTAAAGAATTCTGACTAAATGATAATCCCTCATACTTATATTTTGAGAATTCCAGTACCTAATCAAATTCCCTTTTTTCAACACTTTCTCCTAAAAGGAACTCTCTTCTCATTTAATATAATTTGCTCTTTCCATTGGCATGGAGGATAATAAATGATAGCATCCTTTTCATTAGAAACAAGGCAAGTTAATATTTTTTAAAAGAGCATGTGAAGTCCACGTTGACTTATGTCTTTTCTCTAGGCACTGCGGTGCACACCTGTGGGCTGGGACGCTGTGATCTATTTGCTAGAACTCTCTGCCACATGACTTGTCACCTGGTTTGATTCTAGCAATGGTTCAACTCTAGAAGGCAGTGAACTTCTCAATGACATTTGCTTTTATTAAAATAAACATATAGCCCTGGCTGGTGTGGCTCAGTGGATTGAGTGCCAGCCTGCAAACAGAAAGGTCACTGGTTTGATTCCCAGTCAGGGCATATGCCTGGGTTGCAGGCCAGGTCCCCAGTGGGGGGCATGGGAGAGGCACCTACACATTGATGTTTCTCTTCCTTTCCTTTTCCCTCCCTTCCTCTCTCTCTAAAAATAAATAAAATCTTTAAAAAATAAATAAATAAACATAAAAATAAGATTGAAATGTGACTTTTCAGACTACAACTCTCTTTAAACTGTATGTGCGTAACGAAAAAAAAAAAATCCACAGAACCAGCATCAGGTTCAGCTTCCTTGATCACTGCTTCATAGACACTAAAAACTTGCAACATACTCCCCACACACATCCATCCCATTGGCCAATAGCTTAGGTCCAAAACTCTTATAAAGGAGATGAAGGGCCAGCGTATCACAACATCCACACTTATTGCCATCTCGTCTTCTCCTTCTCCTCTTCTCCTTTTGCTTTAGCTAGAGCAGTCTACACATTCTTCCCTGGAACCACTAAACGGTTCCATGGCTTCGTGTACACGCTTCTCCTGTCTGAGATGCCTTCACTTCTCTATTCTACATTTCGAAGGTCTACTCTTCTTCCAACTTCCTCTTCCCTAGTAAAGTTACGTCCTTAATCAGCCATTACATCGCCTTGCACACCCATGGATCACTTCTGCTTTGCCTCCCAAAGAGACCAACTGGCACACTGGAAAGAGTATGAGCTTTGGAATCAGCCAGATAGCCATGCATCACAGCAAACACGGATTTTAACCCCAGTGTTCTCATGGACTAATTCCATGGCCATGAAAGTTATTTATTTCTATGAACTTCAACTTTCTCAACCAGCGAATGGATATAATATGTCATATTATTAAAAATAATCTGGCATGCTATCCTGTAATCTGTCTAGTACTCAGATTGAAAAATACTGTTTACAGTTTTAATAAAGGCTATGCATTTTTAAATTAAGCAAAACTTCACAAAAACCATTTGGGGATAAATTAACAACTTGTGTTCTCCTATTTTGTATCAACTCAGTAGGTTCTTTTTAGAAATAAAAATAACAATTTAAATACATGATACCAAGCACTCCGATCAAGGCCTTGGCTGTCAGAGCCCGTAAAGAAGTTTCTTGGTGAGATAGTGACTCCAGACCTAGATCACGGCAGGAAAGTCGAAATAGCTTGTCTCTTATACCTGCGCCATCGGCCAACAGTGTCAGGGTGACAGTTTGGGTGGGTTGTGGGCACATAAATTCTTGGTACAGAAGGAAAAAAATCTGCCAAGAATTCATTCTGATTATGATGTATGAGCATATTACCACCTGAGAGAGGTTAGAGATAAATAAAAAGCAGTTTTCATCATCTTCTGAACATTTAACGACCCATAATCGGAAATCTGCTGATGATGCAGAATGACTTTTCAAGCTGATTAATAGGTCCTGTGTGTAGAAAAGGCACCCACGTTCATAAAACAATTATACTAATCCTCTAATTTTTTCCAAAGCTTATAAAATATTCTTATCTTTGAGGATGTAAGTTTTGGTTGCAGATAGTGTTTTTATATTACTTGTCGAGTCATTAACATTTTGAATTTCACATATTTTATCCTCACAATCTGATGAGAACTACCGTATAGGGATTATTACCCTCTATTTAAAAGCAGTACACAAAGATTCAGAAGCAATTTAGAGGTCTATCCAAGGTCAAACAGCTAGTTAAAAGGAGACAGGATTCAAGTTTTGGTTTCCTGAACCAGTGCTACTTTCAAAGACTCAGAAAGTAAATATTTTTACAGTTCATAAAAGTGACGGAAATCCTTCTTTCCTGGAAAGTCTCGACTGCACTTGGTTCACTTTAGATGTTTACACTGGTAATAGAGTTTTTAGCACTTATCTATACAAATTCAAGAGTTGCTCATTTTCCTGAGTAGATCGATAAACCTAGTCAATGTTTGAATATGACTAGAACAAAACTATCAAATTTTTTCAGTGCATGGCAAGTGAAAATATAATGGGCTGGATGTATCTTGTCTCTGCCTATAACAAACAATGTGGGATATTATTTTGTTTTTTGTGAGAATCTTAAAACAACACTGGATCTCACTGAATGCCACACAGCAAGCCACAGACCAGAGATTACTGGTCTAAGACGTTTTCCTCCAAGTATAAAATTTATTTACGAGTCACCTATTGGGTACAGTCATTAACTTTGAAGTCCAGGCGTGGAGAAGGATAGCTGATTTGTATAAATGAGAATATGCATGAGGGGAGTTACTAAAGTATAAACTCAAAAGCAGGAGACCTACTAATGGCTGACATTACTTCTGATTGTAGAAGGTATTTCCTTGCAGGTAAGAGGATGCTAATTCTGCCCTGGCTGGTGTGGCTCAGTGGATTGAGCACCAGACTGAAAAACAAAGGTAGCTGGTTCGATTCCCAGTCGGGGCACATGCCTGGGTTGCGGCCCGGTCCCCAGTGGGGGTTGCATGAGAGGCGACCGCACACTGATGCTAATCTCCCTCTCTTTCTCCCTCCCTTCCTCTCTCTCTAAAAATAAATGAATAAAATCTTTAAAAAAAAAAAAAGAGGATGCTAACTCGGATATCTCCGGTGTGCATCACTTGCGCTCTCACTTGTGTTGTGCCTATTCCAGTCATGATATTTGGCCCACCTTACTTATGACACCCTCTCAAAATTTCCCAAAGCCTGGAATGGTCATTGAAATTAGCAGGCTGCTAATCAACACATGCGAGTGAAAATATTGGTAACCTAGTTCCAGGAAGTTATGGTCAGTTCCTCAGTTCATTTTGTATGAATTCTATCCACTCAAAGATACTATAGAGGAGATCCACGCATGTGGTGGAAAACACCATTAGACAGTATCCAAGGTCCCCTCTAATTCTGAAGCTTTTTGAGTATTTTTTGGACAATGAAAGGGAACAGAAATGTGGTAAAATAAATCAGTCCCTCCCATCGCTCCTACAGCATGAGTTCATGAGTCTACACTCAGAGTATAAACTTCAATGATATTAAAATTAAAATTTAGAAACAACTAGTATGAAAGGATGCAGAACAGTTAGAACTGACCTTCAAATTTTTATCTCAAAATGGGGTTAGAATCCTTGAAATTTAAGAAAAAAATTCTAAATGGCTTTCACAAAGCACTTGAAAGATTAATATGTGTCTTCTTTGATTATAGCCTGATAAAATATTATAATAAACCCTATAATTTCTGCACCACTTATCTGACACGTTAGCCTTACTTGAACAAACTGTTTGAGCCAAATGTATTTTCTATGCATATGTGAAGCTGAGAAATGCAAGAATTTTGATCCCAGGGTACACCAACCACATGCTCCATTAGTGAGAAATTTTTAGACTGAGCACAGGCAAGGGTGAGTGGTGAGATGACCTTGTTCTCTGAACAGAGAGTCATCTATTCTCTGGGACATGTGGCCAAACGCTGGCCTTTAGCCGGCCTCAGTAGCTCAACCAGTGTAATTATACTCCTATTGTGAAACACATTTAAAAGTGGATTTGCAAAGCTTTTTATATATGTCTCCACAAAAGAAACACACCAAATATGATCAATTTAATTCAGGTATCAATCATTCTAACCATTGAAGAGAAGCACTGCCACATGTTAAGATAATTCTAACAATGCCTTATTGTCCATAAAAAAGAGATGCCCCATTTTGCCAAAGTAATCTTTGTAAACTTGGGTATAAATTCAATTTTAAAAATCAACTTCATTAGGAGACATCATTTTTAAGAGATTCATTTGGCAATTCATTTACGCATTAATTTGACTTAATAATCTAGATTTTTCTGTACACATTTATTTATAGTGAGGCAACTTTCTTTGACAATTAGTTTGCATGCCTTAAGAACATATATTATTCATGTGTAAAAGAAACTCGGGGAGTTTTCTTAAAATGTGGATAATACTATTTTGTGATTTAAAAAATCACAAAATACCATGTTGCTATAATTTGCACATGTATAGTTGAGACCTTCTATGCTATTTTCTAGCAACTGTTAGGTTAGAAAGCTACAAAACATATACAGAGGAAGACTTGTCTCTCATAAAAAAAATGCACCCTTAAAATGCCAAAATGCAAGTTCGAAGACTTCACACCAGCCTTTGATGATCTGTCATTCATCATTACTACAGCGCATTTGGGCGAGATCTTTAAATTGTTTTGTTTTGCTGTGTTTTTGATCAGGTTAACCATTGTATGTGTCCTATAAGCAACAGACCTTACAAAAATATAATATTATTAGTGAACACCTTGACTCCAGCTTCATGTAAGTCAGTAAGGATTAAAAACACACATACTAAGCGTTTACGCAGCATCTGAACTGAATGAGAATAGTGTGACTGGGGACCGTTTATGAACCTCTGGTCCTTCACTGCCTTCAAGGTCTTGGGCACTTTTCCCAATGCAAGTTTCTCTTCTTTCAAATTATCATTGGAACAAGGTGTGATGACTTTCAGGCATCAATTAATATAAATTGGCAGCAGGCACAGTATTCATTAAACATGGCACTCTGATTATTTAAACCTTCTATTAAAGCTGATTATTCAGAGCATGTTGATAGCCTGCTCTTCAAAAATGACTGATGATATCAAGCTTACTGACTTCCTCCCAGTCCCCTATTTCCAACTCTTAGAACAGAAGGAATAAATGAAGTGAGAAGAACACTGAAACAAGACTAACAGGCAAACAGACTAATCTCAGACTCCCAAGGTCAAAGTAAAGCAATTCGTTTCTTGGCTTTCATCAACACAAGACATGATTTATCAATCTGAAACCAGGATTACAAACATTATACATCTCAATGATATGTTCTTCGCACTGTGTAACTTTTTGAACAATGATAGATTGCAGTCACCATAAAAGTAATCTCGTAGGCAAAACCTATTAGACTTGCAAATAAAAACATTTTGATTTTTAAAAACAAATATACCCATTAGCAATCATTACTACACACATTTCATTGGGGGGAGGGGGAATGACATTTTAAAATTCAGTTATTCCTTGGGATTCTATCACCACATGATCCAAGCTTTGGATTTTCATGCTCCACAAAATACTATTCTTACTTAATATATTCATTTGTGGAGCCAGTCACCATGCTATAGATAATTAGTAAATACAATATTTTTCTATTATCACAACAATTCAATGATAATTACTGTATTTTCACATAAAATGTTAAATGCCTCTCAAAGTATTGCTACATCCCTAGATCCAAAACTGCTCTTAGAGAAGGAAACATTATAAGGAAAATCATTGGAACATTTTTAAACATTATAAATGGAAACATCGGCTGAAATTTTGCCTCAAATTTTAAGATTAGTGCTTTACAAGCTTTTAGGAGTAGGTGAGACCTAGTAGAAGAAAGAAGTCATTAACTAGTACATTTTGATTCTAGTAATCTCCCAGTTTATCTCTCACTTGCTGTAGCATTTACAGAACTCTTCCATAAGTCATGCCCGTAATAGAAGTTCAGAAATTATTCCATCGAGTAACATTAGGTAATTTGAAAGGTTTGCACTGAAATTAAATTATATATAAAGAGTTGCCAACTGTAATTTCAAAACCTTATTCTACATTCTATGTATTTCAAATCCTATTTCCACGGATCGAAATTAATGAGCACTTTTTCTATCCGACCCCAGTTTTAGGAAAAATGGATTGCCAGGGGGAGGAGGATGGTAAAAGGTGTTGTACCTGCAGCTGATGATTCATTTCACCAGCTGCCAGGAGGCTGCACGTTGCCACACACCTGAACACTTGCACCCTCGACGGACTGGGAAACACATTCATCTTGGCCCGTCACAAAGGAGATGGAACTATGATTATTCTCCCTTGTAACGAAAGGTATTTTGGAGCTGTGTCTACCTACAGAATAGTACAAATTACACATCTGGCCTAGGTCCACATAATTTTACCATCTGTTCTCTGTATTCAACCATAAGTATTTCCCAAAGCATTCTTTGCATTTAAAAAAATAAGATTTATTTTTAAAAGACCTGTGCTGATTGTCAACATTGCTATTTTTAATGTTATTTTTAAAATTAATACATTAAATAAATTGCTCAAAATCCTGAATTGCTTTGGTTGATAAATACGTTGGTACAAATTTAATCATTAGCTTCCACCAAGGGGATTTTGTGTATTTCTCGTATTCTGATTTTCAGAAAATAAATGTGTTGGGTAAGTTTTACACAAACTCTCCCATGCAAAAACTAACTATCTGAATATCTAGTAGGAAAAAAAGAAATGTACCAGATGGGTCTTTCTTCAACTTAAGTTTTAACAGTTACTCATTATCTTGACCTAAAATCCAGAGATTCTTATTTAATCTCTCCTGAGAAGGGCCTTAGTTTAAGACCTTAAAATATAATATCAAATTAAAAGTATTCTGGAAATATTTAATGAAGTTTGTAGAATCATGTTTTCTAGAAAATGAAAATATTTCACCCAACATAACCAGTGATAATAATCTCAGTCTACATCAGTTTTGATACTTTTAAATTATTATAAAACTCCTACATCTTATGTTTCTCCTTTAAAATACAAGTTTATTTTCTCTATATATAAAGATTCAATGAAATCTGTGCACAAAAATAGGAGAGATCATAAAATGCATATTCAATTTTAGTACTGAAAGTTTAGAGGCTGCAACCTGGGGTGAAATAATCTTCCATATCTCTTTCAAGAAAACTGAAGAAAGAATTTGCTTAGGATACTGAAGTATAGAAAACACTCTTAAATGAGTAACATTTACATTGTTCCTAAAATAAGGATATAATAATAGTAACAATGAGCAGAGAATAAAAACTGGCAGACATTAATCTAAGTACTTTATACATATTAACTCATTTCCACAACTCAATGAGGCAGGTACTATTATTCTTATTTTTTTGAGATGAGAGAAAATTCTTTGCAATAAAAAAACTGAATTAATACACCATTGTTCTTTGGTATTTCTATATTGAAACATGGATATTATCAATGTGTAAAACTAAGGCTCTGTTAAATCCATGTTAAGTTGTATAATTAATTTTATAAAGTAGGTTGCATAAAATATAACTTTATTCTTTTATGCCTCCAGGTTATATAACTTAGTAGTGAATTAGAATATACAATAAAGTTATTGATATATAATTCATGATAAAATCAAATAAATGTTATCCACTGAACAGAATAACAATGATGATAATTACAAAGTTGATTAGCCCACACTCAATTTCTCCGTTAAATCTCTCTTTGCAACTCTGTAACCTTACATTTATTCCTCATAAATATTTCAGAGTAAATATGGCTACTTACTTTTCAGGATTCTCTACTTCTTCAGTAACAAAGTTGAGATAAAACCTAAAAAGATATAAATAAGTTACAAGCTATTAATATATTTTATGATATTTAAAAGTTTCAAATTTTAAATATTTAAAATCAACCTGAGAACTATGAAAACTTTATAAACACTTAGAGTAAGACGAAAATGTTCCACAACCAAATGCTCCCACAAATCATTTTCCTATTAAACCATATTAATGGAGTTACTTTTTAACTTTACATTTTTGTAGAACTACAACAAACTAACAGCGAAGTGCACACATCTCACTGTCTGAGGAAGAATTTTTACACATTTATACACCTATGTAACCAACAGCAAGACCAAGAGACAGAACATTCCTGTCCCTCCAGACGGCCCCCCACAGCCCTTCTCTGTGCCCGGCTCCCCAACTCTCCTGCAAAGGCCATCACTCTCTCTCACCCCATGGATGAAATGTTTCATTCCGACAGACTGATGTTGCTTGTGTAACTGTTATACAATGTTTGTTCTTTTGTGTCTGGCTTTTTTGCTGGCCTTTGTGTGAGTTTCATCCATCTGGTTCATTATTTTCCATTGTTGCTTTTCAGCCCATTAATGCAACACTGTACCGTCTACTGTTGAGGCACATTTGGATTCTTTCTAATTCATAGCAGTTATGAATATAGGTCCTATAAATATGCTTCTACCTGTCCTTCTGGGGACCGGGTGTTCATTTCTCTTGGTTATATGCTCAGAATATGATCGCTGGGTCATAGGGTAGATGAATGTCAACTGCCAACTCTTTTCTACCATGGTTTGTAGCCCCTCTCAAGTAAGGGATGAGACTATCATGTGTCAGTCACTAAGACAATGGAAGTGGAAAATATGCAGTCCCTGTCCTCAGGGAGCTCATGGTCTATGGAATTGGTGCATTAGACAGTGTGACATGCCCAGGAGACAGTGCCACAGCATACACAGGGCACCCCAGGGGGCCAGGGAGGGTGTTCTAGAAGAGGTATTGGCCGAGCCTTCAAAGCTGCCTGCCATTTACCCTGGTGAAGTGGTGTCAGCACATCTCAGAGCAGAGCACATGAGCATGGGGTGCTAAGCACAGGGTTCTGAGTAACAGCTGAGGACTCTGAAGTGTGGCCAGTGAGTGAGAACAGAATTTCAGTCCACGTGGCCTTTGGCTTCTGAGAGTCGGATTTCAGCAGTGGTGACAAGTCCATCAAAACTTGTAGGGCAATAGAAGTATGACAATAGCGTCACTCAGTTTTAGGGAACCAGCTTTCTAAATATAAAGAGAGGGCAGGCAGGAACAGAAAATGGGATGAAAGATACATTCTCAATTTGCACTTCTCCCTTTCAATTCACTGTTTTCCAGTATGCAGCCCATCAAATCACCTCAAGTCACAGGCTCTGAGGTTGCTGTTTTTCTTTCTTGTATATTTAGGCAGCTAATTTTAGGCACACCGTGAGTCATTACACCATTAGTTGATAACTAAGAGAAGAACTTTCTGAACACTTCCCTGGGTCTCTTACATGATGAGAAGCATTCTGGGCACACCACATTACACTGTCAAGCTCTGTAGGGCCACAAATATTAGCCCTAAAGTTACAGTCCTAGAGAAATTCAGGTTCGCTTTGTGACCTACTTTTCCTCTTCAGGAATGTCTAGTGCCTTGCATCCTTGACTTCTTTTCCAACCTAAAGCGGCTGCCGGAGACCCTTCAAAGCACTGTAGCTCTCTCTCAGGGTTCCAAGAAAAAGGACTGAAGCAGACGCCATACTCAAATGTGCATGCTTAGATCCCTGGATTGTGAGGGAGGGAAAACTAAGGACTCACAATGGGGAAGCCTAAACGTATAAAGACCAAGGCCTTTCTACTTCCTCATTTCATAGGCTTAGGAAATTTCCACAAAAAAAAAAAAAAAAAAAAAAAGACATTTTCAGTATACTATTCTGTTCTCTTAGTGTTCCATAGAAGGTAAAATACCAATTATATAGGTTCACAAAAGCATAGATCTGTAGGTCCAAATTCTCCACAATCTAAAACCAAATAAATGGCCAGAATGTTAGCACATCAGCCTGTAATATACTTAAGCTTTCGTGTGACTTAGAACAACGATGAGAAAACCTGTCATATTCCATCTCCATAAAAAAAGAACTCATCTGAATTAACAAGTAGGCAGTTGATGTCCATGGTTGTTCCAAAAAGACAACAGACCCAAAAAGGAGTCGCTTATGCTAAGCCTCATGTCCCCAGACTGAGACTTAATTATAGTTTCAGCTCTCCCCGAAATGGAATCTGAAACCTCTCAATCAGGAATCCTCCGACAAGAACTGGTTAGGTCACCTGCCTGATGGACAGAAAAGTAAACTTGCAATCACTAATCTGCTTTTTTAGCCAGTATAATAACTTCCTGTTCCCACTTTCTTCAGCCTATGAAGGTCTTTCATTCTATCCCTCTCCTTGGAGTTCTTTTCTGTCTGCTAGATGGGATGCTGCCCGATTGGAATTGATATTTTACTCAAATAAACTCTTAAAATGGTTAATTTTATCAATTTATCTTTTAACAAGGTTAAAAGGTCAAATATTTTAAAGATGTGTTTTAAGTAGAAATGTAAATAGCTGAAAAAATAGTAGTGATAAAATTGATTTTAAAAATTAGCAGCTAAAAATATTTTCTTTTTTTTTTTCCAGATAGGGGGTAGTAAGGTTTTTTTTTTTCAAAGATATTTTCTAATGACCGGAGTATAGGTTTCTAGAAATTGAGCTTGTAGTTATACCAGGAAGGCAAGCAGCAATCAATACTTATATCTAGAATATGCACTCCGAGGGACTTGATGTGTTTGTTGTAAGCCTGAGGCAAGGGGAAGTACCCAAAGAAAATGCGAAAAGCAAAACAAACAAACAAACAAAGGCACGCAAACTAAAAAATATTTCCAGGCTTCTCATGTCAAAAATAAGCAGTTCCTTCTTAACACTTGTTTTAGAAACATTTTCTAACAATGTTAAGCAAGAAAGGACATATATATGAAAAAAGAACACAATTCAAATATTTGCCATAGCACCAGAGACTAGAGAAGAGGAAAAGGCTTGGGGCAGGTGGGGGTGAGAAGGAGAAAGCTGCTTATTTTGTTCCAAACATGCCCGTCCCGTGGGAAATACACCTTTATGCTGTCCTCGCCCCCGGCAATGAATCCGGAGCATCCACTTTGCTTCACAGCTCCTGGAACCTCCAGGGGATGCTCACAGGACCTACTGTTCGGCTTTGCCATGACTGTATACACGAGGCGCTGACAATGCATTCCAGTACCCGACTGTGTGAATTATTTTAAACAGAAGCTTATTCTTTAGATGAGATTTGATACAATGGTACAAAATAATCCCAGCAGGTGCCTTAGAAAGACCAAATCCACTGAGGATGGAGTTTAAAAGGAAGAAAAAAAGACACTGAAAACCTATTTCCTATCACACAGTTTTTTAAAAAAAATTCCCGCCCACCAGTATTTAGCTTTGGCTCAGGTATGGATCTGAAATTGGTGGAGCTCCCCTGGGCCACAAAGGGAATGGGCAGATATATTTCTCTGCATACAGACATTGGCAAGAATATAAAACTTGTTCTGACCCTACTCTGTGACCTGGTGGGTTGATGATTCCTTTCCCCCAACCATGTTTCTGGGAAGGGGTTTTTATTATTCTAAAAAGGTTCTGCACTCCTCACAGCCAAAATCTCGCTGTATTCACATCCAGGGTTTGGCAGAGCCTCGCTCCTCTGCAACCCTGCGGGAGGTGACTGGGGCGGAAGCAGGGGCCCAGCAAGACCTCTAGGACAGCCAGTGTCTTGGCTGTGACTGGCCCTGCGGTGGTTCGGTTCTGACTGCAGTGGCTTCTCCAGCCTGCTTCTGCTCCTCCCCTGCTTTTCTCTTCATCGAGCGCTGTCACAGCGGCAGCAGAGGGAGCGCAGGCTCATTGGCCCTGCCCCAGTTCCAATTCCACAGCCCCATCCCCTGAGTTTATCATGGCAGTCATTGGGAGGTCAGAGAGGCTGGATCACACTTGCAAAGGGACTGAGCCCCCAGCTCCCTGGGAGCTCTTTAGCCTCCCTCTTGTTCCATTAATATCCAGATAGGAACTTTTCCTCGGGAACCCCAAGCCAACGGATCATCTCTTGCAAACACAGCTTCATTTTTCTAACACCGATGGCCATGGATTAACAACCAGGCCACTGCTACCTATCCAGGAAGCAGCACTCAGGTAGCACAACAACCTGGTATCAAAATCGAGTTACCTGACTGTCTCCTGCATAAGCCACTCGTGCCAGCTAACACTTCACTCAAAATCCTGGCCTTAGTTTCCAGGATTATGATTGAATCCTAAGAATATAAGAAAACCAACCGTTTCCTGTTCTTTAAAATAGGAGTAGACATGAGGATTGCATGGGTAAACGTGTAAATAAATGTTCATATAAACCCCATTTACGCTGGAAAGAGCATTGAGATAAATTTGGGGGCCCAACAGGGAGCTTACTCATCCCCCAAACCAAGACAACTCTGGGCTCTATATTATTTCCTTGCTGCCCATTCACTTTGTTTCTTGGCTTCCTTTTTCCTTATTCTTTCCTCAGGAAAAGCTTCCTGTCTCCCATCCCGTTGTGCAGCTCTGCGGACGCGTGAGAACAGAGACTGCCCACCTCCTGAAGTGTTAACTCGAGGTTGTTTGTACCACCGACATTCTCTCTTTAAGTCATTTTAACAAGGGTAGCATTTGGAGTTCAATATCAATAAAACCAAATAGTAAGGTAATCAGATAATTCAAAATGAAAAGAGTCTTTATCCGTAAAGAAATCTATCAGCCCGCAAAAGCCTACAGACGTGGCGATTCGCTCCACATAAAGCCGGCGACCTGAATATTCAGTAGCTGGCGCTGGGGGAGTGAGTGAGGTAGGACACTTTAATAGTCCGTGGGAACAGATGCATGGTACTCAAAAGCAAAAGAAACTTCATTCAACAGAATGAATCAAGTCTCCCTGGTGACAATCTCCACATTCCACATTCCTGATTGAATACTGCCCGGCTCCCAACCCTTGGCTCTAGCTGAAAGCTTCTGCCACCTCCCTGCTTCGCTCCGGTATCTCCCGCTGACCTTCCCAGCAGCTTGGCAGATGCCCCAGGGCTCCCGAGTCCTGGTCCAGGCTGGACAGTCACAGAGGAGTTGATTCTGCGGCTAACCCTGTGATCACAACTCCCTTCTTTTCTCTGTCCAGCAGCACATTGTGCTTTGGGCAACGATTTTAAAAGGCTTCAAAATACTGAGGGATTCAAGACTAATGCTTACACACAATGGCTATAAAACAGTCCGGTAATGTACAAATATTTTATGTTAGACTCCTTAGAGCTACAATTTTCTAACAACCTTCAACAATTTTGATATTTAAATAATACTTTTATACCTAGCAGGCTTTGTAGCTAAAGTCACTTCAATTAAATCTTAACGAGAACAGTGATTTTCCACCGGTGCGCCCCAAGAATTGCTAAAACACGCATTACCTGCTCACGCAGTCACGGGCACTGGCCCCTGTTTGCCTTTGATCGTCAAGGAAAAATACGACAACAGCCAACACGATAGTTATCCAGTGCGAACCAATCGAAATCGTATCTGTTTTTTGTCAGATCGGCAAAAAATATGTACTTTGCTGTGCCACAGAATTTTGGTAATTAGTTTATGTGTGTCGAAAAATAAAAAGAGTGAAAATCACTGTACTAGATCAATAAAATTTAATTAGGGAAATCCCACTCCTCCCACGATTACTGTTAGTTAAATTTCCAAACAGAGCAAGGCATGAATACAGAGCCCTAAGGCCCCAACCAGAATGGTATCACAGCTGGACACGCCTCGAAGGCAGCGGACCCCCACGGTGTCGAGATTTTAACGAACTCTGCTGTGTGTATTTTGTTTTCCAATGTTGAGTACATTGTAAGGAATCGGTAAGGTCCTTTAAAATGTAACAGATTATCTAGTACAGCTGATTTCATTATCTTGGTTTCTCCTTTCCTGCCTTGAGAGCACCATTTCACCTCCTGGGGACATCTTACTTATTTCCGTACCTGAATTCTTTCTTTCTCAAGGAAAGGTGGAGAACAATCAATCCCTACTCGTAAACACCCTTGAAGTTTTAGCCAAAAGGCCTTTTGACAAGCCAAGGAGCGATCTTTAATATCTCATAGCACTCTTATGTCCTCACTGATCCACACTTAGAAGTGATTTTTACTGGTTCTTAAGACTCAACATTCGTTTGTTTATAACATTAGGCTAAATCCAGTGCCGCTCGCCTTGACTGGAAACCTCAGTCACGTTTGCGCTGTTACCTGCACAGGACCTGGCCGGGTACGGGGAGCCACACCATCTCTTTCACTTGGAGTAAAGGAAATCACACAGGGCTATGACCGTTCACATTTGCCTAGCACTTTGCCTGGCAGTAAATGAAAGTACTCGGAGTTAATGGACTGGACTAAGAGATAACAACTTACCAGCCAGCATAGGCATACATTCCGTAATAAAAAGCCAGTGGCAGGCCCATAATGCTAGCATCTCTTCCTGAAAAGGCATCTTTAAAGTGCTGTGTTTGCCCTGCAATGAGAAGACAAAAGATTTGGAGAGTTTTCAAAGAAGTGGATATTATTCATTCTTCAACCACAAGCACAGGGGAAGGGGCAAGCCAGGGCGGGAGCGGTGGATAGAAGCCACTGTTTCAGGTCTAGATTTCTTACCCTCTGCCCATTGCCATTGTTATCTTTTAATACTTGACCCGTTCTAGAGATGGAGTCCCAAAAGTATATTGGCCACCACTCACACTACTTCACACTTCTCCTTTAATAAAATTACAGCAAAGAGGAAAATGGCATTTTTTAAAAAATCCCCATTTGGGCGTGGCCCTATTCTTGACAGAGCTCAACCATGAATGACGACTAAGGATCCTTGGTAACCCTACTTTAATAGGTGTATGATAGAATTCTGTCCAATGAGGATAATCTGGCAGAATGCTTGGCAAGAAGTATCCACAGGTCCGTGCTCAAGGAGAAGGTGGCAAGAGAGCCCAGAATCGCCTTCTCACATCATTTAACCTTCTGCTTTTCCCTTGTAGTTCATTAGACACCAATAGGAGGGGTTGGCAAACCTTGCACCTAAATCTGCTCCACGTCGCCCACCCCCCAGCTTCTTTGGTAAAGGAGTTTTATTGGAGTGCAGCCTGGCCCACTACTTTGGGTGTTGTGATTGACACGGTCAGTCTGCGGCTGGTGTCCCCCTGAAACAGTAGCGTAGGTTAGTTGTGACAGAGGCCATTGGCCCTGCACAGAGAAAGTCTGTGAATGCTGTTCTAGAAAATGGCTTGGCCCCTTCCAGAAACACTAAAAAGGAAATCTACTGAACTCTAAAACAGACACATTGTAAATACATTTTGCATTGACGTGTGCCTTGAACACTTTCAACGATCATGTTTTTCTCTACTTTATGAATCATGATGGGCCCCTTTCTTGTATATCTTTTGGATAATTACCAAAAAACAAAAATTTCAGATTTAGTCAGCCAGTATTTGAAACTAAGCGTATAAAAGTTTCTTTCCCGAAGAAAACAGCCAATGGGATTACCCAACTAGGAACTGTGTCATTGCTTCAACACTGGTCTTCACACAAGTAAAGTGCAGGAGGTGGCGGACGTGCGAGACCTTCTCTCTCCACTCAAACCTCGGTTGCCCAGCAACGACATACATGTCAATATAACGTGTGTGAGTTTGGAGACCAAAAGTAGCGGATGTTGAGTTATATGCTAAATGATTCTTCCCTCGAAGCATCCAATTCCCTAATGTAGCTCAATTTTTTAAATTATACAGCGAATTCGGAAACGGCTGTATCACTAAAACATCTCTACGTCCTCGTAAAAGGGAACTAAAGACGCTGGAACTCAGATAAAAACATCTGGTGTATGTTTTTATGGTGATCTGGGCTCTACTTGACCTAAAGAGGCAATATTCCTAATTGTGCAGCACTGAATAATCAATCAGAGAAACCAAACTTTATAAAGATCAGGTCCCAAAGCACATATCCTGAAAGGTGCCGTTTTGAGATGGTGACAGAAGAGAGGCATTTCTGAACTTGAGGGATATTTTGGCTGCGTAACAGAAGTCAGGGGAAGCTGGTCGAGGCACTCAAAGGAAAGTTTCACAAACCCTCGTCAGTAAACACAGAGCACAGAACTACTTTTAGGGCTGAGATCTGATTAGAGTGGAAATAAATGCACAATCTATGCCAGTAAAAATGGCTTTCTTCCTTGCGTTTCGAATTAATATGAGAAATACGTGATTGAGTTAGAGATCCAAAAAATCACCATTTTATAGTAACAGAGTAAAAGTACCTGCTAAGAATGCTCTCCAAAATGTTAAAACCAACTGTAAGTGTGGTAATACTCTCAAGGCATTTCTCAGATTAGATCTATGAGGAAGCCTGGTCACACCAAGCACTGACATCATAAGGTTTATTTAAAAGATCATTCTAGTGTAAAGTGCGGAAAAAGATCCAAAAGACATGTCCTGACTTCCGCTCTCAAGGAACTTGCAGTACAGTAACACTTGGGCAACTTCCTCTCACTTCACACACATATGTAAGTAAGTGGTTAAAAACTGACTCCAGGCTTACAGTCCACCAAAGAGATAAAGAAAGAAATTGCCTTAGTTGTCAAGGGTGATACATCGTCGTCTGGAACCTAAACAAGAACTCAAGGAGGGTCAACGACCCAGAGTTTCTGCACTTTCCCAAAACGGAGGACACTCCGCACAGGAAACATAAGAGTTAGCCCAGAAAAAGAAAGCACTCGCAAAACAGATCATTTTGCCTACATTTCTCACGGATCAGATAAAATATGAACAGACTGGCTCTGTGGAGGCCCCATGAATGAGAGCCAGCTCATGGCCTCTCTTCACTGTGTTTATTCTGAGTTGGCCACGGTTGCTAGATCTGATGAAAACATTTGGCTGGGAGAACTCTAAGATCTCCCATTGGGCTTATTAAATGGACAACAGCAACTCCCTTTCCTCAGCTACGGGGGGATGGCTCTTTCCTCCCCCCGCAGGGAGGTTTGAACCAAGGTTCGAACCAAGGATGGTTCGTCCTTGTTTAATCTCTACCATTTTGTGGAATGCTGGCATTTCCTTTTGCCCTGTGTAATTCGTCTGCAACTTCACTAAATTTCTCAAAAAATTCCTTGCTTGGAACTGACAACGTCCATGTAAACATTAAGTGTCTAACATGCCCAAGTCATGCCTCCTTTACTCCTTCACAGTTGCATCTCACTGTCCTATTTATTTCCTGCTATCATGCCCCTTGCTAATTAAATAATTCACCTGGACCTGCTTCTTTTCCAACAGTTTCCACTGAATCCGAGCAACTGCATGTGCTGCCTTCCCGAAAACCACCGAAATTCTAAGTGACGTCACCCCCTCTACCATCTCATTTTTCCTACTGAAAAGTCAACTCTATTAAGTAAGTCCTCCCAGAAAATGGTAGAAATGCAGAGTTTACATTAAAATTCTGTCACAATAAAAATGAAGTCTTCACAATGATTTTTGTCATAGAATATTTGGGTTTTGGGGAATGCTATGCCCCTATCTGACTCCTCCCCCAACCAGATTCCATTCTCAAGGTAAAAGGAATCATAACCATAATGGGAAAGAGCTGTTGGTCATCTTTCACTATTTTCCAGATATCTTTAATCTTCATTTCTATCACTGAACCATTTTAAAGTAAAAACAAGAAGACATATGTATCAGTAGTTTACCAGCAGGGTTTTTTTTCACTTTGAGTTTTCTCTTCAAACAGTTTACACCGAGACAGAATTCACTGAGGCTGTATTTTGTTGCCTGGCCCAGTCTCAATGCTCCTGTTGCCATTTAGCTCCAAATGCCAGCTCATCCTCAGCACAGCAGCCTTTCGGGTCCATTAGATGACAGTACGGAGTCTAAGTCCTACAAGCAGGGGCTAATTAAGGGATGCTGCCAGCACAAGCGGAAAGCACATGATGGAAGAGACCAAAAGCAGACACATGCTTTAAAAAGCATTTATGTTTTGGTCCATACCTTTGATTAGCTGCATAACTCCAGGGACTATAATGATCAGAATCGCTATGAGCTTGCAAAAGGTTAGGAAGATCTGAATCCGGGCGCTCCAGCTGACACTCGTGCTATTGAGGACCATCACAACAGCTGGGAAAAAAAATAAACAACACACAGATGAAGTTACAAAGGGAGAATCCTCATTGGCATGAAGACGTCATAGGTCCCGACCACTCTAAGAGCCATCCACGAACCAGGGGTCCTGGCGTGACCTGGAAGCATTTTGGAAAAGCAGAAACTCAGGCACCGCCCAGACTTAAGAAGTATGACTCTGCATTTCAACAAGAACTCTAGGTGATTTTTATGCACATTAAAGTTTGAAAAGTGCTTAGATTAAAGCCTCCGGACAGTGAGAAGTCATCTCTTTTCTGACATACGAGTGAACACATATCGCACTGCCTTAATGATTATGGAAAAACGTCTTCTAAACAAACCCTGAAGCCCTCACAGCACACAGTCAGATGGCTGGCTGTGACTTCAGCAGGAGATGGCAGCCGTGGCCCCTCCCTCCGGGATTGTAAGTGTGCACAGTCCCCTCCCGGTGTGAGTTACACTCAGGAAGCAGCAAGATGTCAAGAACTTGGCTGGGACCTTATTCTTTGCTCACAAGACTAGCCTTCGCCAGCACCTTTGGTCTTCCTCTCCACTTTCCAACTAGCATGTCAACGAGCGCCTTTCAGCCTGCCCTAAATGAAGAGGTTTCCGAGACATGTTTTGGAAAAAAAAACCATTAAGTGATGTCCATGTAACATTAAACACTTAACATGCCCAAGTTATGCATGGCCGTGGATAACTTGGGGAAAACAAAACATTACGTGATGGGTCCAGAAGAGTGCGCAGGCTGGGACGAACAGTGCGTCTGAAGCCAGCAGGATTTCCCTGTCTGAAGGACGCTGTCTGCAGTTTCCCAGGCAGCACTGGGCCACGTCGTCCCTGGAGCCTGGCCGTGGGCCATGGGAAATGCCAGGACGGAACAAGCAGCACTCTGCTCTGTATTGCTGGTACCCAGCTTCAGGCCTGGCCCAGGAGGAGAGTCAACACAGTTTTGTTGAATGAATGAATGAGCGGGATACTCAGTGTTAAAAAAAGCACTACCTTCGGCCAAAAAGACATGAAATGAATGGTGATACTTCAAGAGGCTGCCTCCTATGCTCCGCTGGAGTGACTGAGGCTATTCTAGACATCGGAGTTCAACTTTAGGCTCTTTACAAAACCTTATGCTTAGGGTTACTCCCATCCTTCCCCCCGCCTAAAAAGCTAATCCATACCTAATATTCACAGTTATTATCTATAAGCTTTATTTTTAAAATGTATATTCCCCCTTCTCCAGGGATAAAATCAAAACACAGAACTGTTATATTTCAAATGGCAAAAGGAAGTTTTTCTTATGCACAGCAATAAGCTGACATCATACTTTCCATGGTTTGACATAATCATTAACTCATTTCAGAATTTAAGATTCGGTACAAACGTTATTAATAACCTAAAGGAAGGATGACTAAGGTACATCTTTTTAATGGTTTACTATGCAGCCATCAAAATCATGACACAGGAAAATAGTTACCACGTGAAAGAGCATTCACGATACAATACTGACCAGTACAGCAAGTGACAGAGACACTCACAAGACAGAAAGAAAATTGTAAAAGTCTAAAAATTATTTACCAAAGCATTAACAGAAGGTATCTATAGAAAATTAAAACTCATTGTCACCGGGGGCCACATCAGCCTCACAGTGCCTTCAAAGGGCCAAATGTAACTTTAGGACTGTATAAATGTAACTACTCCTTAACTAGGGGCAAGGAGCTCGGTGCTGCCGCAGGGTAGACACAAGGTGCAGGGCCGGATACAACAAGGTGGAGGGCCGGACCTGGCCCACGGGCCTTGTGTTTGCCCCCTGTGATATACATGATAGAACATTAAACAATTTTTCATTTTTCCTATTTGCTTTTCTGCATTATTTTTACAATTTTATTTATAATAAACATGTAGCATTTTAAGCACAAAATTATGAAACAATTTTTATTTTTCTAAAAATTTGAAGATGGAAAAAAACAGGTGCTCCATAGACCCCACACAAAGAGAACTCGGGAAGAAAGGCTTCAAAGCAGTAAGAATGACAATGACCAGAAAGGCAGGGGCCCTGAATAAGCTACTTGGGAGGTTAAGGAGACATTTTTATCTACACCTGAAGCTGAAACATGAAGAAACAGACAGGCCATTCTGAGTAATGCAGGGCATTATTTCACCAAAGACAGAATTAAAAATCTAATTATTTTTTCCCAGTATAAAGCACTTATATATCGAAAAAAATACAGTGCAACCTTGCCTCATCTTCATCATCCAGTGACTCCTTTCCTGTCTCTATGCAAAGGACTCTGGGGTAAATAAGTCATCATAGGAAGAAAATTATTTTTTCAGTTAAGGAGACTCAGCATTGACTGAAAGAAATCCAACTCATGTTCCTACCGCCAACAAAAGACCACTGTTTTCTTTTGAACAGGGCTCCTAAAACCAAACACACTCTCTTTCTGAAAGTACTTCACACTAGACGAGAACTGTTGCATAGAGAGGAAGGGAGAAAAAGGAGGAAAAGGAGAAAGAGGAAAAGAAAAAGGAAGGGAGGGAGGAAGGAAGGAAGGGAGGGAGAGAGGAAGGGAGGGAGGGGAAAGAGAAAGAGGCATTCTTATTTTGGGAACCTCTAACTATATTTAAGAGGAGGAAAGAGGGTTTGTTACTTTCACAAAGAGTGTGAGTACTTAGCGCCTACTGAAAAAGAGAAAAGGTATTCGGGATTTTCTGTTATATTTTGTTATGTCTTCCTAGAAAAATGATAGACAAAACTAAGCAAATGTTACAAATCGATCATCTCACCTTGCTTTGCTCTCAGACAGCTACAACAAAAATTCTGGTGAACACTGACCTCTCTCAAAGGCTTCTCAGGACTCTGCTTTATCTGAACAATCATGTGGCACACTCATCATGTGCCACACAGAATTCCAGATGAGGTGCACCTCTGAGGTCCTGAAGGGCACAGCTTAACAAGTAACAGGCACCGGTGCAGAGGCACCGCAAAGGTCCTCACGAGGCTGGAACCCCTGTGGCGTCATGTGTCTTCACAGAGAAATTTAAGTCTATGGATGTTGCTTACCCTACAATACTGAAAAGGGATTTGGGACTCACTAAATGCAAGAGTTTTCTGAGTCTCTGAAACAAATAATATCCACTTTGTTTTTTACACACTGTCTACCCATAATGTAATAATTTAAAAAATTTGAGCAAGCTCTCTAGTCCTAATGTTACTTTCTTTGAATAATATCGCTAATTTCACACAGTAGGAACTTTTTACATCAATCTGGGGTGATAATGTTGATGACGATGACACCACAACAGTGATGACTTTTGTTTTGCTTATCTGAAATGTTACCAAAATGAAAATACAGGAACACAGAGTTTTTGTCATTTCTTTATGATGCAGTTTCCTAAAAAATGAAATGCATCCAGGAAAGCCATATGTACAGGTCCTGGAGACAAGAAATATATATCTGAAGGGAGCTGCATCTGAAGGGGACGTTCAGGGGCCTGTTAAGGACTGACTCTGTGATTTAAGGAGTGGCAAGTATGTCCTCCTGCAATTCTGTAATTCGAGTCTGTTTCTGCTCTTGCAGAGTGAGATAACTGAGCCTGGATATGTTGGGTTTTCTCCCAGGTTCAGGTTCTCCCTTGGCTTCTGACTTCTGATGGCTTTGTGCTATGCTGAATGCCTACGGATGCTACCTGGTCGAGCCAGCGTGGGTTGTTTCACTGTTTTTGCTAACAGCTGCCTGGGCTGCCTTTATCTCCTCCTTAGTATTTATTTTCTGGATGCATCGATTTCAGAGAAGATGTGTAGCAATAAAAAGAGAGTCTATACTTAAGATCTCACTATTGGGAATAAAAATTGAAAGCATTAAGTGAATGTGTAACTGCAAAGAAACTTCATTTCTTTAATACGACCTTTTATTCTCTCTTTCCTTTGAATCAAACAGGCCTCACCCAGCATCTAGACTCACCTGCCTCCCTCTCCCCCTGCACAGCCACCCCTTTCATCCCTAAGCCCTCAGGACAGTGCGGCTCTGGTCAGCACCAAATAATCTTTGAGACTGCTGACCCCAGAGACAGAGTTTTGGTCAAACTAGAGATAACTTCTAGGCCTCAGCTGTGTTCCAGCTCCAGGCCCAGAAAAGCAGCAAAACCAGATGAGACCATGCCATGGCTGACATCGGGCCCAGCTGCACTGACCAACGACCCCCGACCCTGGTGCTGACCCATCAGCAGAAACAATGACACTGACCATGACCCTCACTCCCTGGGTCACCATGGTTAACGATCTTTCCCCTGTAAAACCCATCCCCCGGAAGCCACCAGGGAGCCCGGTCTTGAGTGGGAGCTCACCTGTGACTCCAGGCATGGGCGCTTCCCAAAAGTGAGCCCTCCCTTTCTCTGGGCTAACTCTTGTTTGTGTCTTATGGGGCTCTGATGCATGCAGGCAAATGAACCCCTTTAGCCCGGTAACAAATGTAAACTATTATTATATGGCAGACACCGTGCACGGATGTTCCAAGGATACTGCTATTTAAAGTTCATATCTCTACAACGTGGTTATCATCACTGGCCTTATTCTTCAGATGAGACTCAGGACATGGATCATCATGCCTATGTTGACACAGGAGAATGTGAGATAGGGTTAGAGTCCAGGTGGGCTGACTCCAGGATGCACACGTCTGCCACTGGTTCCTGGGCAACAAGAAGGAAGTAGCTCACGAGACATAGGATCTCACTTGTACGCCTGGTTCTCCCAGACTCACGGTGGCTCCTCCTCTCTGCTAAGGTTCATGTTTGTCTTGGCTGGGATTTCGGGACACTTGGATGCTGCAACTGTCATTCTCCTGAAGAAAATGGTGGTTGTCTGCAAGACTTGTGTATTCCGATACTATGCATACCTACCTAAGAACCGGCTGTCTCGGTAATTTGGTTATTGTAGAAAAGGAATAAGTCTACCTAGACTTCAGAAGAAGCAGCAAAGTCACTCCACATGCTATATTTGAAACGCTAGCACAGAGCTAGATTTTCTTTCATGAAAGTTACTAATGCCAGGAAATACAGTCTTAGAAAAGAAATTACAGTAGCACATTTGTAGAATGGGCTAATTTTTTTTTCCCCACCATGCAATCACGTTATTCTGCTTGCTTCCCCTCATTATTCCTACAGGTATGAGGAGCTGGGCAGGGCTGTCTACTCGCCCCCATAAACTAAACTCTTACAGACTCAGAGAGGTTATGAGGGATGGGACTAGATCTCACATTTGGAGGCAATATTTCTACTAGGGTTTAGTTTCAGGAGACCAGAGCAACAGACAAAATGTCACTGTAAATACTCAACAGATGTACTTCGGTGCTTCTTGAAACGACAAAAACAGTGACAATCATGGAGTTCTGCAGAAGGTCGAAGGAGCACAGTCCGTGGTGGGCTGGAGGGGCAGCAAACGTGGGTGTGAGGTTCCCCGACACACATCCGCGCGCCTCCGTGTTCACCACAATGGAGAGGCCTGTGGACGAGCACAGCTTCTCGTCTTTGTTAACTGGGCAGAGTCCAGATGCTCCTGAACTTATGATGGGGTTTATGTTTAGATAAACCCATTTTTAAGATGAAAATACTCTGAGTCAAAAATGCATTTAATACTCCTAACCTACCGAACACCATAGCCTAGCCAGGCCTACTTTAAATGTGCTCAGAGCACAATGAGAGAGCAAGCGAGCAAGCAAACAGAAAACCCTGGCAACACAGTCCACGGTAGAGTGTGGGGTGTGGACCCTGGGGATCGGGTGTTTGGTGGCTGCACTGGCTGCCACTGTCCACCATCATGAGAGAGAATCCCACCAATTATCACTAGCCTGGGAAAAATAAAACCCAAACAGGAAGTATGGTTTCTACAGAATGCTTATTGCTATCACATCATCATAAAGACCAAAAATCAAAACTCAAACTACCATAAGTCAGGACCTCTGTACTTTTTAAAGGGAGGGGGCGGGGGAGTGAGGAGTAAATTAGCATTTAGGACCTCTCCACCCCACCCCTACTTGCATTTCTCAAAAGGTTGACTAACATTTCAAAAACACATGAAATTCCTTTTTTCTGTGATTTGATTACAACACAGCTCTTCTGTACTGGAAAGGGATTTCAAACTACCACACACTATTTCCTTGTCTGGGAAACACAAGGAAGCAGTTCACAGGATTAAACTCCACCCCAGCAGGCAGAAAGTCACCTGTCCTCCTGGCCATGAATAATGCAGACTCGGAGAGATCTGCCCCCAGGTAAATGCCTCCTTCTCAATCCTATCTCCACTTCCTGTTGCTCATTAAAGCTAAGACTGCTTCACTTTCCCATTAGGCCATTGATTTACATTACCTCTCACTGAGTCATAATAATATCCGGCTTTCTGTTTTAGTGCTTCTCATTATAGGAACATATTTCCTCACAATTTCCAGCTCACAAAAGCAACTCGAGAATTTGTAAACAAGTGTTCTATCTAATGGCAGAAAGACAGAAATGTCTAGTTTCATCCTCTTTGTTAAATAACTATTCTATCACCAGTCTCCACTACAGAAAGAAGTTTTGTAAGCCACAACATACTTAGTTATCCTTACATATAATTGCTTTAAAATTTTGATTTGAATGGTTACCATTTACTCCCCTAAAATTCAAATTTTCCCTTAAAAAGGTTTAACAAAATTTGGATCTTTAAGAAAATGATTATCTAGACTTACTAAAATAGTAATGTGTTATCATTATCCAGCTTATTTGAAGGCTAAAGTGGGAAATATTTGTGGGTGTGTATATGTTCACACAGAATCTATTTGAAGTTTGGTAGATAAGGCTTTTAATTAGTAACTTCGACAGGTAATTTACAGAGCTCTCAAAAACACCATTCCCACTTTTCTCTTTTCAGATATTATACTTGTGATAGGATTCTGCCTCAGTCAGTCTAGGGACAGGAATACAATGGGCACGTCATTGGCTGTTAGTCTGTCCCTTAGTGGTACACCATATTTATCAAGAATTTTCTATGGGGCATTCTGCTAAATCCCTTAAAAGTCTGACAAAAGTTCATCTTTCTACATCCATTCAAAGTAAATTAACTTTGCACAGGTTTTTTCTAATAAATAAAACCTACACTTGAAGTGGTTTAATATTTAGCCCAAATCACGTAACTAAAAAATTGTCACACTAGGTTTCGGTCCCAGGTTGCCTGCGCTCGAGGCTGCACAGGAACCGCTCCCACATGGGCACATGTGATTCCCACTAACCGCTGCTCTCTCTGAGACCAGGTTGTCAGGTGTGCCTCCAATAGTTCTCTTCCCCGCTCTGACACAATGCCTTCCCTACACATCACCAGAAGTTTTAGGAGTATGGAATTCAATTATTTCTGTGCAGCTTTCTATTTCCGAGTAATTCAAACTTAATCAAATGTTGATTCTTACAACACTGATTCAATTAGCATCTAGAATTACGTTATCATTTCCAGTAATTGTCAAGGGTTTGAAAGCTACACTCGCCTTAGAAGGTAGCCATATTTGGCTTGATATAGCTTATGTAATGTTCTGTATAATCCTCTTTTTTCATTTCTTTTAAAAAGATTTTCTACTCCCTGTGCCCATTGATAAAAATGAGGAACTTACGAATTTGGAGACCATAAAGAAAGCTCCTCGTTGAGAAATGCTACTAATAATCAAATGTAGACCAGAGACTCCTCACAACCATGAATGGGCCACTGAACCCGTAACACTGAGAGCGACAGCCGCCAGCCCTGTAGAATGAATGAACGCCACGTACACACCCAACACAGAAACGTCACTCCGTGAGGCTAAACCAGTTCTAACTCAGCATGTTATTGCCGAGGAGGGAGAACTTCTAATATCTAAAATGCATCCAATGGTTGAGTTTTCACCTGTCATTGTCTCTCCCTTACACACAATCCAATTCCTATTTCACTGGCCAGTTGCCTTTTTTTCCCTTGCTTTAAAAGATTAGCCGTCATGGCTAGTGACCCAATGGAATGGAAACTGGCATGGAATGTAATATCAGGGATCACTCCACATACTTACTCATTTCACTCTTTTCCAACACAAATTTGGCAAGAAACTAGAAGCAAAAAGAACAACGGTGCAGGAAGCAGGCCTCACCATGGAAACAGTCTGAAGAAACTTTGTCTCCAATCACTTTGGTGGGTTTTTTAAAAATATTTATAGCTACCATACTCACTGATGCCCACAGCGGTAATGAGCTTGATTGCCAGTTCAGGAATTTCACACTGAATAAAAAATGGTTCCAGAATGTAGCGTCCAAAGGCCAGAGATATCACAGCCGTGGCTGCAGGGCTAGAAAACACATACATGTAGGTTACTAACAAAAATAGCATCTTCACTACACTTTTTCTACCAGGAGGGATTTTTTTATTCAGTATACGGAACCTGTTAAACATGGACGTCTATAATTTTCAGGACTTCACCAACATTTCGAATGACATATTGTCTATAACTTTGGTGGACAGTTTTTAAAACTTCACATTTGCTTGGGAGCAAGTTTGAGTGCCATCCACTTTGCCTCTGCTCTCCCATGTCTCCATGTCTGCCTTTTCTGCCCTTAACAGTCTAGTTTATTACCTGCGATCCAGCCAGAAACGAGCTTCAGAAGAAGCAGTCTTCCTCAGGATGTCAACAGTTAAACCCCAGCCCCAGGAAGCGGGTGTTAACAGAGCAGATGGAATGGGTTGGGGTACGGTAAGGGAAATGAATGCAAAACGCAACAAAAAAAAATTAGTGTTTATTGCAAATATATGCTTATACCCTTGCTACTTTATTATTTTTTTTTCTAGTACAGATGAACCTCTGAAGAACCAAGTGATTACTCTTAATTCCACAGAAATATTTAGATGCAAAGGATAAGCTGAAAAATAAAAGCACTCTTGTAATTTAACACAAGTGAGAAAATATGTGAGAAAGCAGAAAATGAAACAAGTTCAGGTAGATAGCAAAACAGGGAACAAACCATTCTCCTTTAATCCTTCACATATTTCTGAGAAAATTACACATGTCTTTTCAGCTTAACTACATGTACGTATGAATGCATATTCTTTGGATATATGGTTTTGGATAAGCCCCTGGGATGATCTAGCTCCTCGGACAATCTTCCTTTCCAGCTTCCTGTGCTTCAGACAGTTATCCCACACCCACGCCCAGTCCCTCAACTGTCAGACCAACCACCTGTGCGTGTCCCAACCTTGGCCTGCTGGTACCAGACAGCACTATAAACTTCTTGACACTTTCCTTTTCCTGGAGACCCTCTCCTCTTCCAAAATAGGACTATTTTTCCTGTTCCCCATCATGTATAAATCTTTTCATGTGTAAAATAAACTCTGATCATGTCATTTCAGTGCCTTCAAAACAAGCTCATGATGTGCAAAAACCCTTCAATTGCAGGCTCCACCTGCTCTAAACTTTCCCTTCCTCGTCAGTTTGCTTCTCCTCCTCAGGAGGATCTGAATATCCTCTGCCTGGAGCCCCTGCGAATCGTGGCCAGCTTTTTTCTGCCTCGGATCTTAGTTCAATCTTCCTTTGCCCAAGGAAGCTTCTCCAGCCCTCCCACTGTGTGAGAGCTCCCAGGGAAGACACCCTCAGGGAACTGTGGCTTCCTTTTCACTGCGCATTTTCACTTCCTTTTCACTTATCACAGTAGTGACTTTCTACGCAGTGCGCGATTTCTTCATGCATACCCACCTCTCCCACGGGACCCTGAGCTCCATGAGTAAGCGCCCCTCTTAATCACCATTTTACCCCCAGTGTTCAGGATAACGTCTGTCATGTAGTGGACACCCAATAAATACCAACTACATGACAACTGTATGAATTCAATCCAATGGCCCCTGTTTTGTACTGCTGTGTGCTATTTCTTGCCTTGGAATCCATGTTTTACAGATGATGGCTGGCAAGAGTGACTTTATCTGAAGTACTGTTTTCATATTAAATACTTAAACACCATGCGTATCGTCAACAGAAGAGAAATGTTAATGAAGTATCTAGATATTTTGTCACTGCTCAAGTCGTTCATTACTCTGGAAGGCCAACTGAGCAATGTGAGCTCATTATTATAAAAGAATACATAAATCCATTTAAAAAGCTTCTAATGAACAAACTGACAGTGACCAGTAGGGAGGGAGGTGGGGATAATGGGGGAAAGAGATGAAGGGTCAAGTCAAGGAACACGTATAAAGGACCCATGGACAGACAATGGGGAGGGGAGTATTGAATGTCGGAGGGGTGGGGGGAGGGCAGGAGAGAGTAATGGGGGGAAAAGGGGGACAACTGTTACTGAATAACAATTACAAAAAGCTTCTAGAATACACCTGAGCAATTTCCTCCACCAGTACACACACATGCACACCATGAATTAGCTCTGTTATAATTAAAGCAGCATTTGCTTATGAGCTACTTGGGAAGAGGAATTATGACTCATTTCACTTTCGATCTCTTTTAACTTGCCTATCACAAGTCAGGAGCAGTTTGAGGAATGAATACATTAATGAATGAGCTCTCTACCTGTGCTACTGCAAATGGAATGACCGTGCTCATCACAGTGCCACGCAGTGAGCCAGGCCATCCAACCAACACAGGGGTTCAAGTTCAGCTCTGTCAGGTTCCAAAGCCCACCATCCTGACAGCCCCGCACTCTTAAGTAATGTGCTTATTTGAATGTTCAGTATTTGAGTCAAAATCTTACAACCTTAAACTTTCAGTCACACTTGAAATAATCTAATATCTAATATCTAAGGGCACTGAAGTGAGCAGTAGAAGGGTTACAAAAAGTTTGAGACCTGGACTTATGTGCCTCATATGACTGCAGTTTTAACAGCAATCCAGAACACAGGCACCTAAAATACTAGGTAACAATACAAGATAACATGTTCAATGCCAAATGAGAAGCAGAAACTGCATGTTTCAGAAGAAATAGAGAGGAAAGAAATACCTTAAACTAGGGTGAACAGGAAATCAACTGCGGAAAAGATAGAGTTTCAGTTGACCTTTGAAGGGTAAGATTCAGATCATCAGAAAAGAGTAGAAGGCACGTCCTGGAAAATCCCAGATTTTAGAAAAGGAACAAAATACTTCTTTATTATCATTTCATTATAACAAGTTTTAAATAATGTAGAATTATTTAAAATGAGAACAAACTTAACAAAGAAATAAACACTACTCTGAAGATCTTTGTTAAAAAAAAGACTCCTAGGACTACAAAAATCAAGATTAATGTTAATTTGACGCTAACTAGCCACTTCACCACAAATGATAGGATAAAAGCTCACATGTATTTTCCGCACATGTACATGAAGAAGTTTTCCTAGTTACCTCTGTTAAACTCTGTAATCACGCTGAGCAAGTCATGTTTTCTGAAAGCAACTGAACCTAAGGAACTATGCTACTCCAAATGTCTCACCGATGATGTCATAAGTTTCCCACAAAGTTGAAGGGAACTTGCTATTCACAGTGACTTAGCACAATGGGGTTTGATTCTCAACCAAGAGTATCAGGAAGAGTAATACATTGTTGCAACAATAAACTCAAAAGAGATTTTCGCAACTGTAGTGCACTGATTTCTTTAATGCGAGGAAGTGAGTCATTTATGTCAAGTAAAGCCTTATTTTTTTTTAAGTACTAAACTTGTCCACACACTAAGTTGTGAAGCACGGAAGTCTCCTAGTCACGAAAACCGAGTACAGTTAAGTGTCTTAGGGATGTGATCCACAGGAATGAAAACTGCAGCTCTCGGCACAGCACTTCGCTTTGGCCAAAGGATATGATTTATCAAGGTGGATTTTGATGCTTCGAGTCCTTTCGGGTTAGCATCCTTCCTGGAAATGTCCCTGAGAATAACTGAAGATTAAAGGAAAGTAGCTACTAAAACATTTGCATGGTTGGCAAACTACTGCCCATGGCAAAACTGCATTGAAAACATTGAGAAAGGTATTTCATCACAGACTCTGTGTCCTAAACTATTTTAATTACTTTTTTTTAAAAGGCTCTCAAAATTTTTTAAAGATTTTATTTATTTACTTTTAGAGAGAGTTCCCCTCTCTCTAAAGGAAGGGAGAGAGAAAGAGAGGGGTAGAAACATCAATATGTGAGAGATACTCGCACGCCCCCAACTGGTGACCTGGCCCACAACTCAGGCATGTGCCCTGACTGGGAATCAAACTGGCAACCTTTTGGTTTGCAGGCTGGCACTCAGTCCACTAAGCCACACCAGCCAGGGTAATTAGTTTAAAATAATCATGGTAATTCAAAGAAGGATGTAACAAATAGGTTTATTTTTCTTAATTTTTTCCTATGTATGCACTTACCGGATTATGAGCAGTTCCACCCAGACTCTTACAAAAGCTGGTAATGGGCCAAAGACTTCCAGAATATATGTGTAATGACCGCCAGATTTCTTTATACTTGTTCCCAGTTCAGCATAGGACATGGCTCCTGTGAAATATTTATAATAAAAAGGTACAAAGATAAATACCACCAACTCATCCAGCAGTCAATTGACACAGCAATGTTTCTACTGCACGGGATGTTACTACGTCCTGTGGTCTAAATGACATCCTTACTTCAAGATAAATAATGGTCGGCTAATCGCTAAAGAACCACCGAATTCTTCTTGTAGTTTCCTCAAATTTGAGATCTAGTCCGATCTATTTAAACTATGTAAGTTAACTTGAAATGGTAATGAAAAACTTCTAAAACAATATCATATTATTAAGAATTTTGAATGTCAAACCTAGGAACAAGGGAAAAAGAGGAGCTAGATGCCAGTAATACTAACCTATTTTTGTTTTCTTTTTTATTGAATTTATTGGGGTTACACTGGTTAATAAAATTATACAGGTTCCAGGTGTCCAGTTGTATATTGTATTGTGTGTTCACCACCCAAAGTCAAGTCTCCTTACATCACCATCTTAGAACATAACTCCACACCAAGGTAAGAAATGATCCCAAACTGACCTTATGAGAATCCTTTTAATACACATTTTTGTAGTGCATCAAAATAAAGAAGA
Source organism: Desmodus rotundus (assembly GCF_022682495.2). Taxonomy (NCBI): domain Eukaryota; kingdom Metazoa; phylum Chordata; class Mammalia; order Chiroptera; family Phyllostomidae; genus Desmodus; species Desmodus rotundus. The sequence continues at coordinate 11,313,484 of NC_071395.1, forward strand.
TTTATCTGTTTTTCAGAAAAGCATAAACTCTAGTTCTTGAAAGGCTTCACTTACTTTATACGTTTTGTATGTCAACAAAATGAATTTTAACTCAGATGTTCTATTTCTAGAAAACATTTTTGGATATTTTTTAAGTATAAACTTCTGGGTGGTTGAAAGAACCTACTTTTAAGAAAGAGATGCTGTAAGTTGTATTTATTACATTAGGTAAAATTAATTATACACCAAATTTTAACATTCAGCAATACATTCGCATGGACTTGACTAGGTTATGTAACCTCCCCAAACTTCAGTTTCGCTTTTTGTGTGTCAGTGTGATAGCGGGTGCCAAGGACGTGCTGGGCCCGACACGTGGAATGAGCACCTCCTGAAACACAGCTATGCCTATGAACTTGAACAACAACTTACCAAGATAATGAAAAATACACCCTGATGTAACGTGAAAAGTTCTACGATACTGCTAGGTACTCAAATGTAACCCACAATTTTCACTTGAGCTACTTCAGAGACTGAAAGTGTGGGAATGTATCACCAGTCAGTAATTCTTCAGGTAGAAGTGCCCTATATGAGTCAACTTTGGATATTCAGTGAAAACTTAGTATCACTTACCCTGTTCCTGAACCTAGCATTTTATCAGAGTCACCAGGGAAGAATGTTTTATTTAAAAGGAAATGAAAAACAGATTCTAGGGCCATACCCCAGACTGCTCTCTAACCAGGAGAGTATGGACTCCCCAATAGAGGGATCCAAGAGAAGCTATTATTTTAAAATTTGCACAGATGATTCTAAAGTAACTAGTCTGCAGGTTGATAGTTGGGGGTCACTGATATAGCCGGCCTATTTATAAATAATTATGGCTATTTGCAACTCACTGTCTGTTGGAAACCAGTTGCCATGTTGGTAGGCTGTACAGAAAAACATCCACTATAAAATGTTATTGGAAAGAGTCTTAAGTAGCTAAGAATTTATTTTCAGAGAATCAATACCTAGACCTGTGCATGCTTTGCAGAAACTCCAGGATGGTTGCCCTGGGTTTAAATTGAGTTCTGGAGGATTGAGATTTTCATTTAAAATTCTCAAGCTCCATAACCATTTTACCCAGATGAAAAAAGTTCAAAACAGGATATAAAAATCTATGTATTGATCCCAGCTTTACAAAAAAATAAAAGATTATAAACCAAATATATGTATTCTTTACTTTTAGTTCCAGAGTTTTAGAGTTTCAAAAGAAAGACTTTTTCCCTTACACTTTGCTTTGCTTCCTGTTTGGAAGGCCCACCTGTCAAAAAGCTTCCAGTAACTTAAGAGGCAAATGCAATGCAAATACTGATATGCAGATTTACGTAAGAGTACACGCCCTGCAATTAACAATTGCCGAATACCAACTCAGGTGTAACTTTAGTTAGTCCCTTTAGTGTTTTCCCCACTGAGCTTGAGATGATATACTTTTGCAGAAGCCTATTTTCACAGTACAAGTCAACATCACTTTAGCTAGTCAATGTTCAGAACATCCGTTTTACTGTGTCTGAATAACCTGTTATTGCATACAAAAATGGAGTCGAATAGTAGGAGCAGCATGTACATAGTATGGGAAGCCCAGGAATGTGCATCTGGGTTTTCCTATTAAGACACTGATTTATTCAGAATATACCCAGGGTTGCAGAAGATTACAGGCTAAGGGTGCACTAAGTCATTTAAGCCGATAACAACTAGGTTTCTCTGTCTACAAATGCATGTGCCAGACCGTTATGAATACCACCAACTCTTTAAACATCTAAAAATTATTCCTCCATGGGTCTTTTTACAGTAAAGTTTTGGTTTAACAAGTTTTATTTAAAAGACCTTCTTCCTTTAAAAAAATAAACACATAAAATGCCTTGTTACTGATAATAGAAATTTGAGTTCTCTGAATGAATGCGCAAACCAATGCATTAAAACATCACAAGGCCTCAAGAATGGATGGCATTACAGGTGCAGAGCCAAGAGTTCGTACTTGGTCCTAGACTTATGGCAAAGAGGTAGTACCTTTAAAGAGTAGTGCCTTTTGGAATCAAAACACAATTTGCCAGAGAAAAGCAAATATATGTTAAACATTTACTCCCACAGCAAAAATGAAATTTCTGTTTTTGACCTATTCACCAGTTTTTGTCACCTGTGCAACTAAGTCAAGTAGCTTTCTAGTAATTTGTTCACCTCCAGGGGGACATTTATTGTCTCTACTATTACTCGTCAGATCAATGGAAGAAATCTTGATCTTGAAGGAAAATTAATAGTCATATTTCTTCTAGAAGTCCCATTCAGTGAACAGGTGGGCAAATGATCTCTGCCTCCACTGAGGGTACTATCAATGAAGAAAACAGACCCAGGCAAACACAGCAAAAGCAACACTCAACTCCAGTTTCACATTTAGACTGTAGAGGTTTACAGGCGCTGGGGAGACAGGAAAGGTGAAAAAAACCTGCAGGAGGATATGACCCTTGCAAAATACCCACTCGTGACAGTGACGGAGTTATGTGCCATCACACGTCTTTCCACGCCACGGGCCATGAAACAAGAGTGCCAGGAACTGACAAACACATGAACTTAAAAAATTAAAAAGGGGAAGACTGCCTCCTGTTTGTTTAGCCAATAAAAAAAAAAAGTCAGTAAAACTGCTGCTGAACACTCAGCTCTGCGTCGAAATGGGCCACACCAGGCTTCACTTCACAGGTGTTTCTTCAGCGTGCCACCTGGCAATGATGCCCCAAATACACATAACTAAGCACAACCGCCCGGTCCAGAAAGCATGTGTTTCACCGGGTCATCAGAGTTAGCCTTTGCTCCGGTCGCCAGGGGGAAAAGTCAGAAAACAGTCTGTCTGAGTCAGGAAAAGCGAGTGCAGCCTGCAAGAAGCAATGTGAAGGAATTCAGGACCCTGCCAACTGTGGACTCCATGCTCAGGTAGTCCGCCTACCTAAACAGCAATCAGAAAACTTGGTGCAGCCTTTGCCATTTCGTTCACTCCTTAACCACTACCCTCGGCTTTCCGGGAGAGTGCACACCCGGTCCCACAGACACACCCCCCTCCCCGAGGAGCAGCCGCACTCACCAAACAGGGACAGGACCCCACAGACTGTCCAGACAATCAGGGACATGCCCACGCTGCCCGTGTTCTGCAGCACACCCTTAGGAGAGATGAAGATTCCTGAGCCAATGATGGTGCCAATGATGATGGAGATGCCCCTCAGCAAGGTGATCTTCTTCTTCAGCACCACTGTCTCCTGCCCGGGGGGCTCCTTGCCTCCCAGGGAAGGCAGCCTCCCGTGAACAGTCCCCTGCAGGTAACCTCCACCGGAGATGGTGGACACCACAGGCTTTCTGACCATTGTACTGATACACGGTGGGCAAAAGGAAACAGGGAAAAAGAAAAAAAAAAACTAAAACTTTCAACTTTGGTGTGACTGACCAATCTCTTCCTCTTTGCTCTCTGATTGTCTCTCAGTGCAATTGTGTTCACAGGTAAAAACTCAGAGTGTATTTTCTCCTGCACAGCTATCTGATTACTCCTCGGAAACACCTGTGTGTTCTTGGGGCTCGGGCTCCGGCTCCCCCACCTCCTCTACCTCCTCCAGCTACCTCTGTGCTGTGGCCGCCGCGGCCGCCCTATCGTAACAAACCAGTTGAGCTTCCTTATGGGCTGGTATTTAAGCTCCTGCCTGTCACACCAACTTACTCCGGCTAAATGATGATGCAAATTCTCCAGGTTTGCATCAGCCACATGAGAAGGCTCCAGCATGACTCAGCTCTTTTTTTTTTTTTTTTTAACAGTAGCAGCATGTTGCTCAACTGACTTAAGCTTTTCAGAGAACAAAGCATGCCTTTAAAAGGGATCTTAACCAATCCAGAAGTAGTAAACTCAGAACAGACCCTCCCAGAGGTTTAAAGCAACTCCTAGCAAGGGACAAAAGCCCCTGACCCAAGAAAGAGAATGAAAAATGAAACAGGAAATGATCCCAGCATTGTAGAGTTCCTTTTTTCTTTTACACGCAACTGTTTTGATAATAGAATGAAAACCAGAAGTGCAGTGTTTATAACAACAAAATTTGGGTTTTATAATCTGTGTTCTGCTTTTTTTTTTTTTTTTATGTTTTGGGGTTTCCTAGCAACACAGGCAACTTTAATATTTACGAAGCTAGAACGATTCTGTACAGCTGCTGTCATGCACATGATAACTGAGCCTCGCTCAACATGAAGAGATAAAAATTATGTCTTACTGCCAACAATAAGCCAGTATTTAAAAACCACCATCTGAGTGTGACAAGTTTGAGAATCACAGTGATTTTAGAAACTACTCATTGTCTCATTCTCATTAGCACCAGGTGATCTCCTAAACTAAGTAAAAGATATATATTCTTCATTTGCATGTTAACCCACTGAACTACTTAAAAACTAATTTAAAAAATAAACAATAATTGCAACGACATAAAAACATGCCTATAGCAAAAGCTTGAAAAGAAAGACTCAGAAAAATAGCTTGGAACATAATGATATTGTGCAAGATTTTCTACAGTGTATGAGCTATTGTTATATTATGATTATAAATTGAAAATGAATTAGAAACATAAGCTAAGCCTAAATTGTTTACTTTGAAACAGTACGAAAGGCAAAACATTTTTAAACCCTACTAACTTTTTTAAGTGTCCCTAAAACCAATACCGAAAGAAAAGAAATGCTGGATGTCATGTTGGGCTGTGGTTTAGAGGTTGTGGACTCGGAGAGAGCTGGGTGTCACCATCACCCTGAAGCTTCCTTACACACACTATTAAGTATGCTTCTGAATGCCTGAACAAAAACAACAAACGGAAAACTGTGTGAGAAGCCCGGATGGGGAGGGGTCAGGATGACAAAAGAAGCAAGCAGCCACTAGGAAAGCAGCGTGGAGAAGGTCAGAAGTAGTTTGTTATATTGCCCCTGAGAAAATTAGACCACATCAAATACTCTACCATCTGAATAATTGAGGCTACATCATTACCTTTTTATATTGTCTCCTTGACCCTGCATGATGTGCTTTCGGTAGACCATTCAGAGTTTTTCTGTAGCCAAAATAAATACTTTTACCCAGCTGTTGTGTCTTCTAAAAAACAAAAATGTGTTGTTTTACTCATTCGATCTTGTTGGAAGTTTCTAAAAAGAAAACTAAAGAAAGATTCTTCTTCTATTTCTTTTCCACCCCCTCTGAGTCCTTCCACTCACAAAATTCTCCTGATGAGTGAACATAATGGAGAGAGGGGAGGCCTTCGTTTCCCCAAAGGGGGAGCATGTCAGCTCTGAAGAGGTGAGTTGAAAGTAGAACACTCAGCATCCCAGGGAACAATGCTCCGTCTCTCTCCAGCTCAGAGTCACACTGCAGTTGTGCATTTGGTACTAAATGACTGAACTTACAAATTGAGAGCAAGACCTCATTCAGAGAGGAAGTTAAATAAATTCTGAAAAAGGAAAAAACATTCTTTCAATATCAAATAACATTCTCCTCCTTCATACTATTCTTAAAAAATTAATGACGAAAAACCACAAGTTAGACTAATGGCCAAAAGACTTGTACCAAAAGATGAATCAGAGTCACACTCAAAAATTCTGAAAAAAAAAAAAATCTGCAAAGCTGCATGTAGTCACTGCAGACACTAGGATCCCTCTTCTAGTCACCAGGAAACCGGCAGAAAATGCAGGTTACAAAGAAAATGCTGATTATTTTCAGTGTTAACAAGCCCTTATAATCAATAGTTCTAAACATATAAACTAAGAATCTGGATGGTCTTCAAATATGTGTGTACCATAAAAAATGAGTTCCAAGCAAATGCATTTCTATTCCTCCTCCTGCTTTAAGCCTTATTTTAAACACTCCTGTCAAATTAGAAGACTGTTCTACTGCTATTTACAAATATTTATTTAGTGCTTACTGTGCACAAGGAATAACCCCACTCCTTAAATGCATCTCATGGAAGAAACAGACGTGATATACTGTGGTAGCTTCCTCTCTGTGGTAAACTATTTCTGCCCCATGCTTATAAATATGGGCATATAATAACCTGACCAAAAATAATCATCTTCCTGGCTGCAAGGCATAGGAATATGACCTGAGCTGGGATATTTCTCAGCAGAATTCGATTTATCTTTTCTCATCTGTTAGAAGTGGTAGAGATGTGACTCCAGAACAACTGGGCGCCTTGTCCCTGTCATGTTGAAAAATGCTCATGAAATAAATTGAAACTATATAGAGATGAGAGACAGAATGTTTCAGCATCGTCAAGCCCTGTTTCAGTTCCTAGGGGACCTGGATTGGTTGTGGGTCCCAAAGATCTTCCTTCATTTCTATCAACTACTTCATTTCCATGCTAAGTATGCTACCTCATGCCCACACAAAACAACTGCACGTGAATGGTAGAGTTCAATACACCTGGAATGTCATTTAAAGCTCCTAAATCGGGTCGATGTGACACGTGACAGCCATGAGACACACAGGATTACCAGCACGAAAACGTGGCTTGTTCAAACTGGGAGGTGCTGTAAGTGGACAACGTCCACTGGAATTGGAAATCTTATGTTTAAAGAAAGAAGAATAATTACCTCCTTAATAATTTCATTATTTATATTAATTCTACCAATTTTATTCTGTTTTTTAAGGTGGCTACTTAAAAATTAAATTATGTACCAGGTTCAGATCCGTGGCTCACATTATATTTCTATGGACACTGCTGATCTAGAAGAGAATAGGGTATATTCCTCAACTTGGTAAAAGCAGGGGTTTCTTAAAAAGGGACAGACAAATCACTAACCGTATACAAGGATACATTAGAATATATTAAAGTGAGTGAAGAATTTCCACTCACCAAAAGACATGATTAAGAGACTGTAAAAATGAACCCTGAGATGGGAGAAGGTATTTGAAGCTGGCAGAGATCTCATATCCATAATAAATAAATTCCTACACATCAAGAGGAAAAAGACAGCGCAATGAAAAACAGGCAACACACTTTAACAAACACTTGGATAAAATGTCCAAAACATTTGTAAAAAAAAAACTGCTCAACAGTATTGGGCATGAGGGCAATTAAAACTGGAGCCACCATCATGGTGGCTTGCTTGAGAAACACGGACAAGACTAGGAGTGATAAAAATGGGGAGCAACTAGAACTCATATTCTGCTGTTGGGAGTGTTAGTTGTTGCATCTTTACGCAAAGTTGTGTAGTAGTATCTACTAAGTTAAACATACACATGCCCTTTGACCAATAAATCCCATGCCTAGGAACATGCCCAATAAAAATGCTGGACATCCACATACCAAAAGATGTGCGTGAGAATATTGCTATTGGGCATTATTTATAATAGTCAATACTTAAAGTCATGCAGATGTCCATAAACAGTAGAATTAATACATGTATCATTGGCCTAAATAATAAAGAGCAAATTTTCAAAAACCTTAAGGAATGTATAAAAGTAAATTTTACATCAGCAGATAATGCAATATTTCTTAAACAAAACATACATCTACATGGCTTGCTTCCTTACCTAGTAAGTTCTCTGCTGCGATGCACCTAGTAATAATGGTCTTCTCTGACTACCACACACAAAATACTAACCCTCATAGTAATCGCTTGAGATTCTCTACATTATTACCCTGTTTTAATTGTCATCACAGCAATTATTACCACTGCTGAGATGGGAGAAGGGACTTTATCGAATTCACTCTCCTATCCCCAAGACCCAGTGCCTAGCCTCAGTACCCTTTGTAGAATAATAAAAATATAAAAAACAACTAAGAGAAGTATTTATGAATTTACCAGAACAAAAATTCTTCTGTTCATTAAAAACCACCATAACTAACCCTGGCTGGTGTGGCTCAGTGGATTGAGCTCCAGACTGTGAAGTAAAGGGTCTTCGGTCCGATTCCCAGTCAGGGCACATGCCTGGGTTGCAGGCCGGGTCCCCAGTGGGGGGTGCATGAGAGGCAACCACACACTGATGTTTCTCTCCCTCTGTTTCTCCCTCCCTTCCCCTCTCTCAAAAATAAATAAATGTAACGTAAAAAAATAATAAAAAATAAAATAAAATAAAAATCACCATAACTATAGAAATAAACTATAACTGAAAGATATTTATATTTTTCATAAGAGAAAGACTTAAAGTCCCAAATATATAAAAAATAGATGTGCAGATCTATAAGAAAACGAATTTAAGACAGAAAGGTTTTAATCAGACTATTCACAGAAAATAAACCTTCCCAGGCAGAAAACATGTAAACGTGTACCTCATTAAGGTATACCAACACTTGCCTGACAAACGACAATAATGAACTTGATTGAAAGGCCAGCACCACTTGGCAAACTCAAGTGAGTTCACCTACTTAAAGCACCGAGAAGGAAGCAAGGGCTTTCAAGATACACCTCAGAGGTCTCGGTTACATTCTTTAGCGCAGATGGAGGTTCGAGTTCACCAGTTGCAAACCATAACACATGAATGAGATGATTAAGGCCCCCCTAGCGTTCTGTTAGCTTGACATATGCTCTCTAGATCTAGCCTGACATAAGTAACTCTGGAGCAACCCTGCACGTCAGCTCATCCGGGGGAGTGCCAGGATCACCTCCTCTGGGCCAAGTTTATCTATCGGTCTCAGAGGAGTGCAGTCTGCAGTTTGATCACAATTACCCTACGTTATGCCTAGACCCGAACAAACCATCTCATCCAGTGACCCCAGGCTAACATAGTATAATCCAAAACAGAATCAGAAGAAAAATACATACTCTTCTTAAACACGTCTGAAACAGTAACCATACCTGACCCACACTAAGCCGTAGAACAAACCTCCCCACTTTTCAGACAAAAGGAATACAAATCATGTTCTCTGACCACAACACAAGTAGCTTAAAATCTGAAAACAGAAAAATTGAAATCCCCATTAAGAACTCATTCGTCAAAAAAAAAAAAAAAAAGAAGAAATGTAAAAAGTCTTACAGATAAATAAAATTGAAAATAATGCATCTAAATTTGTGGAGAGCAGTTAAGGCCTTGCTGAGAGGGGAATGTATAGGCATAAATGGTCACATCAGAAAAGATGAAAGAATAAAAATTGAAGAGTAAATGTCCAAAAGAGATTTAAAAACTTGGTACATATATACATTGGAATACTACTTGGCCATAAAAAAAGAATAAAATCTTATCATTTGCGACAGCATGGATATACCTAGAAGGTAGTACGCTAAGCAAAATAAGTCAATCGGAGAAAGATAAAAACCATATCAGTTCACTTATATGTGGCATCTAAAAAACAATATAAATGAACAAACAAAACAAAAACAGACTCTTAGACACAGAGAACAAACTGATGGTTGCCAGAGGGTAGAGGGATCGGGGGACTGGGTGAGAAGGTGAAGGGAGGGAGAAGTGCAGACTGGCGGCTGCAGAACAGTCATGGGGATGCAAAGTACAGCACAGGGAATACAGGCAGTAGCATTGTGATGACTGTGTGTGGGGCCAGGTGGGCGCTGGGAATACCAGGGGACACTCTGTAAAGTGTATGACTGTCTAAACACCATGCTGTACACTACTAATCATTTGTATGTGATGCTAATACAAAATAAGACCACAAGTAAACTGCACTTGAAAAATAAAATAAAAAAGGGTAAATGTCCAATGTAAGAAATTAGAAACAATAAACCCAACGAAAGGAAAGAAAAAGAGATAATTCAAAGAATTAAATAGAAGACAAAGGCAAAATAAAGATGTTCAATAAACTCCAAGTCAGATCTTTCTTTGAAGGGTGAGAAAATAAAAGCAAACCTTTGGTAATACTGATGGATAACAAGAGACAGAGAACGCACACATAATATTATAAATGACAAAGGAGATATAATATTAATGATACAACTGACATTGAAAAAATAATAAGTAGTACAGACACCTTTATTCAAATTTAGCTGAAAACCTAGGTGAAACAGACAAAGTCTTATAGAAAGCTAATGTAACCAAAGTAAGCTGTGAAGACACAGGACACCTGAAAGGCACTATAAGTATGAAAGAAATTGAACAGTTGTAAAATTTTCAGACATAGATCCAGATGTTTTACAGGTGACTCTTACAAACACTTTCCAAGATGAGTACAGTTGGAAATTCGCCTACCCTTCAACCCCCTGATTCTGCTCATAGCAATCTACAAGAAAAAGGGTTACACACGTGCGCTGTGAGATGTCCATGAGAGCAACCAGAAAGCAAAAGTTACCAAAAAAAAAAAAATTCCCTTCTACTGGAGAATGTTCAATAAATTGTTTTGTTCCCACATTTGGGTGTGAAAATGAAGAAACTAGAGCTGCACGCAACGACAGGATGAATCCTAGACGATACGTTAAGTAAAACAGCCAGGAAAGCCTTTTAATATGATAGTGTCTTCAGGAAGTTCAAAAACGAAAACTTTACGTTTACGTGAAGTTTAAAAGTACACAATTCTGCATGCTGTTTATGAATTCATTCCATATGTGGAATGTGCCTTACATTTCTAAAAGGCAAGGAAATGATAAACACTCCAAAGTTCAGGCTCATAGGATCAAAATGAGAGGGTTTATGGGTACCCGGAACATTATTTATAAACAAACAGATAAATTTAAAAATGGCCACTCGTGGACTAATAATGCTTTTGTAACATGAACCTAGCAATACAATAAATGTAATTTCTTATGCCTGAGGTCTTAAAGGAAATGAAAAGAATAGTATCTTTGGTCTCACAATAACAAAACTTAACCAGCCCTTTTACACAGGGTAATAAAAGAAAAGTTAATGCTTTACCCCTCTCAAGTTGACAAAAATATTTAAGATGGATAACATGCAGAGGTTGGTAAGGATACGGGAAAAAAAGAGACCTAAATATTGATCTGAGAGTGTAATTTATACAACAGCTTTAGAGAGCAATTTAGAAATATCTAGAAAAGTTAAAGTTGAACTTGCCCTATCAGTTATAAATTTCACGTCCAGAAATCCACCTTAAAGAAATCCCCATACAAGTGCTCAGAGGAGACGAGTACATACAAGGATCTTTCATTGATTGCACTAGTGTTCACAACAGGAAAAATGCAGGAACATCCTAACTACTCATCATAGGGGAATAAACAAACTTTAGTTTCTTCCCATAAAATGAGATACAACTCGTAAAATGTATAAACTAAATTTGCATGTATTAGCATCATAAAAACATAAACTTAAATGGTGAAAAGCAAGTTGCAGTTGGATGCACACAATACAACATTTACGTAAAGTTTAAAAGTACACAATTTTGCATACTGTTTATGAATTCATTCCATATGTGGCTAAAGAATAAAAATACACATGACAATATAACCGACTCCAGAGGAGTGGTTACCTTTGAGGAGGCGGGAGGAGAAAGAGTTATGGGGATGAGCCTTTGTAATGTTTTCTTACTTTCAAATAAAAATAAGGTGTTAGATCAAGAAAACAGGGCAAAAAAAAAAATCCCAAAAACATCTGTTAAGTTTAAATTGTGCACCGTGTGGTTGTTATATTATTGTTTCTGTAGGTTTGCATAATTTTATCCAAAAGATGTAACTGAATTACAGGAAAAAGTAATCTGACATCTCAGCCATACCCCACGCCCCAGTGAGCGCCTCCACTCCCAGTGAGGACTCCCAGCGCGCCCCAGGAAGGAGCTCCATGGCAGCCTTGTCGCCGTCCGATGGGCCCAGCCTTGTCTGCAATTATTTCACTCAGCTGAGCCTCAATTGTGACATGAAGAGAGATTTGGAGAGCACTTAGCCCCCTGTAATGTAACTTTTTATTAATCATCCGGGAACACCTGAAAGTACTCTAGGGTAACAGATGGTGGAGGTCCCATTAAACCTAAACAAACAGGAATCATTCATAAATGAGCAACTTCAAAACACCTAGAGTACAGTAATTAAATTCTTTAACTTTTTTAGACCTCAATTTTTTTTGAAGATATGTAAACTCCAGGAAAAAAAAAATTGAGAAAGAAGGAAAATCATGTTCTAAATATAAATATGGTTCCTATGTACAAGTGAAGTACCACAATTCTTGTGGTGGTGCCATTTCAAAAATTCAGGCTGTCCAAGAATCACATGCCTTGATCTCAGTCGAGTGTTGAGTCATTAAACACAACTACGGGCAAGTCTGAACGTGGATTCCCACTCCTCGTGCTTTTAGGAAGCAGGAATTCTTAAAGTCTCTAAAAAGGATCCCCTTCATCACTGCTGACAGCACAGCTACGATGTGATTTATGTCAGCACTCACCAGACTGAGTTGTCAGAGGCACTGCGCTTCACCCTTGGTGCTGGCAAAGTGCTTATTAAAGGAGCTTGCCAGGGGCTAGCTGCAAGTGCGGTGAGGCATGACTGAGAGTAGGGGTGGGTGGAATCTTTGTCTCTCACTTAAACAAATTCATGTGTTTTCTCTATTTAAAAAATGATAATACACTGGGATGTCAAATCTAGTTAAGTCAGTCACAAGTCAGACGAAAATCTCCATGTAAGATTCAGGGCCAGAACTCACCAGAACAATTTCTATAAAATGGCTGACTCCCAGTTCTTGGCAGGTATCGCCAAGAACTATAAACGAATTTAGAAAGTAAAAAAAATGTAAAATTTGGCTAACGGTGGAACAATGTTCCAATGCGTAGAGCCTGGGCAGCGGTTAAGGAGCAGGTAGAGGAAAGGCAAAGGGGACCATTGCCAGCTGGAGGGGCCCTGGCTCACCAAGAGACACTCAGTGCAAAGCTCAGGGGGGCCACCTATAAGCAACCGTCACAACTGCAGGTGGGCTCGGCAGCCTCCAAGTCATGGCTGCATGCAAAGGGACCGTGGTGATGTGGGACTGTGCTGGAGTGATGGGCACTGCGGACTCCTGAAACTAACCACGTGAAGCTGCCTTCCAAGATGAGCGCTGCACGGAGGAGAGACTCCAGAGCAGAGTGTGAGCTGAAGAGCAAGGGCAGCACAGGCGGCAGGGTGGCAGGCAGGGCACTGCTGTTGTGCAGGGAGAGTTAGGGGCAGAGAGCCTCACCTGCACGACAGCACTGGAGGGGAGTAAGAGCGCTGGCTTCTACACCATTGCTATTGTAGCAAACAACCCCAATGTATTATCCTATACTTCTGGAGGCCAGAAGTTCAAGATCAGCCTCACCTGGCTAAAGTCAAGCTGTCAGCAGGACTGGCTCCTTCTGGAGGCTCTAGGGGACAATCTATATCCTTGTCTTACTCAGCTGCTGGACGCTGCCTGCCTCCTTTGGCCCATGGCTTCTCATGGAGTAATCACTCCAACTTCTTCCTTTGGCTGCATTACGCCTATGCCACTCTGATTTCCTGTCCCTCTTATGAGGTCCCGTGTGGTTACATTCAGCCTTGTAGATAATCTAGATAATCAAGGATAATGTTCCCATCCTAACATGTCTAAAGTTCTTAACCACATGCCTAAAGTTTTTTCACAACATGAGGTAACATATTCACAAGTTTCAGAGATTAGAATATGGACATCTCTGAGGGGGGTATCATTCAGCCTACCACAGTCAGCCTTTCTGTATAAAATGCAAAGCAAGATGTGCTTTCCACTTGCTTAAAGACGCGAGTGGTCATTATGATCCTATTTCCACTGGGACTTACACCACACTAGTTTCGGGGCACTCTTGAAAAAGGTTTAGAGTTTTGGAAACAGCCAATGCACTTTAGACTTAAACTATGTCACTGGAACCTGAGCAGAAAAAGCTTCAAAGATGAGAAGAGGGTTAAGATTTAAGGCAAATACCTATTCGTTTGAATCCATTTCGAAATCTGCTGTTTTCCTGGAAAGACTTACAGAGGATGCCAAATTGAGCGTCAAAAACATCAGGTTTCCTTTCCACCGCACAGGCTGCAGTCTGTCAAGACGTGACGAACACACACTCGTGAATCAGAACACCGGCCCGCTGCCGAGCATTCGTGCTGGTTTAAGGAGTGTCTGGTAGGATCCACAGAAAACTGCTGACCTTCGGGAGGTGGAAAAACCAAAATATTTTCTTTTACGCACGGTCATTAATATGAAAGGCAATGTTTTATCAAAAGCTAATAATTAGGCTTTCTAGTAGGAAAAAGAATTTAAAGGAAAGTTTAAAATACGCACACATGTAAATAGCATGTAAAATTTTTAAATCTCATCTAATGTCTCATCTAGCAAGGAGGACCTACTTAGAGTCTGGGCTCTAGAATCTAGAAATAGGTCTTCTCGGTGTGACTCATGGGCCCTGTGATCGCAGGAACATAAGCTCTGTAAACTCACTGTTCTCCTTACACGGGGGATAATATATGTACACGTACTACCGCCTATGCTATTATAGTTGAGGATTGAATGAGACGATGTGATGTGGAATCTGGTCAGGGTTCAGCTATAGGACAAAGCTTTCGGTAAATCTATGCTACTACTCTTATCGCTCATTCTTCAAATTCATATTTAAGATATTAAATGAATCATCTTCCCTGTCCCCTTCACAGACCACTGAGAACTTGAAACACAGGGGCCAGAGTGCTGGTCGTCCTGAAATGTGATGTCCCATAAGGCCTCTCCTCTGGTTACTGCCTCTTGTGAGGGAAAGCAGAAGTGCTCACCGTGTCTCTGACCTGCCCGCCAGCCCATTCCCACACCCCTTCCCACTCTTCTCTAGGAATGCCGGTTCCTTCCCTCTGGGCATCCACCTGGCCTTCTCTCTATCTGGAACATTTTAGTCCCCGGCATCTGCTGGTTCCCTCCATTTCCAATCTTGAGCAAGGAGGCCTTCTCTGACCACACTGCAAAAAACAGATCTTTACCCAAACAGCATTCCCAATCAGGGTCTGCTGGATTTTTCTCCAAAGCACCTACTTTCCGTTATATGTTACAAATGACCTACTTATCTATCTATCGTCTGTCTTATCCACCCATATATAAACTCTAAGAAATCAGCAAATTTGGTCTCTTTTGTTCTTTGCTCCATTCCCTTTGCTTAGAACAAGGCCACAGGAGTATAAGACACTCAGGAGCCCTTATTCAAATGGCCACTTCCACCTTCTTCTTATTGCGGGGGAGCCAGTCCAGGGCCCCGGCACTCACTGCCATCTTCTCCTACCACCGCCTGCACACCATGCTCCTCGCTGCTGTACTCCTTTGTCAGAAGAGGGTCGTTCACAGGGTCTCACTTCCAAAAAATGCCCCTCACACCTACGCTATATACTTTATTGCCCAGCCCTCACAGAGCAAGACCAAATATGACTGGAACACCTCCTATAATCGGAAAAACTCCAAGCTTCTTATGGTGATTTGATAAACATTTCCTCTCCCTTGTAACAGTCATTCCTGTTCTGGATGTTTTACTCTACTAATCACACATTCTCCCACCTAAGGCTCCCAATGACTCTGCGGGGTACACACTACAGTTCCTGAGTTACAGACTGGGGAGAGTCTCAGAGAGTGAGAGGAACCGATACATGGCAAGTCCCGTGAGGAGTGATTTGAATTTAGAGACATCTCTCTCCAAAGTCTATGTTCTCTGAACTCTGCTATGTTGCCTCTTCAACTATGGAAGATCTGACATCATTGCCAAAGAGCCTTGAAGTCTAAAACCACATTCTTCTCTTGAGTCCAAGTAGAAAGTTATTTAAAAAGTTGACTACGTGATAGAGTCAACAACTGGCAGTGAGCCACTTTCAAAAGAATACGGACAAATCTGAGAAAAGGGAGAAAAAAATCGCTTGAGTCAACACAGATTCTCTGTACTAAGAAAGAAATTAAAATAAAAATGAAGAAAATGTCCCATGTGTGGGGGAAAAAAAGGTCCTCTGTATGAGTAATATCAGATCGCATATAATAATGCTCTCAGACTTAGAGTTGAATTGGCATCAATGGATTCTTGAGGGGCTCACTTTCCTGAAAAATCAATGTGCATATTGCCTCTTCCTGTAGAAAAAAAAATGCTTAATCTGAAAGATGATTACCTGGAGCGCAGCCAGGGAGGTTAACAGTTTGTAGGAGCACAGGCTACATATTAGTCCTGCATTTTTATTGAGATCATTATTTTAGCCTCACTAATATTTTTCAAAATCTTTTTCCACCTCTTCCCTTTTTCTGAAAAGTATCAGAGCTCAACTTCTCCACTTTTACAATATGCTCTTCAGTTTAGCATATTATCTTTAATATCCAAAAAGTTGCAACCTAATCATAACAGAAAAATACCATCAGGTTGAGTTGAATGCATTGTATAAATAACTTCCAACAATCTCCAAGGATATTTAGTAGCTGAGAAGGCATGTCATTCATATATATACATATTTATCCCTAAAGTTTGCCCAAATGCAGGTCTCCTGAGGACAGTAACCATGAGTCTAATGGGCAAATCACCTTATTACATGCTCCACGTGGGAGGAACTCCATCCTGCAGAATTCCTCCCATCTGCTGTAGATGAGAAATAAGTCATCCCGGACACAATCTTGCTGTTCTGGTGGGAAAGTGGGTGGCAATTCCCTCTAGTGGAGAACGCCCTGAGCCCTTCTCCAATAAAAGGCTTTTATTGGGAATGGTATGTGTAGGTGTATTCATGCATAGCTCATCAATCAATGTCAAAAAGGCTATAGGCATACAAAAACAGGTATTGTCTATAGACAACAATTGGAGGAACACAGAGATCTGTCATAAGTCAGGGTCTGTTAGTCATGCTGATGCCAGAGGGTCTTTAAGATGTGTTTCATGAGATAGGGAATTTATTCCTTATGCCCTGAACTTAAACATCCAGTTTATATCAACAGAGCCATACAAAGCAAAGCAGAGCAGACTTCAAAGGATGAATTTACATTCTTTCTGAAGCCAGATTTACCCCCAGGAGCCATTCATTACAGTACAAAGCTGCAGCTGCCTCTGGCATTGTTTTCAGGCTGAGTCAGGTTGGGGGAGCAAAGCAGCCAAGAGATTAGGAGACCTTTAACAGATAGAATGAGGACTCAGGCTATGACAAAGCTGAGGGGTGAGGATCTTTCTGCCCCTTCTCTATAGTCCTCTAAGTCCTTCCCTCATGTTCTCTTTGGAACTGTGCCTGTCTTAGGTTGTTCCTCCCTTAAGGAATCTTACCCGTCATTGGCTAACCAGTCATCTGCCCAGGGCCAAGCAGGGGGAAGTGAGGGAGGCAGGTGCTGCACTCCTGCCAGGAGGATAGGTTCTGTCTCCTTAGTGGCTCATGGCCCCCAGGCCTTTTCACTCAGTCCTAGCCGTGGGACTCTTGTCCGTTAATGAGGCTACAGTCCCTGCAACCAGGCAGGATGGCTCCCAACACTTCACATTGCACTTGTTCATTAGCAACAATATATGAAAAGTAGAAAATACAAAGGTTTTAAGGTAACATTTATACGTTAGTCAAAAACTACAAAATCTAATATGAAAGACAGTTCTATTTTCCTCATTATCTAGGGTGACTATTCAAAAGACATTGGCCTTTTGCCCTCTCTTCATCTGCAGTTGATAGAGGCACTGCCTATGCAGGGGATAGCAGGATCAGTACACCAATTGTGCTGTCTCACCCAACTCTGGTTGCTCCGTGTCACAGACCACGTAGATGTGGAGGCGAGTTTCAGCTTTAGCTAAAGTCATCCACTTGCAGGCCCCTAGAATCAGTGCGTGTTCCAGTATGTTGCAGAGCCTTGTCCCCAACTATCTCTGCAAAGCTGTTATGAAGGATGAGATTTCAGGGAGGCCTTGGCACAGGGAGAAAAGACATTTAAAACTACTGTGGAAGAAGGGTAGAAATTCTTAAAGGATCAACTAAATTCACCAGTATCTGAAATTTCATTATACCCAATGGATGTTATTCCATTACCTTTATTTTGAACAAAACCAGGTGGCCAGAAACAAAAATGTGTTCATTAAAAACCCATTCTCTAGGCATATCTGTAAGCACTAAAAATACACACCTCCCAAAAAGACCCTAAACAAATAAAAATAATAAATAACCTACAAAAGTGAAGCAACCCAACATTGCCAAGACCATTTATTCTGATCTTCAGATACTCTAATGAAGCTGGAGTTCACAATGACTCCATCTGCAACTGATCATTCGCTCTCAACATCGGTGATATCACTACCAACAATGACTTAACTAGACCTTGACTGAACTTATGTTCATTTTAATGTGAAGGCCATCTCATCCAGCCGATCCTAACTGACAACTTTTTGGAGAGTTTGCTACGTTCACTTCAGTGCTTGATGTTTATTTGTCCATTTCATCCTCACAACAAGAACATCAGAACTGACCTCAAAGTGTTATTCTGCATCTAATGAATTGACATATGCAAAATGTTTACTTCCTGGCTTATGACAAGAATTTGAAAAGTGCTTACCATTTGGAAAATAGAATTATTACTCACATTTTACAGTTAGAGAGAACCCTTAAATTATAGCCCTTCCCAAACCCATGCTCTTGTCTACAATTTTGTGCTTAGTTCGAACTGTATGAAATCATAAATCAGATGCATAAGAGACAACACACATCTCTTCAATGTCCGACTCTCTTCCCACGCAATTCCACTCCCTTGATCCCATTTCACACTGACCTCCACTTCATACCTCGCTGACAGTATGTTTCTTTGCTTCAGTGACCTTTGGGCCCCTGGGCCTCTTTCTTACTTCTGGGACTTCCAGGAAAGCATACTGTATCTTATGTCTAATTGTTTCTCTCAAGGTCTATCTATTTTCTGAAGCCTTCAAGAGTTCATTCCATCTCTTTTCAATCTCTAACCTCCTGATATAATCCCTGACCTCCTAATATTCTTCATTATTTTTCTTTGTATTGAGAAGTATGCTTAGAAACTCATCTCTCCATCTTTCTATTGGATTCTTAGGAAGCAGCAACTTTACCCGAAGTCCCAGGTATTCTCTACAATGCCCCAATTTATTATAAACTGTCAGCTTCTAAGGATGCCTGCACCAGAAAGCTGCATCTCTGGACAGCACACTCCAAAGAATGATAAAATTAATTTAAAATTTTTATTTCTATATTCAAATTCCTAGACATTGCAAATATTGCACAATTGTGAATTGCAGTCCCAAGAGTCAAACTACTTCCTTTATCTCCATTTAACAGGTCCAAAGTTCAAAAGCAAAAGCATAGCTTCTATCCATTAATAAGTTCTGTGCTGGGTGTCTGAGAACTGAAGTAGAGTGTCCCACTGCACGAGGAGTGCACAGTGTTCGAATATAAATCACCGTGGTGTTTAGAAAGTACTGTGCCATGAATCGAACCCTTTATGAGTATAAGATATTTTACTTATGTTACATCAGAGCGACCGTGAAATATCACACACATTTTCAATATGAAGTTATGTAAAAACACCCTTACACTAGATTTACGCTAAGTGCATGTTACTATGACAGCCGTACATCCGAGAAAGATTTCTGCACTACAGCGTGAGTGTGGCAGATGAAGGACAGCCCTCGCTGTCCATCCTAAACCAAGTACTGATGAGACATCAGGCAAATGACCTCCATCTCCATTTTCTTATCTACAAAATGGGGGAAGGGGGTGTTGACATAATTCTGACTTGTTTCTAAAGTCTGTCAAAAATCCCAATATAGTCCATATTATTTTCAGAAGATGGGTGAAATATTATTCATAAGAATAATTTAATTTATTCATTATATTGTATATTTAATATTGATGGTGTTCATGTTTCATAATCGAGAATTAATGGTACAGAGCTACACTCCTGATAAAATTAAATTATACCAAATGCTACTCTACGCAGTTTTGTAACTTACCCTACTTAGGATGCTTCCATAATAAATATTTCTTTGATCTTTATAGAAAAAATAATCTTCATATTAAGAAAACTTTAGGGAAAAACTGACAGTATACAAATGTTGCACACAACTTTTCAAGTGGGTATTTTTCAGAAATTAACTATTTCTTTAAGTTAATTACAAAAATTAAATATACTTCAGAGAGGCGGGAGTGTTTTGTTCCAATATTAGGAGGTGAAATTTCCTGCCAAATTCTCTCTCTCCCCTTCATTTCTGTGTCTCTATTTTCTACTCTCCATTTAGAGATGCCACGTGAACCAGGAGACATATTGGAAAGCAAACACAAATAACAAATATATTACAATAAATCACACCCATTTTCCAAGCATGGAATTTGGCCCAGTTTTTATGAAGGGAATGTTTCTTTGTAATGATCTCTGCTCACAGCAGCTCTGCTTATCAATGGTTTTACAAAACATGCTCGAACAGGAGAGACATTCAACACTGAAGACCAGGATGCCAGGGGGGAATAATGACTTATTACTAAAAACTCATTTCGGATAATAGCAGAGATTTATTCAACCAGATGCTCCTGGGTTCTGACGCCTGACAGCCGTGCGAGACTGCAGACGTGGTATCTATCGCCTCCACCGTGGCTGCAGAAACAAGAGCTTTTCAACACATTTTTTTTCCTCCAAATAGATTTTTTTGCAATGAAAGGGACAATATCAGGGAAAGTGGAAATCAAATTATTTTTTGCTCTTCCCATGTAACCACTTTAAAACAGATTCAGAGGTTGTTTTGCTAAGGAATTCACTGGCAACACACAAGTAACTTCATTTTCAAGGTAGAACAAACAAGGATGGTAGGACTATACCCACACTGGCTACCTTTCTGGGTCTGTCCTGTTTTCTTCTCATCGCTGAGTTTTTGCTTGATATAAGTTCGGTGATTCCTGTTTAGGATACTTATTGTTTGGAAGGAAAACATGGTTTGAAAACGAAAGTCAGAACAAGGATTCAACTTACGGCATATCAGAAGGAAACCTTCATTTAGCTTCATTTGGCTGTTTTTCATTTTGGGTATTGACCTCCACTGTTAACTGACAGACTCTCAGAGCTAGAAAGAAAATGACACAATTACCTCACGTGCCTCTCTCCCCATTTTAAAGTCAAGAATTTTTTTTGTTTTATTAGTGAAATGCAAAATTCATTGCTGCACTGCGATCATTCAATATTTTCTATTATGAATATTTTTTATTCTATCTCTAATATTGCTATTTATTCCAAAGAACATTCTTTTCAGCAAAATAATCCTTAAAAGTGCATCGCGATTGGAAACTTTATTTTCAAATGTATTTGAGAGTAACACTGTCCAACTTTGAAGCCCTGGACTCGGGAACACATGTGCGTGTTTTTGTAGTTACCCAGTGAGTGACCTCAGCAGAGGTCACACCTCATCAAATTGATGGCGTTATGTGCTGTTCAGTGTCAGGCCTGCTGAATCAATTAGAAAAGACATAAACTGAAATATGGGCTGTATCTGGCTAGAATGAAAACTCAGATGTTCTGTCTGTTTTTAACTGTGGAATGTACCCTTGATCTTCAGCAACTTTGAGTGTTATGTTTTTTATGGCTCAAAAAGTATTCACAGGTGTGAGACTCCAGTTCATTATGCAAAGAGATTATTTCTTCAAATAATCTAATAAATAAAATACTTGGTTTATCGACTACATCTTATTGTTACCCCTGGGATATCGCATGATGAAGTAGCAAGACAGAAGTCTAGTCTTGTATGGTACAATGTTTAAAATTATGTATGTATATATATTTATTTATGTAGCTATCCACATTTGAATGTATGTTAATTTTAAGTCACACAACTGAAAATAAATATATTGTAATTTTAAATTTTTATTCAATGTCTCTAAACTAAACACAAAGTTTGCCAACATGTAAGCTTGCAAACCAAAAACAGGCAGACATAATAATCAGAAATGAGGAAGGGTTTTATTTCTCTATTTTTTTTCTGATATTTATTCTCTGGGATTCATTTAGAATAACAAAGTGAATTTTTGAACAGAACAGGGAACCATGAACAACCAAGTTCTGTGATCATTACCTCCATTGTGTAGGAAAAAAGTTTTAATAGAAATTTATGGGAAAATGTCATTGTTAATATAACGGACAGGTAAGAATGGGGAGAAGGAAGGTAAAACATAAGTTAACGCTGATCAAGTAAACTTTCATTTTGCATTTTATTCTACTGAATTTATTCAAGGCTATTCATGAATATGTATTTATTGGCCTTCTTAATTATTTTCCCAGTAATAACCGTCTTCAGACATACTGTTTGCTAAAATCTGCATTGCTCCAGAGCAAACTTTTTTTTTTTTTTAAGAAAACCAGAGAGAACCAAGATGGCGGCATAGGTAGACACACTGCGCCTCCTCGCACAACCAGAACTGACAGAAAATCCAACGGCAAGGAAGTCCGACACCAAGGAAATAAAAAATAAACATTCATCCAGACCGGTAGGAGGGGAGGAGACAGGCAGCTGGGGTGGAGAGGACTCGCATTGCCGTGGCGGGACCGAGACTGGAGGAGTGTGGGACAAACGGGGCAGGCAGTCTGACCACTGGCAGACCCTGCGGCCCCACATTTGCGCACAGGTAAACCTAGAGGGCCGGACTCAGAGTGGCGGAGAATGGGGCAGGCAGAGCAGCGGGTAGCACCCCGTGGCCCCACATTCGCGCACAGATAAACCAGACAAACGGCGGGGAGTGAAGCAGACCTCGCAACCCAGGCAAACCTCTGATTGAAAACGCCCGTGGGGGTTGGGGCGGCAGCGGGAGAGACTCCCAGCCTCACAGGAGAGGTTGTTGGAGAGACCCACAGGGGCCTAGGACGTGCACAAGCCCACCCACTCGGGAACCAGCACCAGAGGGGCCCAGTTTGATTGTGGGTAGCAGAGTGAAAGATTGAAATCCGGTGGAGGGGAGCGGACGCCATTGCTCCCTCTCAGCCCCTCCCCCATGTACAGGGTCACAGCGCAGCCACCAGCGTTACCCCGCCCCGGGGAACACCTAAGGCTCCGCCCCTTTAAGTAACAGACGCTCCAAGACAAAAAAAAAAAATGGCTCAAATGACAGAACACTTCAAAGCTCCAGAAAAAATACAACTAAGCGAGGAAGAGATAGCCAACCTATCAGATGCACAGTTCAAAACACTGGTTATCAAGACGCTCACAGAATTGGTTGAATCTGTTTGAAAACCAGATGAAAAAATGAAGTCTGCTAAGAGAAACAAAGGAAAATGTACAGGGAACCAATAGTGATGGGAAGGAAACTGGGATTCAAATCAATGGTGTGGACCAGAAGGAAGAAAGAAACATCCAACCAGAAAAGAAGGAAGAAACAAGAATTCGGAAAAATGAGAGGCCAAGGAACCTCCAGGACATCTTGAAACGTTCCAACATCCGAATTATAGGGGTGCCAGAAGGAGAAGAGGAAGAACAAAATATTGAAAACTTATTTGAACAAATAATGAAGGAGAACTTCCCTAACCTGGCAAAGGAAATAGACTTCCAGGAAGTCCAGGAAGCTCAGAGAGTCCCAAAGAAGCTGGACCCAAGGAGGAACACACCAAGGCACATCATAATTACATTCCCCAAGATGAAACAGAAGGAAAGAACCTTAGAAGCAGCAAGAGAAAAGGAGACAGTTACCTACGAAGGGGCTGGCAAGAAGTATTCCAAGTCATGAAAGGCAAGGGCCTACATCCAAGATTACTGTATCCAGCAAAGCTATCATTTAGAATGGAAGGGAAGATAAAGTGCTTCCCAGATAAGGTCAAGTTAAAGGAGTTCATCATCACCAAGCCCTTATTATATGAAATGTTAAAGGGAGTTACCTAAGAAAAAGAAGATAAAAAATAGGAACAGTAAAAATGACAGCAAACTCACAGTTATTAACGACCACACCTAAAACAAAAACAAGAGCAAACTAGGCAAACAACTAGAACAGGAACAGAACCATAGAAATGGAGATCACATGGAGGGTTGTCAATAGGGGAGTGAGAGGGGGAGAGGGGCAGAAAGGTACAGAGAATAAGTAGCATAGATGATAGGTGGAAAATAGACAGGGGGAGGGTAAGAATAGTGTAGGAAATGTAGAAGCCAAAGAACTTATAAGTATGACCATGGACATGAACTATAGGGGGTGAATGTGGGAGGGAGGGAGTAGGCAAGATGGAGTGGAGTGAGGGGAGTGGGAAAGGGGACAACTGTAATAGCATAATCAATAAATATATTTAAAATAAATAAATAAATAAAAGTTTTCGGAAAAAAAAGAAAACTACATTTAACTTAATGGGAATAATTAGAACCATGAGACTTCCAAGAAAATTTCAGAAAATCCATTTAAATCTTTGTGAATTTTAAAAATAAGAAATGCTGCTATGCAAAGATTATTGGGTCAATATTTATGTTTAAACACAGAGAAATAGAATTTTAAAATACACATATAATTATAATAGCCTATAGCACTTTACAGTTTTCCAAAATATTGTAATGTACTCCAACTTACTGGCTATCACAACAACCCTCTATCACAGGTAAATTAGTTATTATTATACACCCTGAGCACCCCCCTGTCCACCAAGCTCTCTCCTTGCTTTCAACCAGCGTTGGGTTTTGTTCTCTTACCTGACAACAAGAGAACCTGAGCTTCACCTGGAAGGGAAGTCAGAAGGAATTCATTTTATATGCATCTGTGTCCTACGTCATAGCTGAAACATCACAATCTAACCTCGATCCTTATTTACATATCTGAACACTAGCTTGTCCAGTTGTGGGGCAAGACAATTCACTGCGGGCAGGGACATGATATCATTTTGTTATGCTGTGTGAATATCACATATACTGTATACACCTGTAAATACAGTATATAGGTACCATATTTTGCCATGTATACACACTTTTTTGCAAATTTCTGAGGGAAAAATAAGCATGTGCATTATACAGGGGTAATACTAACTGCATATATATTTAAATGTTTTTAATTCTTTTATTTATGCTTGTGCGTTAAGTTTAGAAAGCAATAACGATATCCATATGCAAAATAATGCCCTGGAATAAGATATTCAATTTTGTTTCTAAATATAAATAAATAAATAAATAGAGTTAAAACATTAAAAGATTTTTCCCCCTGAAAGTTTGGGCCCAAAACGTGGGTGCATATTATACACAGCAAAATACAGCATTTACTTTTAAATCACAAATTTAAAGTGCAAAACAAGCAGCAGCAGAATTGGATGTGATGAGGAGCGTTTGTTCCCAGACCTGGAGAGACGTCCTTTGACTTTGGCATTTTACTCCTAATTGGGGGACAGAAGACACAAGAATTTTAATCCGAGGTTTCTCAGACCAGGCCTCACCTAAAGTGACAGATATTATCACTTATTCAAGTACCTTGACAATAAAGTTGTCAGTGGTCCAAAAGTGAGTTTAGAATTTAATCCTTTATCGGGAGACTAAAACTGAAATGAATATGAAGATGTTCAATATACCAACCATATCGATCACTGTAACTCTAAGGGCATTACTGCTGATTGTCCAGTGAGGAAAGGGACTGTCGCAGGCATCCCACCCCCCTCATCCTGAGGTTTCCTGGCCAACGGAAGGCTGGGACTCAAATATTTGTAGTATGTGGGTGACATCACCCCAAGTGTCAAGTCGTGCCTATTGGCTGACCTGAGAGATGAGATGCTTCCTGGAGGAAAATGAAACATGTTTGCCTTTAAATATCTGCTAATGTGTCTGGGACTGGGAGACGGGGAGCAGAAGATCCCCTTATTCACAGAGGCTAAAACCCCAGGAGAGAGTATTTTATAAAGGCTGAAGGAGGCAGCCCAGGATGCTGGATTCCATAAGGGGGCCTGAGCATCAGAGGAGAGGCCATCCCCTCCCAGCCGCAGGGGCAGCGGGATGGGCCCCGGGAGGAAGGAGCTGGAAGCAGAGATGGGTTTACCACGAAACAAATGAAGTTTCAGCTCCATGGGCCCTCCATGTGCTCAGAGTGTATAAAAAAGTAGTTGTATGGTTAGGACTTTTTGGAAATTTAGTAAACATAAGATATATTCCAAAGACTACCGACTCATTTCACCCAGTCTCTGCCTGGAGCCAGAGGGGTTGCAGGCACGTTTGGGATCCAGAAAAGCAGAAGTTGAATGGAGGATACATTTACATTGAGTTGAATTGGATCTATTTCTGTGGTTCTCAGTCATTTATGTATACGGTAAGGCCACTGCCAGCTGGGAGAGGCTTCCAGGAACATGTTATACTAAGTAGACATGCCTGGCTCCGTGACACAGACAGACAGGTCCAGACGTCAGATCGCGGTGTGAGCAAATCCTACCACACGTGGGACCATGGCATGTGGGTGGGGAAGCAGCGAGATGGGAAATGAGCAGAGTCGGAAGCGGAGCTGTGGAAAATTTTCCCAACTGTTACATAAGCTAAAATTGTGGGCAGAGAATTTCCTACACATTGGCACCTAGTCAAAATAATTGACTCCTGTCAAGAACGCACTTGATAAAGGAGTGTGCACAGTTATAAATGCACTATAGCAATGTTCTTGAATTTTAGAAGCCTAAAAATTGATGGTATCAAGAGTAAGTGGTAAAAATATCAATAAAAACAAATTTTAGTTAACCATCCCAAAAGAAGGACTGAATTATCTTTCTATACATTATTGAAAATACCTGACCTATAAAATCTTTCTTATACAAAAAAGGTGCTCAAAGAATATTCAGTGCACGAGTGGAAGGAAAAAAGCGTCATAGTGATATAGGGAAGTTGTGATATCCTCAGCATCAGTCAACTTTTCAAAATATGCCATGGTTTTCTAATTCTATATGAATAGTCTCTTTCATACCTAAATTTGTATTTATACTTTTATTTCCTTTTCTTAAAGAGTTTCTACAAATTTGTCTAAGTTTAGGCCATACAAAAGCTATATCTTCCCCAAGATGGTGTACTGATAGTAATTTTCCCTCATTTAAACCTGAGTCAGGATGCTGCTGAGCACCTGGGCCAGGTTGAGGGCCAGTAGCAGCAATCTCATCTGGTCCAGAGAGCGCCAAAGGGCACATCTGTACCCGACATATAAAGGGTGCTTTATGCTGCCCCAGGCATACACACCCTACCCACAGCCTTCCAGGCTCCCAAGAACGCAGGCTGCAGAATTCAAAGAGAGTGCATGAGAATCAAGAGTCAGTGGTGGAAGGAGAGAAAGTTGGTGCATTTCTCCCCAGCAGGTCTGCCTACCGGCCCTTCCACACCATCTCTGCTTCAGAGGCGGGCCTCTCTGGGCCCTCACTGGGTTCGCCTGCCTCTCTCGGGGACAATGGGCAGGAGATGGGGGAGGGAGAGTGCTGGCTTGCCGAGGGCGCTCTGCTCCTACGGATGAAGGACACGACTCCTGTGGGGGACTTTGGCCGCACAGCGCTGCCTCCAGGGCCATAACCTCCGTCTCCCTAGCATTTTGGTCTTAGGGCTCGTGACTGGAAGAGTTCCAAGCTTTTAAATTCTCCTGCATCCTGCTCACACTTTTGAAAATAGTTCTTTTAAATTAATACATGAAATGTATATTTTTTTTACTTCGATCACCTTATAACAAATTAAGTTTTTCATTTTCTCACCCATAGGCTTTCCCAGGTGAGGTTTTCATTTTTTTTTTCTATTTTCGTTTTTTTGTGGTACAATGTACAACATGACCGTCTCAACCACTTTTCAGGGTGCACCTCAGTGGCACTAAGCACACTCACAATGCTGTACAACCATCACCACCGTCCAACTCCAGCAACGCTTCATATTCTGCACAACTGCAGCTCCGCGCCTGTTACACAACAACTTCCCTTTCCCCCTGCCCCCAGTCCCTGGCAACCACCATTCTACTTCCTGTCTCTAAAAAGACAGCCCACAGAACGGCAGAAAGTACTTATAAATCACGTATCTGTTAAGGCATTAATATCCACAATATATGGAGAACTACTGAAGCTCACCAACAAAAACAAAGACAACCTGATTTGTTAAATAGCAGAAGGTTTGCGTAGACATTTCTTCAAAGAAGACAAATGGCCAATAAGCACATGGAAAGGTGTTCAACATCACTAATCATTATGGAAATGAACATCAAAACCACAATGAGATACACTTCACATTCATTAGGAAGGCCACTATTTTTTTAAAAAAAGCAAACAAAAAATAAAAAGCATGGGTAAAGACACAGAGAGATTGCAGCCCTAGTTTACTGTTGGCAGAAATGTAACACAGTGCAGCCACTGTAGAAAACAGTATGGCAGTTCCTAAGAAAATGAAAATAATTTACCATATGCTCTACCACATGGGAGACCGTTCTGCGTGGCGTGGGCCCAGCTCCCACCCGGAGAGGCCAGTGGAAAACGAGGTCTGGCGCACGGGACCCACACCCACAGACAGGTTCTCCCATGGGGAATCAGGCCTGCATTGTACCTAGGCCGCTATGAGACTTGCTTTTTGCTACAACCCCCTCACCCTGGATTGAGGCAGCAAAGGTTTATTGCATATATTTAAAGTAACTTCCTAAAATCTATGCTAAACCTTCCAAGGACCAGTGTAACCAGTTCAGTCACTTTTCCCTTTACATTTGCAGATATCCTTCTTTTTTGATGTGATTAGCAACATCCTCTCCTTTGTTTTCTGTAAAAGGTAACCACCTAAAGCAAACCTGTGCATAGTAAATGAGGACCATCCTCAATGTAATGTGCCCAGAAAAGCAATAAAAGCCTGTCAATGCAAGGTTCAAGGCACTCTTTTCTAGAGAGAGTGACCGTGCTGTCCCTTTTCCTCCACAGGACTCGGCAGTCCGTGTGAATCTGTCTTGTCTCACCCACAATACTGCAGGCCGGTGTCCACATCACTACCACACCCATTTCTACAAATATATCCAAAAGAATTGAAAGCAGGATGTCAAAAAGATATTTGTACACCCATGTTCAAAATAGCATTGTTCACAATAGCTAGAACAGAAGGAATTCATGTTTGTTGGCAGGTGAATGGATGAACAAAATGTAGTATGTACATATAAAGGAATATCGGTCAGCTTTAAATATTAAGTAAATGGTCTCAAAAGTATTTAAATCTCTCCCCACATTCTGAATGTGATATCCACTTTTTTACTGCCACTCAAGCTCATATGTGCACCAAAACCACTTAAGGGGCTTCAGGAAAACCCCTCTTTAAGATTAGGCGTCAGCCAAAAGGCTTTCAAATAATTTCAGACTTCTGCTTATTCAGCGAACTTGCTGATGTTCCCTCTGTGCTGTGGGGTCTGCTGCCAGAGACAGGAGCTGAGAGGGCTCAGGAGAGGCCACACAGGACCGCATTCCCTAGGTCAGAGAAGTGAGCACTGGGTTACCTGCAGAACCTCCTATGAGTATGCATGCCCCCCACTTTGGAGCCCCTGCCACTCTGCAGCAGAGCAGAACCCTGAGAATCAGTCAAGTGGGAACTGCTTATTATCATGTGTTCATTTACAGAAAAGACATTTTTCTCTTTCCTTTCCCCTTTTCCAAGTTCCGACACCCCAAAAATTCAAGGACTGTAAGCATAGAGTTGGCAGATAAAATACAGGATGCCCAGTTAAATTTGAATTTCAGAAAAGCAGCAATGGCAACAACAACAAAAAACCAGTGTAAGTACTCACCACACAATATTTGAGATATACTAAAAATAATCATTTATCTGAAAGTCAAATTTAAGCAAGTATCTTGCATTTTTGTTTTATTTTGTAAATCAGACAACCTAACGCAAAAGGAAGGAGATAGTGTCTCAGGATCGGAGGTCTGCCCCATCCCTACCCACAAACACAGTTTAGGGAAGGTCTGTGAGGGGAGGAGCAGAGAGAGGTTTAGGTCAGAAATGAGGCTGAAATTCTAAACTATCCTAGACCACAGTGGACTTCTGTCCATGAAAGGGGACAGAAGAATTCTAATCCATCATAAGTATCTTTCAAGGGCAACGAGAAAAAGTAAAACAGGTTCCTGTTTTGTGCCCCACCAACTTCAGGTTTGTTCAATAACACCATTAAATGCCCAGAGCTTGATAAAATGTCCAGATACGCTCCTGGGTTGTCACGAGTTCTTGAGGGGAGCATATCTATCTACACACAGACTAATAACACCGCTCCTAGGAATAGATGCAAAGAGTTTCTGGAATAAAGGCCGTGACATTCTCTGAGGACATGCAAGAGTTCTGGTGTGGATCCTGAGAGACCAGTGCCGGCTTAGGAAATATTGGAGAGCCGAGATGGTGATGAAAATGAGGCTGCTCCCCCCTCCTCATTAAAGCCCCCGTGCGGAGGCAAAGTGCTTGGCTGGAGGTTCAAGCAGAAAGAACACAAACACAGCCCGGATAGAGCTGACTGAGGATGCCGAGTCCTCTGTGGTCTCCAGGGACCTCCTGTGAAAGAGGGATGTCTAGAAAGTGATACTTAAACAACATCTCAGATACTTGATTTTTCCCCCAAAAAGACTGAATTTCTTCTTAAAGCAAGAAGGAAAACACTGCACAAAAATGGCCTGAGTCTTACGACCTGACGCCCCTCCCTGAAGGGTCTGGGCTGGCCATCAGAGGCAGGCTCATCTAACAGAATGGGCAGAAGAGCGTGCTGTGCAGCCCACTGGGGGAACCGGGAAGGCACAAAAACGCAGGGAGTTCTCAACCTGTCCCAGGTGAAGGACTTTGGGAGCCCTGGTTATAATAGGTTGGTGAGAGTCAAGTCTCCTGTTCTCCTGAAGTTAATGAAGCTAATTTGGGGAGAGGAGGAAAGGGAGGGCAAAGTCTTTGAAGACAGAAAGAGAGAAAAGACAAGAAGTCATTTACAGGCATGAAGATCCTTGAAAGGGTTGGAACTGGAACAGATGAGTACGGCCTGGAATTGTCCAGAGATGACTTCCAAGGTCGGAGACTCCGTCAATCAGACAGGCCGACCCTGCTTCCTTGAGAAGTTGCTCAGGTAGCAGATGCCCACTTGGCAGATCTTCTAGTCACGAACTGATAGGATTCTACCCAAAAGTGAAAAGTCACAGAAGATACCCAACTTGTAAGGTCAGAGAGAGAATGGCCTGCACGGGGCTGTCAGAGATGCCCTTTCTGAGAAGGCAAACGCTTATGAAGAGGAGTCAGCCTTGCAAACAGTGAAGGGGAAGGGCGCCCCAGCTGGGTGGAACAGCAGTGGTGTGGCTTCAGGGTGGAAGGGAGCTCGGCAGGTTTGAGGTGCTGAATAGAAACCCATTCAGCTGGAGCACAGTGAGAGAGCAGATGGCTCAGAGAAGGCAGGGAGCTGACTCATAAGTTGAACAGGAAAATGAATAAGTAAGTGAATAACCGTGTGATGGCTATGAAGGATGTTTGCACTCCACTTACTGGCCAGATATGTGAAGAAAGGATCCTCCAAGTACAAAGTGAGTAGTATGGCTGTTTGACACAGGAAAGAAAAGCAAACTGAATTACTGGAACCCAGAAAAGATAGGAATTTCAAGTCTTGGGGAAAGTCAACATGACTATGAGAAGTAGAGACGGGGCTCCGGAAAGAGAAATCCATTTTTTCCCAAGCTCCAAGGAAGCTGAAGCAACAGAAATTCCCCCAACAGCCCACTTATCTGGAAAGCATCAAGGCAAAGAAAAACCCCCTTATTTCTGTCCATGAAACTGCAAGAACATCACTCAAAATGGGCATTCAGGGGCATCCTGTGTGCTTTCAGATTTTCTTACCCAGCAAAGAACCACTCCAGGATGACGGGGGTTTTGAGATGACGGTCATTCCCACAATTAGTACACATGACTCAGTCAGAAGCGAAAAGAATTATATGAATACCTATGACCACAACTGGCAATTTTTTGAAACTAAGCAGAATTTAGTCCTCAGGAAAAGAGATCTTTAAATCATAAAATTTTGGAACTGAAAGACAGCTTGGAGTACAGGCCATCCATCTCTCCACTTCACAAATTGGGAAAATGAAGCGAAGATAGAATGATTTAAGGAAAGCTGTACCAGGGCCCATGGCTACTAGTTCAGTGCACGTTTCCCTTTGTTCTTCCTTTTACCCCCAACTTTAGTGTGAACACAACTCCTCGGACCTCTGCAGAGTGTAGTGTCCAAGCACAGCCTTTCCATTCATGAACTGAATGAATGTAATGGAATTTTCCCTCTATTTCTTTCTTGCAAGAGAAAACTTTGCAGGGTTTAGCATCTCCTTGTTTGAGACTACGTCACAGTGTGCGGGGTGACGCCCTGTGAATGAGGAACCTCGGGATCGGAGTAGACAGGTGAAGGCTCAGGCTCAGAGACGTGGGTCCACAAAAATTCTTTGCCGAGAAAATATACTTCAGAGAAAGTAATTATTCATTTTGAGTGACCTTTTCATTTCAAGGACAAACATTCACTTTTATAGTATTAGTAGTAAAAGAAAAGACATTTTTATAATATAAATTATCAAAAAGAGGGCAATAATTCAGGAATAATTACTCAAATGAATAATTCCAGAGTTTGGGACCATGTAAATTTTAGGTGTCAAAATTTCCAAGCAAGTATTTAAAATCCTATATCTCAATGTATGTTTAATATCTTTGGAAATAATCAACTCTTGTGTTTCAATTGTTTTTATTCCACAATCAGGAAAACAATTTCTTACGTAAAGGCAAAATTTTAAAAAGTAATGTACCAACCACTGATTTAGAATATGTGATCTTAAAAAAATGATTATCTCTCCGATTCTTCCTAATCCATTCTAACCTATAGTTCCTTATGCAACAAAATGATGTGGTAGGCAGAGTACCCCCCACCAAGAGATGCCTACGTTCTAATCCCCAGAACCTGGGACTCTGTCAGATTAGATGGTAAATGGGAATTCAGTGTGCAGATAAAATTATAGTTCTTAATCAGCTGACTTTAAAACAGGGAAATGCCCCTGTGTTATCCAGATAAGCCCAATTCATCACAAGGTTCCTTAACTGTAGAGTCAGCGTCAGAATTACGTGGTATGAGAATGGCTGCAAGGGCCGTGGCTGGAGATGGGGGGGCCCAGAGCCAAGTCATGTGTCTCTTCTAGAAGCTGGAAGAGACAAGAAAAACACTGCTTCCTAGAGCCTCCACAAAGAAGTGTGGCCCAGCCCTCATCTAGATGTCAGCCCAGTAAGATGCATTTTGGACTTCTAACCTCCAGAAGTCCAATGTAAGATGATACATTTCTATTGTTTCAAGATACCAAGTAAGGTAATTTGTTACAGTAGTCATACAAAACTAATATGCATGACGAGGGAATATAAAATCACCCAGGTTTGCAAACAATATTAAGTAAGTTGGAGTGAAGGAAAATAATTGAATTTGGAAATTAACTTTTCAACAATTTTGTGCCACGGTTTCCAAAAGAAAGTCAACAAAACAAATTTAGATTCTAAAAGAACATGAGAGAAGCAGTTTTGTATGCCAAAATATACACGGAACTCATATAACTCAATAGCAGAAAGAAAACAATCTGATTAAAATATGGGCACAGAAAATGATAAAACATTTTCCTAAAGAAGACCTACAAATAGTCAACAGGTACCTGAAAAGTCATTTAACTTTACTAATCATCATGGAAATGAAAATCAAAACCATACTGAGATTACCTCACGTCTATTAAATGGTTATCTTCAAATAGATAAGAGATAACTTTTGGTGAGGAAATGAAGAAATGAGATCCCTTGTGTAATGTCGGTGAGAATATATATTGGTGCAGCCACTATGGAAAACAGTATGGAGGTTCCTCAAAAAACTAAAAAATAGAGCTACTATGTATTCCAGCAATCCCACTTTAGTACATACCCAAAGAGAATGAAATCGGGGTGTTGAAGAAATATCTGAACTCCTATGTTTATTGCAGCATCATCCACAATAACCAAGATATGGAAACAACCTAAGTATCCACCTATGAATTAATGGGTACAGGAGATGTTGGTTATATACACAGAGTATTTTTCAGCCATGTGAAAGAAAGAAATTCTGCCATCTGTGACAACATGGATAAACCTGAAGGGCATCATGCTAAGCGAAATAAGCAAGACAGAAAAAGACAGAAAGTTGTATGATCTTACCTACGGGTGGAATCTACAAAAGTGGAACTCACAGAGACATGGAGTAGGGGTTGCTGAGGGGCGGGGGGATGATGTTGGCCAAAGTTCACCAACCTCCAGCTATAAGATAATAAGTTCTGGGACCTAATGCACAGCATGGTGATAATAATTAGCAATACTGCATTGTATATTTGGAAGCTTTTAAGAGAGATCTTAAACATTTTCACTACACAAACAAAAATGGTAGTTATGTAAGATGACAGATGTGTTAACCAATGCTACACTGGTAAACCATTTGGCAGTATGTAAGTGTATCAAATCAACACGTTGTACACTTTAAACTTACACAATGTACATGAAGTCTGTCTCAATAGAGCTGGGGAAAAGTAGCATTGTTGTTCGTGTATTACAAGTGAAAAAACCAAAGCAGAAAGAGACTAAATAATGTGCCCAAGGTCACTGACCTAGTGAGTGGTAGGTCTGTGTTTTGAACTCAGTAATCTGGCTGCCAAGTCTGTGCTCTTAACCACTGTGACCCTTTCTAAAGAATTAGGGTAATGGAAATCGAAAAACAAAAACATTTTGGGAAAATTCTTCAGGTTGTGTGCTTATGATTTGTGCCTATTTCTGGGTCAAAGTATGTTATATTTCAATTCAAATTTTTTATTGAAAAATCTAGTAGGAAAAAAAGAGCTATGGGAATTTTCACGGTGCTGGGTACAAGAAGGACACAAAACCAGGGCTACTAGCACCGGAAACGATTAGGGAACAACAGACAGTGGAAGAGGCAGGTTGCAGGGACAAAGGAGATCTCTTAGTTAGAATAGCATGTTCTTAACCAGAAAAACCTTTGTCGAGATTGAAAGACCACATAGATGGGAAAACAGGAGAGATGGGAACTCGTACGCAGAGGAAGACACGCTCCAGGGCAAAAGTCCGTGTGACCTGACAACGGATGAATCTCAACTACATATTGGGGTCCAGAGGGGGGCTGGCAAACGAGGCCCACGGGCGAAGTCACCCCGCGGCTTCAGCGGGACACAGAGCTGCCCATCACTTGTGTGTGTCAGGAGGTTCAGACAGGAGCTGTGCAGCCCACAGAGCGAGAAAAATGGGCCGTCTGGCTCTTGACAGAAAAAGTTTGGTGACTCTTGGTCTAAAATAACAAGTTAAAAATTTGCATAATCCATGTTGTTTAATAAAATTCTGTGAAATGAGATCCATCTAACTGTTTTAAGTGTCTTTTAAAAAGCCACTGCTGCTGACTTGTCTTCTCTAGTTTCCCTACTTCCTTGTGTGAATGCACACGTGTGTGCTTAGCGGTACATGCACTCCACAAGTCAAGATCACTTACCGGTAAATTAGAAATCGGAGGTGTAAATATAACATGCTTTAAATAAAATGGAGATTAATTAGGAATTGAAATGCATTAACATTACCTGAATGGCCAATTAAATAACTAATTACCTTGAAAAATTAATTGCCTGCTTCAGTATAAGACCACACCCCACCACACAGCCTTTCTCAGCTCACACAGGGGTTGCATGTCTCCTAGACTTCGAAAGCCATTTGGCGTTCACATTTAATGGCCGGAAGAGCCAGAAACATTTTTTAAGTGTTCCATTATGTATTCAGTATACAAGTATACAATGGGTGACAATTTTGTGCCAGAAGCTATCTGAGCACTTAGAAACATAGTGAAAAAAGATGGTCCCTAACCTCAAAAAGCGAATCTCCCTCCCGCCCTCCCTCCCCCCTCAGGTTTTTGGTCTCGTTCTAAAAGCTACACATCCCTATGGCATTCGTTTTTACCTCTGTGATGGAATGGACAGAGAGAGGTTCCAAATGATACTGAAGGAGGGCAGCCTGGGCTGTGAAACATTTGTCTGGGCTCCCTGGCTGTACCCTGACTGGCTCTCACAATGGTCCGGAGGACAGAGGTTAGAATAGCAGGGGCAAATTTGTTCTGCATTACTGACTATCACCAACTTTCGATTCCACCAGGCGACTGGAAAATTTCCTGCACCAGGGAAATAGAGATGAAAGGTGGATTTGGGTTAGTCTGAGGGGGAATCTAGCACTGTGCAGAAAGTCTGGGACCCGAAGCAATAGATAACGAGAGAGGTCTGTACACCAGGAACGTCTGGCCAAAGGGAGGGGCTTCGGAGTAACACCTGATATTAAAGTTTAGTTGGTCTCTTGTTCTGTACTCTAATGAACTTGCATCGTTTCTAGATTTTCAGTTACTCAATGATTCTTTGGGCAAATGATGGAGAAATGTCAACACTCAGGGTAAAGCCCTGAGAACAAGAAAGGAGCGGGTGGAACGTGATGAGAAGTGGCTGGCAGAACACAGCTGGAGTTGGAGGTGCGGCGGCCGTCCCCTAGGAGATGGCACGGGCCAGCAGGCCGGAAACCGTGGACACTAGAAATTACCTGAACTCTCGGTGTGTAGGATAGGGTCTTCAGTTGTTTTAGGTGGAAATAAAAGAAAAGTACTCAAGAAGTCTTGGGGACGTGAAAACTTTCCACTTACTGTTATGAATCTGATTTTTCCCTACGTTATACTTACTTAAATCACACTGACCTCCCCCAGCGAAATGCAAGCGCACGTGGTATTTATCTTATATTTCTCCCGTACCAAGCTCAGTGTGCCCTGGGCAAGGGGCTCATTAAATTAAGGAGGAAAAGGATTTCAGGAGCAGCAGGCAGACTCCATAAAAACGCTCTCTGTTTCAGTGTTAGAAGCAGTATAGAATTGGCTGAGGGCTACATAAAGCACTTCCTTCCGTCTAGTTGGGTTTCCCCCGCTGGAAGTAGTCTCCCTCTGGTGAGGGCTCGGGAAGGTGGCAAGCGTGGCAGCGAGGAGGTGCCGAACAGTTGTGAACAGAGTTGAAAACGGAAAGTATTTTTTCCATAGAAAAACCTCAAGCTGGGAGGAAAAAATATTAAAGGAGGAAATATATTTGCCTTTTTAAATAAAGAGAAAATAGGTATCGGAATGCTAATTTGACTTATTTTATGGATCATATATGATAGGCACCAGAGATTTCTAAACAAGGTTGTATAATAAAATTACTGAAAATAGATTTGTACGTTTGCTGACAATATGTGCTCAAGTTCGAACCCTGGAGATTCTGCTGTCCTTGGTCTGAGTAGAACTCTGAAATCTATATATTTTCTCCATTTCCCACAACACATTAAGAACCTACTCCCATTAGTCTTTTTAACCCCAACACTGGCATGCATACTGAATTAATTAATAATGTGTTCACCATGTAATACCTGTCCCTTGACTTCATAAATTCAAAACTTATCAATAAAAAGTTTAATCTATTTTTTACCTTCTTTCCCTTAGATGAATCCTCACAGAGTATTATATATAATTAATACACTCCTCATCTTGCCCAATAAGCAGAAAACTTAAGGAATGGCTAAAATAAGGTTCTCAGATCAGAAAAAAATCAGTAGCAGAAAAAGAAAGAGTACTGAATAAACTTTTATTATGTCATTAATGGACATGATAATATTAGTAACAGTATCACACAGTGTAAAATCCTTTTTTTTTTTTTTAACTTAAAGGTAACGATGCCAATAAGAGGCACATAAGTATGTGGTTCCGGTTCAGATGCTGACTTCACAAAGGCTGCTTCAGGACTTCCATTCATCACCTGTACATGAGATTCTGAGTTGGGGCATCATCTTTGTTTAGCAATTTAAACTGAGGTGGTACTAGACATTTTTAAAGAAAACTAAGAATAGGAAAATTGTTGGCAAAGATCACTCTCTGATAGGTGATAGCAGAAAAGTTTGGAGTCCACACAGTGCCCATAAATGGTAGACACAGAACTTCAATGATTTGAAAACTATTGAAGGGGGAAAAGTCAGTTTCTCCCCACTGGGGGTGGTGGGGGGGCGGGGAGCACAGTCCTGGGATAGGTCTACTCACACTACACCAAAGATTTCAAAATTATCCATACATTACCTGCCTTATTTCCTTATTTTCAAGATGTATAGTCTTAGTTTTCATTCACACACACACCCCTTCCTGAAAGAGAATGCATTTTAGGATTGATGAGTACATTGCACGTAGTTTATTTTATTTTCCATGAGAAGTATTAATAAATCAAAGGTATATTTTGCAACTGGTGGCACATGAGCATTGAGAAAATACTGCATTCAGGCCCCAAGTTTGGCTAATGCTTGGCTTTTCCACTTCCTTGAGACTGTGTCACACTGATGCTGGGATTCCAGTTCTAGAGACACAGGAAATCCCATGGAAGCCAAGAGAAGGCCTTGAGGGAAAGTCAGGATGACATCCACTGGGCGCTTAGACCAGATGCAATTAATTTAACAAGTTCTCGGACAAATGAAGGGTCACAACCGGCCCATTACCTC
Organism: Desmodus rotundus; assembly: GCF_022682495.2. Taxonomy (NCBI): domain Eukaryota; kingdom Metazoa; phylum Chordata; class Mammalia; order Chiroptera; family Phyllostomidae; genus Desmodus; species Desmodus rotundus. The sequence goes on from NC_071395.1 coordinate 11,351,820, forward strand.
GTTTAGTTCCCACACAGTCAGAAGGGTACTGCCCTGTCCTTGCTAGCTAGATTAACAAAAACTGGCCAAGCCCAGAAAAGTAATAAAAGTTAAAAGAAGAGAATTCAAACAGCTCTTACTTTAACCAAGGTAGGGCCCATATTCACATTTTCCAGAGAAAGAAAATAATTATTTTGTTGGCATGCTAGAATCTACTCTTATGGACTCCCTACAACGGATTGCTAAATTTTCAGGAATTTTATGAGGTGGCTGTTAACATTTCCGTAGCATAAAATTGGTCTTAGTGAAGGCCCAGAAATCAGCAAATGCTTTGCTTCCCCCCGAGGGCCAATTTCCCTGCACAACGCATGCGAAACATGTTATATAGAATGTTTGCATTTTACAAAAACTTTAGAAATACCTCTTTTATTGAAAAACATTTGCCTTAGGACAGCTGTTTCTCTTTTTAAAAATTTATTAATTTTTTAATGTTTCCAGTTTTAGAAATTATCTATAATACAGAAAAAAACTCTACTGATGGGACAGAATTATCCTTAAGAGCAATGTTTTAGATTAAAGACAAGTGGACATAAGTGTGGTCTACAGCTTCATAAATCAATGTCATTTAAAAATACTTATCACTGTGTCTGAAGACATGTGAAGTCTTCTTACGCTAAACCAAATAAAACCCACAGACCTAAATTAAAATTAGATTGTACACACATACACACACACACATACACACACACACTGACATGGGCCACGCTGTTCCAAACCAAATGCAGCGATTACGGTCCACAGAGGAGACACCCCTTTGGGCGCCTTACATCTTCAGGGAAGACCGTGGGCCCCCAGCAGGCATGCCCCATCTGAACACGTCTCCCTATAGAGACCACGAGGTGCAAGAGAATGCTCCCTCTCGGTGGAAATCTGACTGCCCGCTCCAAGGAAAACATAGGCCTCTTTGCATCCTGAATTTGGATTAAAAAAGGAAACGCCTGACTTTATCTGAGATTCCTGTACTTTTTGTGTATGAAGGCTGAGAAAAAAATTGTAAAGATGTTTTAAACCAAGACATCTTAAAACATTAAGTCCAAATACGAACTAAATAAATAGGTCATGAATATCACAGTTTATTTTCATAGATATTGACAAATATTTCTTGGGAGCCTAATAGTATTCATATTATCATTTCTCATAATTAAAAGTTGACCTGGCGAAGTGATGAATCTCCCTTACAGAAGAATTCAGAAGAATTTGAGTAGATATTTCCTTCTCAAGGAGGGGGAGCTAAAGTCCCTATTCTTCAGTGTGGGCTGTACTTACTAACTTTCTTCCAAAGAGTAGAGTATGGAAAAGGGAGAGGGAGAAAGAGTAACTTCACAGCAAAGAAACCTGGCCACGCTGGCTCAGCCAGGTGACCAGGGTTAACGTCACCAGTGATGAATGGTGTTGATGGAAAGTGGACTCGGTATCACGGGATGACAACGGCACTTCATCTCTGCACTCTCCCTCCACAAACATAACCCTAGTCTAATCGTGGGGAAAACCGCAGACAAATACAGGCAGAGGAACAGTGAACAAAGTATCTGACAAGTGCCCCTCCAAACTGTCAGGTCCTCAAAAACCTGGGAAGTCAGAGACACTGTCATACAGGAAGCTAAGGAAGCTTGACGGCTAAACATGATGTGTACCCTGAGACAGAAGGAGGACATTAGGGGAAAATGAGCAAAGTTCAAACAAAGTGTGGAGTTCAGTTAGTAGCCATGTACTATGGGGAAGGGGTCAATTGTATGGTAATGGAGAGTAACTAGACTCGGGGAAGTGATACTTTGTAATGTATACAGATGTCGAATTATCATGTTGTACACTTACATATAATTATTTTAAAACCTCAATAGGGAAAAAATAAACAAACAAAAATAATATACTAATGTTGGCCCTCTGGCCGTGACAACCGTACCATAGTAATGGGAGATGTGAACAGTAGGTGAATAGACAGGAGCTCTCTGTACTACTTTTGCAACCCTTACGCAAGTCTAAAACTACTCAAAAATAAAGTTTTAAAATATATTCGACCTCCTAGACAACATGCAAAAGAATATACTCCCATTCCTGGCCAAGCACACTTACCACCCCAACAACTAAAATGATGTAAAATGCAGCCCTAGGTCTTCAAACTGGAACCACCATGGGTCGTGGCTCACCTTGGATGAATGGTGATGACTCTACTGGCTACGCCTAAAAGAGAGGCTGCAAAGGATAATTACCTGGATGAAAGATACTGGTTTTTCTAATTTCAAGGATGGATAGGAGCTTCAAAATCTCAGCTGAGCCCTGAAGCCACAGAGAAGCTTTCTTTCTTATGTATGAGAAAAGGCTCAATATGAATTTTTGTCACTTGAGGTGAAAATCAAGAAGGGGTTACTTTGGAGATGTTGGGAATAAGCCCAAAAGAGGGGAGCTCTGGGAGCAGTAAACCACAGGAAAGCAATTTCTGGGGTCCTTGGGGGTCCAGGGGCAGAAAGCTTGTCTGCTCAGTGGCATGTGACTGAGTTCTCAGTCATGCTGATTCCTGACTGAGGGAGACCGAGACCCAAAGGCACTGCAGTCCCGCAGAGGCCTACAGGATTTGTAGGCCTGAGGTTCGCAGGGGTTTATGGTTGTTGATCAAATCTCTCACTCTAAAACCCATATCAAAAATGTTTGCAAGTTAGGATATATTTTCCCCACGTGGGACAAGCCGGTGAGCTTTTATCCTCTCAATATAAATTTGCGATCTGTGTCACTGAGATATTGAAAGGAAGGAACCAGGTATAATTCTTAATGTGAGAGAAGCCCAAACAAGGAAATGAGGACTGTAGGAAGCCGCATGATGTGGACTCAATTCCATTTTTGCTGTGATTATTTTGTACCTTTTGACATATCTACACGAATATGGCACAAAGAAGAAAGGAAAGAAATAAATTTTGGGTTGAATATGAGATCTGTCCTTCTGAAAAAGAACCAAAAAGAGACACACACCTCAGGTAATATAAAAACTATATATATTCTATAGGGCCCTGGTCACTTGCTGCTTTTCTGTATGATTGCCTTCCCTGGTGTAATAATTTATTGCCTATTAGTTCACTATTTCCCAGGCCCACTTCTCTCTCTTTGGCTGCATGGGTGACTCCATCAGTGGTAATGAACTATATCGTGAGTAATCACCCCGTCAAGACCCATCTACCTTAAACCCCAAAGCCTCGAAACCTTCTCAGCACTCAGTCCTGCAAAGACTAAAAGACCAATGACCTGCAAAAACAGAGATCTGAGAACCTCTGGAGAGATTAGGTTTAAGCTTAATAGTGAGTCATTAATAAATAAGATGCAGGATAATTATCAATATGAACCACACTTAATAATTAATACCTTGCAAACAAAATAGAAATGAAATAGTGAGTGGAGTTAGACAGAGGTTATATTCAGTTCCCCTTGAGAATCCAGCTTTGAAGGGGAAATCACAAATGGTTTAAAATTATGAGAGAGCTTTTCCCCCTAACTGTCCGTAGTGAGCCACTTAGCAAATAGGATTCTTAACACTCACCCCTCTAAGCTCCACAAGCTTTACTCATGCTTGTTCTAAAAGCACAGCTCCTCCCACTTAATTACAACTTTTCACCTTTTTTTTTTGAAGTATCAAAAGGTTTCGGTGGAAGTGTGTGATTTATAAAAATGAGTGGCAAAAGTTGTTAAATATAGCCTCTTTCGTATGTCATGCTAATTATCTAGGATTCTTAGGCTAGAATTTGTTGGCAGAAACCTCCAGTTTTTGCTGACAATCCCAATTTTGGATGACCTGTACTTTGTTGAGTAGGGGAAGGGAGCTAATAATTACTGAGCGTTCACCAATGCAGATGGACTGTCTATGGGTTATCTCCTGTAATTCTCTAAGGCTATGAGTTCAGGCTAATTAACGTCAATGAATAGTCCAGAGCTTCAGGCCAACAGAGGTCAGCCACTTACCCAAGAGCAAAAGTAGTGGAGTGGGAATTTTGCTCCTGATCTTTCCAGTCCCTAAGCCTGTCATTTTTCAGTTCTGGGTCCAGACTATATCTGTAAGTACAATACGAAGGTCTTCTTGATAACTTCAGAAATGACCTTATCTAAACTAATGTTATGGTTATTTACTGAACATTTTATTAATGCCCCCTAATAGTAGTTTGTCACCACTTGGGAGAACAAAGAATAATAGCACCTTTCCAGGTACTGAATCAGAAAGGAGTCCAGTCATTGTCCAATGCAGAAGGGAGGGAAACCGGCTTCCACCGTCACTGAAAACAACTAATAAATTTAGTGGTAGCAGCAGCCCCTCCCAGGGGCACCAGCCACTCAGCTCTACCCAGATGTTGAGGGGGACGGTTACAATTTCATTCCATAGTTTTTAGCCTAGCACAAACAATTTTAACCCTCATTATGAAATATGTCACCTTAGGCTAGAGTAAAATAAGCGGTGCCTCCAGCTATGTAATGTGTTTCTTTTTTTCTTTTCTGTCTTTTTTTTCACTCTCCTGGGCTTGAAGACCAGACACCAACGAGGATCTGGGGTTTTCTCAGCAACAGAGTGCTCGTTGAGACAGGAACCGACACCTGTATTGTCTCCCTTTCAGAGCTGCCCATTGCGCTTCCTCCCACAGGGCGTCTCCCAGGCTGGGGGCGGGGGGACTGTGGGGGCAGTAGGTACTCCATGCTTTTGAAATGGAATAAACATGTGTTTGTATTTGAGAGTCTGTCAAAAATACTCATCAGATTCTGTTCCCATTGCCAAAATCATACAAACTGTACTGAAAACACATTTTGAAGGGAATAATGACAATAATAATAGTAATAGTTCAAAGATAGTCTAGCTTTAAAAAATGTTAATACTTAAACAAGTATTAGAAAAGGAACCCAGTACGTATCACAGTCCACGGCTTCTCTCTGGCTGAGTTGAACAATACAAGGAAGTCAACAGTTTTAGAAATTTCCTTGCCGTAAGGGTCAGACAGGCAGTTAACGTCATCTGCTATGACCAAAGGGAAAATGAAAGGCACAAAATGAACATAGGAACTATTAACTTGGCATAAACTTGCCCCCCAAAAGTCATCTATTCAAACCGAAGTAATCCCAGACCCCTTGTGCCTGCCATCTCCTGGAACAATAGCTGCAAAATAGCGAAATCGCCTGATTTCAGCACACGCACTCCCTGCACTGGGATGGATTGAACTCCGGCCATCTTTCAAAGCACAATCAATGCATTTCCTTCCTGAAACCATTGGCTCTAACTCTGGACCTTTTTTTCCATTTCCTAAACTCTATTAAGTTTAGGGTTGTGCCAAACAAATTAGCATATAGCACAAGTTTATATTCCATTGTAAGGTGACACAAATATCTTCAAATATTCTCATCTCATTCACAGCAAACTGAGCCTCTTGAATGCAGAAATTGCTCCTATGTTTCACCACTGTAGCTAGCAACGAGTTGGGTACATATGACATCCGATAAACACTCAAGGACTGAGTGTTGCTCCTCTAGTTTTCTATGTAATGATCTGCTTTTTTGGCTTGTTTCCATCTCTCATTATTTTGTTGAACGTTATTTCTTTTTGATTTATTTTCTGACCCTGACACGCAAATGGTTTTTCCCTTCCTTTTGATGAAATCAAATGCTACACCTTCTAAAAATCTATTCTTAAATCCTACCTCTTCCAGGAAGTGTCGCTGATGCCCTGAATGTGATTTTTCCTTTAGCGGCTGTAATTTAAATGATGCTATCATGTTCTTAAACCCCGATTACTTCATGCTATTCTTCAGTGTTTTCCATTGTACATCTTATTTCTCCAAGTAGACAGTAAGACCCCTTAGCTCAGAAGACATACCCTCTACATCCTGTATATCCTCCTCAAAAATAAGTACATGAAATATAGATTGGTCTGGTTTTGAATTTATATGCTCTGTCACATTTTATAGTTTCCTCTGTCCTCAATTAGCTGATCTATCATATACTTCCCCCCCCAAAGAGTGATTGCATTTTACTTTATAACTTAGCCATACAGGGATTTTATTAATAGCTCAGACTATTTAACATGTGCCGGCCATTTATTTCTCTTGGATTTTCAGTAAGGTGTTCTTAAGCAGCTCCCAATCCTGAAGATTTTCAAAGCTTCTTTTACACTTCTCACTTCAGTTTTTCCTAATATTTGGCCACAGTTCCCTTTTCTAAAATTAAGTAACCAAATAATGGACTTTTCCCCCATCATAGCCAGCATATTTGGATGCATTGAATTATGCTTTGATAATTACAGTGAAGGCATTCACCATGCATCACTGTATCATTTCCTTTCTGCTCCCTATGCTCACTCACTGCATTTGTCCTCGAGGGTCTGAAAGACTTGTCTCTTGGTGGTCCTCTCACTAAATCACTGAATCACAGAAGAGCGCTCATTTTAAATAAAGTTGCATTCTCTCCCATTTTACAACTCTATACATTATTACAGTGAATATATTTTTATTGTTAAATTAACAGTGTGATTAAAGCATTAACTATTTTGAACTTCCTAAAAACTATTAAAATTTAGGTAATAGCTACAAGTTTTGTTTTATTTTAAAGAGGTCTCTAAAAGAAGCGCATTAGTCAAAAATATTTAATGTTCAAATTGTAAAGCCAATCAATCCACCAGTTGCTTGAACATAAAATTTAAAAAAAAAGAATTAAGCAAAAAATATTTAATGTTCAAGTCTAAAGCAAAGGAAAATAGTGTAGAAAATGAAATAGGGACAGATTTATACTCTTACTATTATCTGCCTTAGGAATATCAGCGTTTAATATTTTAAGATTTGCAATAAGGAATTTGGATGATAAATACATGCACATAATTGTCAGTTACTTAATCTAGACAACTGAACTTTCATTTCTTAAATAAAAACCTGATTATAAAAAACACCTCTTCCAATTGCTTTATTGGTTAAAGCAATGTATTCTTCTACTGTCAGTATCAGTGATTTATGGATTGATGAGCTTCTCACCGGAGTAACAGGGCTTGGTCTATAGATAATACGTGCTTTCCTCAAAGTAACTGTCACTCAAAAAGAGAAAAGTATGAAGTTATTTTTCAAAAATAGGAAATAGAGAATTTTGAAAAACAGAAGATAATGTTAAGAATAATTATTGAACATTGGGGTGCACAGGTTCTTTTGGATTGGTGTTTCAGGGTTCTTAGGGTATAATCCCAGCGGAATTGCTGGGTCAAAGGGCAGTTCCATTTTTAGTTTTCTGAGGAAATTCCATACTGTTTTCCACAGTGGCCTCACCAGTCTGCATTCCCACCAACAGTGCACTAGGGTTCCCTTTTCTCCGCATCCTCTCCAACATTTGTTTATGTTGGCCACTATGACTAGTGTGAGATGGTACCTCTTTGTGGTTTTAATTTGCATCTCTCTGATCGCTAGTGATCCTGAGCATCTTTTCATATGTCTCTGGGCCCTCTGTATGTCTTTGGAAGCAACCTAAATGCCCATCAGCAAACGAGTGGATCCAGAAACTATGGTATATTTACACAATGGAATTCTACGCAGCAGAGAGAAAGAAGGAGCTTATACCTTTTCCAACAGCATGGATGGAACTGGAGAGCATTATGCTAAGTGAAATAAACCAGGCGGTGAGGGACAAATACCATGTGATCTCACCTTTAACTGGAACATAATCAATAGAAGAAAAAAGCAAACAAAATATAACCAGAGACATTGAAGTTAAGAACAATCTAACAATAGCCAGGGTGGAGTGGGGTGGGGACAGTGGGAAGAGGAGATTACAGGAACTACTATAAAGGACACATGGACAAAATCAAGGGGGGAGGTGGGGGAGGGAGGTAGGTTTAGCTAGGGTGGGGTGGAGGGATGAGGAGAAAAGGCATACAACTGTAATTGAATAACAATAAAAATTTTTTAAAAAGAATAATTATTGAAAGTGAAATATACGTTTCAGAATTAACTATATGAAATATGACTCAAAGGCTTCTTGGACTGCCTATGTTTATGTTTTCAATGGTCTCTTCTTCCCTGCAGCATCCTCAGCTCTCATAAGCCCCTTCCTCAACCTCTCATTTCTTGGTTTCTCAATCTACAATTAATTTTATGAGAATAATAAATTATTTCCTGACCAGGAAAGCAATTAAAAGAGGCAAGCATCATTAGAACTTAATTCAATAAATTAACGTTCAACTGTCCTGACCCCAAGCAATGAAAAATCCTGGGCATAACATGCCACCTGAATCCCGAGGGTGTCTCTCTGTACCCCACAGGAGGGATGGCTGCTTAGTCTCTATTTAAATCTGTTCTTGACTGGTACCCCTCACTGTGCATCCTAGGCCAGTGGTGTCTTACATTTCCCACAATGCTAAGGTGAGCTGGGAACATAACACTTCCGCACAGCCTTACGAATAAGCTAAAGCAGAACCATCACATCTGTGTCTCTTGCTGTCTTTGTGTTCCAAATCCCCTTCCTCTCTTCCTGTTCCTTTCCTTCCTCCTGTTTCTTTACCAAGGCTCACCTGAGGGACCCCCTTTTCCAGGAAGTCTGTGCTGACCCTCCCAGGCAACATGAAATATTCTCTCTGTGCTCCTGTGCATCGGTATTTCACAGTACTCATTGCTGCTCTGTAATTGCCTGCTTACTGGCCACCTACACTGAGAGCTCCCTCAAAGTGGGTACTGTGTCTTTAACCTGTGGCTCTGCTAGATATCTATACTGGTGCCTGGATTTTAAATTGGAATGGATGGACGGATGGATGGATGGATGGATGGATGGCTACATTCATGAACAGCTCCTTCCTTCCACAGGATAGTCTTGACTTAGCCTTGTCCTGGATTTACCCCCTCCTTCCTTTGCCTCTTCATTTCCTGTAATTTTCCTCTAGTTGTCTGCTCATTCAGATGGTCTAGTCATGCAGGATTCTCCTTTTCTCACTGGCTGTGCAGTTTTACTCCTCAGGCCTGGGATGGCCTTGCTAATTAAAATACTTTCTGTCTTACGCAGTGAAAATCAAGACAGGGCGTGAATGCTCCTCCCTCAACGCTCCCTGAGCCCTTTGTTTGTAACTCTAACACACTACAAATTACACTGCATCAGACGCAGCCACGTATCCACCCATCGTTCCCACCGCTCTGAGCTGTTTAATGAGAAAGTGCTGTTTGGATTTGATTTGTACCTTCAAAGAGTCTGAGTGATTTACTCACGTTCCTGAAGCTGGCCAAAAGCAGAGGCAAACCCACGTATTGCCCCTGGAAGTCCAGCACTCTGAAATACTTCTCCAAACTTAACTTTCTCCTTCACACCTGCTCCCCGCTCAGGGACTTCATTACGTTTAATGATATTAACTATAAAACTGCGTGCACACACACACGTGCACATTTTTCTTTGCATCTTATTGTAAATGTCTCAAATGACTCTAGACACCAAAATGAACATAGGAGGCAAGTGTAGAGGCCCTTCTTGGGAAGAATTCTGAACAGAAAGAAGCCAGACACCAACATATTCCTAAAACTATACAAAAGTCTATTGATATTATCTGTTATCATTATGAAGCTTCCTTTTTGCTATTGTTTCCTACTCCTAAATTGTTCAAGTTCCGATGCACAAGATGAAGATTAATGGAGGCAAACTAAATTGTTTTAATATCTCTACATGGAAGAAAAAAAAAAACCCACCTTGCAATGTCGCTACATAAAAACCCATTTTGGAGGAGAAGCTGCCTGTTAAGCTATAATAAAGCCCAGCTGCAACCAGCCAATGTCTGGTATATTTTCTACACTGTCTGTAGACCTTTCTGGCATTTCCTGACAGAGTTCAAACTCAATGGAGGGCTCTGGGGGCAAAAAGGAGGGAGGGAGGACTTTTCTAAGTGGGCCAAGTTAGCTCGAAATAAGTGCGGTCCAAGCACAGGTCTTGGAATTGGAGGCTTTCTGAACCGTAATCCTAGCTCAGACACTGATCCCTCCTGCAACCTAGGATAAATTACTCAACCTTTTCCCCTTGGTCTCCAGATCCTCTAAAGAGGGATAATAATCCTGACCTCAGAAGGCTAGTGTATGAATTAAACATCTGAGAGGCCTCCGCTCAGACAGAGGAGGAATGAAACATCTCCTTCCTCACAGATATAGTAACTCTTTAAACTCAAGTTACCGAGAACTGTTTCTGCTGTAGGGGCCAAAGGGGGCTGATTCCCGTACCCAGGTGCCCTGGGAGTGTCGATGCAACCTCAAAAGAAAGTCAGACTCATGAATGAAAGAAACATGAGTTTGAAAACAAAAATAAAAACAAAGTGTTGACTTCCCCCAACATCACCATACTTTTTTTGATTGGTGGCAAGTTGGTGTTTTTGAAGGCAGCTGGCCTTTCTGAGCACTGTTGTTACAAACTAAACCTTACAGTATATTTTGTTACCTATTTCAGCAGTTGACAGACTGTCTAATTGGAGAAAGGTTCAAATTATAATCACCAACAGTTCAAGGACAAGACTTTTCAGTATCTGGAAGTTCTATCAAAAGTGCCATTTAGACTATACAGAATAATAAGATTCTGTCATCTTAGCAATAAAATTAAAATATATAGACTTGAGCCACGCAGAGTGAGGGGACGTGTTCTAGAACATCACATGGAACTGCAAACCCACTCAATTCACGATGAACTTCCCACAGGAATAAACGTAGAAGAGGTGAAATGCATTCGCGGAGTGGGTAACTCTAAAGCCAGGATACTGTGCTTCTGCTTTCCTGTTTTTACGTTTCTCAGCATTTTCCCCCCTATCTCACAGAATCTGCTTCCCTACATTCACAACAACAACAAAACAGAACATGGTGATTAACTGTCCATTGAATGGGATCTCTAATTACCCCCCAGATGCAGTGGCTTGAAACAATACTACTTATTACCTCCAGCTTCTGCCTGTGGGAATCTGGACAGGGCTCAGCAGGCTCGCTGTTCCAGGGTCTCCCCGAGTTAAGATGCAATCAAGGTGTCAAGAGGAACTGCCGTCCTCTCAAGGCTCAGCTGGGGAAGGGCCCGCTTCCACGCTCACTTGGAACGTGGCTGTTGGCAGGATCCGGTTCTGGGTGGGCTCTTGGACTGAGGGCTTCACTTCCTCACTGGCTTTGGGCCAGAGCTCCTTGCCACATGGGCATCCCCATTACACGGCAGCTCGCTGCCTCAAAGCAGGCAAGCAAGAAGAGCTGGAGAAGAAGAAGACAGACGGAGCGAGGGAGAAAGAGCGAGAGCAAAAGCAAGAGCGAGAGAGAGACTGAAGACAGCCTTTTGTAACAGTTTTGGAAGGGACATCTTATCTCTTTTACTATATTCTATTCACTAGAGGAGAGTAGGTCCAGCCCACGTTCAAGAGGGAAGAGAAGACAAGGCTATGAATACTAGAAGGTGGGGCTCTGTGGGGCCATCTGAGTGGGCTGCCTGCCACAGCCTTCCCCGTACTTACGTTACATTTGACGTCCTTTCCAACATTCGTGATAGTCAAGAGTGCTTTTCCGTGCACTGGGGTGTAAAAGAGCTCTAACGCATCCCAGCGAATGCTGGGACAACAGCACAGAGCCCCTAGCCACTCCGGGAAGCACAGAGCACCCGACGGGTCACCAGCAGAGTGGCTCCCCGGAGACCAGCGGGGTGGCATCGACACACTTCCCAATTCGCTCAAGTGGGCTTCCAATCATGGCTCTCGAATAACATTATTCTTGAAAATTTGAGCGTGAAAAGCTTAGTTCTCGCTCCTCAGTGAGGCTTTGACAGCGTGCCACGTCACATGGCTTCAAACGTCTATGACTCGTGTCCCTACACTGTCCCTGTGTGAATATGTGACCATGCTGTAAAATCAGGGGCTGTGATTCCATAAATGCTTCCAAATGGAATGTTTTTGGAATCTGACCCCTGAGCTCCTTTGCACCACTAATGCAAACTCATATATGCTTGATACTCGTGGAACTTACCTAGTTTTGCAAGAGAAGAAAAATTACTGCTGAAAGTGTAATCCTATCTCTGTGTTCATGGATAGATAGAAAGAAAAAAAACATAACTTATATTTGGAGGTGTTTAAAGAAGGTGGGTAGATTCGAGGAAAAACGTATTACTGCCCTTATGGAAACAATGCATCTACGCAGAGCCTCATGATTCATATATATTCCTTTCATCAGTAATCACCTGCTTGCAGAGATAATACTTCCTTAAGAAAACTGACTCAACACTCAATCTAATATAACTGAATACATACTGAATTAGAAATGCTCCTTCTGATATGTTTGCTGTGTCGTTGTGGCAGATACTCTTGCTCACTAGCCGCTGCTTTAGGTCTTCCTTTATTCTGAAAACACGTCATTATTTAGATCGTCCTCAGTTCAGTGGCCTGTGGTAAGATAGATTAGAAAAGATGTATTTCCATTTCTGTGTCATCAAAGAGAAAAGATGGAGAAAATAGGAATTTTTTTCCTCAAACTTTGGATCTATGATGAATTAGCTGTGGACTTTGTGGAGAGACATTTCCTTCCTCAAGGGTTTCAAAGCATCATCTGTGAGTCTATAAAAGCAGACTCTCACTGTGAGTCCATCATTTTTGCTGTTAAAACTCAATGAAACTTTTATTATGTTCATTGGGGAACAGTGACTAGAAAAAAAAGACAAAAATGAAACTAACCATTCCTTCTTCTATTCTCTGGTCAGACCATATCTGAAACAAACTGTTGAGTCTTGGCATCAGATTCCAAGCGGGATACTGTCACAAAGGCCACAAGGACGATGGTCCCATGAAAGATGCTCAGAGGACCTACGGAGGTTGGATTTGTCGGCAAGGGCTGCCCAACAAAGTACCACCACAACCTGGGTGGCTGAAACAACAGAAGTGTATTGTCTCCCACAGTCCTGGACGCTGCATACCTGAAATCAAGGTGTCGTCAGGGCTGGTGAGCCGTCTGTGCCTCTCTCTTTGCTGGCACACGGCATCTCCCGTACCTTCCCAGCACCTCCTCTCTAGGCATGGCTCTCTGTCCGACTTGTCCTTTTATAAGGACATCAGTTCTATCGGAATAGTGTCCGCTTTAACTTGATTACTCCCGTAAACACCCTACCATCTAATAAGGTCGCATTCTGAGGAACTGAAGGTTAGGACTTCAACACATGAATTTTGGAGGGACATAATTCAATTCACAGCCAACGTCTATGTTTAATTAGAAAAGCATTAGAAGGTGTGTAAGAATTATTTTCAAGTTTCTGAAAGATAGGGCTGAAAAAGAAGGATGAGATTTTTCTGCACTCATCTAAAAAACAAAACTAAAATTAATATGTATGGAGTTAGAAAAATAAGACATTTTAATTATATATATGAGGACATACATTCTTTGAGAGCCTGTTTAATATTCTATGAGAACGGCTTGGATCTCGCAGTCACTGAGACAAGAATGTAAAATCTCCCCACTAGTAACTGTTAGCTATGGACCTTGGACTTGCTTCATAATTTCTCTCTGCCTTGACTAGTACCCTTTAGTAGACATAATAACAGCCACTTAATGTGGTCGCTGTGAAAACTAAATGAGATGATGTATATTGAGCATCTAGCACAGTGCTGAGAACAGATTACAACCTCAGGTAAGGCAGCTATGGATATCATTATTATCTCTATCTGGAGTTTCCTAATGATTGCAAGGTGATGAAACAGTTGTGAAGAATTCAAATCATGGCTAGAGGGCCACTATCACAGATATTATTACGGGAATTCCTACGCGGTTTGGAGGTCGGATAAAAGATTTTTTAAGGTCATTCGTAAACCAGTATCTTACCGTTCTAGAAGGGGGATGAGGTGGAAGCAGATTCAGCTGCGCTGATTTTACACCTTCGCCGCTGAACAGAAACTAGAGCTGCTGTTGCTTGCTTTGGTTATGGCATTCCTCAACTACTTAACTTCATAACTTGTAGCAATATTTCCCTCTATCGTATGTCTGATTGTTTCAAAGTATCTATTATAAGTACCAATGTCAATTTTAATATAATCTTCCATGTCAAATATTATCACAAAAAGCAGCTGAATATTCTACTGATGCAGCTCCTTAGAACCGAATGTGTGCCTCTAAATGCAAGTTCCCGCGGGTTTATTAGGGTAAGTACCTCACCCTCACCCAAGGACAGATAGAGGAAACATCATTCACTCATTTATTAATTGCTAAGTCACCAAAGTACACTTTGGTGCCCTGTTATGTGGTCGGAGACTGCCCACGGTACTGGGAATACAGAAGCAACAACATAGGTGTTCTTTCCATCTTCAGAGAGTTTTCTGGTCAGTGGTAAAAACATCTGAGTAGACACTCCACTGCTGAAGCACTGGTGCTATGATAGGGGAAGGTATGATAGGCATTATTAGGGGGGTGGGTAGGATGGGCCCCCAACCACAACTTTGATGGTCAGGAAGGACCTGGCAGTAGAAGTATTTCTAAGCTTAGACCTTAGAAGGGTTAGTAGACGTTCACAAATGAAGAGGGGGAAAGAGGATTCTGGGAAAGGAAAGAGCATGTGTGAACACTCAGAGTCAAGAAAGGTCAGCATCAAAGGAGGAAGTCCAGAACATGTCTGGGGTGAGAAGGAACACAGCACTGGTGGAAAATGGCTCTGAGCCAGGGGTCGGAAGACCTGACCTGGGGGTCAGAAGACCTGACCCGGTCATTAATTCACAGTGCCCCTACAGGCCGCCCACAAATGTAGGACAGACTTTGTAACAAAAATGCCAGCCAGCTTTAAAGCCCATACACTATTTAAGACCTTTTATGCCAATAAATACAGCTTAAAAGACCATGGTACACTCTTACAAGGATGTATGGAAAGAAGAAATGTGGATCACTAGAGGTGGATCTTCAAAGAGCCAAATCTCCTTTCCTTGTCTTTATAATAACTCACGGTGCCCAGCTCTGTGAAACTGTACGGAGTTCAACCAAGAGATACCTCTCTCTTCTGGCCCTAAGAAGAAAAACCCACCACCTCCAAAGTATCACGTATCACTTCCACACACCTTTAAAAACAGACCAGGAGTGATGCAAATGGCATTCTTTATCCCAATTACTCATTTTAATTCCATTTTTTAAAAATATATTTATTGATTATGCTATTACAGTTGTCCCTTCCCCCCCCTCACTCCACTCCATCCTGCCCAGCCCCTCCCTCCCACATTCCCCCCCTACAGTTCATGTCCATGGGTCATACTTATAAGTTCTTTGGCTTCTACATTTCCTACACTATTCTTACCCTCCCCCTGTCTATTTTCCACCTATCATCTATGCTACTTATTCTCTGTACCTTTCCCCCCCTCTCCCCCTCCCACTCCCCTATTGACAACCCTCCATGTGATCTCCATCTCTATGGTTCTGTTCCTGTTCTAGTTGTTTGCCTAGTTTGCTCTTGTTTTTGTTTTAGGTGTGGTCGTTAATAACTGTGAGTTTGCTGTCATTTTTACTGTTCCTATTTTTTATCTTCTTTTTCTTAGGTAACTCCCTTTAACTCCCTTATTTCATATAATAAGGGCTTGGTGATGATGAACTTCTTTAACTTGACCTTATCTAAGAAGCACTTTATCTTCCCTTCCATTCTAAATGATAGCTTTGCTGGATACAGTAATCTTGGATGTAGGCCCTTGCCTTTCATGACTTGGAATACTTCTTGCCAGCCCCTTCTTGCCTGTAAGGTCTCTTTGGAGAAATCAGCTGACAGTCTTATGCGAAGTCCTTTGTAGGTAACTGTCGCCTTTTCTCTTGCTGCTTCTAAGATTCTCTCCTTCTGTTTCATCTTGGGTAATGTAATTATGATGTGCCTTGGTGTGTTCCTCCTTGGGTCCAGCTTCTTTGGGACTCTCTGAGCTTCCTGGATTTCCTGGAAGTCTATTTCCTTTGCCAGGTTAGGGAAGTTCTCCTTCATTATTTGTTCAAATAAGTTTTCAATTTTTTGTTCTTCCTCTTCTCCTTCTGGCATCCCTATAATTCGGACGTTGGAACGTTTCAAGATGTCCTGGAGGTTCCTTGGCCTCTCATTTTTCCGAATTCTTGTTTCTTCATTCTTTTCTGGTTGGATGTTTCTTTCTCCCTTCTGGTCCACACCATTGATTTGAGTCCCAGTTTCCTTCGCATCACTATTGGTTCCCTGTACATTTTCCTTTGTTTCTCTTAGCATAGACTTCATTTTTTCATCTGGTTTTTGAACAGATTCAACCAATTCTGTGAGCGTCTTGATAACCAGTGTTTTGAACTGTGCATCTGATAGGTTGGCTATCTCTTCCTCGCTTAGTTGCATTTTTTTCTGGAGCTTTGAAGTGTTCTGTCATTTGGGCCATTTTTTTTTTTTTGTCTTGGAGCGTCAGTTACTTAAAGGGGCGGAGCCTTAGGTGTTCCCCGGGGCGGGGTAATGCTGGTGGCTGTGCTGTGACCCTGTACATGGGGGAGGGGCTGAGAGGGAGCAATGGCGCCCGCTCCACTCCACCGGATTTCAATTTTCACTCTGCTACCCACAATCAAACTGGGCCCCTCTGGTGCTGGTTCCTGGGTGGGTGGGCTTGTGCATGCCCTAGGCCCCTGTGGACCTCTCCTGTGAGGCTGGGAGTCTCTCCCGCTGCCGCCCCAACCCCCACGGGCGTTTTCAATCAGAGGTTTGCCTGGGTTGCGAGGTCTGCTTCACTCCCCGCCGTTTGTCTGGTTTATCTGTGCGCGAATGTGGGGCCACGGGGTGCTACCCGCTGCTCTGCCTGCCCCATTCTCCGCCACTCTGAGTCCGGCCCTCTTGGTTTACCTGTGCGTGAATGTGGGGCCGCAGGGTCTGCTAGTGGTCAGACTACCTGCCCCGTTTGTCCCACACTCCTCCAGTCTCGGTCTGCCACGGCAATGCGAGACCTCTCCGCCCCAGCTGCCCGTCTCCGCCCCTCCTACCTGTCTGGATGAATGTTTATTTTTTATTTCCTTGGTGTCGGACTTCCTTGCCGTTGGATTTTCTGTCAGTTCTGGTTGTGCGAGGAGGTGCAGTGTGTCTACCTATGCCACCATCTTGGTTCCATCGTTAATTCCCTTTTCTAAAAGAGGATTATGTGTCCCTAGCATTTGCCATGTGACTTACAGTTCTTCTCTTTGGGAAAGGCATGCCCCACTGCCCCTCATTTACATTGCACTTGACCACGTAACTTACCGTGGCCAACGCAATGTAAGTGAAGGTAATACACGCAACACCTAGGCAGCTGCTTCAGGTGCCCTGGCATGGTGCTGCTGTCACTCTGTCCCCCGCCGCAGGAGAGATTTAAGGCCTTTTCCTTTAGTTTGGGTCCCCAAGTGAATAAGATACGTGATGAAGAACTGCAGTGCTCTTAAACCTCCATGGACAGAGTGGGAAATAAACTGTGACTTTGTAAACCACGGAGATCCTGAACTTATTTTTTATTGGAGCATCACAGAGAGAAAGATTTCTGACTGAAGAAGATTTTAAAGCAATGTTTCCCAAAGACAAAAGAATGGTAGGTGTGGCCACATAAACACAGAAAGCAACTAGCGCTGCCCCTGAGGTGGTGCAGGAAGTACTCCTGGCAACAAGACCAACGGAAGGACTGACCCGGGTGGACACCAGTCACACACTCGTCTCTCCCGGTCCTAGCGCCCCAGCTTGCACTGCCTCACAGACAGCAATGACAGCTCTGATTTGTCTTCCCAAGACTGCAAAGAGGGGTATTTGCCCTGCTTCTCTCCAACACACCCACACACGCAGCACGGTTTGGGCAGGAGAAAACACCGCTGGGCAGACGGCCTGCTTATACACAATCTAATTTCTTCAAGGCTTTTTCTGTTTGCTTTTCCAAATTCACCTCCTCATCTTCCATGGCAACAGGACAAGACAAAATGGTTCTCTCTTAATATTCACAAGCTGTTCCTCCCAGACAATGCAGTGCTGTTCGGTAGAAAGCTCTAGTTGGCATACAAAAAAAAAAAAAAAAAAAAAAACCTCCTTTAACTCCTCCCTTCTCATCACTGGTGAAGTAAACATCCCCTGCCCAGCACCTTGCCAGAGCCCTGCTTCTGTCTTCCTGACAGCACTGGTTGCAAACACAAATCAGGATGAGAAATAAAGCGTATGGCCAAACCACTTGCTATCCACTCATTTCTTTCTATATATCAACAAAATGGCAAGATTCTGAGCTAGGTATGTAACTTGCTTGATAAATACCTCTTGGATCTGGAGTTCCTGAAGAAATTCCGAGAAGCTAACTTTCTTTAACTTCTGGTCTTCTAAAGTAAACAAAAAGATTATGCAAACTTTTAAAAGAATTCTAAAAGATGCTGAAAACAAGTGTAATGCTGAGACAATATGCTGAAAATACACACGTAGGTTCACTCTGTACCTACGTGACACTTAAGTCATGTGGAATTTTATTAAGCAATTATCATTTTTATTAGAGTACTTTATGCCCCAGTATGGTTAGTCTGGCATCCCTATCTGACTTAAAGCAAATGTCTTTGTTTGAAAAAGCCATTAATACTTCCAGGTGTAATTAGAGTGATATCCTTTGGCACAACATGTTTTTGGTTTTATTTTATTTTTTTATTCTCACTGAGAACATTTGTTTTCCATTACTTTTAGAGAGAGAGAGAGGGAAAGACAGAGAAAGAGAAAAAAAAATTCACACTAGAGAGAAGCATCAATTGGTTGCCTTCTGTCCATGCTCCAAATGGGGACCAAACCCATAACTTCTCAGTTCACAGAATGACACTCCAACCAACCGAGCCACACCGGCCATGGCCACAATGCGTGTTAACATGGTAAATGGTACCTGGCTATCTTCAAAGCCCAAAGACTTATCAAATATAGTTTTTCAAGTGCACTTAAAGTTGCTAATGTAAGCTAGAGCCCTTAGTTCCCAATACATTGCTTTAATATCTTTAAAGAGAGATGCTTCCATGAGGAACAGAGCTATTTATCAGTCACAATCACCAAGGAAAATCAAATGTCCCTTTGCCCCATGACTCAAGCCACTTGAAGCAGAGGCAATGACAGCGGGAAGTCCCTCTTTTTGCCTGACATAGTGCTGCTGTGCTGTTTACATTTAACTCTTACCAGTAGATCCCAGTAGAGCCCAGGAGTTCCTGAGGCTGTGAGTCAAGACTGGGAAAGAAAGCTGTCTTAAACTCCACCAAGGCCACCTCCATCGGGACAGCTTTGAGCCAAGATCATCAGTGGAAACCTGACAAATGATTTATAGATTCTTTCCCCTTCCTTCCCTAACTACAATAATCCAAGACATTCTAAAGGCCCAGGAGCCAGCCCTGTGAACCAGCACTTCCTGGAACACCTCAGATGGCCCCAGCATTATTTTATAACTTCAGGGAGCAGCCAGTTTCTAGAACTGACAGGAGAGGACACACACGTTGATGATGAGGTGGACTGTGTGCCCGTCAGCTCAGACTTTATAGCCAAGCCAATACACAGATAAACCAGTCGCCCCGAAGTTTAGTGGCACAAAGAGTCAGGCTTCTCAACCCACCAAATGTAGCATTGCTTTGATGGGGACAAGGATGTCCTCTATCTCCTGGACATTCTTTTACTTCTCTGATACCTCCTTCTCATCTCAGTTTCTTCTCTATCCCTCCCCAAAAATATATGGCCACGACAAGAATGCCATCTACGCTGGTTAGGGCATCTGTCCATTAAAAAGCCAACTCTCAGCTAAATGAAGAGCCAGAGGCCATTAAAGGTGACAGAGCATGGAATTTTTGAAATGATTATCTCCCCTAAGGCCTCAAATATCACCTTGGTCGTTTATGACTCTCTAGGTATGTGTTTTATACACCATTTATTTAAAATAGCTTTGAGAGAAGGTCATTCGGTATTTGGATGTGGGCTAACATCTAAAATGAACCATGGTTTATTATTCTTCTCATTGTCCACTTAGTCAAGATGGTAGACTACATGGTTGAAGACGACAAGCTCATTTGAGAAAGTGCAAAAACAGCATTTTTCCTCCGCTCACATTAGAATGAATGTCTTGATATTTACGGCTCTAACCCTTTAGGAGTGAATGGCAATTTTATGGCTATAGCACACTTGCACCTCATCCTTCCAACTCGGGCATAAAACTCTAATTCGGCCAAAGAAGACCTGCAGCGAAAGGACGTTGGCGTCTGCAGCAGCGTTCTGTTCAAAAGAACTGGCTCTGTATGACAATCTTATTAAGCTGGTTTTAGTATAAGTGGCAGCTTTATGTTGAAGAACAAGAGGAAGTGGTGAAGGATACTGTGATGCATCATAAACCTGCAAGAGTTTTACAAGCCCAGAGAGATGTTGGGATAATGAGAACAGATTTACTTGTCAGAGGCACTGATGTCAAAACTAGAGTTTTCTATGATTTTCCAAAGAAATACTTTTTAATATATTCACAACACCATAATAGCACTCAGCAGTAATTGATGATGCACAGAAATGCACGTGAATTAACAGAAAGAAGCGTCCACCTCTGGTTGTCAGGAATGCCTGTGGGTAAGATGAGGGTTACTTTAAACACTGTGGTATTTTTGAATGTTAACGTTTGCAAGCCCGTCTCAAGTTGGCTCTCATTATCCTGGAACTAACTAAAGGTCATAGATAGGAAGACAAAAAGCAATTCTTTTGAGACTCCAAGCAAGATTTTTATGGAACTTCTCCACAAGTGGGAACTATGGAAATTCAGTCACCATCACGAAAAAGATGAAGGTCTATCATTAAAACATCTTTGAGAGGAACAAAGAACTAAATGCTGCAGAGTCAGAAAGAAAAGAGGTTTGTGGCAGGATGCCCCAAGACTACACTTTAAAGTAGTTCGTGTTCAGTGACTCTATTAACCTAGGGAAAGAGTGGCTGTGAATGTAAGAGTTTGTAAATGTGACAGAAGTGTTAAGAGAATCCAGGTACGGGAGGATTTTAACAGCATCCTGGGGCCATCCGAGCCCTTCCATCATGCCCCCTGGGCGAAACCTGGAACTGGGCCTGGTGGAGATCGCTTCCACCTTCAGAGACCTTGACTAAGTTCCCCAAACCAGGACCAAAGAAAGAACTTTAGATTCATAAAGGGGGAGGGAAGCAGAGACACTCGAGTCTGAACTATACTAGAAAAAAAAGGAATGTTTTAACTATTGGTTGCTCACTGATAAATGGAATCATTGAACACTGAGAAAAGAACTCTACTAAGTAAGTACTAGGAATCAAAAAAAATTTTTTTTTGGAAGATCATCTCCCACTGGCTTGAGAAATGAAAATTGAAGGAAAGAATATAAATGGTTTGTGCCCGTGTGCACACCAGTACTGCAGACAAATGGGAACGCCATTTTTTAGTTTGATAAGCAAACTTAGTGGAATTTTATTTCAAAATGTAAAGGGATTTCATGCACTAGGTCCTATTATTTCCCTCCAGACCAGTACCCCCAGCTGCTCCAAATGGAGCAGCAAAGTAAAATTAACCAATTCCCCTGAAAGGCTGGAGGGGTTCAGCTTCAGGGGGCTTGTTAATTTCCCTTCTCCAGGGTTTCCAAGTCAGGCCTGAGAGCAGGCAGGGGAGGCAGTGTGAAAAAAATTAACAAGCTTTCTAAAGTATTGCCACCCTCACTTCTTTCTAGGGAATTGGTTAATTTCACTCGGTAACTCCATTCAGATCAGTTCAAGTTTGAAGAAGGCTCCAATTAAATAGAGGGAGAGGGGAGACAAAGGCAATTCTGTATAAAGTTAGGGAATGTAGAGAATTTAAATCTGTGACCTATATCCAAAGCATTCCCCCAAAATATTGAAAGCCATTTATAAAGATTACAAATATTTTTTTTAATCTGGACAGGATACAAAGAAAGGGGGGGTTGCTTTATTTTTATTAATTTTACCCTTCCTAGAACCTTGGTAGAACTTTTGAAATACAAATATTTTCTACCTCCCCTGAATCACTCATGTCTGGGCCATATGATACATTCACTCTGCTCACATCTGAATGATTTGAATATCTCCACCCATTTCCAATGTGAAATAACAATATCAAGTGTTCTGACATTGAAAAAGAGAAATAATCACCTAGAAGGGACTTCTGATGAGCACTGACTTGAATTATGAAAAAGGAAAATATGGTAAAAAAAAAAGAGAGAGAGAGAAATTAGTAGAAAAAAATAAAGGAATGATAAGTGGAAGAGACTTGAAGGGAAGAGAAATATGAAAACAGTAAGTACATACAAATCACCTAAGAATATGAAGTCATGTTTTTGAAGGTATTGTGAAGAGCTAAAGTTAATATATGTATTCAATTTATAATATCACTAAATAATGGACAGATTCTCACTAAGAAACCCTAGAATGGGTGAAATCTCTGAAATAATGTAATATAGCTCTTAGCCTAATATAAATAAGTGTTCAAGTACTAGTAGCTTCAAATTAGTTGATCATTCTCTATAAACCACTTCTCTTTTATAAAGTGCATTACTTTATCTTTATTCTTTTACCATTGACACATTGGACTGAAATCAACCAATAAATGTTAAAACAATTAAGCATATTTGGAGCAAAGTCTTTTCATAGGTACCACGATAAAGTAGAAAAAGTACAATTTTGATGCCAGGTTGTAAATAAAATCTAAGCTCATAATTTTCTAAGTGGACTCCACATGTGGCCTTGGGCAAGTTACTGAGTCTTCCAAAGAAAGAAATGTCAGTTCTCAGAAAATGAGGATAATAAGATCCACTGTGCGAGAGATCGTTTGATTGGAGGGTATGTATGTAAGGTACCCAAGGCAATGCATGTGAAGCACTTGACACATGGTAGCTATTATCACCATTACCAAAGTTAAATATAGAAAAGACTAAGGTTGAAAAGCAACTTAAGAGATCTAGACTAATGGTTCCCACAACAAATGTTGCATCTCTACAGCCCGTATGGAGCTCCATAAAAATAGAGATTTTAGAGACCCAGCTCAAATTTATTAGATCAGAATCTGTGAATGCTGTCCAGAAATCTCTTTCCAATCCAACACATTATTTTTATTAGTGGTACTCAGATAAGTTGTCACTCACCAATATGTCACAGTGGCAGCACAAAAACTGGAACCCTAGGTTTCCCGTCCCAGCTCGAGCCTGTCTGTTTCACACGGACTCTCTACAGCGTTACAGTCATGGCTACTCACGGTGACCACAGGAGTCTGATTAGTCTTTAAAAAAAAAAAAAACATTTTGTCGTCTGATTCTATACACTTGGTAATCCCACTATCTTTTTTCTAAACTCTAGATTCTTCCCGGAGGACAGGACTCAAGCACATATTTTGCCCACTTTCTATAGATTCGTCCTATTACTTTGTCTCTTTTGTTTAGAGAGACAGAGCCAAATCAAGAGCCCAGACACACCAGCTCAACAGTGTGGTGATTGAGGGGACTAGATGGTAATGGAAAAAATATAATAATAGAAAAAGAAAGCACATAAAAAGAATATATAACTTAATTGTAAACTGTGTACTTCTAAACAAGATAGAGGAACAGGGACCATATTTATCTTTCTGTTGGAAACAACTGAAAATCTGGGCAGAATATATAAAACGACAATTCTTAACACACTGGACATCAGGGAATCTGAACTAAGGGGATTCGGAGCATGCTCTGCCAAAATATGCTGGTTTGACACATCAACTATTTTGAGATAAAGGCGTTTGAAAAACAGCTGATACAAGAAGGGCATGCTGACCTCCTCTTTGCTTTCCAAAAGCAGGAGATAAACATCCCAAGAAAAAAGACTTCCTCCCTATACCAGGAGGAAAAGAACATTTGAGTCATGAGAAACAAAGAGTCCAGGCCAAGAGAAATCTATAAAAACAAATCTTGTTAAAATAACCCTAACTTTCCTTCAGCCTCCCCATATGTTAGTTACTTTTTTCACAATTACTACACTTTGTTCAACCTAGTGTGTAAGCACTTAGGTCTAACCAGCTTTGGGGGTCTTCATTTTCCTATTAATGCCTCACAAATACATGTAAAAATAAGATTTCTAAGCTTTACTCCTGTTAATCTGTCTTATGGCAACTTAATTCTCGGGCCCAGCTGGAGATCCTAAGATGACTGAGAAAAACTTTTACCTCACTTCACAACAAATGACAGTAATCCCTGCAAACCTGGAAATAAATAATGTTCCAACTTACTCCCTAAAGAGAGTTTCCAGACCAGAGTTGGGGAGAGGAAAGCTAGGACAAGCTAAAGACTTCAAGTCATACCAAACATCTTCTCTGACCATGATGGAATTAAATTTGAAAGCAACAACAGAAAGATCTCCAAAGACTTCTCTAAACAGCAGTAAAGTAAATAACCTTTTTTAGAGGGGCAAGAAATAAAGCACAAGTGCAATTAGAAAGCATTTTGAACTAAATGAAAACACATATACCAAAACTTGTGAGATGCAGCCAAAACAATACATGAGGGAAATGTATAGCACAAAGATGCCTACACTAGAAAAAATAAATGTCTCTGTTTTCACCCGAATGAAAAGAAGAGCAAATTAAATCTGAAGTAATCGGAGAAAACAAAATAACAAAGATGAGAGTGGAAATAAATGAAAGAGAAATCCTAAATATAATAGAAAAAAATTAATCACTGAAACCAAAATCTGGTTATTTTAGAAGATTAATAAAAATCTGTAAGCCAATAACCATACTGATTAGGGAGAAGAGATAAATTATCAATAGCAGAAATGAGAGATGATAGCATTATAGATTGCACAGAGAGTAAAAGAATCACAAGGAAATATTATAACAACTTTGTGGTAATATATTTAACAATAAAGATAAAATGAACAAATTCCTTGAAAGACCCAAAGTGCCAACACTTCCTCAAGAAGAAATAGCCTAAATAGCCTTAAATATACTAAAGAAATTAAAATTGAAACTAAAATCTTCCCCCCCACACACACACAAAAGTGGTAGGGAAGGACCACAAAGGGAAATTAGTGGTTATTGATGGGTAAGTTCATTATCATTATTGAAGTGATAGTTTAAAGGTGAATGTATACATATGTCAAGACTTATAAAATTGTGCATTGTATATACATTTAGTGCATTACACGCTAATCAAACTGATAAAAAGGTGATGTAAAAAATACCGATTGTGTATAGTAAGGCTGTGATAGTTGGTAGCCTATTTAATTGAGAAGATGCCCAAATTGAACAATTAGAAACATACAACTCCAGTCTTTGAAAGTGGTCAAAAAGAGAACCTTCAACCAGAGGGTAAAATCCTTTAAGTTTAAAGACATTATAGATCTCCTAGAAGTGCTTTTATTTTTCTTCCTTTGGGTCAAATGTGACTATTTGAATCTCTAGTAAGAAAAAGCTAATATTTTCGAGGAGAGCCAAGATGGCAGCGTAGGTAGACACACTGCACCTCCTCGCACAACCAGAACTGACAGAAAATCGAACGGCAAGGAAGTCCGACACCAAGGAAATAAAAAATAAACATTCATCCAGACCAGTAGGAGGGGCGGAGACGGGCAGCTGGGAGGGAGAGGACTCGCGTGGCTGTGGCGGGACCGAGACTGGCGGAGTGTGGGACGAAGGGGGCAGGCAGTCCAACCACTAGCAGACCCTGCGGCCCCACATTTGTGCAGATAGGCCAAGAGGGCCGGACTCAGAGTGGCAGAGAACGGGGCAGGCAGAGCGGCGGGTAGCTCCCCGCAGCCCCACATTCGCGCACAGATAAACCGGACAAACGGCGAGGAGCAAAGCAGACCCCGCAACCCAGGGCTCCAGCGTGGGGAAATAAAGCCTCAAACCTCTGATTGAAAACACCCGTGGGGGTTGAGGCGGAAGCAGAAGAAACTCCCAGCCTCACAAGAGAGGTCGTTTGAGAGACCCACCGAGGCCCAGAGTGTGCACAAGCCCACCCACTCAGGAACCAGCACCAGAGGGGCCCAATTTGATTGTGGGAAGTGGAGGGAGTGACTCAAATCCGGTGGAGATCTCCATCTCTATGTGTCAATAGGGGAGTGGGAGGGGGAGAGGGGGGGAAAGATACAGAGAATAAGTAGCATAGATGATAGGTGGAAAATAGACAGGGGGAGGGTAAGAATAGTGTAGGAAATGTAGAAGCCAAAGAACTTATAAGTATGACCCATGGACATGAACTGTAGGGGGGGAATGTGGGAGGGAGGGGGTAGGCAGGATGGAGTGGAGTGAGGGGGGGAATGGGACAACTGTAATAGCATAATCAATAAATATATTTTAAAAATAAATAAATAAAAAGCTAATATTTTCAAAAAAATCTTGTGCTTACTAATGGAGAGAGAAAAATACTTATAAGAACTATCACTGAAGTCAATCACAGAGGAAGAACACTTCCATGCCAGGGTGTGAACAGTCTGTGCCCGTCTCTAGTTATTTATCATTCACATCCACCCCACTTTTCTCATAGGCCTCTTGTGAGAATAAAAAAAAAATGTGTCTGAAAGGAGTTTTTCCTATGAAGTGTTTAAAGTTTCTAATGCATTTAATGAGCAAGACTCATAGGATAAAATAGAAAGTAACATTTTTTTTTATCAAGTCTGCCTATACCTACCCATTTAAAGGGGTCTGCTCCAACCTGTACCCCTCGCAGACTCCCAGATTATGTGGATGACATCTAGAGAAGGTCCCATGATTTTTCTGATAAACCTCACATAATTAAAAAGTCTTCTTAAGTCTCCCTAGCAATTCTGGGGCATTAATGATAATGCCTTGGCCAGTTTAACACTAACTCAGTATTAGATTCCATGCTAAAGCTTCTCCCCTGACTCATACTACTCACGGTGGAGGAAGCTGGAATGAATGTCTTCTTCCCTTTTTCTCCTCTTTTGTGTTTCAGTATCTCCCCCATGGCTTGCTACAGTAGATGTGTTACCTCCCCAGGATCTGAATAGAGGTAGGATAGGAGAAAGGGCAGGAGAGTTCTTGGGTATCACAACAGGTCCGGATATGGCTGTTGAGTTGGAAGCAGACCTTGTCTTTCATGGGAACATTCAAGGGTTCCTGGGAGATCTTCATCACGGGAAGCCTTCTGCGAGCATTTCTCAGCCAGGTGCTCCTTGGATGACTGCTCAGAACCCCTGTGCGCGCCCTTGGGCATCTGGCTGTGTGCTTCCAACATCTCTTTACTGAGTTGTCCCCACCCTTTCAAGCAGTCCACTTGAACAAAACCTGAAATGAGCCGCCACCACTTCTTCCTTCTTATGGCTCATAATTAATCCATGGGAAACTGCCTACCTTTGCTGTCATTAGGAGTGCCATTACACGGTGTATTAGTTTTCTAGGGCTGCCGTGACAAAGTACCACAGACTGGGTAGATTAAAACAATAGAAATGTCACAATTCTGGAGACTAGAAGCCCCAAGATGAAGGTGTTGGCAGGGCCATGCTCACTCTGAATCCTGTAGGTGGGACCCGCCCCTGGTCTCTTCTACCTTTTGGTGTTTGCCAGTCATCCTTGGCATTCCTTGGCTTTTAGGCACACCTCTTTAATCTCTGCCTCTATCGTCCCACAGCCGTTTCCTCCCTATGTGGGTCTGTATCTTCTCCTCTTCTTACAGGGACACTGGTGTGTTTGAAGGAGGGCCCTTGCCTTGGCTTGATTACATCCACAAAGACCCTGTGTCCAAGTTAAGTTACACTTACAGGTATTGGGGGTTGGGACTTCAATATAGCTTTGGAGGAGGAGCACTTCAACCTACAACACACACCAACGAGTCCAACATTAGCTCTGTACTGTCCCGCCGCAAGGTCCTTAAGCTGTTGCCCTCCTTTTGATTTCTCAGGCATCAGACAGCCACCGATCCTCAGGGTCCCTCAAGCTCTCTGTATGGTTTCTTTAGAGCTCCTTTCCTCGTATCTGAAGTGAGGGGAAAACACCTCCTTCCCACCCACACGCACTTCCTATAAAGTCCCACATGAGATGGTGCAACATCTCCTTTTGGAACATGGGTACGGTTAGCATCTATTATATTAGGAACTCAGCCAAAACTACAACTGAAATCGCTCAATATTAACATTCACAACTATAAGAGTAGTTTAACAATGCTTCTGTTAAAGCAGATGCACACCAACCACATCCTTGATGAGAAATTGCATGCTCCAAGTTGAACATAAAAAGCATACATTACACGAAGTAGGCATTTCCGCCTTCTCTGGTGCTTCCTCAGTGGGTGAAACCAGACAACCTTTATTAAAAAGTCATGTGGCATTCCTGGCTCATAAACATGTAGTGTGATCATGAGTAATGAACCCAAAAGCACAATAACTGAAATCAATTAATCATGCACAAGAGCAAAGTTAGCCTGTGGCCTCAATAGCCATCCCTCCTAATGAATTTTGGTAAATAAATAATAAAATTGGTTAAATTGACATCTTTTACCACATTGCCTTGGAGGTGAAATTCAGATGAGAAAAAAAATGGACAAAAACAAGCATAAACAAGCAAAAAGTGAAGGTAGGAACTTAAAGAATGGGAATACTCAAGAAACAGAAAAATTGCCTTAAGAATTCTTGAATACATTTAAAATAATCAAAGATAAAGGGCAAAAAGTAGTTTTCTCTCACATGACTCATGAAGACAACTAATGCTTCCGGGATCTATTTCTTAGGAGAAAGTTACTGGCTGCACCTGTCAAAGCTGAGATGCAGTGGCTGTGTCTGCAGTCGGTCTTGGTTGACGCAGGTGCACGACCGCACACTCAGAGCGTGCGCCCCCCGCCCCCTGCGCAGCTCACGGGCGCCCAGATCGCTACTTTCTCTACCAAGTGCCAAGAGCCATATGAACTCCACTCCGGAGAGGATGATGATAGTTTATCTTTTTTAAGTTCTATCAGGCAACACCTTTTATTTTTCCCACCAACACGTACCTCCATTTGAGCTTGTCATATAATTGCATATGTCCCAACAACATCAATGAGTCAAAGAGCTACTTTGTACTATTAAATATGTTTTTGCATACACATACAGGAACACCTCTCCCCTTCTCACCCCTGCATTTACACACACTCAACTTACACTGATTCACTAATACGTGCTTTATTCAATGACATCAAGTCACATTATTCTCTGCTTAATACTTTTTGCAAGTCAGGCCAGCATCAGCGACTTCCTGTGATATGTACATGGTTAGAATTACAAAATTTCCTTGGAAAAACCTAGCTATGACATTCTCTCACTTCCTTATTTCACCCATTCTGGCCTCTGGCTCTCTGATACACCTTTTTTCCATAGAATCTCTTACCAACAGGCTCTATTTGGTTCCCATTTTGTGAATGAAAGCTGTTCAACTTTTAGCCCAGCTCCAGCTCCATTATCACAAACTTTCTGTAGCTCTGAGTACAAAGCACACGCAGTATTTGAGGAACAAATACTTCAGGCAATTCAGGGTTCACTTATGTGGGACTAAATGGTCAACTCCAGAAAATTTGGGAGGAAGAAACAATAATTTTCACTCCTTCCTGTCCACAGTCACCTTTCTAAGCATCACTTTCTCCCTCTTCTTGTCTCTTCTCCCCTGCCAGCAAGACACCTAGCTCGCTGGCATTGCCATGATGGTCAAGTGAAAGTGATCTCAATTTATGTGCAAGAAGGTATTATATAGTAAGCTATACCTTCAGAATATTTCCAATTCTAAATAACACTGCCCAAGAGGAGGAAACTCTTTAAAAATAGGAATCAGTACAAAACTCAATGAATTACAAAATGGGAAGAAACAGGCATCTTCCTTGGGTCTCACTGCATCCAGTGGTTCAACAA
The DNA here is from genome assembly GCF_022682495.2 of Desmodus rotundus. Taxonomy (NCBI): domain Eukaryota; kingdom Metazoa; phylum Chordata; class Mammalia; order Chiroptera; family Phyllostomidae; genus Desmodus; species Desmodus rotundus. The sequence continues at coordinate 11,381,607 of NC_071395.1, forward strand.
ATATTTTTTGAGGGACAATATGAATCTTCATGGTGTTAACATTCTTTTATGTTATCTCAATCTGTTCGGCCCCAATATTAGCTGAATACTTGTTTATTTCTCTTAAACTGGTGAATTCCTTTCAGGCAGGAATCATAGTTTATTCTACAGTATTATAGTAAAATATTTAGTACTCATGCAAAATACATTTGAGGAATTTAACTCAGTCCTATCCAGCTCCTCATTCTACAGTTAAGAAAAAAAGGTACCCTGGAATGCTAGGGGACTTTTCCAATCGCATAGGTATGGTCAATGCAAAATGCCAGATGAGAACCACCAGCATTTTCAGCATCAGTATAAATAAGGATATAATGTTGGCCTAATGTTAAACCTTCAAATCATACCACATTGATGCCCACCTAAAACTGTTTCACCTAAATGAAAGAATGGCCTTATTTTTAAAATACATCTGATTAAAATTTTATCATTATAACTAATATTTTGAAAATTAACTTATACTTCTAGGATGTGCTATTAAGCCAACCCTTCCCAGCCCTGATGCATCACACGGCCTTATGATAACCAGGCGGTGCACTATGACAGGACCAGGGACGGGACAAGCCTCCTGTGCTCAGAGTGCGACTGGAAGGTGAGCCCCAGTTTTGAGATGAATGACACTAACCTGGAATGATGCGGAGGAGGGCGACTGGACTGTCAAAAGATGTAAACACAGGTGTAGGGAAAGTGGCTGGAGAATTAGGGGATTTGCAACCTTCCATATGAAGCACTTCAGAGGGCCTACAAACGTGATTTTCAAATCTTTGAAAGTAGTTAATATAGTGAGTGGATACATTTTTGTGTATATCTTCAGAGACAAGAATAAAACCAAAGTTGAAGTAAAAGGAAAGCAGATTACTATCAGTTTAAGTAAAATTAATTTATTGAATCAGCTGGACTCAGGAGGGTTCAAACAGAAAGAAAGAAAGAAGGGAAGGAAGGGAGGGAGGGAGGGAGGATAGAAGGGAAGGAATAGAGGAAGGGAGGAAAAAGGTTTTTTTCCTCTCTGCTCATTTAAACACTATAGGTCATCATTCCTCTCTACTCAGCATTGATGGCATCTAGAGCCAGCCTCTCAGCCTCATTTAGTCAAAGAACAAGCCCACTGCAATAATTTTTTAAGCATAAAGATCCTGACTCTTGTCCTGTTTGAAGTCTGTCCCTCCCCCTATTACCTGGGCTGGCACCCTGAAGTGCATGAGGGACTGACTTTCTCTGTCTTCCAAGCTCTACCTCTTCTCACTCACTGGCCATTCTTTTGATGGTTCCCAGGTCAGACCCAGGCATTCCAATCTAGATAACGGTAAGGATGCAGCCAGAGCGGGGTGAGCTCATTCCCAGAGAATCCGTTCCCTCTGCCACTGGGAAGGGGCAGCTCCAGCCACAACTCCTTACCATTAAACATTAAGACTAATGAAAAACAACCCAACACATCTTCAAACAGCATGACCAACACACGTCAGAGTCTTAACCTGATCCCTTCCTTAAGTCTCCGCACTTAGAGCAGGGTACTTAATTCTCCTTCCCCATCCCAGCAACACGTAGGAAGTGGTCTCCAATGAAATGTCTTCCCTAAAGTTTTTCAACCACCATTTTTAATACATGCCAGTGGGTGCTGATAGCTAAGGCAGACAGACCCAGGTTAGGATCACCCTCTTTGCAAGTCTAGCTCCTTGAGTTAGAATGTTTCATTCTTCAACTTTGGGCCTCTGAGACACGAGAAAAAAAATGCACTGAACATCCCATCGCTTACATGAAATGTTTTAATAATTAAAGCAGTTCAGAACATGAACTGCCAGCTTTGTGAACACCTAGTTTAAGCAGAAGCGAGGTCTCGATTTTAGACTGTCAGAGCACAGGTAAGGCTCTAGCATCGACTGGAAAGTGGATTATCTTGAAGGTACTTTTCAGATCTTAAATGGACTCTAGACTTATCCAGCTTCGTAAGGCATAGAAATGTCTCCTCACTATGTTGTACATCTGGAACTAATATAATATTGTATGTCCACTGTAAATGAAACATAAATAATACAAAAAGGACTGAATGACCCACAGGCTGCCTCCATAGAGGTTCCCCTGGCTTTCAAGGACAAACAGAGGGAATAACATCAACAGAAAACCAGAATGTGATGTAACTCGATAAACAGCTCCACACATCCTACTTGGCTATCATTTGTTTGATCTCTTCTCATTTTGTTTGAGTTGGCATATCATGAGGACATCAAGCTTGTTATTGCAACTTTAACATCAGATCCCTAGAGATATAAAAGGAGAGTTCTGGGTTCAGATACATCAAGGATTCAGATAATCAAAAGAAGTTTAAAAATAAAACAGTAACTACATTGGAGTCGTTTTGTGGAAATATTCAACATCCTTCTGTTTAAAAATAATTACTAATAATTACATCGTTAACAATTAAAATAATTTTCTCTCCTTCTTTTCCTTCAGGCTCTTTCATTTTAATTGTACTTTGGTATTTTTTTTCTTAGGCGAGATATTATCAAACACAATTAGGGTTCTCTTTGCTGCCCCCACTAACAAGGTTGCTTTGGTTTGATTTCTGTTCAGTAACTGAAAGAAATGTTAAAACTCCATGTTAGCATTTCCCTAGTCTTCTTGCTCTGGAGCTCATCAACACATGCACTGTTTTGCTCTTTCTGAAAAAACCTGGATGCGGAACTCATTACTTCTCTGAATGGTCCTAAGGAATTCACACACACACACACACACACACACACACACACACAGTGAGCAATGCAGAAGTCTCTAACATTTGCATGAGGAAGATGGAGGAGAAGGCTCACATTTTTCACCCCACACCAAACAACTTAAAACCCCTCAGAGAGTATGGACTCCAGTGTCCTCTCCCCTAAACCTCCACTGAAGACATCTCCGTCTTCTTTTGACCTCCACTCCTACAACACCTAGACTCTGGCCTCTGTTCCTTTCTCCCAGATTTTCCTCCAACATTTCCAGCTCTTCTCTCCTTTATATGGGGACCGAATCCACTCTACTCGGAGCCCACGGCCCACTCTGCACAAACAAAAGGCCCCTAAGTTGGCCCCTGCCTCCTGGAGAACCACCAGAGGCAGCCACCCCTCTGATGACCAGAACACGCCCACCTGGCCAGTTTCCCGCTCCCTGGAGGTTTATCCAGACATCCTTCGGAACAGGATGCTTTCTCCCTATTTAGATATGCAATCTGAGCGAAATAATGCAAATTTTCTTCATCAGTTGTTCCTCTGTCCTGCCAACTGAAGTTTAATGGATTATTTCTGCTATCATTCTCCACAGCAGTCACAGCAGATAATTCAATCAGGCAACATGAATACATGACGAAGCAGAGCCATGTGTTAAGGGAGGTGCCCCACTGTCCTGTGCTCCACCTTTGGAAAGGTCACCAGCCAGCAAGCCCTGAAGCCTTGGCAGTGGGATGCCTTTTCCTTCCAGGGTCCCTGTTTCTCAGGGCCCCGAGGATTACATTCCACAAGATTAATTCTATTTCCAAACATACATCTAGAAACATGTTTAGATGGAAATAATGACAAGAATGATCCAGATAATTATACCTTGAATTTATAGGGCACTTTTCTGAGGACCTCCACATTCTTCTGAAGGATCTAAGACTCACCACGAGTTCCCTTCTCTAAATATCATAATCCAAAAAGTTACGATGATACCTATAAATGTAGACTTATTTCAAGAGTTTAAGTCTTTTGATGGTTAACCCTAAATACAGAGTCCTAGCATATTGCACCCATACCCACCTCCAGGCATGATTGAATAGGAAGCTGGCAGCGAGTTAAGGTGCCCAAGGTGGTTGCAAAGTGGTAGTTTACTTTCTGCCTGCGTGAGGCATTAAGACACGCACCAGGCAAGGACCATTAGAGAAGGTGTGCAGCAACTCTCAGCCCCGGAAGAATCACAGACCACAGCTTCTTTGGTGACGCTCCCCACTCGCAGTACTCCACGTGCTCTGGTAGCACTGAGTGCTGAGGATGCAAGGGGCAGCCTGAGGCTCACCCAACGTTAACCATTACCCTGTGGCTCTCTACGGTTTACACATTCCAATGTTTTCCTGCTGTGTTATCACCTGGCAGCTGCTATAGGAAAGGAAGAAGTGCACGGTGAGTCAAAATCACCAGTCCCTTTCCTCCTTGACCTGTGCGCTCACGTGAGCGTGCACAGGAGTGTTTCACCAACGGTGCTGTTGTGGTACCTTGAAACTGGAAGAGGAAGAACCAGAGGTAAGGAAACTACTTGCATCAAAATCGTCTCTCCAAAGGTGTGATGTGGAAGCGATGTCCTTATAGGAGTGCAAAATGATGTTCGTGAGGGCTCTCTGCATAGGCCAGACATTACCGCTCTACTGCTTTAAATTGATGTTTTGCAATGTGCAGATAAGTATAAACACACACATCGAGAACCTTCATTTACATTCCTTAAATGCTGCCTTTACTAGCAAAGCACAGGTCTTGATGTGCTTAGGCCATAATTTTTGCCCAGCAAGGCTGCTCGTTATGTGGAGAAAATGAAAGCCCTATGAAGATGAATAGGTCTGTGTGTCTTTATTCATTCTGCCAGGACACAACCATGCTGATTCCTGCACTGGAGCAATTTAAGGAGAACAAGCATCAGTCTCACCTGAGAAATATGAATCACAGTGCAATCTTTTCCAGACTGCCTGCATTTCTTTGGTCTTCCACAGCCCCTCCAGGGCACTCTGTCAACCCTCACTTCCTCCGGATGCTTCGGAGAAAGGCCCAAGCTGGACATCTTGGTAAATATAGGACAGGGTCAGACCTCTTAACCAAAAAATTAGCAAGTTCAGTTTCGTATATCAGAACTCCCTGAAGTGGTGTTTGGGCTTCTTGGGACATTTTCCTCCTTAAGCAAATGCAATGCAAAATAAAATAAACAAAATAAAATTGTGTTTCCCCAACATGCATCTGTCCCTTGGTTCAAGCCCCTCCATGGCAGGAAAACACAGCTGCCCTGCTGTGGCTTCTCCTGCTGGGCCCCTAACGAGGCTCTGCTAATCTCCTATTCCTACAATTGCCCCATTTTCTGCTATATCTTGGGCTTACAGCTGTGTGGCTTTGGGGATAGGATTCACTTTGTAAAAGCGATGTCTAAAGGCAATCCATTGATCAGAGAGTGATACCCTGACTGCCTCTTTCATCATTTCCCAGTCAGACTTGGGCTGCAGGTGGAATCCTGCAGTTTCTTTGTTTAACATTAAAAATAATTTCATTTTCATGCCAGAAGCTGGTCTCACTGATCATGTTGATGCTTTAGAAGCCTGGTGAATCATGGCTTTCACCTCACTTTGAGTAGCGAGAGATGGCAGATAATCCTAATTAAGAAAGAAACACAGATAGGGAGGGAGAACGGCTGCCATACAGAACAAGAATAACAACTCTACTGTAGTAGCTATTTCCATAATCCGAGGGAGAACGGGAAATCGTCAAGGCAGCAGGAATTGCTTTCAAGAGCAGTCTCCACTCTAAGACTAAAGCAGAGATTTTACTCAAATTTACTGCAGCTAAATTTCCCCAAATCTGCTGTTTCTTCATTCTTCAACTCAGTTGAAGATTTCAGTTTCATCTAGCTGCACAAAGCCAATAGTTTAGTAGAAAGCACAGATTCTGACAGGCAAATGATTTGTATTCAAGAAGTAAAAATGATATATTTTACTATTGCATTAAGTAAATTTGAATTCCAAAGATCACAAGATATTCTCCCCTAGGCATTATTTCTTCCTTTATTTTCTTCAAATCATCAGTTAAAAATCTTCAAGTTGAGGACTCAGAGTTGATACAGGAAATGTCAGTGCCTGCGGTCCTATGTCCTGCTGCAGCTGACAGCCAACCTGACTTGGATGTCTAATACTGTTACCAAATGGTGGAGTGTTAGTTAATTATAACCCTGGGTAATAGCAACGAACAGTATCTGGAGTAGCATAACGTGAATGCTAACTCTGAACACAGCACAGAGGAAATCTAGGAACGTCAGCAAGTCAGAACCTATTTATTTATACAGCTCCATAACAGTTCATAGATGTTCCATATATGTGCAATAAACAACGAGAAGGAAATTTATCTCTAGAATTAAATAGAAAGGGTTTGGGTTTGGGGTCAGACCAACCTAACTCCAGGCGAACACACAGAGACCACAGTGCCTGCTGGAGAGTTCTGGGTGTTCCCCACTGGCATAGCAGAGCCAGCACAATAACCCCAAAATGGAGGCAACTGAGAAAGAATCGTAGCCAAAAAATAAATAAATAAATACTGAACACCGAGCATCTCTCACTCAACACTGAAAATCTACAGAAAAAGTTTCTAAGAGCATTGATAGACCCTGAGGACGTAGCCAGAGTCAAAGGTCCTGTATCCAAATGAAGAGATAAGTTAAGGTTCGCTTTTTTCTGGAAAGGAATAAAAAAATAATTTCAATTAAGCTCCCATTGGATGTGAGACATTTTATACACAGCTTCTTTATTTCTCAGTCCAGTGAGGGTATTATTATCTCCATTTCACAGGGAAAAATTTAAGAATAAAATAATAGTAATAACAGCCACATTGACTGTTTTCTTTTACTATCATAGTTAAATTTGGGGAACAGTATGTCAGTTACTGTACTAAGTGCTTTAAATATATTGTCTCATATAAACCATTTCAGTAAAGTCAGATATTTTTTATCCTCATATTATAGATGAAGAAATTTGGGCTCACAAAGATAGAATAACTTGCCCAGTATCATTCAGCAAGACAATCAGATCAAGATTAAAGTTCCAATGACTTCCACTAGGCCACAACCACCTAGAGAGACAAGATATACTTTATTTGCTATAAATCTTAACATTTGATAAGTTACTGGTTATGTGAGGTACAGTAGGCCTCCCTAATTGCAATAATTGAAAGCTATGCTAACCACTGGGAGAATAAAGGCAATATTGAGAGCATGAATTCTAGTATCAGACAAACCCTTTAACATATGGTGTAAAGCCCATTTAGTGGTGTCGAACCCCATTAGTTTCTGCTTATCTGGGAAACTCTTTATCTCTCCTTCAATTCTGAATAATAGCCCTGCCGATGTAGTGTTCCAGGTTGCATGGTCCTTTCTTTCAGCACTTTAAATATGTCCTGCCACTCCCTTCTGTCCTGCTGCTGCTGAGAAATCGGTTAATAGCCATTCGGGGTTTCCCTTTTATGTGACTTGTCATTTCCTTCTTGCTGCCTTCAAGATAGTCTCTTTATCCTTAATTTTTGCCATTTTATTCCAATATGTCTTGGTGTGGGTCTCTTTGGATTCATCTTGTTTGGTACTCTCTATGCTTCCTGAAACTGGATGTCTGTGTCTCTCCCCAAATTAGGAAAGTTTTCATCATTATTTCTTCAAACTTACTTTTTGCCCCCTTCTAGTTCTCTTCTACCTTTGGAATCCCCATGATGCAAATGTTAGAGCACTTGATATTGTTTCTCTAAAAAATACATCTAAAAGTACATTCCCTATTATAGGTCCATCAAATCATTTCAATTAAAATGTGAAAGAACAGAACACTATGTGATGCAGACTTTTTTTTAGCCCTGCTTATCTAATCAGCACTCAACTAGAACATTTCTCAAGTAATTAATAATTTATTTATAAAATCTAGGCAGCTTTTCTGTCACAAGTTATATTTATTTTGCTGTTGAACTAATTAATGCTTGGGGAATGGCTTATAAATGCTAGCTCTTATCCATCTCTTATTTATAGTAAGTACATCACCCTAAATTTAATTTCATGCAATAGCAAATGTGAAATATACGTGATAATTATAGATGAACATTATTTGCCCCATGATGGTATCTATAACCTACATAAAATATTCAGAACTTGAAATTATGAGGGTAATGTCTCTCAGACCTAGCTTGGCCCAACATTCTTGAAACATAGATGTGAATGATTTGGGATGGAAGACTTAAAAAAGGAATATGAAGCATTACATCCTTCATATAATTTTAAAATGGGGAAAGAAGGATGCAAAACTCTGTCAACATTGTCTTTTGAGCACTTAGAATATCATATGTATTTATTTATACAACATCTAAAATGTATTTCCAAACAGAGATAAAGCAAAGATGACTTTGATTCTCTTTTGAGGTCAGAGTCTAACATCAGGTTTGTATTGCAGGCCTTCCCCTGGAAGATAGGTCCTACACGGAAGAACACATTATATTCACTGTGACACGGCCAAACGTTCCTAGAGGGGAGCAGAAAAGAGTGACAGGGCCCCCAAAGACAAGGGGTATAACATATTCTTCGTAGGACTAGGAGCGAGAGAAGATTATGCTCGCCCACAATATGGCAGCCACATAGGCAAGCGAGTGAAGAATTCGACTTCTGGGAATTTAACACTACCACCTAAAAGGACAAAAATGTAAAGTGAGCCAAGAAGAAATGCATGAACTATGTAAGTAAAGGAAATTAAAACTTGACTCCGGGCACAAAGCAAGCTGGAGATACTCTATGGAAATTTCAGAAATTCCAAAATTTCCATACAGTATCTCTAAATTCCAAATTCCAAAATTCTGTACTCTAGCCCATGCTGTTAAGATACAAAGACACAAAAGCCATCTCTATGAAAATAACACTGGAAGCTATAATTTGACTAAGGTTGAGGTACCATGGTTATAAATTACGTGCAAAATAACAATTTGAAAATTGTTTGTTGTATTTCTTAAAATTCAGCCATATGCCATAAATCTCAAAATGATGGGTAACTAACTGCAGTAACTGCAGTCTCTGTGGCAAGGCTGTTTGTAGAGCAAAACCTGTATTTGAGCATCTCCAGCGTTACGGTGTAATCTGCCAGAGCTGCATAATTGAAGAAGATCTGATGCATGGAACCAGACAAGTTACTTCCAACTGGCAAGAGCTCAGAATATTTTCCTTGAGAATGAAAGTCTAGAGTCCTGGGTTATAATTGCATTTCTACCACACAAAAGGACTCACAAATGCTTATGTTGTGATCGAAGCAGGTCCTAACATAATCCAAATAGTGAAATTTCACCTCCACTTGACGATGTAATTTTTAACCAAATTTTAAATACTGTAAGGAAAATTCGCCCAAGGCCATGTATACAGTGAATCGGGTGAGAAAGTTAATAAATCACCAGATAAGTAAATATCCTGAAATATATCAGCTTCCTGTTCACATTATCTGCTAGTTCCAAACACTGAAATCGAAGTTATTTCGTGGCACATTCAAAAGAATGTTGTTTTCTGCGGAGGTACACGACTGAATACAGACTCTGCTGTGATACTCATACTTGGAACCTTCCATAGCCCACGCTCTCTGAAAGGTTTGTAGCCCTTCTCCACTTGATTCATCTGAGAGTAGTAGTGTTGTCCCTGGTTTTCGTTGGGTAAACTGACTTTCCTTGATTTCTGGATTGTGCCTGAATGAATAAAAGCTACAGTTTCAACTGGCAACTTGTGCCCCACGCCTAGGTACACCTCTGATGTAACCTTAGCACAACTTTAGCTGGTAAGTATTAACCAAATCCTCTACTCTCTGGGGAACTAGCTAAAGGGAAAACCACAGGATGACCAGGGACTACTAAGGAACTTCTAGCTTTTTGTTGGTCATTTCAAAAAACACCATATCACCCTGGCTGGGTAGCTTAGTGGGTTGGATTATCATCCCATATACCAAAAGTTTGCCGGCTCGATCCCACAATGATCCAATGTTCTCTCTCTCTCTCTCTCTCTCTCTCTCTCTCTCTCTCTCTCTCTCAAATCAATAAATATATCCTTGGGTGAAGATTAAAAAATAAATTAAATAAATAAACATATCCTCAGGTAAGGATTTTTTAAAAACCCATATCATTAGTAGGAGTTGGAAAAATGAGGACTCTGTTCTTCATAAATGGACGTTGAGCTTGTTTAGAAGCACTAGGAGGGAACACACTAGGAGGGCTCCGACAAAGCCCTCATTCAAGGTTAGTATCTTTCCAGAATGGCAGCATCTCTGACTAAGAGCACAGCTTGGAAGGGACTCATAGGAGAACGTGAGGGAAGAGGCCAGGCAAGTCAGCCACCTCTGTTAGCCAAAATGACAGCGGGTGCCATAAGGAAGCAGATTGCACTTTGTTCTCTTTTGTGTCCAACATTTTAATTTTACTTACTGTTATACAATAATATCCTGAACTCTATATAAGGCATAAATGTTTTAACAACACTATTATTAATACACAAGGTGACTTCATGTGAAACTAGTATGTGAGCTTCCTTACTAGGTGGTGGACTCTTTGAGGGAGGGAAATACTCATTTTTTAAGTACAGAACCAGCATGGTGTTTGGCAGACAGTGGGTGCTAGAGAATGTTTATTAATTTGAATTTTTGTAGGTGTCCCTTAAGTGTCCAGTGTCTAAGTTTTCTCTGGCATGAACATTTCCCAGTCGCTGGAAACTCCCGATAGTGAGGTCTACAACAAATATTACTATCGTACACAGCGCCACACGACTGACTATACTGGGGCTCAGTTCTTTTGCAGCTTTCATTTTACTTATTAAATAGGTCTGAGTAAACACCGCAAGGAAAGACACGTTAAGATTTTAGACATATTTAAAAAGGTGAAAAATCCTCATTAGCTTGAGACAGTTTTCCACAGTTTGGGAACAAGATGATGCACTGGGAAACTCTTTAAGTCTCCTTCAGTGATGTGTTCATAGTGGACACTCAATAATGCTAATGGAATAATGGAGGGTTTGGGCATTCAGTGGAAATAAAAGATGAATTAATAATGAAAGTGAATTTTTGATCAACATGGGGAGAGGACCAGTGGTTTTAAATCTTGGACAGTTATAATTCTGCCCAGACTCCCATTTCTCTAGTTCCTTTGGGCAGACTCAACACAGAGCAAATGCGCAAAAGATTCAGTAATCTGATTCTCAGAGCATGGTTTCCTTGATTTTACCCCCTTTCTTTCAGATCCAAAAAGAATTCTTGCAAAGAATTTGCAAGATTCCGACTTTGCTGGCATCCATTGCCTATCCTTTGCCCAGTTTCTCTCTCTGGGAATGTGACCTAGATCGCTTCCTGTCCAGCTACCCAGAGCTGAGAAAGCAAGTGGGAGGAAGCCGGTGAAGGGAAGAAGGATCTTGATTTGTTTAGAAACTTCCATGATGTCGGACAACTAAGTAGAGCTCATGGGATTACTATATTCTCTACTTTTAACATACATCTTTTTAAAAGCACACTTATTCACTCGATGACCAAATAGAAAACTTCCAAAAACCCTCTTAGGCAGTGCAACCCTAAAGAGCCTTTGAGGTCTTGGTGATGAATTGCCTGAACACAGTATGTCAACATCCATTCAATTTAGACAGCCCTGCACACAGTGGAAGCCACTGGGGATTAGACGTCCAGAGCAGGGCTTTAGACATGTACAACAGACCTGAAATCCTAGCTCTTTTTTACACAATAGTTATGTGACTGTGTAAATTATTTAATCTCTCAGTCCTTCTGTTTTCCTATCTATAAAGTAGGGATGAAAACAATGTACCTACCACACAAGTTGCAACAAAACTTACATACTTGGAAGAATATAAAGGCTTGGGAGCACATGGCACGTGCTTAATAAGCATTAGTTATAATATCTAAGTTGGCCTTTAAATATTATAAGAGGAGGAAAAATTGGAACAAATAGTAGCTAGGTACTTTGGTCTTGTTGGAAGCTGGGAAAGTATATTTGAAATGGTTTTTAAAAAGGAGAAAACAAAAACCCTTAAGAACATGAAAGGGAATAAGACCTAAGGCTATTATGGTTACAGATTATATGCAAGAAGAAGTTCCCTGATCTATAGCAATATGGTTAAATGTGTTTTTTTATGAACATTTAAAAATTTCTGTGATTGAATCAGTCATCCATTAAATTTTACATTAAGAAAAGCCTTATAGAAAAGATAATCATCTAGACAACTAAAGTGGAGATTTAAAAAACTATTAATTTGATCTTAATATTATTGCTAAAATAATACTTTAGAGGCAAGTAGACTAATCTATGTAAATCAAATTTTATATTTAAAAAATCAGGTATTCCTAACAAATCCAGCAAAATTGCCTATATAAAATATACTATGGCTTTCATACACAAGTATATCTAAATAGCTATTCCAAAAGAAACATTTTTGCTTTTTATATTCACCCCAAGGTAGCAGTAATGTTATTAGTTCCATTTGAGATTTATTTCCATATTCATTATATGACTGATGCAAATAAGTCTATTTTCTCATTACCATATTAGGATTTCCACAAACAGAGTATTACGGAATTTGAGGCGTTGCAAATCGTTGACTGCCAGCCCTAATGTTCAAGTTTTAAAACTGAGGACAAATTTATGTATATATTCATGGTTCTGGAGCCAGAAGTCCACAATCAAGGAGAAATTTGCCTATTCTTCCTCATTTATTTACTGGTTCAATCATTTACTTACATTAGTGTAGACAGACTCATGGATGTTTATTTGCTATTTCGATTATTAGATTTCCACTTACACCTCCTTGGCCTTATGGGTCATATCACATGCCCAGCCCTCTACCAATGGCGGGTAAAAAGATCACAACGGATTCTGACTGATCATGATTCCCCACTAGGGCTGCATGCATGCCCACCCCCACCTCACCCCCCAAAAGGGATAAACTCAAGAAGAAGCATGAACGGTTTGCTGTTTAGTGGGCAACAGACACTGCACACGACTAACAGATAATCTATTTTTGTTTTAACATGAAATGAGTTCAAGACTAGTGTTCCAAATCCATCAAGCAGAGACACCAGATTAATTTATCATCACATTTGAAAATGAGTTTCTTATGGTCTTGACACATCCAGGCAGCTGAAAAACCATACTTTTTACATTGAAGCAGGATTATTTTTCTTTTCTTTTTAAGTGAAAAGTCTTAAAAGGGAAGCTGTATATTTCAGGAGTTTGCTGAACTCCTGAGTTTGTACATATCCCAGTAAAGATTCCCAGAAAACAAATTCGCAGGGCAAATTGCCTATTTGTTTTCTTCAAGTGTCATCCTAGCTAGGCCACAGTCCCCAGGTATTCAAGTGAACACCATTTCAGGGGCTGTTGGGAAGGACCCGGCAGTACTTACGGCCCCCAACCAGATGACTTTGAGTAAAGTAGATTATCCTGGATAATCTGGATGGGCTTAATTGAATCAGCTGAAAGAACTTGAAAAGCACAGCTGAAGTATCACAAATAGAGAAGAAATTGTTCCCTGTGGACCCACTACCACTCACGACCATATATTCAAGCCTTTCCACAATTGTCCTCATTCTCTGCCTGACGGATTTGGGACTTGCTTAGCCAGCCCCCACAATCAAGTAAGGCAATTCCTTGTAATAAACATCCCTGCGTGCCTACTCCCTTCTTCCTATCTGTCTGTCTATGTACCTGCCCACCCATCTATCCATCCATCCATCCATCCACCCATCTACCCATCCAACCATCCTCTCACACATCCCTCAGTGAGTCCACCCACACACTGGTTCTGCTTCTCTGGTTGAACTCTGACTGGTACACCTAGAGACAAAATATTTCAGACTGGTTCATCTTCTGCTTAATATTATATAATCCTTCACCTTACTATTTCTTTAATGTGTTTCCTCTTCAAATGGTATCAACTCTTACAGATAAAGAATTACGTGGACCATTATACATTCGGTGTTCAATGCGCTCTACATGAGTCACATTCTCTAGAAGGAGATTTCTTCTGAGCTCAGCTGAATTAGAAGGGAAGGGCTGAGATGGGGGAAATTAGGGCAGAGCACAGATGCATTCACAAGGTGAAAAATAATACATGTTGACTTTGGACAAAGCAAATATATCGAAAACATCTGCTGATTTGGGGGTGTTCTGAGTACTCCCCAGGCGTGTTGACACAGTGCTCAAAGTAAACAAGAATCCAGAGCTGACTGACTCCAGCTCTTGCCTTTCAACAGGGGCCAAATCTTTCCATTCCTTAGCAATGAGGTACTCCAACCTTTTCCCTCTCCATCACAGTTCTTCGATCTTTATTGCTTACCTGGATAATAATGAATAAACTGCAGAAATTCTCCTTTCCCACAAACCCATCTCAGGCAAGCTCTTTGGACAATAATACCAGGTTCTTGGTATCTTACTGCAATCAAAGCAGCACAGGGTCTGAGGATAGAATTCCTGAGTTTGGGTCCAGTCCAGTCTCAGAACATTATTCTCCCTTCCCTCTCTATTTTTTGTCATAATACTCACAACCTTCCTCCATTCAACAGCATTTGTTTGCTCATCTGGTTTATCATCTCTCCCCAGGGACTTTGTGGGGTCACCGATGGGTTCCAGAAGCAGCACAGTACGTGGCATGCTGTGGCTGCTCACTGCATACTGACCCAACGATTCTCACTCTTGTTGCGTCTGCAGTGTGGACATAGTCCCAGTGCCTAATTTATCAGGTTATTATGAAAGGAAATAATAATGCATGTGACGCTCTGCAATACCCTAGTCAACCTGAATTCAGAAACTTTCTGTAGGGCTTCCCACATCGGCTTCCTCCCCAGCAGAGTACATGGCAGATAGAGAAATAAGGGGCAGAAATAAAGCAATCATCGATCTTACTTGTTCTCAGGATTCACTCCTCTGTTACCTATAATTCTTGAGTTCCTTACCCACACCACTGCCTTGCGTTGGAATCCACCCAAAAGTTCATTTGCTTCACACTGGTAAAGCACTAAGTAGTGGGGACTTAGGAAGAGTCTTGCCGCTTGTCATCTGGTCAAGTCAGGCAACCAGTCAACAAATAGGGTAACTGCAGCCCAGCGTCCTGCTGCAAGTGGGGAAGTCTTAAAGATCAGTAAGGCATTTGTTCCCATAACTAGTAACAATATCAAGAAATTTCTCTTCAGACGTAACCCAAATACCTTATGCTGCACTTTGCACTTTATCCTTCTGACTCTTTCTTTATGGAAATGGAAGAAAAACGGGTCTCTCCTCTACAACAAAACACTGAAGAGAGCTTGCCAGCAAACTCTTCTGAATATTCCTTTTGAACCCTGAGACCAAGGAACAGCAGTGTGCAAGGCTTCATTCGCCAGCACGCTGACACCGAGAATGAACGATCAGTGTTACACAAAAACGTCCCAAATGCAGTCCTCAGGGACACGTAAGAATGTTAACAGCGGTTCTCCCTGGGCCACGGAGAGTCTGTGGTGATGTTGATATATTTATGTTTCCACCAGTGAGTATTCATTATTCATATATGCACAAATTAATTTTTAAAAGGGTTTTTTTCCCTTTAAAATGGCATTTTAAATCTTGGAATAATAGAAATTGTGCCAACGTCTGCAAAGTCTTATCATTAACTAAATAAAATGGGAGAAAAGACCAAAAAAAAAACAAACAAACAGGAGTTTGAAACATGAAAATAGGTAACCACAGGTCACATAAAAAAAAAATGCAGTCAAGAATTTGATACAGAGCAGAACACCTCACTCTGTTCCTTGGCCCTGTGTGAGAAAACCGAGTCGGATCTGAAGCCGCCCAGGAAGCCCCTGAAAAGCGACACGAACCGCCTCACTGTCCTCATCCTCAAATTACTATTCTGATCCTGCGCCCGGAGCAGACCAGCAGCGAGCTAAGAGAAAACCTTAGTGAACAGGCCATGAATGTAAATGGCCAGCTGGAAAGGAACTGAAATGTGCAAGCTTCCTACCAAGCTCATAAGGAGCAGCAAAGCCAAGGCTAGTTACCTCGACTGAACTGCTGCTTGGAGGAAAGGCTGTTAGCAGCCGGCTCTCTGAGCAGGAATGGGGACCACACTTCATTGTTTCTAGTTTTTGCCCAGAGTGGGATTCAAGTTGGTGAACGCTGTGGGCACGCTCCCAGGGGCACGACCCCAGTCCCGAGTCTGCCCCATGTCTGCCCCATGTAATCATTTACCCCCTCTGGACTTCACTTTTTTCTGCGGCACTTGTCACAAACTCTCAATAAGATTTGGAGCTAGAATGAGGAAGGCAAAAGACATCTACTGTGTCCTTGAAAAGATCCCGCGATGAAGGGTACAACTATTCATCAGTGCTCTCCTCTGGGATGACTGAGGGCAAGAAGTAAGAAGAGGGCTTGGAGAGCCAGTTGGTGACACCAGGAAACTGAATTCACAGCTTAAGGAAAACAAAGCAAAACAGCACATCAAATGCTAATTTTAATGCAAGGTATAATTGATTGTCCACTTTCTTCGCTTTCTGAAGCCTAAAAAAGCTGAAACGAGTTATACCAAACTTGCCTGGCCTTTCAAATCAAAATCATTGCTTCTCTTTAAAATCATGTATTCCCCATCAAGATGTGGGTTCTCCTGACATTCATTCACTAAAGACCTACCTAAGTTACTCACTTTGCTGTTCAGCTATTCAGTCCTATTATTGGTCCACCTTTCGATGAAGTTTTGGGTTTTTTGTTTGTTTTTAGGAAACAGAAAGCACTGAAATATTTTACCATCTCTGACCAGTCCAAACGCACACAGAGAAGAAAGGAAAGACTAGTCACCTTATAAAGGAGGCTCTTTCCTTCAGGAGAGACTAACCCCACTTCTCACTGCCTTCTACTGATGGTGGCATCACAAAATTTAACCCTTGGGAAGTACATAAAACTGCAGTGATCTGTCTTGCAACAGGGTCACAGAGCTGGCAGCTGTCCCACGTCCCCACTGCCCTGTTGGTGGAGTCCTGATTTCTGGGCCAGCATGGCTGTTTCTCTGTGTCTGGTTGGCTATGTTCACAATTTTGTACCCAAAATCTTGGGTACCTGCCACAGTGTCACTTTAGGTGTCTGTCCCTTGCCATCATCTTTGATCATCTTATTCCTTCAAGCATGAGGCCCACACCCACCCCACCTGTTCGCTCTGGTCCAAGAGCACAGGAAGGAGGAGGTGTGAACAGAGCGGTGTGCACAGGGTACAGGGGGCCCCTTCTCACATACCCGGACCTCTGCGTCTCTTCTCTCTGGCTATTACTGAGTTACAGACCCTTTCAAAGCAAACTGGTGACTTAGCAGTAACATCTTCCTCTGCACTGCTCTCACAAATTAATCGAACCCAAGGAGGGGGTCATGGAAGCCTCTAGTCTGTAGCCAGTAGGTCAGAAGTACAGGTAAGAACCTGAACTTGCGGTTGGCATTCTGATTTGGAGAGAGTTGTTGGAACTCCAAGCTATAGCCCATTGGTCGTTAACTATAGATAAGAGCCTGGACTTGCCGCTGGCTTCTGAAGTGTGTACGTGGGGAATGGAGGACCCTTACCCTGTGGGATCTGAGGCTATCTCCAGGTAGATGGTGTCGGAATTGAGTTCAGTTCTCATATACCCTGCTGGCATCCTGAGAACTATTGGTTGGTGTTGGGGGAACTGCCCCTCCTCGTTTAAAACAGGTCCAGGAATCCAGTTTACTTCCTTTCCTTTCTTGGCATCCCCAAGGGGCACTGGTCACTTGGAGTTCCTCTAGAGTACTAAGTAAATTCCTGCCACAAAGCATGTTGTTTGCTGTTCCTGAAAGGCCGTCCCCACTCTAGCCTTGATCTTCACCTAGACACCCCTCTCTTCTACTCACACTGCAGGTCTCAGTTGGAGTATTGCTTCTACAGAGAAGCGTCCTCCTCCTGCCCCGCACCCCACTCCTCTGTCACTGCCAGAGCCAGCAGGTCCCCCTGCTATAGGCTCTCCCAGCACAAGACACATTTTAGTCACAGCACTTATTTCATCCATAATTAAATAACCTTTTCCACAATTATTAATGTCTGCCTCCACCACAGACTCAGTGATAAGATCTATGATATTGATGTTGCTGGTATTATGTTGGTGAATTGCTAATTATTTAATGTTGTCTACACAGTCATTTCTAGGCTCACCATTTCTGTGATAGGTTTTTTTAAAGCTAAGATATTAAAAATGACAAGTTTAGATTTAAATCATATTTATAGTTTCTATTTCTCTACACTTTAGAAGTATGTCTAAAATAGTTCATGTGTAGGTTTGAGATGAGGATAAGACTAAAATAAAAATTTGGGGACTTGCAGGGGAATGGCATTTTTCCTTCAAAGGACATGTCAATCACTGACAAGGACAAGATCCTCCACCTACAAATGTCATCCTTGCACCTCCAGAAATAAAGAACTAGTATCCATTTTAATTCAAACATCACTCTTATTGCTGAGAGCACTCACGGAAGAGTTCATTAGTGCCACCAAGGGTGGCAAGTTTATGGATCCATCATTACATCTGCTAATAAATGAACTGATGATATGAATCAAATTCACTGAAATCTCTGTTCCTCTTGAACTACATTGTAAAATATCCAAGTTAAGCTGATGTGCTCCATGGTATTTCAGATGTAATAAAGCCTAAAGCTCTCCTGGCAAAATGAGAGTCGGGCGCAGTGAGCTATGTTATTTAACCCAAAATGTTTTGGGGGCTAATAGCCCATGGAATACTGCTCATCGACGTGGCTCAAGAGAAGAGACATGGTTGAAACCCGCGGGCTGACTCTGTTGCCACTTCCGACTGGTCCCGTCCCTCAGAGAATCGGTGGAAGCACTTCTACCCACAGATACTGTAGATGTGCTCCCCGGGAAGCCACTTTGCTCCTTCCCTCCATCTGACACCCACCACTTACAATTCTTGATTCCCTCATTGGATAAGAATTTAATGGGCATTCAAGAAATTGCTCATGACTGCTTTAGGCTCTGTGGAACACGGCAGTATAAAATGAAATTGAAGGGGTTCAGCACCGGCCTCCCCAGATGTGCTACTTTGGGCCTGTGGATTATCTTGAGCTGAAGCAATCAAGACCCCATGAGCTCAGAAAAAAAAGTTTTACCTCTCCCTTAAAGAATTTAAATTAGGGGCCTTGCCAGTAAGAGTTATCACCAGAAATAACTTTTTAGAGGCCTCTCTGTTATGACAGGGAAAACACCTAATTACTGAACATCTGCTCCTCTTATTGTCCTGCAAATGACATTCCTTCCCCCTGAACCCCCGAGGCATCTTGCCTCATCCTGAGCTCGGGATGCCACATATATCTCATTTTAACTTTCTGCATCCGCACCTCTCGCACACGTGGGGTCTCTGACTCTCTCATGAATATAGGGTGTCCAAACATGTGTGTGTAACTGAATTTGGTTGTTTTCTCTTGTTAATCCGTCCCATGTAGACTCCATAATTAAGCCAGGTGAAAGAGCACACAAAGGTAAATTTCTTCCTCCCTGACAAAACATAGAGTCAGAACTTTAAAATAATTAGCAAGGTGACATTTATAACTTTAACATACATATATAAACAAGACGAATGGACAACTATTTTAAAAAGTGGAGAATCTTTTTACAGAGATCACATGGTGGGTTTAAAGTGGATTTCAAAATAAAAGAAAGGTCACTGTGAGATCAATCTAAGAAATATTCTTAGCAGAAATAAAAGAGGATAGGATACCCGTGTTCCTATCTCCAGCTTGCTCCCTGGGTTGGGTTGAGGAGAGTTGAAGGGGACAAGTTGGCTGATGTTGAAAGTACAGAGAGAGAATATTGATGAGGTGGGGCCACACTGAGAAAGTTTCTACATAATGACATGAGAAAATCTGAACAACTTTATAACAGTTAAGGGGGGATTATACTCTAAATGAAAGCGACAATAAAAGTGGTGCGACAAGGAAAGTGCAGATGAAGGGACAGATGTGCAAATGCGAGGGTACCGCAGGTTTCAAATGACGAGGGCGTGCATGAGCCTGCAGAGAATGAGAATAACCAGCATAGTGACAAGAGTGACACTGAGAAATTAGAGTCTGGAACACAGTGACCGATGTGGGTGTCAGCGGGGAAAGGTGACTTGCCTGTTGTGATAGTTGTGGTGGGGAAGAATGATATCTCCGGAAAAGTAGAAGGAAAAGTCATCAGTTTGGGGACTACTTCAGTGTGGTGTACAGGGTTTTGCAGTAAAGAACAGAGATTCAACGGGGACTGCCAAAATTTTAGAGTTTAAAGGGCCCCTGTCTAGAGGCCCTTTGGGTCCAGGAGTTCAAGTTCACAGCAGAATTCTGGAATCCTTTCTCAAATATTCCTAACAGAAGTGTAAATATTTTCTGTATTTAGACACTTTACCAGGAAGCCCTTCTTTACATTGAATTAAAATTTACTCTCTCCTGTAAGCTGTACCTAAAATATCCATGTCCACCTCTGGAGCAACACCGGACAAAACTATTCCACGTGATAATTTTTCAAATATATGTCAGTCATTACATCCCTCCTTAACTCCAGCTTTTCAAGAAAAACCATCCCCCAGTTCCTTCAGGTCTAGCTCACTAACACAACTTATAAACTTATTTATTACCAGAGATTTATAAGGCATCGCCACTCTCTCCCAGCTATGAGAACTGATTGCTACTTTGGTCTTATGGCTGGATTTTATAATACTCTCTTAAAAAAAGGACAGTCAACTTCCTTTTCCCTGAGAGTAAAAAATATAAAAACTATGCTCAAAAGTAAAATATCTAATGTCTAATCAAAACTCAACACCAGAAAGTCTAAAGAATTTATGGTTGGGCTTCTAACTTCAACAAAAGAATAAATTTAAAAGAATAAAATTCAATTTCCTTAAAGATTGTGATTTTCTACTTGTATTCATGCTATGAATTTGGGAGGTCATAAATATTTTAGAAAAATTATTGTTATTATTGTCTGATATTTTTAACAATGTATTTGCTTCTAAACCTTGAGGTGCATACATGAAAATGAAAAATCAATTTAACTGTCTATTATCTCCAAATGGAGACTGAATTTGATGAAGCCTCCACACAACCAACAAATGTTGGCCTGCCCAGATGACTTCTGCTCTGGCATTATGCCTCAGAAAATAAATTACTATTATTTATGATCATAATAATGTGTATTTACATAATAAATTTCTCAGAGGAGTTGACACCAAGTTTTGCTTCTTCAGCAGCACCTCCCATTTGTAAAAGTCAGAAAACTGCAGCTTTGTTGATCCAGGAGGGAGAATGTGTTAGAGAAACGCAGGCCCATCAAGGCAAAGTCCGGATTCTCTGTGCCAGCGGTCAGAAGATATTGATACTTGTGAATCTCATTATTCGACATGCATGGTGT
The DNA here is from genome assembly GCF_022682495.2 of Desmodus rotundus. NCBI lineage: Eukaryota > Metazoa > Chordata > Mammalia > Chiroptera > Phyllostomidae > Desmodus > Desmodus rotundus. The sequence goes on from NC_071395.1 coordinate 11,402,808, forward strand.
TTAACCTTTACAAAATAAAATCTCAGAAACTTAAAAATAAGTGCCCAATACTGTAAGCACCTACTACGTGACCAATGTTACATGATATGGAAGAAGTGGCCCAGCCTCAAAACTGAGCAGACAAGATACCGAAATAAGAAATAACCTAGACTCCTCTAAGAGAGAATATGACTTGCTTAGAGGAAGCAGCAACATGGCTAAATTACGGGATAAGAAATAAAAAGAGGCCTTGTTTATATTCCCTATTCTGTAACCAACCTGAAACTAGTTATTTACCCCACTTGTAAAATGCAATGAAACTGCACACAACCACCTACCCCAGAAGGATAGGTAAGGATTAACCACCTGCAGGTCTCTGGAGTTTCACAAACAGTGGTGTGCTATTCAGAGTGCAGAACTTTCATTTCGCTACTGTGTCACGTTCATGGCCCTTACACACTACAGGCTACCTTCAATTGTCCAAGTACCACATCAACATGCATCCGATATCCCTCTTCTATATCCCCTAAGGGTTAAGCTGAAGACCAAGATAAAAATGATTCAATGATTGTACATTAAATTATACCAGGTTGAGATGTACAAGGACTCGATTTATTTTCATAATACAAAATTAACCTTGTTGGTAGAAAAATTACAGTATTATTTTATAATTATAAATATATCCTCTCTATTCACGAGACATTACAAAACACTGAACCTTCCTGATGTAGGTTAGCGAATTATTTAGTTTCTAGCAAGAGCAATTTCATTAGACCTGTATTTCAACATAAGTGTGACTAACAGTTCTTCATCTTACCAGTTTCTGTTACCATTGTTCATGACACATTAATTTTCATATTCGAGTATGAATTTAAAATTTTAAAATTTAGCTAAGTATACCCCAGTGCCTGTCATTTATGGTAGAAAATGCCATAAGTGATTTTGTATTCTTTTATTCATATATTTGTTTTACCTCTCTACTAGACTATAAGCTACTTTGGGGCAAGGAAATTTATTTTTGTAATCATATCTGTAACCATAGCTCCTAAAAAGACACTTGGCACGTGGTAAGCAAATTATAAATATTTATAACATGTTTGAATAATATTTGGATTGGAATGCAAGATATGGCTTTTTCAGTATATTGTATTATTAGTGAGTAGAATGTTGTTTATAGTGGTAACATTTTGACACTGGTTATATTCTGACTTATATGGGTTTTACACAATTGTAAATCTAAAACCCAAATTTCCATCTAATAAAGCTACATTTATCTGTCTTCCCTTTTGATGATCATTTCTAAAGAGCCCAGCATTTTGCAGGCCTATGACATTATGTAATATTCATTGAGAAATTGAATCTTCTCAAAATAGATAGAATCAAGGTGTGGACTTGTTTTTAATTACAGCAGATTTGGAAAGATATAGGAATCATCCTTTCCAATACTTTAATTATAAATATTCATTTAAGAAGAAACATCTCAGTGCTTAAATGTGCATAAAAAGGCTTTAGTAAATAAAGATGGAAGTTTGAAAGTTATCTTGTGAGTATAAAACTAAGAAAATACTCAATACGAATTTTTGATATGTGCATTCTCTCTGACCATCACACTATCCCTCCTTCGACTTTCTCAATCTGCAACTCTCTCTGGATCTTTCTTCTCTGGAAAACATGCAAAAACCATTTGGTTCCTACCTCCTTCCTCTAGTGGAACTCATAGTAAAGCTGAATTTTTTAAGTTTGATATCTAATATACACATCAAAGAAGTCCTTTATATAAAGTGAGAAAAATCGAGACCAACATATTAAGACATAACTAGGGAACTAGGTAAGATATTGTGAGACAACTCCCCATTCTAACCTCTATGTGTTTTGTGGCACTGGTGCACAATTTGACGTTACTTCAGGTGAGCTGCAATTCGGTTATTTCCGTTAATTCCCACAAAGAATAGAAAACTAATAGATGCTGGTAGAAAGGCAAGTGAAAGAAAGAAGCTCGACCTTGAAGAAGTTAAAGTAAATTTGTAGGAAAAAAACATAGAGCCAAGGGATGAGTAAGAATAATTATAAATAACAAGGCAGTAAGTGCAAGCCATACACTACTCATGAATATGTAAGCCCTTTGCGGGGGGTGGTCACTAATGGTTGATAATGGAGGTGGTTTCACAGACTAGCAATTCTCACAAGCAGATTTAACAGATTATAACAGGTCAGGATCAGCTTCATTTCACAGCCACCTGTACCATGTGAATAAGCAGGGTTGCTGGCCACAAAGTCCATACGGAATCAGTGAATGAGTAAAGCCAGGAAATCGCCCACTATCAAGCTGTAAGAGCTTTCCCATAAATGCATCAGCTTTGATCCTGAAGCACCTAAGAATTCAATCTCCCTCCGGAGAACAAAAGGAAGAGTTGAGGAACACATGGATAGCATTAATATTAAACACATGTGGTGGGATCATTTGGTAGGATCGCTTCAGATAAGGAAGAGATTTTCCCAGACGCAGCTGGGGAGCTTATCTTTTATACGTGAAAAAGAGAACACTAGGAATTGTGGGAGATCACCATTATAATGTATCGCATCAAAGAGGAGGGAATGAGTAATATCAGGGCTTGAGGTAGAATTTCAACAGAAAAATGTGTAGATTCTATTCCAGCACAGAAAAAGCTAGACTTCCTAGCCTTTTTTTTTTTTTTTTTTACAAAGGACTGAGAATAAAAACAGTTGCTTATGACTGCTAGATCCTATCTCAAAATTCATAAGAAAATAGTAATAAAATTATTCACATAGTTAGCTAGCTGCTCTTGCCATTTAAACAGCCTGTAAGTCAAATTATCAACTTTTTATTCTTAAATTATAAAACACAAGCTCCAAGAAAGCAAAGACTGGAAATATTTATAAAGCTACCATAAAATTATAAATAGGAGAAAACTTCAAAGAATATCCTTACATTTTCCTGATATAATGGAATTTTTAGAGCAAAAAAGATAAAATTGGAATTACGATAAATGAAAACATAAAATGAATAGAAAACTCTATGTGTAAAAGTGGCATCACATTCTTGGTTTCTTCTCTATTTTATATAAAAATACACTGCATTTCTAAGTAGACGCAAGTGAAATAACATTAAACATTAATTATTAAATAATAAATATCAACCGTAGTGTAAGTTCAGCAATGAGTGCAACTGACTTTCTATCGTCTTTTCCTGCCACTAAATAAAAATGCACCCTTTCCTATTACTATTCAATTCACGGCGAACATCAGAGCGGGTTTGCATTGCTTTGTGATCACAGAATTTAATCAAACTGTAAGAAAACAAGCAACAGATTTGTTTTTCCTTCTGGAAGTTAAATTGCATGTGGAGAAAGAGTTGCATTTTTTTCTTTCTACCCTCCAATTCTGAAGTTCAGTTTTAACTTAATTTATTGATTCTACTTTATGGTGTTTCATTCCTTGATAAAACACCTCTCTTGGGGGCTTTGCACCTGGAAAACAAAAACAAAATCAAGAACTAAAATTAGAAACCACCACTGAAGATAAAAATAAGAAACTCAAAGTGAACAAGCATTGTCAAAAGGCATAAAGCAGACAGGAGTTAGCTTGCGCACTTGTTTTTTTCCAGAGAACTTAAAGTACAAGGGCTCTTCATTTCCACTATAAAAGCTTTTTTTCTCAGTGGTGGAGTTTGCTGGCTGCTGGTCCAATATGGTGGACAAGGAAAACTTCCAGTCATATTTGTCTCTGATAACGCCATCCAGAAGCAGGTACAGGCTACGGTAGTGTTCCCCGAATTGTTCGATGGCCACTGCTTCACAGCTACCTGGAGTCTTGTGAAGCAGACTGCAGGCCTGCCCATGTCAGAGTTTTCTATTCATACCTCTGTGGGATGAGGAAGGGGGATGTTCTCAGATTTTGTTGGATTAAGGCAACTGGGACAAAAGAGACTAAAGAACCAAAATATGTAAAGATGTAGGCTCCTCAGAATCCAGCTGAATTGAAGAATTCCAACCCAGGAATTTAACTGCTGATGAATATGCTACGTAGAAGATGTAAATATTTTCAGATCCTTCTAGAAATTACCTAATAAATGCTTCCCTCCTGTAATGTCTAAAATTAATCCCATGCACCTAAGAACCAACATTATTACCACAAAGAACTAAAGATCCGAAGCAGGAACAATGCTGAATAATTCATCTGTTTACGTCACCACCCCACACACTCCTTTCCTCACGGTGGACTTCTTCCACAAACATACGCATACCACCAAAGGGCACCCTCGGCCAGGCCCACGAGTAGCCACTGCAGGGCAGGCACAAGAACACAAATGAAGGTCCACACACCACATGTCTAAATATTCACAAGTTATAAATACACCTGCAAAAACCCCTATTAAATAAAAACATCCTATCCATCTACCTTGACTAATACACCTTCATAACAACTGGTTCTAATTTAGAATATGTAGATTCAGGTTTCTGTGCCTAAATATTGAAGCCTTGAGAAGAAGTAGTCCCCAACCTACAAGAGATTCTCCTTCTCTCTCCAACCTCAGCTCTGGGTATTTGTCTATACCCCACAAAAACAACTGCCACCCCCCGGGCCCCCCCCATGTGGACACTGTGGCGTGGTCCATCTCAGCGGGACAGTCCCTGGAAGATGCCTGCAGAGGTCCTGGGTAACAGGTCAGGACCTTTTGAGCAGGGAACTCTGGGGCCTCGGGGACCTGGGGGAATGTGGGCTCTAGGTAGGAAGTGTCCTTGATCCCTGCAGATTCTCATGTAACAGAAGGATGTAAAAAGAGAACAGTCAGAGTGCGCCCTCAAAAGAACAGACTCCAAGGAAATACTGTGCTCCTCTTCAGAGACCTAAGATGCTCACTGATCACATAGTTTTTCATCAAAACCTCATGGTTCATTTATTGTAAATTTATAAGTAACTGACTTACAAAGCTTAAAGCGGTTTTCCTCCTAAAGACATTTGTACTTGTACAAACTAGTAAATACGGCTGAGAAACAACAGAGATGCCTAAGGGAAGCCTGGGAAAGCCTGTCAGCCCTGAGGGCCAAAGGCTTTGGCAAAACACAAGGAGTCTTGGGATTGAGGAAGTGTTATTGGATTTGTGTCAGATAGATGTGTCTGACCCTTGAGACGGTACTTTCAGAGAATGATTAAGAGATCACTTCATATTCTGTAACTGAAAAATCTTTTTGCTTCTGAAACTAATTAAGTCAGAAGCTAACTTACCGAAACTAAAACAATAGGGCTCTCCACCAGGGGCCATGTCCCACCACACTCCCCAATCAGCACTTTTTCTAGGTGTGCATCCACAGGAATCAGAGCAGTTACAGGGTAGCGGAGCAGCTAATGGCCAAAGTGCCCACCCGTGTAAGCCTGGGTGCGTGTATGTGTGTGTGTGGGGGGGGGCGGGATGCGGGGAGGGTGGCATTTACATTGAACTTTGAAACTAGTGAAGGTGACAACAGAAAAGACTTAGGAAACTCCATTTTTATCCTGGTGTGAACAGAGATCTGTGACCTGTGTGGACCCAAAGCTCTGTATGTAGAGATTTCAAGTGGGTGTGGGCATTTCCACATTCTTCGGGGGGAACCTGATGTCTGAGCCACGGAGGAAAAGAAATAGACACCTTCCACCCAAAAAAGCGGTGCAGCGACTCTTGCCGGTGATACACACCATGATATAGAATGGAGGTCGCTTCTTCTAAGACAAGCATTTGAAGAATGCATTTTAAGAATTTACTAAGTGCATTTTAGGAATTTATATAGTAAGCCTGCAAAATAAAAACATGTTAAATTAGTAAAACTTTAGGTTCAAAAAGCTATATTTTATAAGCCAGTAGATACAGCACGCTGCTCCCACTCCATGCTGACATTTTTGTCAACACAGTCTGCTAATTCCTCAGGATAACATTTTTCCTAATTGGCAAAGCCATGATCCCTGCATGGACTTTCTCAGTGAATGCTGAAAATTGCTAAATACGATTTATGTCATTTATTCTTGTCAATGACCCTATGAGCGCTTCCACTGCCGAACTGTGTTTGTGGGTGGATGTGTATATGAAAATGCAGTCTTGACTTTCGCAAAAGAGAAGTTATATAACTTTACACTTCATAAATTTAACAACCAAAATGTTATCTGTAAGTGTTTCTGGGAAGCACTGTTTCACCACTGACTGGTTTGATGAGAGTTGATTAGATAATGGTTTCTCATCTGTGTGCTCTTGTCAAGGCTGGCCCATTCCCCTCAGTTGCTGAGGTGTGTAGACACACACTCACAAGTAAAAATCACCCACGAAATCTCGGGGCTCGCAGCTTCAGATCACTGCACATCTGGAGGGGTTGTTCCAGCCAGGTTCACAGTGTCACATCCCTTGTACACATGATACACCTGTCCCTGTTGCACAGACAGTGTTTGAAGCTGAAGCTCTTATTCTCTCCCAGAACTCAGCAGCAGCCCATTATTTCCTGAGGCCGAACCCTGGAGTCCCTAAAACAGTCCAGGAGTTCCATTCTTTTATCTTTAGACACAACAACACCCTTTGCTTAAATAAACCAGCAGAAAACAACAAAACAGCTTTATTTGGACATAAAGGGGGAAGTAAAAGGGACAGATGAGACACCCAGATACTTGATGATTCCCAGGTGCCTTTAGAGGGTTGAGATGGGGGTCCGTCACCACTTTCGTCTTTCACAAGGTGAAGGCCATTTTTGCTGTCAGTGGTATAAAAGATTAATCGCCAAACTCTGTGAGCACCACCTCTGTGCGAGGCTCCACGTAACAAAATTCAAAGTCACAAAAAGGTGTGTGTCACCGTTGTCACCCAAGTCCAGAGCAGCTTACACCCCACTTAGGTGACCCAGATGGACATGCACGACAATACACTGAACTGGATGGTAAATAGGTGTCAGTCACATGCCAAGTGGGAATAAAGCAAATGACGGGGGACAAGTGCCCATGACCATGGGAAGCAAGGACGAAGTCTGCCCTTTGAGTTAAGCCTGTGCTGCTACCCACGGAGTCAATCACTGCTTGCTACTCTGCCCCTCACCTCAACATCATTGATTTTTTTTAAATTTTTATTGTTACATCATTGATTTCAATGTGCCATTGCATCCGTGTAGGCCCCAGGATCCATTTCCAGCAATGACCACACAGCATACACCGCATTCTCTGCTCTTCGCCCCCAGCATTCTGCTAAGCCTCCAGTACGAACGCTCATTCCGGAGGTACATATTCATGCTTACACTCATCTTTTCTGTTACTGGACATAACAGCCAAAATAATTGCAGTGGGAAGGAAGCACAGACAGCAAGACTTAAACATGGCCAGGGTGTTTGGGGTTTGAGGTCGAATCATTTTCAGAACAAACCCGGAGGTGTATCTTCATAATTACAGTTCACATATGATTGTTTACAATGATATGCCCCCCCCCCCAGTAGCTGATACGGCTGCAGCACAGCAAATTAGCACAGATGCACCTGAGGATGAGCCTGTGGCCGTATCACAAAGGGCTGAGAGCAGGAAGCCAGGAGTTCTCTACAGTGTATGCCTTAGTGCCCACCCTGACCCCCGTCGATCCATTCCCATACCAAATCTAATCACAGTTTCGATATTTAGAGTCCTGTGACTAACATATTTAGAGTCCTCTGACAACATTAGCAATGTTGTCAATCTGGGAAACACACAATTCACCAGAAGTCAGCAGGCAGGGTAAGTGACTAAATGGTGGAAATAGTGTAAAAGCTAGTCATTAGAGGCAACAAATCGTCCCTTCTGCCATCTATTCATTTTTATATCTTCTATAGTGTTACTCTGAAAGTCAAGTTGTATAGAGTTCCAGCAAATTATTTCCTACATCTAAAAGCAATCATTCACAAGAGTCTACATGGACATGCTTTTTTTTAGTTTAATTATTAACTACCTTGTGAAGGATGAGTTATACCAAGACATTTCCTCTTAATATCTGCAAAATCGAGATTTCATTTTGACCAACAGAAACAACGTTCAGAAAGAACTTAAATGTCATTAAAATAATTGTTTCTGATTAACTCCATTATTAAGAAAAGTACTCTAAAACATTGTCTGGTTCTACCTATGAAAGACCATCTGCACGTCAAAACAGCAATGAGATAAAGCCTCTGGCCTGTTGCAATGGCTGTCATCAAAAACACAAGGGGCGCTAGTGTTGGCGCGGATGAGAGAAAAGGGAAGCCCGGTGTGCTGGGGGTGGGAATGTCAGCTGGTGCAGCCACTACGGAAAACAGTATGAGGGGCTCCTCAGAGAAGTGAAACTAGAACTGCCGTGGGACTCAGCAGTCCCACTTCTGGACACATAATCCGAGGAATGAAGTCACTATCCCGAAGATACAGCTGCACCCCCACATTCATCACAGCATCATTTATAACAACCTGAGTGTCCATCAACAGCTGAATAAAGAAAAAAATGTGGTACATACTGTATATACAGCGGAACGTTATTCAGCCATAAAAAGGAGGAAATCTCACCATTTCAAACAACAGGGACATACCTTGAAGCCATTATTATAAGTGAAATAAATCAGACAGAGAAAGACAAATACCGGATGATCTCACTTATATGTGAAATTGAAAAAACCAAACTCATAGAAAGAAAATGAATTGGTGGTTGTCAGAGCTTGGGAGTAGGATGGGAAAAATATACAAACTTCCAGTTACAAAATAATTCCTGGGGAAGTAATGTAAAGCATGGGACTAGAGTTAAGAATAATACTGTATCATGTACTTAAAAGTTGGTAAGTGAATAGATATTAAAAGTTCTCATCATAAGGAAAAAAATTGTAACTATGAGGTGATGGATGTTAACTTGTGATCATCATTTCTCAATATGAACATACATTAAATCATTATGTTGTACAACTAAGATTAATAGGATGTTATATGTCAATTATATCTTAATAAAACTGGAAAAAATGTTAAAAGATAATCTGCAAGGTTTTAACCAAAATTTTTATATATATATATATATATACACATATATATATATGTATGTATGTATGTATGTACATGTATATATGCGTGTGTGTGTATATATATAAATATATGTGTATATATAATGTCTGTCCAGGCAAAGTCCAGTCATTGTTAATACAAGAATGGTTTGCATGACATCGATATAACCTGGCAGCCAAGGGCAGTGGAGTGGAATGTGCATGCATGAATAATCATGACTTCACTGTACTAGTCAGTGAGGGCAGTAGATGCCATTGAGTGAGCATGTGTACTGTGTGGCCATTGCATTCAAAATGACTGAGTGAGTAGAGCAACGAATCTGCATCAAATTTTGCATTAAGCTTGAACACTCCTACAAGGAAACTATTCAGATGATTCAGAAGGCCACGGCTATGGGCAACTGGTGACTGGCAGCTTCATCAGGCAACTGGTGATTGGGAGCTTTACCAGACAACGAGTCTGTTCATGCATCACATCTCATGCAGAGATTTTTGGCTAAACATCAAATCACCCAGTGACTCAGCATCCCCTACAGCCCAGATTTGGCACCCTGCGACTTCTGGATTTTCCCAAAACTAAAATCACTTTTGAAAGGGAAGAGTTTCAGATCATCAATGAGATTTGGAAAAACACAGGACACCATAAGACAGGGCAGCTGATGGCAATTGGGAGAACTGTGTAAGGTCCCAAGGTACCTATGCTGAAAGTGACTCAGGTGCCATTGTCCTATGTACAGTGATTCTAGTATTTTGTATCATCTTCGATAAATGTATTTTTCATATTGCATGGCTGGATACCTTCTGGACAGACTACATATATCTGAGATACCATAAACTGTTTTCAGAACAGAATGAGAGTAGCCATATAAATACATATACAAGAACACCGAATAGGGGAAAATGTCTTTCTAGCCATGGTCCCCTGTTGTTTCTCCATCCACTGAACAAAAATTGCATCAGCCTGAAGTTTTCTCCTCTATTGGTGCCCAAACATCCTGAACAGGAAAACAAAGGAAGGGTGCCTCTGTTTGCATAGTGTCACCTCACCTTAAGAAAACCCCTCCCGTGCCTCACCGTCCCCTGCTTGGCTGGTGCAGCCCTTTGGTTCCTGCAGCTGCGTTCCTGTTTGCTCCCAGCATTGTTTGATCACCCCAGGGCACGGTGCGCAGCGTGTAGCTAGCTGTTGCCTTTTTGGAGCAGGCTCGATAGTCAACAGTAGGTGGTTTCTCGCCAGTTTGGCTCTTGCTTTAGAACAATGAGTGACAAGATGTTAGTTCACACATCACAGCTTATGTAACTTACAAAACAAAAAGATCCGGCTGGAGGTTTGTTCCTCAAATCAGCAAGATTTCCAAAACAAGAATGACAGTCTTTTTCACCCAAGATAAAGATGACTTGGCCAAACTAATAAAGGGCGACTCAGTCAAGAGAATGAGTTAATGTGGACAATGTCGTTTTTAAGTGAATGCTATTCAAAACAGCCAAACTGGGATCCCTGAAGAAAATGTTTTTCTTTTGGGGGGCAGGCACAAGGGGTAGTGAGGTTGAAAACAGAAAATATTATTTATAAAGGTGTTCACCTACTGAAACTGACAGGGGACTCAAGAATTAGAAAATTTTAGCTTAAGGTAGGAAGTTGTAAGTCTGGCGAGTAATGTATATGTTAAAGCTTTTGTTTGAGAAACTAGGGATAAGGCCTGTCCTGGCTCCTGGGAAAACAGCTGACCTCCTGGGGCGCTGCTAAAGATTACCGCCTGGGGACAACTGGAGGCATCCGGGCCTTTGTGTTCCAGGGAGAGACAGACCACGACCCACCCCTGGGAACAGCTAACTGCCCAGGACAGGAATGTTTCAGCTTCTTTCACCCAATCCTCCCTGAATCTCAAAGCCCTCACCGCACCTTGTTTATTCCCCGTTATAAAAAGTCTGGCCTGGAAAGAGAAGGGAAGATGGTCTGTTAGGGTATGAACCCGCCATATTCTCAGATCACTGGCCATCTGAATAAAGCACCAGTAAAGATTCAATATCTATTTCTGCTTACTGGGTTTGGCATGTGACAGGCAGCACAAAAACCCGTGTCTTTTCCAGTTTCACTCCCAGGCACAAATTCATTTGCTGTCATTGCTTATTGGGTTTGGTAGTGACAGGCAGTCCAAACACTGGTGGATTTTCCAGTTTCAAAACAATGGCCATGTTAATAGAAGAAATGTAACCCCCCTCCAAAAAAAATGCCCCAGAGTTTCAAGAAATCAAAAACTGTACAGCAAAATTTTTCATAATGCCAATAAAAGTTTTGTAAATGCTTGCCTCTTGCTTCACACACACACACACACACAAAAATGGCTGTTAGAAAGTCAAACATCCCTTAAAACTACTGTTTTTGAGGTCTTCCTGAGATATTATATAATAATTGATACAACTCAGGGTCTACATTCCTCAACAAATCATAGTAACTCCTTGCTGCCTAGGAGTGATAGTCGCATTTCGCAAACAAAGTTTCCATGACCTTCCAATGTTTGGTTAACATGGATTTGGGGTTTTTTTATGAATATACAGAAAAAAAAAACAAATGAACAAACACAGAGTCCTACATCCTTCCAGAATCTGGAATGCAAATTTCAATATATTTCCAACAATAATGTCGGAAGCGGGTAGTCTCCCCCCAAATCCAAGGTGACAATTAGGCATTACCAGGCAGATGAAGGTCCAGCCCCCCTCCCACCAGTTACGGTCATGGCCCTTTTTAGATTGCTTCTCGTTGCAATGACAGCCCTGTAGGGTTCCTTTCACCTCTACTGCCCAGAAGTTCCAATTTTTCACAGATCCCTGAAAATAAAGTAAAAACAATCTAATTTCTATAACAATTCTACAATCTAATTTTTAAAATAAGACTAGAATAGAGGCCCGAAAATCAACCGAAAATAGTTTCATTAAGCCGAATTACAGTAAGTACCCCATATACGACAAGGCTCTATTTTTGTAAGTCTGAAACAGTGTGCGAAGAAGGGTTATCAGCAATAAATGAAGTGCGGAGGTAGAGTTGCACAGTGAACAGTTATTGTACTACTGGCAAGCGGGTTTATATTAGCTCACCCACTATCCACTATGACCTCTCCCACTTGACCTTTCTGAGTCTCTGGGCTACAAGAGCTGCTCAACTCACCTACTGCACTAGGTGGCTGTGAAGTTCAGATCATATTATGTATGTAAAGGGGTTTGATACATTGTAACATACCCAGAAAAAAGTTAGGTATTATTGTGCAAATGTAGTATGTTAGGATTTTGCTAAGGTCAAGTGATTCTTCTCTTTGCTAAGGTGATTCTCTTTGCTAAGGGTACCTGCCATTCTTCTCTTCCATACTGACTTTTATTCTTTCTAAAAAAAGATGATAAAAGAAAAATCAAGGGACTGACTATGAAGTTTCTGCGCATCAAAGCAGCAAAGCTAACTACTTGTTTCTGTAGCCCTCGCTCCCGTCCCGTGGCCCAGTTTTGTCACAGAGCCACATACTTTAAATATGGGAAGGAATTCCATCAACTTCTAGTCCCAAACCATAATGTATGGACAGGAGGACTATGGCACAGATATGAAATGAGGTGACCACGGTGGAGCGCAAAACGACCAAATTGCAAGCATGACAAGTCCGCTCACAGATATGAAATGAGGTGACCACGGTGGAGCGCAAAACGACCAAATTGCAAGCGTGACAAGTCCGCTGGCGGTTGAGAGGGGGGATTCAGCCTAAGCCTTCAGCCCTTTTGACTGCCTCTGTGGCTGATGGCAATTTCAAGATAGGATTATTATCCCTGGCCAGTGTGGCTCAGTTGTTTGGAGCACCATCCCACAACCTAGAGGCTGTGGGTTCAATTCCAAGGGCACATGCCTAGGTTGTGTGTTCGATCCCCGGTCTGGGCGCGTGTGATCCCTAGTCCAGGCGTGTACAGGAGGCAACCAATCAATGCTTCTCTCTCCCTTCCTCTCTCCTTTCCTCTCTCCAAAAGCAATGGGAAAAAAAAAGTCCTTGGGTAAGGATAAAAAAAATTACAATTAAAAAAGAAAAAGAAAGAATGATTAGTCCCGGGGTCCTTGATGGCTAATGGGTATATCTGCCAGAACACAAGCACTATAAATAGCATCTCTATGTAAGTTAAAAATAACAATCAAATGTGATCGACTGCATCATTTGTGGTTGAAAAGTGTGCATGCTGACTACACGAACACATTCGGACACTGCACATCTGTGCTCTATAGCACCACAGGGGTTTCACGGCACTAAGCCCATTTTTTGCAAGACACTGGCTTCCTGCTGAACTCAGCGTGAGAACAACAGGGCAGGGCACCGGTTAGTGGAGACGTTTGCACCGACCTGACAGGACCGCTGTGCAGGGAGGCTTATTGGACCCCGAGCACTGGTGGAAACGTGTCCTTTGGCAGGAAATAAACCAGACGTAAGAACTTTATCCTTCATAGATATGGCTTTGATTTATGTTCAAGAAAATCTGTAACCTTCACAAAATCCGACCAGTTGCCAACTCCACGTGATCTTGACAAAACCACTCGGAATTGCATTGTTCTCCTGTGCCACACTTCCTTGATCTAAGTTCACTTTTTTGGTCTTCAGAGGACGGGCATAGAAGCACAGGTCACGACGGAATTAGTATAGTTCCAAGCAGAAGCAGCCAGGACCTCAATGCCCACTTCCTGACAATAAAAAACAGCCATAATTATTTGCCTCTCTGCCTGCTCATGCTATTATACTTTCAGAGTTCACAAGTTTCCATTGAACTGTAATTTTTAAGTATTATATTTCCTAGGGTCTTACATCATGAATTGTTTTTTAGAGATGAGTAGCCACACATTGGCTATATTTTCGGTAGCACAGGTTTTGCTTTAAATCCCAATTTCCAGATCTAATTCCCTCTTGGTCTATTTCTATTCAGACTGATTGGCTAGAAAATACTAAGTAAAGATCACAAAGTAAATCCTATTGTAATAGCCTCAGAAATTTTAAACAGCTCTAAGAGGCTTGGCCTCAGACCCAAACATTAGTACGATCACTCAATTTTAATGAGGTCAAACAAGCAGCGGGGTGTCTGGCTGGCGATCAAGGTCTTGGCCTGAGTGGGGAGGGCCCTCTTGTTCTTACAAAGAATGGTAAGATGTAGTGACAGGTGATAATGTAATGCACGAAGTGACTGCCCTCGGCCACTTTATCTTTTCACCTCACTGGGACCCCAGAGGCCAGATATAAATGTAGCTGAGGATCTGAGGAAGAAGCATACCTTTGCAGAGGAAGTTTTAAGGGATTTAAATAAACCACTACCATGTCATAATGAGTTCGTCAATCTGAGGAGAACAGAAAGAAAACAAACCTCAGGAACGGGCAGGAAGATGAAGGCCAGGGAAGAGCCAAGTTAATATGGTTACCTTTTCATCTTGACTTTAACCAGTGAGCTCCAATGCCTTACGGACACATCAGAGATGATCTATAGCTCTTTACAATTCCCTCCCACTATATATTATCTCTGAAAAAAAAATGAACCATTTCTTGGGATACTGCTTTTCTTTAAATGCCAGCAATATACTTAGTCCGAACCATTTACTAATTATATAGGGAAGCCCATCAGGGGCTAAGATCACAAAAGAAAGAAAAATATCTGAACCTGACATCACGGCAGTAACTCCCTTGACAAATAATCGCTCTCATTTTTCCTCCCACTAGTTCACATGGAACCTCCCTCGTCCTGCCATGATCGGTACAGAGCCACCATGGGACCAGCAGTGGCCATGTCGCCAAATACAGGAAGGAGAGAAGCACCTATAAGCAGTTTCAACACTTACTTTTGAAATAAAACATTGAGATTAACACATGTACCCAGGAAGGCAAAAGCAAAAGGGTGAAGTCATTCTCTACTCATATTATACTACCTTAGAATGTGCAAAATTCCATGATTTGACTGATACATTTAAAGGGTGATGAAAAACTGAAAAAGGTTTAAAATCACAGAAATCAGCTTAAGAACCTGGGACTTGGATCACCTGACCTATAAACAACATTAAGGTACCTTATTACAGAAGTTGTGAATGTTCTCTAGTAAAATTTGGGAAGGTACTTCATCGAAAAATGAATGATGAAAATGTAAGTCAAGAAAAGTGGACAACTCAATGGCCTTTCCTAATTCCCAGTGAGAGAAACAGCATATGAATAAGCAATCCAATGGATAGAAATGACTACTTTCTGAGAGCAGACCGGCTCCCTGAGTCACCCTTGTGTTAGGTAAGTCCTCCTGTCCTACGTGTGTACGAGGTAGTCATTATTTCAGCAACCTTAAGATTCTATTACTACACAAACAACCTAAAAATATTGCCAAAAATCTTTGACAGGTACTTTTCTGTGTCACTGTAGCATTTCAGGCAGGAAATCAGGATGCTCTACGCTAAGGAGCACACCCATTAGCACTTCCCGTGATGGTGGAAATGCTCTAGACCAGGGGTGTCCAACCTGCAGCCCACAGGCCAAATGCTACAGTGGATGGCTGTGAACGCAGCCCAACCCAAAATCGTAAATTTACTTAAAACATTACGAGTTTTTTGTGATTATGTGTTGCAATGGCACATAAAATAATTGTGTGTACAATGACGTTTTATTCCTTAGATATGTACATTTTCTCTATTAGTGATCGCACACTTGGGACCTGCTCCACAATTTTAAAAGATTATGGAAAGGGCCGCTGCATAATAGGGTTATTATGTGAGGACTTTTTTTTTTTTTTTTGCTTATCTATGGTGGCAGATATCACAAAAATTATGCACGGACCTATTTTTTGCTCACCAGGTTTCATTAGTGTTTGTGTATTGAATGTGTGGCCCAAGACAACTCTTCTTCCAGTGTGGCCCAGAGACTCCAAAAGGTTGGACAGCCCTGTTAGACTGTCCACCATGGTAGCCATTAGCCACAGGTAGCTACTGAGTACATGGAATATGGCTACTGTCACCGAAGAACTGACTCTTTTAGTTTATTTTAACTGGTTTAAACTTAACTAGTCACATGTGGCTAGTGGCTACCTCATTAGCTAGGAGACTTGTAGACGCAAGCGTAAAGCTTTGGTGATCAACTGGATGTACTATAAACTTGTGTCCGTCTGCATTACTCTTCCTTTGGACAATCTGTTTGAGTTCCATCACCACCACTGTTTCAGTTCTCTAAGAGCACCTGCTGCTGCTGAGTTTCCGAAAACTGGGAAGTGAAAGGCTAGGGTGGAAAACCCTATGTCAGCACACTCCAGGTGACAGACATATCGGTAGCATGGCCACTTACGGACACACCCTGCGTGTAACGATTACTTCACTTACCGCATTAGACAGCCTACTTGAGCATCTAGCAAACAAGCATGCCCACAACGAGGCATGATGACAGCTGTTTCTCTTAGAGAAGTAAGTATAAACTTGATGTGAAAAGAGTCCTCACATCAATAGAGGGGTTATTTTAAGCATCAGCTGCTTTTCCCTCCTGTGCAAATACTCCAAGAAGAAATAGCCTTACTTTGTATCAAGGGACATACAGACCACATGTAAAGAGACCCCTTCAAACTTCAATATTAGGCCATGGAATGGGTGTGCAAAGGACGATTATGGAATCTTTAACACAGGATGCTGTCATACGTGCCAGGCAGTTTAACTTCCTGGTTTATTTCAGCTGAATCTGTTTCGCTGAGTTTCTCCCAAAGAGTCTTACTATATTTTTTCCAGACTTTCAACCCCCGTGTAGTCTAGCATGTCCAAATGTATAATTATTTCTTTAAATGCATGTGTTCAGTTAAGGTTAAGTTGTTCCGTTAAAGTTAATAACCTTGTGTATACGTCGTCACTAAGGCTGCTGTTCGGTTGTCAAAGATAAAACATGGTTGCACCGTGGTGAGGCACAAACAATGCAACCCTCAACTTGAGGAAATAATCTAAAACTTGGCGAAATAAAAGATACAGAGATCGCTATGATTTGATTATTCAAAACCTCTATTGGTAGGTTAAACTCCAGGGAAACAGTGTTAGAAACATTATGGAACAGTATCAAATGATATTAATTTCAACTTTAAAAAATGACGGTAAACAAAAAAATAAGAAGAGAACAAATTAACATATTGGGCAAAAATTTAGAGTAATAGACTTGGTACGTATTCATTAGCACTCAACAATACATTTAGAGGATTAATCATTAACTGAGATGCAGAGAATTAAACCCTCCTATGGGCTGTATTTATTAAATGTAGTTTTGACAAGCAACAATTACGCAAGCACAACATTGCTTTTCAGAGTCAGTTTTTTTAAGCTTTCACCATTCACTATGTGCCCCCAAAATGGGAACTGTACATGCAGTACCACAGAAGCAAGACCTTCAGGGGGTTTTCAGAGTTCTGGAAACACTTATAGTGTGTTCTCCGGAATCAGTGAACCTCTGAGACAAGCTCTCACCTACCCCAGTGCCCACCTGCACCCCAGGCGCCGAGGAAAATAAAAGATGCAAATGGGGTGATCCAGTGGCGGGAAGCAAGAAAGAGAGTTTGGGGTGGTGAGGAAAGAGAAGATAGACTTGAGAGGCTGCAGGCAATGATAGAATTAAAAACCTGAGGCAAAGAGGGAATTAGGAGGCTGAAAGCTCAGGAGCTCTGGTCCCGTCTCCAGTAGTACTTGAGGTGGCCCAAACTGGGAGCAGAAGTAATAGCAAGGGCTGTAGCAGAGGACTTCCTTGCACTACTTTCTCCTGGAGATCACGTGGCTCCTACCATGAGCTTGACAAAGACCACAGGAAGGCCAGCTCTGGAAGCCAGATCACCCAGCCTCTCACTGCTGTTATGGGTTTGCATGAAGACTACTGGATAGTTTTATAATGGGCCATTCGGTAATGCATTGGTTAGGAACACAGGCTCTGGAGTCACACTGCCTGAGTTCAAGCTTCCCGCCACTGACCAGCTGTATGACCTTAGTTACTCTTTCCAGGCCTCAGTTTCCCCCAAATGTGAATGAGGACACAATAATTCTGGCCTGATAGCTTCATGCATTCTAAAGGAAATCACATTCAGGGAGTCTATAGAACAGTGGCTGCCTTGTAAAATAAAAAACACTCCGCAAATACTAATTATGATTATTATTTGTAGCTTTCCTACTGTGTTGGAATAAGTTTAACTGTATTTGCCATAACAAACGAAATTATTGATATTTAACAGCTACTTCACAGATAGACATGGTGGTTTTAGTGGTTGGTAAATCTCATTAAATAGGTTTCTAATAGCCAACTGGTGTTTAGTGAGCAAGTTAATGATCTTATTACCTTTAAATTAAAGCTTTATTTCAACCATTTAATTTGTTTATAACTCAGACCTACTTTCACCCTTTTAAACGAAGCATATAAAGCTTCTCTTCTGAAAGAATAATGATGTCCATTGACTCGTTTTTCTCCCCTGTTTATTGGCTACCTAAATCCTTGGAAGCATCTGGACAAAGACACTCTGAGTTGTCTAATCCTGCTAGGTCATATGTTGTCGAGAAATTACTTTCTGCCTAACCACAAATACGATATGCCTGTATAACTTCCTCCTCTATGCCTCAACAGTCTCTGATTCATGGGAAACCTTCACGTTGTTGCATGAATAACATCACATGAATGTCTTTTCCCTTTCGGATGACATCAGTTCCATTGTTTCTGTTCCCGTTTCATTGAGAGATCAATTTATTTTATCACTATGCTGATCTCCACTTTCTTCTCCCCCATACTTCCTATCGGTATAAACTCACCCCCTGGATTGACTAGCCAGCCTGGTGTGAGGCACTGTTTCTCTGCCTATCTCCTGCTGATCATCACCACATTCATCAGGCACTGGGCAAAATTAATTTGTGCCATGAAACGATAACGGATCACTGGCCACAGGAAGAAGACATATGACTCAATCATTTGGCAAAGAGAAAGCTGACCATTGCTTGAGATCTTGCAGGGAAGAGCAGAAAACTCACAAAAATCCCCCTCAAAAGAGCCAACTGTCAACATCCGTCAAGTTGTCAGCTTTAACACGTGCCCAGATGCTAGATACCACACAAGTAGCTCCAAAGTAATACCTCTGCTGCCTTTCCTTCCTCTTCTCCCTCCCTACTCCCAATCCGCAAAGAGCCAGAAACCACCGTTGGTGAGCTGGAGACGAAGGAGCAGAAAATGAGGTAATAAATCCTTCCCACTCCCAACTTCAACTTCAGGCTTCCCCCTGAGCTGCCAGCTAGCAGGAACCCTCAACTTTAACTCGAAATCAAAGTTTTTATTAACACATGCAACTGACAGTTAAATTACTAAACTAAGGCAATTTTCTGTGACCTGAAGTTACCGGAAAACCTTATTGCCCAAGAGGGACCAGGAGAGTCACGGAGCCTGCCAAACCCCTCATACAGTTAAGGGAAAGACTAATCACACAGACCACATTTCAAAGGATAGAGGGTGACAAAAATCGAAACTGATTCACAACTGCAGTCTGCAAGTCATGTCTGTTCAGCGTGTCAGTTGCTTTTTTTTGACAGAGACAGTGGTGACAGCAGAGGCCGTACTGGCTTCCCCAGAAATAAGGATGCCATACTCAGGCCAAAGCATGGGGCGGAGCCTCATGCAGCAACATGCCTGGAAACCATGGAAACCATCCTGGGCAGGGACATTTCACGTATCGGCACTGGGATAAAGATTCATGTTTCACATGTACCCAGGGACATGGAAAGGCACAAAACTACAAGTATCTCCATTTTTCTGAGCTTCTGAGAAGGAATCATCTAAAATGTCTCTCCCTTGCTTCCCAGGAACGTATTATGAAGTATTATAATTATCTTTTTAAATAACAATGAAGGCATTAATGGAAACATTATTCTTTTCCATGATAATATTGCCATCACTTACAGATATTAATACAACTTATGACAGCATAGACTGCCCAGAGGTTCTAAATCAATGAAAGCATAATAACAAAAGGATAAAAACCTATCCCCAGAGACACAACAGGAAATGCAGTGTTTTGTGTTTATAAAATGCAGATGTAAACATAATGCAAAAAATGACAATATTAAACCAAGAACTTAAATTATGTAGAGTAATTTATAAGATTTCAACCTTGCTTTTTGGGGGGGAAAAGAAAGGGTAGGAAATATAGTTTCATGTGTCTGTTCACTGATGATTTGAAGGCATCTAGTAGAATATGTCCCATTTATTTTATTTATTTACTTATTTGAGAGAGACACATTGGTAGAGAGAAACATCAATTGGTTGCCCCCTCCCCACTCCACCCTCCTGCAAATAGAAGTGGGGGTCAGGGGGTCAACGCCATGACACTTCAGGGAGAGTCCATATAAGGAAGACACTCCCTCCTTCCCTTAAAAGGGTGGAATTAGACTCTCATAAGAATAAGAACCCACTAGAAAAAGATGCCAGCTCCCCTCCCATAAGCAAGGACAAATAAAAAACCCAATGACAAAAGTCTTCTGGGCATGGCTAATTCACAAGCACACCTGTGTCCCTTCAGGTGTACACTTTTGCTTTCTTCCAAGGTTTCCGGTGAGACCTGAAACCAGGGAAGTGGTGGGCAGCTCACCCCACACGGTAAGCTCATCTCAAGCTTACCCCCTGATCCTATCTCCAGGTACCCCCTCCCCTTGCTTCTCTGCCTTAAGCTTTAACAAACCTACTTTTACCTCCTCCTAGACTCACCCTT
The DNA here is from genome assembly GCF_022682495.2 of Desmodus rotundus. NCBI lineage: Eukaryota > Metazoa > Chordata > Mammalia > Chiroptera > Phyllostomidae > Desmodus > Desmodus rotundus. Next base: position 11,423,528 of record NC_071395.1, read on the forward strand.
GAATCCATTCCTGCATGAGTCAAGAACCTGCAAGTCCTGGACCCTGCTGAGGCATGACCTGCCTTGGTTCAGACCTGATCCAGTGACATTCTTCACTCTCTACCCCTTTATTCTCTCTCCATTGTAGTACAATCACCTAACATATGTTTACGTCTTTGTTCAGCATTTGTTTTCCTCTCCTCCCACCTGCAAGCTCCAGAGGGTAGGGTCAGCACTTACCAGATCTCTGTGAAATGAATAGCTGGACCCTATGAAATAGTGGTAAACACCACAGACTCTGGAGTCAGGAGATCTACATTCGAAACTCAGTTCTGCCTCAAACAACTGTGTGACCTTGAGCAGGTTACCTAACTGGACTTAAGGGGCCTCAGTTACCCCACAGGTAAAATGAGGTTAACAATTGCCCTTACCTCTTAAGGTTGTTGTGAGGATGGAACAAAGTAATACATGTGAAGCCTTAAGAGCAATGCCAGGCTTGTGATAAACACTCCATGAATGTTACTGTTTTTCTCTACCATTCCATTCATTAATGGAGGTTTCCAAATATTGCACTAAATACAGGCATCAAGCCTGGACCCTCTGTCACTGGACCAGTTTAGTGCAGCATGGTCCCGGACCTCCAGGCTCTTGATTCGCTCAGGAAAGTGTTCAAGAACAAGTCACAGTGAGAACAAAAGCAAGTGTTATTCAGGTAGAGAAGAAAAAGCCTAGGATGGGAGTCCTGGATGCAGGATCATTGGTGTGGCCGGGACTGGCTGCTGCCACCCACTACCCCTCTGGTGGCAAGTCCCACGGGGCACCACTGTGCAAGAAGCGGAAGTGCACATCTGAGTGGATGTGGGCGAACAGTCAGTTCCTGTGGTTTTACATGTTCCTGGTCTTTGACCTTGGTGGCACCAAACTCTGTTTCCACCTTTGGGTTGGGAGGGGATCTTGTTCCCCTGTGGTTGTTCTGAAAGTGTCACTGCGTTCATCCCCTTGGTCCCTCTTCTACTTGTGGTGTCAGTTTTCGTTACAATGATGGTATAATGCGCCAGGGGGTCCGTCTCTGGTCAATTTTCCTCCATCTTGGATTGAGCTGGTTTTAGCCAGTCCTTGTCGTTGTTGACTTCTGCGACCACTGCAGGAGCTTCCTGCCACAAGCGGTTTCCCGTTGATCGTGAGTGGAGGCAAGGGCTCAGATGACTGGGCCTGGGGCTTGTTGGTCTGAGATGGCCACTCCTCCTTCCATACTCACTCGTGGGGAGTTTTCCCTAACTTCTCTCTATCCTGCCTCACTCTGAATATGAGTACATGAATAGACAAGATCACCCGATGGCAGGGACTGTACACATTGCTATTTAATTTTGCAGACTTTACTCTGAAGTTTTTTGAATGTCATACTCTCTCAAGGTACCCTTTTTTGAAGAAGAAGAAGAAGTTTCCATTTCATAATCTTGACTCTGCTTTCAAGCATTCTGCTAACCCGACACTTTGAAGCCGAGTAGTGAGGGACCATTTTACCACGTGCTGCAGGTTTCCAGTGACGGCTGCTCTTGGGTTTGCTGAGTGCGTTTTGCATTGGGAACAACATTGGTACTGGGAACTGTTGCTTTAACTTCTAAAGCATTTATAAAACCAGTTTCCCTGAATAGGATCATTCACTGGGCCATAAGACATACTACCTGTGGTTTAGCTGGGAGAAATAATGGAAGGCTTTATCATGGATTCTACCAGCAGCACATTCTTACAACTTGTCAACAAAATTTTCCCAAAATTTTACAGAGTGGAGCAGATGGTCCAGCTCTCTGATATTGGTTATAACAGCCTCACAAAGCTCTTGATTTTACTTGCAAAACTTTAATCTTTAAACAATGAATCGTGAAGGTAGGGGAAAGTGGAACATTAAAATGAACTTTTAAAAACAATTCAATGACACCACCCTATGTGTCCCTAAATGGTGGGAAACACAGGTCATTGGTTACAGTCTTTCACCCTAGTGGATTCTAAATATTTGGTGAGAGAAGCATACAGACTCGAATTTTAAAATGTGGTTTTTGTCACTCACTGAAATAAGAGGCAAGACCAACAGCCAAAAGCTAGGCGACTGCCACACCTCAGTGCCCTCTGTCAATGGCGGCTGCCTCTGATATAAGGCAAATCATAACCCCTCCCCTTTCTGAACTGCTCTGTGGTCCACAGGGAGGAAAGGCCCTGTGACATTCAAATGGCCCTAGTACTTTCAATGTAACAAACTTCAAATGTTATTGGAAAAGGAAACTAATGGCATACATTAAAAAGAGGTCACCATGCTGTTTGAAGATCTGTCTACACAGGAGTCACAGTCTTTGCTCAAGGAAGTAAAAAAACGAAGGAACTTTTTGTTAGTGGACTTCTGAACTGCATGGTGCTACCAAGTTCCTCTGATTATAGAAGCTGCTCTCCTATTCAAAAATAAAATAAAATGCTCTTGATATGCAAATGATAAAAATATCCTTTAGTATCAAGTAAGATCTAAAAAGCAAATTTTGCAAAGTGCCCTCCCAGAACTGTTTATTTAAGGACGTTCTGTTCAAACTTCAAGGTGGAGTCCATAGGCAAATATGTACTCAGAGTATTTAAAAAGGGATTTTTACTGATTCCATTGTCCAGATTTATTTCATTGATCTCTATCATTTAACTTTACTTTCTAATCATTTCATATTCCTGCCACAAAATACAACAGTTGAGATCAATAACAATATAATAGAATCCAAAATTTTCTAACAGTTAATAACTCTGCAACTAACTATAGTGAACAATCTTTAGTTTACAAATAGTCACAGAAACTGTTATTTCCCCAGGTCACATCAACCAGGACAGCATAACTGAGTAACAGTCACAGAAAACTTCTTGGCTTAGAAAAAAAGCAAAAGCAGCTGGAAATTTGAGTGGTAAAACTTTATTCCATGAGTTCAAGAAGGTTGCCAGGTTTTCTTTTTTTAATTGATCTTTTTTTTTTTTTTTGAGAAAGAGAGAAACATTTGTTGCTCCACTTATTTATGCCTTAATTGGCTGATTCTTATATCTGCCCTGACCGGGGATCGAACCCATAACTTTGGCGTATCAGGACAATGCTCTGACCAACTGAACTACCCAGCCAGGGCTGGTTGCCAGGTCCTTCACCTGATTTCAGGTGACTGGACCACCATCTTTTCTCATTTACACTCTCCATCCCCTCTACTGTTCCATCAAGTAGCTCCCTGTGTGGACCACTGTAACCCACTGGAAACTGTCGCTTCTCTTGGTGGCCCAGTCAGCCCAGGTGAACCCAGGAGCTCTGGCTTGCAGGGACATATTCTGCCCTGAGGACACAGCTGCCCTCCCACTCAGCCCAAGTGGCTGGTTGAACTCCGTTACTAGGCAACAACACTGTATGACCAGCGGTGCTGTTTCAAACGGCTACGTCTCTTCCCCTCAACTCACTTTCTATGTACACTAGTCTCCCCCTGGGATCTGAGACCACTCTTTGGAGTCTGGTCCAGGAGATAATTAGAGTGATTAACAAAGTTCCTACAAAATTATTAACGACCCACCATGGCCATGCCCCCACCCCACACCCTAATTTCCACCAGAGGAAAATCGTAAACCCAGAGGATTTATTCAAAGCCGGCACAATTCTGTCATGGAGAAAACTAACTACACGAGCTAGCAACTTTCCAACCGAGTGCAGCCAGCTAGTTCTCTGGTCAGGACACCGGCCTCTGGCAAAGTCTGAATGAGCCCATTGTCCAGCCGGCCTCCACCTCCAGTTCCTAGAGGACACTGAGGGTCACTCTGCGGACGCCTGGCAGTGGGTAAAAGGCCAGTCCATGCAAATGGAAGACCTGGGACTGTGTTCCAACTCCCTTCTCCAAACAGGTTTTTAACCTCTTGGGGCTGGATTAAGTGCCCGAAGGAATGGGGAATCTCCCTCTCAAACATCTTTAAAGGCGAAGGGATTAAGACGTACAAAGTATCAGTTATAAAAGTAGTCACGGGGCTGTAAAGTGCAGCACAGGGAATACCACTGTAAATACTATGTCGGTGTCCGCTGGGCACTGGAGTTACCCAGGTGTTTCATCACTAGGTTGTACTAGTGTAACGTTGTATGTCAACTGTGATTGAGAAATAAATTTTTAAAAAATCTTTAAAGCAGGGTATTGCATAAGAATAGAAATGACTGTCTGAAGCATGCTAGAATACAGAAGAATGGGTAACCTTTGAGGCCTTAAATGATAGAAGCATGATTTGGAATAAACCTTGGATTTTCATAGTCTCATATTACACCCAATATGGTGATTTTTAATAAACTTCTGTGAATCAAAGCACTTACAAATTCATTACCTGCTGATAAGATTTGTTTGATTTTTATATAACATATCTTTAAATATTAAACTTAAAATACCACCCCTCCATTTTTTTAAATTTCTCCAGAATGAGCCAGAGAGGGCTGGGAGCTAAGAGATCTGTCCAAGCTCTGCCACTAATGAGCTGTGTGGCTTTGGGAACACCAATGTCCCTTGGTGTTTCCCGGCCTTGGTTTCTTCTGCTTCAAACTGGGCAAGGGAATCTGCGGTTCCATCCAAAGAATCCCTCCGCTCAGCTAACAGGGTCGTGGCCATTGACTGGGAAGTTTTACTGTAAAATCTATAGGAGGCCAGAACATAAAACTACAACTTAAAGGGCTTTTCTATTTTAAGCATCGTTATATTTGAGGGAATGCAGTCCCAAATGTTTTTACACTAATTCTTCTTAGCAACTTTCTAACGGTCCCCAAGTTACTCAAATTAAGCAGCAAACTGAGGTATCCTGGAGCAGATATGCATTTAGTTTTAAATTGCTGTCTTCATATTTTACATATCACAGAATTTTCAGATAATACAATTAGCAACGAGGCAAAAATATAAGTGAATTTAAACAGTGAGGCTACAGGGATAAAAGTTTTTAATCACTAGATGTTCTATAGTACATCTGAATCGGGTTGTTTATAATAATTTTATTACCTCCGCTCTCTGTTTAATGGAGTTATTATATTTCCTCATGACGCATAATGTCACACTTTCGAAGCCCTTTCAGTAATTGGAATCCCATGAACCTGGCTTCCAAGGCTCATTAATGTGAAAAATTATCTTAAAAGTCAAATATGTGTATTCGTTTCGGTTTAGTTCAGAACTCCCCATTACGAAAGGTATTTTCTGTATTTATGAGAGTACTTCTGATTAGAGAGCGCCTCTTTTTGTCAACTCTGTGTCCGCGTGAATTGCACTCACGTCAGACCAATGTGTAACAGTGGGGCTTTAATTTTTCAAACTGCTAACGTCAATGTGTTCATTTTACCCAAACTGCACATTTTCTGCCAGAAACTGTATAGCAGGGGTTTTAACCTTGTTGTGCCTTAGAATCACCTCGGGAATTTGGGGGGGGTCGATAGCCCGGCCCTGCCCCAGAACACTTAAAGCTGGAGGTAGGCAGCAGGTTTTGTCATATTTTATAGGCCCCCAAGGACAGGCAGCCGGCACTGACCTGCTGGCCTGGAGTAACAACTTATCTCACTGCATTTACGTCGGCCTGGTGCATTTCACGGCTGGCGGTTCCCTGCCTGCACCTGCTCTAGCACCGAGCCCTCTATTTTTCCTGTCTGTAACAGTGCTGTTTGAAATGCAGTTGAAGTAGTAGTTTACTTACTTTGTCTTTCTATACGATGATTGTGTAGAGCTGGCGGCACATGTATCACCCGATTTTACAGATGAGAAAGTCAGAGTGTGCCCAAGGGAACAGAGAGGTGAAGAGAAAGAGCAAGAATGAACACTCGGGTGTTCTTACGTGAGGGCTGGCGAGCCATCCATGGTCGGATCCCTCGTGCTGCCTCTAATCATGCCTGCTCTGTGCATATAATTGTACTGGGGGGACCCAAAAAACCAGGATTTATTTATGAAAAATTGTGTACTTATTCTTGCATTTTTAAACTTCAGTCACCTTCCAAGTACAATCTATTTGATGTGATACACCTGTTCTTGCATGTTTAAACTTTAGTCACCTTTCAAGTACAATCTATTTGATGCGATACACCTATCAAGGCATTTTTTTCTACCACTCAAAACGGTTTTTGAACTCATCAATTTTGATGCCTTTTAGTGCCTCTGCTGTTTTTGATTTCACCTCTTCCACGAAACATTTCCCTTTGAGGACTTTTTTCATCCGGGGTGGGGGGGAGTCACTCAGGGCAAAATGGGGTGAATAGGAAGGGTGGTTATACGGTTTTGGTCCAAAACTGCTGACCACGCAGCATGGTGCGGGGAGGTGCACTCGAAAACACCCATCATGAAATGGGCAAACGTGTTGAAAGAGTCTTCAAAAAAACATTCACTGAAGCCGAACACAGCCGCTCACAACTCCACCTGCTCATCCACTAACACAGATGGGTTCCTAGAACACTCACCTAAGGAGGGAAGCCTGTACTACAAAGGGGCCCACCCTCCAGAAGATAATTCTGGGTTTTTTGGGGTCCCACCTCATATCTTGAGACTATCCAAGAAAATAGCAAAAAGGAAAGAGAGGCAATCTATTTTGCTGTACTTCAGCCCACTGACTGCCTTTGATAACTGTTTTACAAGTTTTGGCAAGGCCTTCAATGTTTTGTTGTTGAAAATTTATCTTACTAAAGATGGGTCTTTTTAATAAATAATTCATCCACTAGTTTTTAACCAGTTATCAAGTAGCTGAAAATTATTAGCCAGAATTATGTTTTAGCATGTTTTTCTGTTATTCCTCATTCCTGACTCCTTTTCTCTAATAAAAATAAAATTCTCAATCCTTTAACAGCTTCTCCTCCCTGGCTTCCAGATCTGGAAAGAAAAAATGAGAACCTTTCCATTCTGGTAATATATTTTAAATGTGTATAATAAAATGTTAAAATTAAAGAAAACACTACATCACAAATATTTTCAGAGCAAGGTATCTTGACTCCAAGATCCACTAACCTAGAATATAATTGAATATAATTAGTGCTTTTGACTTTCATAACTCAGTCTACAATCTTAACCTTTTTTCTTCAACAATAGATTTATATTCTTTTGCTTCAATAATCTGAATTAGTCCAACTGCTCATTCCTCTTTATTTCTGTACAAAAGCAGTCCATGGTAATACTATTTAAACAATACAGCTGACCTGAAGAGCTATCTAGGGATTGAAAAACAAATTATATTTTTAATTAGAAAAATGATCCTTCTTGGAGGTTGATTTTCATTTACTGGCCAGTGGTGAGCGGAGAAAAGACATCCCTGACCAGTCCCAAATAAACAAAAAGGAGGCAGGGCTTTCCCTGCAAACACCACGAGAGAGGCCACAGGCGACAGCAACGAAGAGCAAAGACCCTGGGCCCCTCTCAGCACTGCCTCAGTTTCCTTATCTCAAATGAGGATGGTGGAGTTTCTGCCTCATAGAGGTGGCATAATTCAGTGACAGTGTATGTAAAAGCTTTGTGACAGTGCCTGGCCCTCAGATCAAGGCTGCCTTCCTGAGTGCTAGCCAGTAGGTGTTAGTTAGCAGACTGTTGGCTGAGAGGTGGTTTTAACTTCTCCTCCTAATTCTTGCTCTCTCCAGGGCTGCTTCATCACCAGAAACCTTTGTTCTCACCCTGAAACCCTTGTCAGAACATGAACTTCTAGCAGCGGAGCAGTGCTGACTACATCTGGGGTTCCTATCGCCAGCACGGGAGACTCCCAACAGCGGAGGATGAAAAGGAAAGAGCCAGAGCAACCCCACTGGTCTGAACGCCGAGCCCCGTTGGACAGGAGGTGGGGAGCACAAATCCACCAAAGATGAAGTGATTCCTGAGACGCCCACCATGATTTCAGAAGTCCTCAACCGTCAGCACACACCGTATGTGATTTCTGCCTTCCGTGCTCTCTTTAAAATCTAACTGTCGCGAGGAAATTGCTAACATTGAAAGGGAGCACTCACATACAACCCCACACCACGCACGCACCACATACACACACTGCCAAAAACTCCTGTAGCAATAGCAAGAGAATGGACTGAAACCTGAGCACGCAGATCTACGGCAGAATTTAAACAACGTGTCTGCTCTGGACTTCTGTTGCTGCAGCCAATATGAATGAAACACTCTCAAAGGCACATTCCTTCACTTGACACTCAGATCTGGGTCTCCCCGCTTACAATTTCAGAACACTTCGACCCTACCGAGGCTTTCTGACATCAAGCCCCAGGGACAGAGACGCTGAACCTCCTTTAAAAACGTGAGAGTTGATGGAGCAAATATAAAGAAATGATAACAGTAACTAAAATTTATGAATATTGTCTTAAATGCTTTACAAACACTATTGGCTTTAAATCTCCATAATTAACTCTTTAAGGACTACTTAATAAATCAAACAGGTTTTGAACTCAAGATGGTCTGACTGTGCAAGCCCAAATTTTTATTCATTGATAATATTTTGCTCTTGATAGTGCAAGTAGTGGAGAAAATAGTACAAAAGAACGGACCCCAAACATGATTTGGGTTATGTAGAATTAACCAACTAAATAATGAGAATAGCATTTGAACTTGAGACAGAGAACACCTTGATACCTCATACACATGCACATTCGTCCTCCAAATCTTGTAATGTACTTTCCTTCCAAGCAGAATAAAATTCCATCATCTGTATCTCATAGCCTTTTTATTACTAAGATGAACAAAATAGACTTTTAATGTTATAGGAATTTAAAACCTAGCAATAGAATTATAGCCCTTACACCTTTGGCAATGACCCTGATGCTGTATACATGCCACTAGTGAATGAAAACTAATTACAGTTCTTTCAAGCCAAAAAGCAGCAGCTGAATACCACTAATTATGCAATGAAGCTAACAATAATATTAAAAACACAGCAACAAATGTATTCACAGGAAAGACAAATAAAGAATAAAGGCAGCAAATCAGTTCTTGTAGAAAAATAATGGCAAATGCTGAAATCTTCCTGTGCCACACAATGGATACTTTCAAATGCTTAATTGTCATACAATAACTATTTCTAGCTCATCACAAATTTTCATAGCTGGCCCCTGCCCTCGAATGCATCTTTAACACATATTGATGATCATGAGTTCAGTATTAATGAAGCTCTGCCTAGGCTCACACGGCAAACGGCTACAGCTGACACTCAGTTATGCCAATAATCGTAGGCCAATTTATAAGACCACAGTTAGCCAAATGAGTGATAAGGGGGAAATGGCATTTTGTTTGGATTTGGGGCAAGTAATTGCAATTCAACTGTGTTAACCTAGCCAAATTGCTTTCCATGTGAGACTGCTCTACTCTGGTCAAATTAGATGCTACATAAAATCCTAAGGATTCAACTGGGAACATATGTCACTTATATCCTTAATGTGGTCTGATTCAAGAGAGACCTACTGGAGAGAGATTGATAATGTGAATGCAAACCTATTCTGATGGGCATGTTTTAATAGTGCCATGCGTATCTCCTCCATTCTTCTCAGTAAGCATTTGCCCCAGAGTGAGCAAGAAAGGCGATACCTGAATCTGCCCTCACCCTGCTTGGCCTCAGTTTTCCTGGATCTCTCATGGGGTGAGCACCTCACTTGTTTATGGGCTATTTAAGGAACTTCCAAGGGTAATTTAGTAAATTTGACTTTACATAATTTTTGCCTTCCATGCTGCCTTAGGATATAATTGTTGTGAAGAAACTGTTAACACTGAAGGTGAGTTTCTCTACGGTAATGTACAGTTCATGTAAATGAACTAAGGATTTTAATAACGTCTTAACAGTGTGAGCTTGGGTAAATACTAAGCATTTTAGAAAGAAGTGTGCATACATTTGTGATGTACATTTTTTAGAGGAGCCAGAAATGCTGGAAAAATAGTCAGAAAAGAGACAGCAAACTATATTCTAGAACTAACTCTGAAATCAAACATGTGACCTTGAAAAAGTCATTTATAGTTTATTTATTTACAAAATGGCCTATGATTCTATCATTTTTAGCATTCTTAGTACTAGATTGCTATCTGCAGTATTCTGAAACTTCTTGATCATTCCAGAGAGAGAAAGAATAGGAAATTTTTAAAAAATATTTTTTAAAAGGAAGTAAAGAGCCCTGACTGGTGTGTCTGAGTGGATTGAGCACCAGCTTGAGAACCAAAAGGTCTCTGGTTTGATTCCCATCAGGGCACATGCCTGGGTTACCGCCAGGTCCCCGGTAGGGGGTGCATGAGAGGCAACCACACTGATGTTTCTCTCCCTCTCTTTCTCCGTCCCTTCCCCTCTCTCTAAAAATAATAAATAAAATATTTTTAAAAAGGAAGTAAAGAGAAACAAAGGAAAAGTGAAGTTGTGAACATAACACCATTTATATGTCAGTAGGAGTAATTAAATAATGGCCAAGGAGACCTTTCTGATTTCACCAGCTTTTAAATATTAGATCTCTAAGACTCATCCTTAGGCCTTCTTTCCTCACTCTATCATACCCCCCGCCCCAGCATCCTCCTCCACCTCGTTGTACCCTAGTTCTGGGCACCATCACCCCCAGACAAGCATAGTAACATCCTTCCTGTGCTCCCATGTCCACTTCCCATGTCTCCCCCCTTGGCACACAGCCTCTATAATCCAATCTCTGAGTTGAAACCAGAGAGCCATCCCAAATGGCAATCAGATTATACTTCCTGTAAACCCCTGATTGGATCCTCAGGGCCTTTAGGATACCAAACTCCTTACTATGGCCTGTAAAGCTCTGCATGGTTTGTTCCCCCACCTACCCTCCAAACAGATGACAAGACACTTCCGATGGCACCAACCCAGCACCTCTCCCTTGACTTCCCTTCCCTGAATATTTCCTATTCATTTTCAAATCTCAACTCAAGTATCATGTCCCAAGGCAAGTTTTCCCTGACCCAGGCCAAGTCTGATCTCTGCATTAGTTCTATTAGAACCAAAAACCATTCCTTCATAAGACTTATTATTTGGAATTATGCACTTGGGTATGTGATTATGGGATTTGATGTCTAAAGCCCTAATTAAACAGTAAGAACTATGGAAACTGGAGCTGTTTTGGTTGTTGTTCACCATCGCGTTCCAGTGAGTGAAGAGTACTAAACAATGAAAATTTGCGATGAACATGTTGAAAGAACAAGTGGGAAAAAGTTCAATGCTTAGAGAATTTAATACTAATCTGTTAATAACACCCAATTCTCCCATCGCCCCCATGCTCCCACCTGGGAGCTGTCACGGACTCTTCCTTTCCTCCCTCCCCTACTAACCACCTAGTCTCATCATTCTCACTTAGAAATCTCCATTTTCACTTCACATTCACACTTCCACATGCGAGCACAGACATCGTGCTCTCAGAAGTAAATCCTCACCACTGTTGTTCAAGGGGCCCGAGGTTCTCCCTCTAACATCATCCCACGTACCTCCAATGCCTTCCCATTGCCTGCCGAGTAAATTCAGATCACTGCACCCGATCCCCAAATTCTCCACCTTCTACCCAACCCTTGCGACCTCATTTCCCATCCCTCTGTTAAACCTTAGTCAAAAAACATCAGAAGCTGTTGCCCACGAACGATCAATCGCTCTATCATTCCGTAACTACCAACACTGGCCCCTGCACAGGGAACACATCTTCCCTCATCTCAACTGCAAATTCTACCCCTCATTCAAGGCCCACAGACATTGTCACACATCCTTCCATGAACCGCTAACTGGACAATCTCATTTTTCTCTTACCCGAGTAGTACAATATTTATACTTAGACGATGGCACTTGTCCTTCCCTATGTTACGCTATAGATTTTCACGCCACTCATGAATGGTTGGCCAGTACAGTGAGCCTACATATGGGTCTGCTTTACTGCCAGGCGGTCAGAGTGCACGTCCTCAGCCAGCTACTCACTAGCTAAGCGACCTTAGGCAAGGTAGTGAACCTCAGGCACCTTATCAGTACAAGCAGGGATAAAATTAACTTCAACTATTATCTTAATGATTAATTGTGCATGTAAAGTGCCTGTCACATAGCTGACTTTCAAGTAACAGCAGGTGCTTTTATAAACCTTCTTAGGTACCAGCAGATTTCACAAGTTCATCTCACTTAGTGCCCACAGCAATGATAGGCTTAAGGCCACTTAGCAATTGGAAAAGCTAAGGGGCATGGCACACAGGTACTAAGTGACAGAGAGTGACAACGGGCTCTTTATTCACGGTTATTGTCCTCGTAGCAAAATGCCATGTACCTAATAGGTGCTCAGTTATCAAAAACAGTGAGTGATTCAAACTGTTCAAAATGAACAAAAACAATGTACTGACTAAAACCAAATAAGAAAGGAGCTCTACTAATCAATCACAGTTTGTTTTATGTTACATTTTTCTATGATGTGCAAAAATGGTGATCAGGATTCTAAATTTGAGACATCCTGGAAAAAGAAGATGGGAACAGCGCAATAATATCCTGCCGCAGACAAAACAAATGTGATTGATCTTAAGTAAGATAATCTAAAACACCTGGAAGGCAGTCACAACCAAAAAGAATTCAAAAGGCCTGGAGGGAAGAATGGGTAACAGATGATATATGGGCTTGCATTGCAACAGAGAAACAGAAAGATGAAAGGAAACGCCCGAACGGAATCTTGCTGTGAGCTCAGAGGATCCGTGACACTGAACAGAATGTCACCTGGAACGCCCTGGTCACTTCTGGAGAGCACAACATGCAACGGCTGTGAAACCCTGGGGGCACTTCCGAGGAAAGCAATGAAGTGCGCCCAAGAAGAGTTGGGTGTGGGTGGAATCTACACCATGCTGCTGGCACAGGCGGCCCGTAAAATCCGGTCCCGGCCATTTATTTCCATTAACACAACAGCAAAGAACAGATCGGCTTGAGGAATCAAACAGTTTTGCGAACATCTACTTCTGTGCTTGCAAACTTATTACACCTCTGGAAAATCAGTGTATAGTCTCCTTTCAGAATATAAAGCCCAGAGAAAATGGGCCACTGTCTAGTTGTCTCTAGATATAGAGACAAGTAAACCCAGACAGATTTTATTTCTAAGGAAAGTTTTGACTTCTACAAGGAGTGGGCCAATTAGGCAAATTAACGTTAACAAGGAGAAAATGAGTGCCTCCTCATTTTCTGGTAAAGAAGCAGCACAGCCCCCTAATTGGTTCAGAGACTGGGCTCTCCAGCTGTGTGCCTGGGTTCAAATCCCAGCTCCACTAAGTACTTAGCTATGTTAACCCTGGGCAAATTACTCAAACTCATTGGACCTTCGCTTACTCAAGGCTAATAACAACACTTACCACCAAGAGAGGCAATAAAGAGTAAATGAACTAATATAGCTAGTGCACTTAGAACAGCATCCAACACACATTCACAGGCATTGTTAGTTATTACATATTATTTTCCAAGAGCAGTCTCAAAATCAAATGGTAAAGGGAAGTGAAAATTGGAGAAAGTTGTACCAAAGTTATAGTCAGAAATTCTGGTTTCAAACTGGAGTTGTAGTATGTGTGATTCATGAAGTGCTCTTGCTCTCTGTGCCTCAGCTTCCTCAGATGCGATATTTCTTTAATCATATCAAATGATTTTATGATGGTCAATTTATACAAAGAAGGAAGTCTATGGAAAGCTAACTAAAAGTTATTATTATTATCAGCACAAATCAGAGGGCACGGTACTTAATAGATACTTGGTAAATGTTGATGTTAGATGAATTTCAAAATAAACAAGTTGTTGTGAGGCAATTACTTGAGGAATTATTGTGAGGTAATCGTTCAGAAAATAAAGGAAGGGAGGAGAATTCACACAGCCAACAAAGAACAATGCCTTTGGGTATTTAACCTATTAATAGATTTATTGTAAGTTTCCAGATAATTATCTCAAATCTCACTTTTGCATGTTATAATGAAAAGTTTATATATAAAATATTTTTTAAGTATTTGTCACATTAAGAAAAACAAAACAATATGCAGAGTTACTAAACTTCAATGATATCTAACACATTGTGTATCAAGCTATCAGATCATAAGTTACAGTTATTTTAGAGGTGAGTTCAATGGACAACATCCCAAAAGCATTTAAGTCAACAGATCTAATTCTTTCCCCCACAGACCTTTCCTGGAACTAACTGCAAAGAGCAAAATGGACTAATTTAAAAGGAACATCTCTCCTGTGGAATCTTTTTTTTTTAAGGACTTCTTTTCTGAGGTACAGAGAAAGAATTTTTGACATAAAGTCACACCTTGCTTCCACGCAAATGGTAAATATACAGAATTTGTTTCACCAAGAACAGACTGAAAATGTGGAAAGATGAAAGGACATACACAAGGTCTGTCCAGAAGGTCTCCAGCCATACACTATGAAAAAGAGACATTTATTGAAGAAGATACAAGAAGCATTGTCAATAGGACAGGGATGCCTCAGTCCCCTCCAAAGTAGGGACCTCACACAGTTCTCCCAATCACCATCAACTGCCCATTCGTATTTTCCTGAATCTCATCAAGTATGAAGTCTCTTCCCTTTCAAAGGTGATTTTAGTTTTGGGAAAAGGCAGAAGTCACAGGGCAACAATCTGAGCTGTAGGGGGCTGAGTCACCTGGGTCATTTGATGTTTGGCCAAAAATCTCTGCATGAGACATGATGTATGAGCAGGCACATTGTCATAATGAAGCTGCCAATCCCCAGTTGCCCATAGCTACGGGCTTCTGAATCATCCAGATAGTTTCCTTGGAGGAGTGTTCAAGCTTAATGCAAAACTGGATGCATATTTGTTGCTCAGCTCACTCAGTCATCTTGAATGTGACGGCCACACAGCACACATACTCAACAGCATCTACCACCCCCACTGACTAGTACAGTGAAGTCGTCATTGTTCACACATGCACTTTCCAGTCCACTCTCCTTGGCTGCCAGCTTGTGTGGATGTTGCGCAAACCATTCTAGTTATATGAACAATGGCCAGACTTTGTAAATCCACAAAGGACACATTCCTAAAGCAGTTGTGGGAGAAGAAGAGCAGGAAAATGCGAGGGGGACTAAATTATGTGCATGGCGATCTAACACTTGGTCAGTAATTGAGGTGAACTGACCATCCATCCATCAATTAACTGCATAAAACAGGCCAGTCTTATGTATTTTCCAACCATGAATTTGAGTGTCCTAGTCCATGGGAACTACCCGTACTTTGAAATTACCACTTATTTCCAAATTTTTAATTGCTACCACTCTCTTTGTAATAGAAAACATCTATTTCTCTTCTAACTTTTGGCCCTAATATTAAGACCAAAAAAATCTTATTTAATGATCCATTAGATCCAGACAAGTATGGTTTAAACAGTTACATGGCACCTTTCTATTCATTAGTGCAATTGACCCTCGTAGTAACTCTATAAAATAAATTTCATTATCCCAGTTTAAAGGTGAAGAATCTCCACAGTCAAGACCATACTTAATAGTAAAACTGTAGCAGCATTCCCATTAAAGTCAAGATAAGAAAAGAATGGCTTTCTGTCATTCTTGTGTAGTATTGTTGTGAAATCTCTAGCTAATGAGGTATCAATGCTTCAACGGAGGAGAAAAAAATCATTTCATTTGCATGTGGCTTTATTGCCCAACATATATAGCTCAATAAAATTAACTTACCACCGTAAACAAACAAACAAACAAAAAGAAGAAAAACCACCGTAGCAGTTAGGTTTGTGTTTTGGTAAATAACAAAACAATTATGCTGAACAATGGCTTACCTATGCTAAGGTTATTATTCTCTTGTGTGAACATGTGGATGTGGATGGCATTCCCCAAAATCATCAAGGAGCCTGCTTCTCCCCGCTTGGCACCCGCCTTCCCTAAGAAATACCCTGGTGATGCCTGGGTCTGGGGTTGCTCCATTCCACCCAGAAAGGAGAAAGAAGAAACAAAGGCCATACCTCCACCCTTAAAGAACTGCCGTCCGGAAGTCATATATGACATTTCTGCCCACATGCCATTGGCCACGACTTCCTCACATGGCTGCCCCTCACGGCAAAGGAGGCTGAGAAACGTCTTCTTTGAAGATGACTAGGTGTACAACTCGCCCATCCGGAGTTCTGTGAAGGAAAACGGGGAGAATGCATTCTGGGCGTCAGCTGAAACGACCCTGCCTTGATACATTTCAAAATATCCACTCTTCTCCTTTTTTAATGACAAAAGGGAATTATGAAAAATAAAGGTAATAAAAACTAGAAACTAGCAAACCCTGGTGAATTTTCTTTACATTTTAGATAAATGAAAATAACTCATATTTCCCTGGATTAAAAGATTCCATGATGGAAATATCTGAACTTGCCTAGATTCATCAACAAACAGTATATAACTAGAATAAAATCCCAAAGGAATTATTTGGAAGTTAACAAAATGATTCTAAATGTTAGGAAATAAATGAAAGAGAATTAGCGAGAAATTTCAGGGGGGAAAAAAAAGGGAGCAGCCAACTTAGACTGTGGTTTGTTTAGGTAGCCTGCCAGGGCATGAGAGCCGTGAATGATTTAAGACATGAATGATTCAATCAATAATCATTGGTCTGGATAGAGAGAAGGGAAAACTAGTAAGCAGTTGATTTTCATCGCTCAGGTGGCCTCTCCTTCTTTGTATATATTTTTTCCCCACTTCTGGGCAGGCAACGTGGTGGTGTGAAGATGTGACAGCCATACAAACTAGAATTCCAGCAGTTGCCTGGCCCTTCTCCCCTGGAATTAAAAGTCCTCCAGGCCAAACCTGGAACTTGAAAGGGAAGAAAATCCTTAATAGAAACATCATCTGAAATAACTTGAAATCAATCTACCTCGTTCCTATTGCTGCTGCAGAGACCTGTCTGCGGCAGGTATGCACCCCAAGAATTACCAGGCCATACGTACTGTGTCTCTTCCCACAGGCCCTTCGTAACTCTGAACACCCCATGCCATTAACAAAATCACCGGTATTACCCTGGGCACTCTGCATGTCCTTCCACACTGCCACTCTGTGGGTCTGTGGTTCTAAAACTGTGAGAAATCACTGAAGGTTCCATGTCAGGGATCTAGGTGACGGTCAGCTTTGCCTCTGATTAGTTTCACCACTGAGCAAATGGGGATGAGACTATCAACACTAAGGGAGACTGCTCAAGCTGGATATTTACCACGATCCAGACACCCTTATATTCTCCAGTCTCTTGATCCACAAATTTAAAGAGAAAGCACCAAGGAAAGTTGTCTTGACACAATGACCAAAGATTCACGTACTGTCAAGATTTCAAGTTCCATGTAAACATTCCAGCCTCATTCTGGGAGAAAAAGAGTTGTCTAGAGGTTTTAGAAAAAACTGTGATACTTGTAGTCCATCTTTATACCTCAATTTATTGTCAATGGAAAAAAAATACTTTGCATTCGTGAATGCTTTACAGAGGAAGCAGGTCACCTGAAGACCTTACTCAAAGGATTGAATTATTGGTCCCAACCCTTCCATCCCCTGAAATAACAGTACACATCGCACCTGTAATACACTGTGTAGAGTATGGGAGGCTCAATCATTTACCAGAAAATGTCAAAAACAGGATTTCTGCTTAGGTTTTCTGGTGTCAAATCCCATGTGCCTCCTCCAGTAAGTAATGCTCTTCTCAAATCATCCAGTGAAGAGAAAAGTATACAAAATAGTCTAACGGTTTTGAAAATGCTATTCATCACTCAGAAATTAAATGAGGATGCTTTGGGTTCATTTCAAGTTGCCAAGGCATTGATGAGTTTCTTTCCTCAACAAAACCACCTAGAAGAGGAGTGAAAGGCATTTATACAACATTTTCAAAGAAAAGCTTCAGAGACCAGATGAAACAGAAGTGCCTTGTTGAGAGAGAGGTGAAATTTCCACGTCAAAGCATCCACCTTTGGGACAATGAACTATTTTCTTTCCAAGACAGAAATTAGAGTTTTCTCATGGATACCCGCTTGTTTATAAAAGCTCTCTTGTATCCAAACATATGCTCTGCAGCTGGTTCAGGAATGAGTATCTAGCCTGCCATTGGATGTATATCATTATGGAAAACTCTTGACCTTCACACCCTCAGAGCATTCTAGCATTTTCTCTTTCATTCTGGAATCTCAAGGGGGAGAATACAGAGACATTACAGGAGTTACTTTCATTCTAGCTTGAACATTTTGCAGAGATAATATTACTCCCAGATACTTTCTTATTTTTCATCTGCTTAATGACCTTACTCATCACAGAGTTGGAGGGTTTGAGTCTGGCTCCACCTGGGTATTGCGGGGAAGAATGTTGAAAGCATCCTCACCAGCAGAGTCTCCATTATGACTGCCAAAGGAAGCTTCCAATATGTAAAATGACTTTCCTCTTCCCATCCCGTTCAGTTACGAAATTATATATATATGTATACATCATACATGAGATATATATAATCATATATATGTGTATAACATCATACACATATACGATGTTTAATTATTAACATCTGTCAAGGCCAATAAGAGGGAGTTAAATCTAAGCACCACTTCGTGACTCTATGGTCCAGGTTCAGCCAATTGTTTTGTGGACACCAGCTGTTTTAGGGACAGGATATCTGCAGACTTCAGATGTGTATGTAAGTCATGGAAAATACTTAGATGTTGGGCATACCCAGACTACTCCAGAAGACATGTTTGTGAAATAACTCTTAGCATGGCTGATCTCCCCATGCCCCCACGTGATTATAATCTCGATTCTGTTGAGGGTTGTGCAAATACCATTTAAGTACCTTACTTTTACATATTGGGTGAAATTTATCTTCAATAAAGTAATAGAAAGATACATAGACTAATCTGACATAAAGTAGTGCAGAAACAATGTACCTATACAGAACTCAGGCATGCCTTGGTCTCATTGAACCAGAACATCTAACAAAGCTGGAAATGAACAGAAAAGCCCTAATTTCAGGGAAACTGAAATAGGTGTGACAAAACTGACCCTCTCTCCGAGCCCTTTATTCATATTTTCAAACAGTTGCAATAAGCCTGATTTCCCAGTCTCTGTAGCCAGAGTTCATCTTCTAAAATGATTTGAAACCAAATTTGGAATGCCTTATCTCTTTGAAAAATACAACTTTTAAAATTTGGTGTGATATTTTCTTTGAACTTGTAAGACTGCACAATAGGAGATAACGTTCTCTTATTCAGAAGACTTTAGAGACTTTCATTGCAAAAGCAACATACCTACAAACTGACTAATTTTAAAGGACTAAAAGCGCCACTCTGCTTTTCTTCATGTAGGCAGAGGTGACCTTGACTGTCCCATACCTGCACGGCGCCAGGAGAGCAAGGGCTGCGCACCCCAGTCTGTGCGCACCTGACGCAACACTGAGTTCATTTGGTGTCTACATTTTTCATGCTGGCGCTAACAATATGAGTCTGGGATGAACATTTTAGCCTATTTATGTATTTTCTATGGAACTACCGACATTTGGGGAAAATCATATCAAATTATCCTTTCTCCATGCTTTCACTTAAATGTAATATTATTCTGCTTATACCAAAGCATTTCTCTTTCAGGTTTTTGAGAACGGTACACAACTTTCACATCATGGGATAACCATGCCTTTATTGGGAGCCCAAGGGCAGGGTCATTACAAGTGTAACATACGCACTGGCTTTGACATAGGACACTGCACGTACAGCTCAGGACATCTGGAAGGGTCAGCTGGAAGTCCCTTTCCCTTGGTCCCCTCACTCCCACTCTCTGCCCGCTCCAGGGTTCTGGCTCGGTCCTGCAGCTAGTCCTTTGATCTGTTCCTAGTTCCAGCCAGAGAGGGGTACAGTGCATGTTTCTTCTTCAGAGGCTAACATTTACAAAAAATAAAAACAAGGTTACATCCTACTCATGCTGATGGTGTTTATACAGTAAAAGATCTCTCTTCACCAAGAGCAAAGTGGAAAGGATTAAAGAAGTGAAAGAGAGAGATGGCCATGTCCTGTTCACAGGCATTTTCACCAAAAATCACAAGGTATAAAAGGCACAAGGATCTTACCAGAGGCAAGCCCTTTTGCATCCTATAAGGTACAGCATGAACCTGGCAGAACTTTTACCAGCATCTCTTGTTATTGCTCATTAAAGAGAGCAAAGCTGTACTTAAAACCCATCTGATCAAAAATATCAAACTTAAAAATCTGTAATTACTATAGAAAGTTGAACATTAATGGGCAACCTAACCTTTTCAGAAAGAATTCCTAGTGTGATCCATGAGATAAGGGGCCCACTTAGCAGACAGGATTTTCCCACTGTCCTATATATAACAAGCCAAGGGAATTTTTCTTCATTTAGAACAAGTGAGATGAATTACTTGTTATTCTTATTTTGATGCTCTTGAAGGGCAGATCCAACGAAGCTGATCCACAATAATGATTGATGAGTTTCATCTAATGATAAGCCTTAATGCCTTAGAGAACCATACCAATAGATGCAAATGGCAGCAAAATTTCTCTCCAAGAAGCACACTGCGTACACACAAACAGGTGCAACTTGTAATCGGTGTCGTTAGGGTTTATTTAAAGTATCTCTGTTAATGCCAGCCTGGCATTAAAGGAAAGAAAACTGACATTGTGCTTCTTAAATTCCTAGGTGTTCGTCCCTGCTGGGCCACTTAAGAACAATGGACATCAGGGAATTTCACTAATTTCTGTGAAATTTAGAGTCAAATGAGTATAAGATGGGCACTTGTTTAATTGCTTCTTTTGTCTCTTGATTTTATATTCTGTGAGGTTAGAAACCGTGTCTTTCTGGTTCACTTGTGCTTTACAAGTGCCCAGCATAATGCCTGGCTCTTAGTAAATGCAGAATAAATATTTGATGACAGAAAGAATGAAGGCACTCATCATTCAATGAATACTGTGTACCTCATGTGGTCCAGGCACTGTTCTGGTTGCTGGGTATAAGGTTGTGGGGACAGGGGAGAGAAAACAGACAAATTCCTACCTTTGTGGAGCTTACATTCTAATGGGGAAGACAATGAACAAAGAAAGTTAAGTAAAATCGATACTCCCCCCAAATAATTAAAGCTGGAAAGTATGACATGTTACAGGTCGGGGAGGGTGATGAGGTTTTAGTTAGGGTTGTGAGGGAAGTCCTCAGTGAGAAGCTGACCCTCACATTGTCAACAGATGGCCATTGGCACCAGTTCAACGCCAACCAGAATCCCCAAATTGGGGTAAAGGAAACGTTATGTAGTGTAAACAGCTCCACAGTGAAAACAGCACTGCTGTGGAAGGGTGTTACCCCGAGATGGCACCGTGCATCTTGGTCCTTTGAAGATGGCGGAAGGCAGCTCCTGAGCCCGGGCAGGGGAGTGGGGTGGGGGGTGGGAAGCAGGTTGGGCTGGCTTATATACAGGTCCAGCAGAAGTAACGCCTGCTTCTTGAGTGTGGTTGGTAGGATAATAATATGGGTGTAATACTTCATAGTTTTAATTGGAACATTTCACCTAAATCATCCTATGGTGTACTTGAGTGTGATATTGTTATCTTACAGACTTACACTCTTATGATTTTGTGATAGAAGATTTTGTAATAACAAAGGGGGTGTTATTTGGACCCTCTGTATAGAAGTCCTCACCACTGGTCTCTGATTGGTCAGAATAGACCCACTCTATTGGTCGGACCTGCACAGCTCTGATTGGATGGGGAAAGCCTTAGCCCTTTTATTGAAGTAGGATTCCGGGAACTTCTTTGCAAGGGCTGCGCAGGTGGCAGAACACAGCACAGGCAGGCAGTTCAGCAGAGAGACTTCTGGGGGAAGTGCAACTTGTGTGAGAGGCCAGTGTGCAGAAATGGCTGCTGGGCTCTTTTCTAAAATTTTATTCATTCATTCATTCATTCATTCATTCGGTCCCAGTTAGCTCCCAGGAGCCCTTCTTAGTCCTTAGGGTTCACACCATAAGATGTTGCAGAAGTGGGCTGCTACCTACATGGCTATCTTGGAAGTGACCATTCCAAAAAGAAGGGAGAGAAACTACAAAGAGCCTGAGGTAAGAGTTTCAAGAAAATAGCACGGGGCTCAGGGTAGTTTATGGAACAACATGAATGAAGGCAGGGAGGGTGAGGTCAAGGCGCTAAAGGGGAGACAGCTTGAATCATAGGACTTGTAGGTTACAGCAAGGACTTTGGCTCGTCCTCCGAAAGAGATAGGAAGCTGCAGGAAGTTTCTGAGCAGACAAGTGACGTGACCTGCCTTACATTTGAACAGGATCGCTTTGGCTGCTGAATCACTAACAGACTGCAGAAAGGCCAGTGTAGAAGTAAAATAATGCCTACCTCATAGCGCTTTTGTCAAGGTCACTGAGAAATACACATGCTGAGCCCCATGCAGCCCTCACACTAGTCACCCTCACCCGCTGAAGGAGAGCTGCTGTCCTTTTCATGGACAGTGGCCATGCTCTGGCTGCAGACACATACACCAGGGCTCTGTGCTGTCGCTGGTAACAACCCCAGGAGACCGTACCTCCTTTATGGTGGCCTGGGAATTGGGATACTGAATTAGTATCAGCCACGATTATCAATGGGTTCCCAAAAGAAAAAAAATGAGCCTAGCATCTAACAGAGTTCTTCAGGCCAAGTGAAACAGCCACCCTATTTACCACCCCTGCCCAAACCAAGGGCTCTCCTTCACTGAATGGGGTGGCACCAACAGGCTGTGAGATGCTGGGAATTTAGCTTTCATCAAAATGTTTATATCTAAATTCTACAGAGCTAGCATTCAAGAGCAGCCATTCACATCAACATCTTCAAACAAAACACAGAGGGTGCTTCATACTTACTCCCTGTTCACTATGTTTTATTGAGAAAAAGCTCAAAGCTACACGAAACATGACCGAATGCATGAACCCTAAGTAAGTTTCTCCTTATAATCCCATTATTAGACATCAACTAGGGATGTTTTGTTCTCTGAAGGAGTAACTGGTTAGTTTTCTTTCTGCTCAATAAATGAGGACCTGGTAATTTGAGGGAGGTTGCCCGAGCAGCCCTGACCTTGTAAATAAACAACTGTGCAGGTAGCACAACCCTTCCCTTCCTCCCCAGTTCTGCTCACAGATGGTGGAAGACTTCTTATTCCCATAGCTGCCTGCACTGCACTGCTACTCCTGGGAGGGTGTGCAGGAGTTGACTCAACAGTGCATGGAGTGTCTGTTTTGTGCCAGGTGCTATTCTAGGTGCTAATATTACAAGACACTGCTCTCCGGAAACTTACCCTCAAGGGCGTATGGGGGTTAACAGAAAGAGGTGAGCATAAGGAAGAATAACCCGCCTCCAGCCCCTCTCTTTCCCCCGTGTCTCCCTCCCTGACCACTCTCATCAGGTAGCCTTGGGCAGATGCCAACAATAGCCTTCCTTGGGAAGGAAAATACTTGAGAACAAACCTGGGCTTTCCTCCAAAATGTAGATGAATCATGGTTTACTTTTCAGGGCTCTCAGCACACACCACATCACCTATGTGCACTTGTATTGGTACATGTGATGCTGAGCAGAAAGGAGGGGACTTTACTCATAGCAAACAAGTAGTAGCCAGGAATATGAGCTTTCTATTTTTAAAGTATCTTTGGAAATTTTGGAATTTCCCCATTTAATTATTATTTCTAACTATTTTAGTTTTAGTTTCTACAACTACTGTTTTTCAGAGGGTGTTTAGAACTACCCACCATACAAGACACTTTTGGTTGCCAGCTAAGTACCCTCTTCCCTTTCTACCATCCCATCAGAATCCCAATTTTATTCAGAGATCCCATTCCCACGTATGATGCCTGGCTGGATGACATTCCTGACTTCAGGGGTAATGTAATACATAATCGGTCTCAGCCAACCAGCTTAGGGCATCCCAGGGAGGTGCTAATGCTTTGGGATGGACATGTGACCTAAGGTGGTTTCATTACACTAAATGGAAGATATCTGTGGTAGGGGAGAACATTGTTTCTCTCTTTCTGCAGCTAGATCAAAGCAAGAGATTAGAGTTAACACTATGAATGACAGACCCTGAGCCCCCCCAACTAAGCTCTTAAATGAATCAAACCTGAGGCTGTTGGAGATGATAAATTTCTTCGTCATCTAAGCCCATCTGAGTCAGGTACTCTGTTACTTGCAGCCCAAAGCATTATATCAGATACACACTGGAATTGTCACAGCTCTGGGCAAATGCAGGATTTATTTGCAGTTCAGATTTCAAGCAGAAAAAGATTCTTCACATCACAGAGTCATTTTAAACCACTTCTGTTTTTATGGCAGGAAGAAAGAAAGTTGTGCCAGGCATAAACATCCGATCCTGGCAGAGAACAGACCCAGAACTCAGGTCAGATTTCAACACTGCAGACCCACTGCTCTGAGTACTCAACAATGGAATCGTAAACAGGTGCATAAGGAAAGATCATCATAGCAACAGGGTTCTGAAACGGAAGTCCTACAGACGGTTTAACTGTGTAGGACAAAAATAATGGAGGACATAGGGAAGGGAATCCACATGGGACTACACTATCCTTAGTGGAGAGGAATGGGAGGCAGAAACAGAAACAACTGCTTGCCTTGCATATTCTTTACCTTAAAATATGTCCAGCATATATATGTAGTAATGGCATTGTTTTTCTTATGGACTGTTCAGTCATCCTCAGCTGATCCTATTCTTAAACCCCAAAGTGAATTGTAAGTATTGCTATCTGTAATATATTGATAGATTACAGTTAATCCTCTCTGATAGGTTGTTTGCAAAACTGGCTGCATCAATTCCAACCCTGGAAGCATAGGCCTCTATAAAGTGGTTTTGCTGTTCTTGTTCTTGAGATTGACTTTCCCTCCCCTTAACATTGCTGGTGTTGTCCCTTGACTTGTTATAACCAAGAGAATGCAGCAGAAATAATGCTGTGTGACTTTACAGCCTCAACTTTAAGGCGTCTTGCAGCTAGCTTTCTCTCTTGCTCTTTTGCTGCCCTGAGTCTGCTGTGAAAGAAAGTCCATAGCCTCCTTGGGGAGAGAGAGTTTCTGCAGACTTCTTTTTATTCTCTTCATTCATCCAACACAGAGTTAAGGAGTATCTATCAGGAGCACCTATGGCGATCACAGGTAACAAGTCTGGCAAGGTCTCTCTGCTCTTGTGAAGAAGAGGCTAGCAAAGGACTGAAGGAAATAAATAATGCAACGCCAGACAGTAATAAATGCCATGGAAACAGCGGAGCGGGTTGTGGCACAGAGAGTGATTGGAAGAGAGTGGGGAGGGAGTGCTGGTTCGGACCAAGTGGTCTTAGAAAGGGTTCTTTATACAGAAAATACTTGAGCTGAATACAGACTAACAAGAAAGAGCCAGTCCAGTAAAGACTTTGGAAGGTAGAACTCCAGGGAGATGGAGGGCAAGTGCATGGGACTCTGGCAGGAGGGGACTGAGCATGTTCCAGAGAGAATGCACCTTGGAGCAGGATGTGGTGACCGAGGGGAAAATGCTTCTTTTAAGCTGCACTCCTCAGAGACCGAATCTGTTTCATATATACACATGTGCGCTACTGTCCCAAGACATACAAATCTTAGAAATGAGATTGACATGCATTGAATATGTTACTGAATGTTCAGCAACTTTCTCTCATGAGTAGAGGGATGTTGAATTTGTTGATGTTAAAGTTCTTGGAAAATATTAGCAGCCGCTACCTGCTCTGACTTTGTGATATTGGATTCACTTTGTGATATTGGATCCACAAGAAATTGACTTTCCATTCTTTCTTCTATTCTGAGGATAAACAAAACTTGTCAAAGAAGGCATTGTTTACAGGTTTACTCTACACCCTTCTGGAAAGAACCAAAATCCATATACAACAGATGAACCTGAGGGAAGTTGGTGGTACAAGCAGAAAAACCAGCTATCACATTTAGGCAAGAATCTCTGTATTCTTGATACAAATCCCTTCCCATATAAACACTATCTGTTATCTCCAGAGATTCCGCATATTTACATTTCAAATAATTCCACGTAGAACAAGGATTGTATACTTTATCACCTTAGCAGGCAAAGGTTTTTAGCAATAGAGATTATAAATAGAGTTATTATTCATAATGGTATAAATTGAAAGCAGATTTGCTTTTAGTGGCTGGCTCCAAAATTGTTCTGGAACTGTCTCCAGCTTACTCTCAGAGCCTTGTTTACCGTAATTGACTTTCTCGCTGTTTTTACCTTGTCTTTGACCCTGCACACCAAGCCTGATTCTCCTGAATTTAAAAGAGAAAGTGATTAATGTCGCAAGCGCACAGTCAGTAGAGCTCGTCCGGGCCAGTGGGGACCCGGGAGAAGCCTGATAAATAATAAACACCCCTCTCACACTCCAGCTCTCCCTCTCCCAGGAGCTTTCAGGCAGCC
Organism: Desmodus rotundus; assembly: GCF_022682495.2. Lineage (NCBI taxonomy): Eukaryota > Metazoa > Chordata > Mammalia > Chiroptera > Phyllostomidae > Desmodus > Desmodus rotundus. The sequence goes on from NC_071395.1 coordinate 11,449,901, forward strand.
CTTTGAATGAGAGGTCACTTATTTTAAAGCCAAATATTGCTCGGTGCTATTTGAAACATTTATGCCATGGTCAGGAAAAAAATATTTACATCTAAAAATGCTGAACCATGAAACTCTAGCCACAGGAAAGGTTACTTGTATTAAAAAAAAAAAGAAGTTTGTATCAACATAATTTCCATAATCATTTTTTCTTCTCATAAAACTCTCACCTCTGCTTTGCCTTTGGAGATTAACTTGGGTTTCCCTTCATTTGGCTCGAGTTTCTCTATGAGACAAACCTGCAATCAAAAGCCTTTAGCTTGAATGTAAAATTCCTTTAATGATGAGGGGGAAAATAATAAAGAAAAGCAGCCCTGGGAATATAGATGATAGGAGAAGAATGGTTTTGTGAAAGTAAAGAACAACAGTGGATTTCAAATTCCTTCCGTGTTGGATGAATGGAATTAGAAATGGCGTATCCGGTTTCTAATTCCATGCTAATCGAAAGTTAATGAATACTATAACTCAGTTTTGTTTGCAGAGACCATTTATATCTCCTCCCACTATTACCTATTATCTTTCTTTCTTGTTGCTCCTCGGGTCTGCTCTGACGGCTATCAGCTTACTAGAAATTGGGCTCTCTCTTTCTCGTGAGCAGTAAAGGAAGTCAAGACACAGGGAATGAGGGACTGTGGGAAATTCGGTGATCACTGAGAGGATGAGCAGAGAAAAGTCATCAGTGGGATGTGGAGAGAAGGCAGACATGGGAGGAAGGAAGAGGTGACATTGTACCATTAAAAGGGTCTCACTGGCACTTAAATCACTGGGCCAGAGTTAGCACTCAGTCCTACCTCATCCAAGCGTGTCAAGGTTATTCCATTTTAGTTGTGGGTCCGTCGTAACCTGCCTCCTCCCCGTCTCCATCTAAAGTTGCAACTCTGAATCTCAGCTCTGACCTGTGATACCACATCATTTAAACCCCCGAATTTCAGTTGCTTTATCTGTAACAGGAAATCATGACACACTAAAACAACACAGGTGGCAACCCTTGCTCTAATGACTTCACCAGTACTTGAGGGTGATCCTGGCATATTTTTTGTGTCTGGGGAAATTCCTTCATTCATTTTTTCATGTATTCTTGTAGTCACTGAAATATTTACTGAATATCTGTTACCAGACACACGCCTTGATGCAGCCCTAGCCTGCAGGAACTTGCAATCCAATGAGAACTCAATGGAGAGATGCTCCCAAAGGGCCTTCACAATCTGTTAAGACTTCTGGTCTCATTTGCATCTTAATGCTTGAGCCTGGTGGACCACCAGAACAGATTTTAAGGTGAAAGTCACTTTCTCAGAGCTCTGCAAGCCACAACTTAGTTTCACTCTATAGCAGCCAATATTATGAAATACACAATATAGAACAAAGGAATTTAATATTCAAACCAAATAGGTGTGTTTATGCTAACTTGTTCAAATGTTTAGCTATATTAAAAAGGAATCCCTCTTTGACAGACCTTCCATGAGACAGTACCCAGTCCCTTTCAGCCATCTTGCGTATGATCAAAGGCTCATCACAACGGATTCGATATCACCAAGGGAACGCCAGCAGGGGGAATATGAGAGAGGGAGATGCCAACACCATGTTCTGTTCGTTTGTGGTATAAAAGGTAAAGAACGCTGCTTATTCCCTTCTATGTCTTTTGGGTTCCTGAGTTCAGGTTTAGAGATTTATTGCTGATCTACTTATTTTTTGCTTTTCCTCCATAAACTAGGTTGACATGTGGATCCCAGAAAGGCATCATGTCTGGCTCAACACTGACTATAAAGAGAAACAAAGAATCTGGAAAGAACATAAACAGACCCCTATTAATCTAATCAACTGGTCTTAGATAAAGAAGCAAAGGCAATACATTGGAGCAAAGACAGTCTTTCCTACAAATAGTGTGGGAACAACCAGACAGAAACATGCAAAAAGAGAGAGAGAATTGAGACACAGACCTTACACCCTTCACAAAAATTACCTCAAATGGATCATAGACTTAAATGCAAAATTTAAACTATAAAACTCCTAGAAGATCACATAGGAGGAAATCCAGATGACTTTGGGTAGGATACCTTCTTAGATAACACCAAAGACACAATGCATGAAAGAAAGAATTAAGCTAGACTTCATTAAAATTTAAAATTTCTACCATGCAAAAGACATTGTCAAGAGAATTAGAAGACAAGCCACGAATTGGGAGAAAAATATATGCAAAAGACACACTTGATGAAGGGCTGTTATCTAAAATATACAAAGAACTCTTAGAATTCCACAATAAGAAAATGAACCACCTGATTAACAATTGGCCAAAGACCTTAACAGTTACCTCACCAGAGAAGATATGCAAATGGCTAATAAGCAAATGAAAAGATGCTACACATCGCGTGTCCTCAGGAAAATGTGAATTAAAACAATGAAGTGATACCACTACACACCTCTTAGCCCGGCCAAAATCCAGAACACCGACGATAAATAGCAAATGCTAGCAAGAGTGTGGAGCCACAAAAACTCTTATACATCGCTGATAGGAATATAAAATGACAGTTTATTACAATAAATATACTCTTACCAGAGGATCCAGCAATTGTGCTCCTTCGCATTTATCCAAAGGGATTAAAAACTTAAGTCCACACCAAAACCTTTACATGGATGGCTATAGCAGCTTTATTTACAATCACCAAAACCTGGAAGCAACTAAGACGTTCTTCAGTAGCTGAATGGATAAATAAATTGTGATACATCCAGACAACGGAATACTTGTTCAGTGCTAAAAAAGAAAGAGCTATCAAGCCATGAAAAATCAGGGAGGAACCTTAAATATGTATTTCTAAATGGAAGAAGCCAACCTGAGAAGGCCACGCCCCGTGCGATTCCAAATACATGACGCGTTGGGAGAGACAAAACTGCGGGGACAACAGAAGAACTGGCAGTTGCCAGGGCAGGATGGGAAGATAAACAGGTGAAGCACAGGGGGCGGGGGGTGGGGGTTGGTTAGGGGAGTAAAACTACTCTGTACATTGTAATGATGGAACCCGTCCTTACACATTTGTTCACATGCATAAAATACACAACACCAAAGTGAACCTTTAGTAACGTATGAACTTTGGGTGATTATGATGTGTCAATCCATGCGGGTTCTTCCCTATTAAAAAATGCACCACTCTGGGGAGTAGCCAAAGATCATCTGTGTGTAACCCGTGAACAGAGACAACAGTGCGGTGATGGCCAGAGGAAGGGGAGGAGGGGCTTGCAGGAGGGGACAAAGTGGGGGAAGTGGGGACATCTGCAATAGTCTCGACAATAAAAATAAAGAAAAAAAGCACCACTCTGGCGAATGACGTCGATGATGGAGGACATGACACGTGAGTGGAGTCAGGGGTGTATGAGAAAATCTCTGTAACTTCCTTTCAATTTTATTGCAAACCTAAAACTGCTGAAGACAATGAAGTCTTTAGTTTAAAAAAAGAACATAAACATGACCAATCTATTCAGTTTCTGGTATGTTTAACAAACTCACTACATATTCTAAAGTCTCTTTATTCAACATAATTATCAGTATTTACCCAATTTTTTTAAAAAAATGAATTATTAATTTTAAATGAAATGACTGAGATATTACATTTAAATATGTAACTTTAAGGAAGAGGGCATGCAGGGGAGGACCTTACTGAACCTATTTAGTAAAATAGGTTATTGAACCTATTTTCTTGAGTTACTGTTCTAATTATCACATCACTTTTCACCCCAACTACTGATTTTTAAGTGCCATCCACAGGTAAGGCCAAATGACACCCACCACCAGCACACTTACCAAATAATTTTGAGTCATGAAGACAGAGAAAGGAAGATTGTCTCAAGGCCACAGAACTAGAAAACTCATTGACACAAACTCATTGTTCCTGAACTGAAAGACCAACATAGACTAGACTGCAACAGGGAAGAGATGGATTAAAGAGAGGAAGGCTTTCTCTCTGACCCCCAAATAGCCAGCTGACTCAGTCAATGAAGTGGTGGACAAATCTAATTGTAGTGTTCTGGTGATCTGGAACAGAGCTGAGTCAATCAACACCATCAGTTGGAAAAAGAGTAGAGTCATTATCAGGGACTTTATATTAAAAACGTGCGACAGCCTGGATGGGCCTGGAGAACATTATGCTAAGTGAAATAAGCCAGTCAGAGAAAGACAAGTACCATATGATTTCATTTATATGGGAATCTAATGAACAAACTAAACTAACAAGCAAAATAGAGCCAGACTCATAGATAGAGAGCAGGCTGACAGCTGTGGGTGGGTAGGAGAGGTTAGGGAATGGGAGGACTGAGCACAAAGTAATAAGGACTCATGGACATGTACAACAGTGTAGGGATTGCGAGGGAAAGGGCAGTGGGTGGAGGTGGAGGAAGGTATCGGGCGGATAAATGGTAATGCAAAAACTACAATAAAAAGTGAACTATTCTAAAAACAAAATGAACTTCTGTTCTGTAATGGATGATTGACATGTGTGAATATTTTTGGCCTGGTCTATTCTAAATCATGCATTCATTCTCCACTTAAATTAGAATAAGGCGATGCAACTAAGCTACCAGTGAACATTTCTCACTCTCATCTAAATGAACTATGTTGATTTTATCCCTCCTTTTCATCTCTCTCTCACACACACACAATTAACTGTGTCATGCTCAGCAAAAATTAATCATTCAAATGGATGTTGTCCATTCAATTCAACAAACTCTTATTCAACATCTCCATCAGGGGTGCTGACCCTCCCCTTATGAGGGTTATAGTCCACTTTCAGAATCTGAAGAAATCTGATGGACCCCTTGCATAGAAAAATGACACATCCACATTGACATACACACACTCTCAAACACCCAAAATATCATATATCAATTTTGGATATTTCACAGATTCTCTGAATCTGGGTTGAGAACCACTGTCCCATGTACCTGGAACTGAGGGAGATACTAAAATCCTGAAGTAAAGAAGACAGGGTCCCATGTATAAATCATGAAGCAAAATGATATGCCTGGGAAAATAATAGCTTGATGACCCTGTAATGCAGGTAGAAAAGGAAGTCAGAAGGCAAGTGGTGGGCAGGAGTCAGGACATTAAAGACCGTATACGTCCTGCTAAGGAATTAGACAGGATACTCTAGCCTAGTGTTTCTCAGTGTGAGCCAAAGACATTTGCAGAGAGTCACCTAGTGTGATTTTCTGATTTAACACCTTTGGGGAGGGGACCCAGAAATATGCATTCTGAGGTTGTTACTCAGATTATGCTGATGTGTATTAAAATTTGGAACCCTGAGGTGGGCTGGGAGAGGGGACACGGTTGTTGAGAAGGCAACAGAAGCACAAAAAATTCTAAGGAAAGCTGATGACCAGATGCTCATTTTAGACAGAGCATCCTGCAGGCTGCCAAGGGTGGTTTCCACCAGGCCAGACTGAAGGGTGGAGACCAGTCAGGCGATTACTACTGTGGTCACCCTGGGGAGAGATGTTGCGACACAAAGCAAGGTTTCGAGGAAAGCACAGACGTGGAAGTAAAACTGACAGACTGCATCATTGAGAATTAGAGAGAGGGATTCAAGGATCAACAGAGTTATTTGGCTTGAGAGACTAGTGCCACCAGGATGGGGAACCTGTATAAAGAGAAGATTTAGAAGAAAAAAATCAAAACATAAAAAGCTGAGGTTTGGGTTTTAAAACGATGCTTAAGGAACATCTAGGTGGAAATAAACACAGACCTGGACTCAGGTGTCAGTGCATGAAAGACTTCAGACACCTACGTAGGCAAGTCTCTTCTCCTGGGGCAAGTCGCCCTAGGAGGGCCACCCCCCTCCTCAGGAACCTGGTACAGGAGGTGGTGGGGACCTCATAGGTCACTTAATTCCCTGTCTTCAGTCCAGACCTCACCTCACCTTCCACTGGGGCCCCAAGTCTGAGCCACCTTCACTTACTTCTGCCGTGATGGCTCCTGAGCCTTTCCAGGACTCACCTTTCCTCTTGCCACTATTCTCTCCGCCAGCGCTGTCTCCCCCAAATCTGGCAAGGTGTCTCCCCCACTCTCCAACCACTTGTCCATCCACATGCATTGAGTTCAGGTTCTAGGCATCACCTAGTCTCCAGAAGAGAGGGGCTGTGTTTTTGTGTTCCCTCCTTATTGTTACTTGGGGGATGGTTTTGGGAAGGAAGCACGGGGCAGGGGCAGGCAGAGAGGTTTCTGCCATCTTAAATCTAATACGGGCTGTACTTAAAATAACATGGGCATTTACTTCATTAGTAAAATAGCGTGAATATTGTTTCTTCAGATTTTGAAGAATTCAGCGATTTCATTTCTAGGAATCTGTCCCAGAGGAAATCTCATTTCAAGTTCACAATGAGGTAAGTACATTGATGGTTACTTTATCCTGGTTTGGAGGAGGAGGTGAGGGAGGAGGAGAAGAAATAATAATCATAACAATCATGAAAAAGGAACTAGTTAAGTAAATCATGGAATGTTTATACCTCGTGATACTGTACAGAAGGTAAAGAATAAAGTCAATCTAAAAATCCAAGCTTAGGGAATTATATTTTGTGGAAAATGTTCCTGCTACAACTTACCTGTTGGGGGCTGGGATAAGCCTGAAACAGGCTGATACAATCAGACTTGAAGGTTGCACCGGAATAACAGGATGCTGCGGTCAGGAGCCATAGAAACCCCCCCCTGGACATGCAGCTGGCACACCAATCAGTGCCTTGATCACGCGCCCGCCATGCACCCCCTGGCCAATCGCAGGCTAGAGCACGCTTTGAAGCCACCTATCCACTGCACTTCCTCTACTGCCCTCCTCTATATAACTCCCTCCGTTTTGAAATAAATTTGCAGCTTGATCAGAATCCTTTGTCTTGCTGCCGTTCTTTCGCGCCTCCTGTCCCATCCCTTTTCATCCGTTGCAGGTATATCGGCGGACCCCGTTGACTGCCTCGCAGGCCGAGGCAACTGGCGCCCAACGTGGGGCTCGACTGATCGCCTGTGCGGACCGCTGTCCCCTTCGATCGCAGCGTTTCGCCCGGCTCGCCGCCAGCGTTTCGCCCGGCTCACCGCGACTACCCGACCGCGCGCCGGCATTCCCTGACGACCCCCGTTCCCCGACAGCGGCATTTCAAAGGTAAGACCCAACCATGGGACAGGCATGCTCACAACATGATTTGTTCGTTGCTCAATTAAAAGAATCTCTCAAGGTGCGCAAGATAAGGGTTCGTAAAAAAGATTTGAATTCCTTTTTCACTTTCGTTTTTAAAATCTGCCCATGGTTTCCTCAGGAGGGTAGCATTGACTCCCGCCTCTGGCACCGTGTAGGCGACTGCCTAAATGACTATTATAAGGTTTTTGGCCCCGAGACTGTCCCTATAACTGCCTTTAACTATTATAACCTCATAGCAGACATCCTTAAAAACCACAATAATTCCCCTGACATACAGCGCCTTTGCAAAGAAGGGCAAGAAATTCTCCGGAGTCACTCCCCGGCCCCTTCAAAAGCCCCCTCAGTTCACGGCCTCCCCGACGCTCATGCTGACTCGCTTTCGCGACCCCCCTCACGAGCGCCTTCAAATTGCCCTTCTGTCTCCATCCAAATACAGACCCTCAGGCCCCTTCTCTGCACCCTCCCCTTCAGGAGTTCTATTCCTCTGCTCCACCCCCCGTTTCTCAGGACTCCGGCGACCAGTTAGATCCCTCTGAACAGGCAGAATTAGAGGACGAGGCCGCTCGCTACAATAATCCTGGCTGGCCACCACTCGTGGCGGCAGTCCTTCCGCCATTCAAACCGCCTCCTTATAGTACCTCTCACGCACCTGCCGCCGCCATTTTGCCTTCAGCGCATGGCGCGTCCGCCATTTCACCCGCGGCGTGCAAGGCACCCATTACCTTGCCCCTGGCGGCCACCGCCGCATTCACTCCGCTTCCAAAGCCTTTCCTTCAAGAGACCCTCACTTTCATCCGAGATATTAAAACCATTGCCAAAGAATTCTCCGCTTTTACGATCAGTCCCCCTCCCCACGAGACTTTAGCATTCCCAGTTACTAGATCCCAGACTCGCCCAGATAGGACCGAGAACATAAATAGTTCAGCTGCGGCTGCAGCTACCCCCCTTCCTGACAGTGACAACCCCGAGGACTCTGACAGCTCCCCTTCTGATATAGACGAAGCAGAGCCCAGTACAAGAGACACTGCGGCCCCCCAAACTTATTTCCACACATATAAGAAACTTAGTCTTAAAACATTAGAAAAGGTCAAATCTGCTGTAACACACTACGGGCCCACAGCCCCCTTTTCCCTCGCCCTAATTGAAAATCTTAGTGAGCGCTGGCTCACACCCAATGATTGGTTCTTTCTAGCGAAGGCAGCGCTAAGTGGAGGTGACTTTATTCTTTGGAAAAGCGAATATGAAGACACCGCTAAACAGTTTGTTCAGCGTAATATGAGAAAATCCTCCTCTAAAAATTGGACCATACTTAAATTTCTTGGTTCCGCCCCCTACCAAAGCAATGAGAAACAAGCTCAATTTCCCCCCGGACTTCTAACCCAGATCCAGTCCGCGGGTCTTAAAGCATGGAGGCGCCTTCCACAAAAGGGCACCGCAACCACTTCTCTTGCAAAAATAAGACAGGGCCCAGATGAGCCATACAGTGATTTCATAAGTCGTTTACAAGAATTAGCTGAGAGGCTCTTTGGCGCGGGCGAAAGTGAAAACGCTTTCGTTAAACACCTAGCTTATGAAAATGCCAACCCCGCTTGCCAAAATGCCATCCGCCCCTATCGCCAAGGAGAGCTCTGTGACTATGTTCGCCTCTGCTCCGGCATCGGCTCTGCCCATGCTTTCGGACTTGCCATTGGTGCCGCCTTACAAAATTTTATGCCCCCACAGCCGGCGCGCCCCCCCTAATCGCCTTTGCTACAACTGTAACCAACCTGGACATTTTTCCCGAGCCTGCCCCCAGAAGAGCCAAAATCAGACTCAAATTCGGATCCAAAACCCAACAGGACCTAGTACTAATAGTCCAGGAGCCCCTGCCACAAAATGCCCTCGCTGTAAGAAGGGTTTTCACTGGTCCTCAGAATGCAGATCTAGGACAGACATCTATGGACAGCCCATTCCCCCGAAGCAGGGAAACTCCAACAGGGCCCAGCCCCAGGGCCCCATTCCGGGTGTGAACTCCGGGGCTACACAGTTCACCCCCCAATCACTCCACCCACGGATCCCTGCCCTCCCAGTAATCAATCACGCCGCCACATCACAGACCTGTGGAGGGCCACAGCAGGCAGCGCAGGACTGGACCTCTGTGCCGCCACCGACACAGTACTAACTTCAGACAACAGTCCCCTAATAGTCCCCACCGGCGTTTTCGGGCCCCTACCGCCTAACACTTTCGGGCTTATCTTCGGCCGAGTCAGTTCCACCCTACAAGGGATACAAGTCCTCCCTGGCATTCTAGATAATGATTTCGAAGGACAAATCCAAATTATCCTTTCCACCACTTTAGATTTAATTACCATCCCCAAAGAAACTAGGTTAGCCCAAATAATCATCCTCCCCCTTCAACATCTTAACTCCAATTTTCAAAAACCTTTTCGAGGGTCAAGCCCCCCTGGCTCTTCAGATACATATTGGGTACAACAGGTCACCGAGGGCCGTCCCTTACTCGAACTCAGAATTAATGGTAAAGCTTTTTCAGGTATTATTGACACAGGAGCCGATGCCACTGTTATTTCTGAGTCTCAATGGCCTCGAAATTGGCCCCTAACCATAGCTGCCACACATTTGCGTGGCATAGGACAGTCTACCAATCCACAACAAAGCTCTAAAACCCTTAAATGGGAAGACAATGAAGGAAACCAGGGCTTCGTGACCCCGTATGTACTACCTAACTTGCCCGTTAATCTATGGGGGAGAGACATTCTCGCCCAAATGAAAGTAGTCTTGTATAGCCCCAGTAACGTTGCTATAACTCAAATGCTAAACCAAGGATTCTTAACCCGGCCAAGGGCTAGGGAAAAACCATCAAGGCATCACTCAACCCATTTCTATTAATCCAAAGTTTAATAAGACAGGTCTAGGAGATACCCAAACGACAGACATTTTGACAGCCACCCATCGGGCGCTAAATATTTCCAACCCTACACTAGCTCAAGATTGCTGGTTATGCTTAAGCCAAGGCACCCCCATGCCTCTAGCTGTCCCCACCAACATATCAGCACTGAATATCACCGAACAAAATTGCACCCTCAACATACCCTTTAGAGTTCAGCCTATGCTTTTTTACTCCTCCCCCTGCATCTATAAGAAATTACAAAATAATTCTTTTGATATTTCTGTTGGTTTTGCTAGTTTTACCAATTGTAGCCACACGCTTAATTATAGCACATCCCTCTGCCCTGGTCCAGGATGAGCATTCATTTGTGGTAATAATTTAGCTTTCACTGCCTTACCTGCCAACTGGACAGGGCTATGCGTCCTAGCTGCCTTATTACCTGACATAGACATCATTCCAGGAGATGAGCCTGTCCCCATTCCTGCTTTTGACCACTTCGCAGGACGACACAAGAGAGCCTTAGCTATTATTCCCCTGCTTGTTGGTCTAGGAGTCTCTGGAGCAGTAGCTACCGGAACTGCAGGATTAGGAGTTGCAGTTCACTCCTATACAAAACTTTCCAAACAACTTGTTGATGATGTCCAAGCCTTATCAAGTACTATTACTGACATTCAAGACCAGTTAGATTCCCTAGCAGAAGTAGTCCTACAGAATAGACGAGGTCTAGACTTACTCACAGCAGAGCAGGGAGGCATTTGTTTAGCTTTACAGGAACGATGCTGCCTTTATGCCAACAAGTCAGGCATCGTCCGGGACAAGATCAAGATCCTTCAAGAAGATCTGGAAAGACGACGGAAAGCTCTGACTGAGAGCCCTTTCCTTACAGCCTTCAATGGACTACTCCCCTTTCTTCTCCCTCTCCTCGGGTCTTTAATAGCTATCATTCTCTTCCTGACCTTTGCTCCCTGGGTTCTCAGGTGCACCACAAACCTCATCCGAGACCAACTTAACTCCCTTCTTGGCAAACCTATCCAGATACATTATCACCAGCTAGAAATGAATGAACCTGGCACTGACTCGCAGCGTCTTCTCCGAGAATGTCCTCGCGCATAAGCTCCTTTTTGCACCCCCACCTCCTACGAGGACAGTATAACTCTTGGCATTATACTTTACATATAAATTGTAATGGATACCGCTAGGTGCAGAGCAAAGCATCGCAAGGAGAAGCTACCCCGAAGGTGGCCCTGCCATGTCTCCTGAGAGGCAAGTCGGCTTGCATAGAGGTCAGCGCCCCAACCCTCTCCTCCGAAAAGGGTGCTTCAGAGCTCGGGACGAGCTCAGGAGGAGCCAGACCACTGCCTCCCCTAGCCGGTTAATGTCCACTCCTCACCTTAAAAATGAAAATAAGGGAGGAGATGTTGGGGGCTGGGATAAGCCTGAAACAGGCTGATACAATCAGACTTGAAGGTTGCACCGGAATAACAGGATGCTGCGGTCAGGAGCCATAGAAACCCCCCCCTGGACATGCAGCTGGCACACCAATCAGTGCCTTGATCACGCGCCCGCCATGCACCCCCTGGCCAATCGCAGGCTAGAGCACGCTTTGAAGCCACCTATCCACTGCACTTCCTCTACTGCCCTCCTCTATATAACTCCCTCCGTTTTGAAATAAATTTGCAGCTTGATCAGAATCCTTTGTCTTGCTGCCGTTCTTTCGCGCCTCCTGTCCCATCCCTTTTCATCCGTTGCAGGTATATCGGCGGACCCCGTTGACTGCCTCGCAGGCCGAGGCACTTACCTAAAGAATAACTATTAATTCATTAATATCTCAGGTAATAAAAGGTTCAGCCAGAAGAGAAGAGGCAACTTATGCCCATTAGTACCAACCTGACAAGTAGGGAAACAAGAACACGTGTCAAGCACCAGTGACAGTTGTAGAAGACCAGAACCCATTTGCTGAAAGCCAGAAACCCTGATAATATTGGGAAAATCTAAACATCCTGTTTTGAGAATGGGGATATAAATACAGAATTAAATCAAGGGAAAATCTAAGTTAATACTGAGCATCTGCAGATATTACCCTACCAGACAGCAAAACCTACTCTACAAATCAGGACAGTGTGGTATCATGCAGAAAGACAAAAGCAAGCCCACAGAGTCGAGTCCAGAGGTATACCCACAAATACATGGGAATTTAAGCTATAAAATTTATAATAAAGTTGATTTTACTAACTAGCAGGGGAAATGGACTATTCAATAAGTGGCATAGGGAAAATCAGCTATTGGTAAGGGGGGAAAGTGCAGAACCCTGTACCTCAGCCAGGGGTGCAATACTGAACACAGCATTTACAAATTGCAGATGAATTAAGGAATTAAATTTATGTGTGCGTGTGTTGGAGGAAAATACAGGGAAATATTTTTTTTTATAATTTTAGAATATAAAAGACCTCCCTAAGCAAGCCATGAAACAAAAAAGTCCTAAAGGAAGAACTGACAATTTTGAGCCCATGGAAATTAGAAAGCCTTTTCATTTTGTTGATTGTTTCTTTTGCTGTACAGAAGCTTTTTAGTTCGATGCGGTCCCACTTGTGCATTTTTGCTTTTGTTGCCTGTGCTTTTGATGTCATGTCCAAGAAAGCTTTGCCAAGACTAACATCAAGAAGCTTTTCCTCTATCTTCTCCTCCAGTTCTATTGCTTTACACTTGTCTTTTTTAAAATATATTTATTGATTATGCTATTACAGTTGTCCCATTTCCCCCCCACACTCCACTCCATCCTGCCCACCCCCTCCCTCCCACATTCCCCTCCTATAGTTCATGTCCATGGGTCATACTTATAAGTTCTTTGGCTTCTACATTTCCTACATTATTCTTACCCTCCCCCTGTTTGTTTTCCACCTATCATCTATGCTACTTATTCTCTGTACCTTCCCCCCCTCTCCCCCTCCCACTCCCCTATTGCAACCCTCCATGTGATCTCCATCTCTATGGTTCTGTTCCTGTTCTAGTTGTTAGCTACATCCAAGATTACTGTATCCAGCAAAGCTATCATTTAGAATGGAAGGGAAGATAAAGTGCTTCTCAGATAAGGTCAAGTTAAAGAAGTTCATCATCACCAAGCCCTTATTATATGAAATGTTAAAGGGAGTTACCTAAGAAAAAGAAGATAAAAAATATGAACAGTAAAAATGACAGCAAACTCAGTTATTAACGACCACACCTAAAACAAAAACAAGAGCAAATTAGGCATACACTTAAGTCTTTAATCCTTTCTGAGTTAACTTGTGTGTATGGTATAAGATAAAGGTCAAATTGCCTTCTTTTGCACGTGGGAACTGCTTATCCACCGCCACTTATTAAAGAGATTATCACAGCATCATTTCCTCATCGTGTAGTCTTGGCACCTTTGTCAAACATCAGTTAACCATGTATGTGTAGGTTCATTCCTGGGCTCTCTCTTCAGTTACGTAGATGTACATGTCTGTTTTTATGCCATACCACATTGTTTTGATCACTGTAGTTTTTAAATATATTTTGAAATCAGGAAGGGTAAGGCCTGCAGCTTTGTTCTTCTTGCTCAAAATTACTTTGGCTATTCAGAGTCTTTTGTGGTTCCATGTAAATTCTAGGATTGTCCACGTTTGCAAAAAATGTCATTGACATTTAGATAGGGATTGCCTAAATATATAGATCACTTAGGGTAGTATCGACATCTGAACAATAGCAATTCCTCCAAACCATGAACATGAAGTGTCTTTCCATTTATTTGTGTCTGCTTTAATTTCTTTCACCAGTGTTTTATAGTTTTCAACGTACAAGTCTTTCACCTCCCTGGTTAAGCTTATTTCAAAGTAATTTAATTTTCATGCTATTGTAAATGTGATTGCTTTCTTAATATCCTTTTTGGATACTTTATTATTGGTGTATAGAAATGGAACTGAAAGGCTTCTGCCAAGCAAAGGAAACAATCAACAAAATGAAAACGCAACCTACTGAATGGGAGAAAGTATCTGTAAATTATATATCTGCTAAAGAGTTAATATCAAAACACATAGGAAACTCTTATAACCCAAAGTAAAAAACACACACAGACACAGAACCCAATTAAAACATGGGCAAAGAACCTGCAGAGACATTTTCCTTGAGACAAAGATGACATATAAATGGCCAACAGGTACACGAAAAGGTTCTCAACATCACTAACCAGGGTAAAGCAAATCCAAACCACAATGAGATACCGCCTCACACCTGACAGAGAGGGTGTCGTGAAAACACCAAAACAACACTGTGCCTGTACTAACGATGCCACTGTACGGTGCACTTAAAAAGTGGCTAAGAGGGCGGGTCTCATGTTAAGGATCCTCACCACGATAAACATAAGTGCTGACACGGATGTGGGGAAAAGGGCACCCTTGTTCAATGTTGATACTAATGTAAATTGGCACAGCTGCTATGGAAAACAGTATGGAGGTTCCTCAAAAATTAAAACTAGAACTACCCTATGACCCCGCAATTCCACTTCTGGATATGTCTCCAAAGGAACTAAAACCAGGTTCTGGAAGAGATATCCGCACTCCATGTTCACCACGGCATGAGTCACAAAACCAAAGTACTGAGGCACATAAATGTCATCAATGAACTGATGGTTTTTAAAATGTGCCATATACATATAATAAAATATGATTCAACCTTTAAAAGGAGGAAATTCTGCCATTTGTGACAACACGGATGAACCCGGAGGACATGAGGCTAATGTGAAATAGGCCAGACACGGAGGCACGATTACACATGACGTCACTTACATGAGGAACCTAAAATCCTCAGACTTACAGAAGCAGAAAGTCGAATGCTGGTTGCGAGGGGCTGGGAGCAGGGGAAACAGGGAGGTATTAGTCAAAGGCACAAAGCTCGTCATGCAAGATGAGTAAGTCCTAGGGAGTGCCTGTAGTTAACAAAACTGGATTGTATAATTAAAAATTTGCTGGGGATAAAGCTTATGTTGTATTCTTATCACTAATAATAAAAATAATATTTAAGAAGTCAGGTAAAGATTCTAGAGTTGACGAATCTCTAGAATCATCATCTCTAGGTAAACATCTCTAGAACAAACATGTCTAGAATGTTTATGGCGTAAGTTCTTGTGATAGCTTTTACAAGTATATGCATATTTATCTTCAAACTCATCAAGTTGATACATTAAATGCATACAGCATTTTGTATGCAAGCATATCTCAGAAGAACCAAAAATGACCAATCAACTTACGAAAGAAAACCACCTCACTGGTAATCAGGAAACTATGACGTTTTAAAATACAATATCATGTTTTCATTGTGGTAAGAATGCTTAACACGAGATCTGCCCACTTAACAACTTTCTAGGTGCACAGCACAGCAGCATCACTAGTACGGGCACAGCGGTGTATGGCGGGTCTCTGGGACTGACTCATCTCGTAAAACTCACACTCGATAGTCACTGAGCAGCAACTCCCCATTTTTTACCTCCCAGACGGGCGGCAATTAAAAAAAGATATATTACGTGTGGGCGAGGAAGGCAAAAGACAGGTGTTTTTAGGTGTATACTTTTAGGAAGAACATACATTGACAAAATCTTTTGGAAGGCAATATCAAAAATGAAAGTCAAAATATTGAACACCCAATGTGGCACAGGCCCTGGCTTAGCAAAACAGAAGCCGGCGATAACCAGTTGGTGATGGGTTGCCAGTACACTCTTCCCGGTACAAACCGGCTGAATTTCTACCGCAGCAAAACCTCTCCAGTCTTAAAGTGCGCATGCCCCATTGACCCAGCAATCCATTTCTCGGAATCTAACTCAAAGGATTTCTAAGTGCACAGAGATGCATGCACATCAATGTTTATTTTGTTGTTCTTTCAAATCTCTAAAAAAAAAAAGTAGCAATCTTAATGATCATCAGAAAATGGAGCAGTTAAATGCATTAGGTCACAGTCATGCTATGAAATACTATACAGCCATTAAAAAGAATGAGGTCGACCTAAGTAAACTATAGGAAACTTGGCACAACATTAAGTGAAAAAAGCAAGCTGCAAGTCACAGAACAATGTATATATTAAATCCCATGTATTTTAAAAATACAGATATGTTAATTTGCATAAGCATGCAGATAGCATAATGTGTATGAATACATATTAATGTACAGAAAAATGAATGCAAGCATATGTAACATTAGTAATAGGAGTCACTTCTAGGAGTGAATATTGGAAAGACGGGAGGCGGGGGGGGGGGGGCAATAGCATTTCACTTTGTGTACTCTGTCTTAAAGTTTGAATCATCTCCAATGAGCATACATATACAACATTTTAAAGATACAGAAATATATAGGAAGCCCTCAAAATACTAAGTACATCCTTCAAAATCACGGCATGACTAAACTGCACATTCACCTTTAGAAATGAAAGTTAATGTCACTTCTCAACACATAATCGGAAATGTGCAAAGTGTATGGAATGAGCCACCTCTCAGGGGGAACATTCTACATGGAATTTACTGGACCGTTTTTAAATTATCTAATGCTCAGTTTTAAATATTTGACCCCTGGGTTTTATCCACTATCCTTACACTCTCTTAGATCCCTAATTCTGTGATTTTCTTTAAGGAGAGCTCCTAGAAGCACTTTGGGAAAACAGGCCAGCTCACTTGTTAAGCAGGGACTCGTCTGAACCAAAGGCCCAAATGCATAATTGTCTCTGTATTTTTTAGAGCAGAACATCATTTGCAATTGATATTCCTCTCCATAGTTAAGGTATTTTATTTCTCATTCTGTGTCACTAACTCTACAAGGTGAACGGCCAGGCTTCCAGTTATAAAATGTCAAAGCCTAACTCTTCAAAGTCGACTATATCTGCTGCACAATATGCCATAAATGTGAAACTCGGTTCTTAAAATACTGAACGGAATTGACAGACAACTCTTAGAAATACCCGACGACAATCTGTATACAACCAGATCGATCTATCCCGTGCCGTCAAGAGTACAGCCAACCACTCCCAGAGTATTTTCCTGGGTCGCCTTCATCCGGAAAGGATAAGCCATTTAGGTTGCAGGGGGGAGGTCCTTGCCAGCAGACATCTGGAACTGCTAATCCTTTCCTTCTCTGCCAGTGAGGTCACAGAATGGCCCGGGCCTCCAGAGCGCGCATGCTCTGAGGGGCTGTATTCTTCACCACCAACTCGGTTCTCTCTAATTCACAGTAGGAGCTGGAACATCGTTCCAAGCAATGCTTATTAAATCTGTACCATTTTTAACATCACGTATTTACCAAATAAACACTTTCAGAAGAATTTCATCGTGGAATAAAAGAACCTCAAGACAACCATCTCTATGTCACATTTTCACCCAGAATGCCTGCAGAACTGAACAGTAATTTGAATAATATTTTCCTTAGGTAATTAGATTGTGCTTTCACTTCACTTGTCCAATGCATATTCCTCTTGGATTCCTACAAGACAAATGGACCATTGTCCTCAGGTTGACAAGAATACTCAATAAATTTTGGGAAACCTAATTCAAATCTAAATATGAAAAAATCAAAACTCCGTTATCCTTGCAGTAATTTGGGCCCATTGATTTTGCCTCTAGTTTTAATTGAGAATTTGACTTTTGGGTGGATTTACTGTGTGCAATTACAGTTATTCAAATAAAGAAGTTCAAATGGTATTAATTCAGACATCTTTAGATCCCTTCGGGGAGAGCGTTCTCACTGTCATTAACTTTGATGGGGCTCCCCAAGGCAGAGTCCAGCACTTCTCTTTCCTAAGCTGCTAAAATTACAGAAAATGCAAACAAATGACTACTTTAAAACCAGAAATATTTACAACTTAGTTTGAATTTTTACTTCGATTTTTTGCTGTTCTACCTTAACCCTTAGGAGACCTTGTGTAACATCCAAGCTCATCGAATCTTTTGAGAACAAAATGTACCATCCGTGCATGCTAGAAAGAGGCGGTTGGTTCCCACTGGAAGTCGAAAAATGATGATTCAGAAATTAAAGCTACGTAACAGAGCAAATATTCACGCATTCTCGGCTGTTTCAGGTGGTTTCTTTCAAAAGGTCATGGCTTTGAACACTCACAGACAAAAGCAAGATGCCTGCCTACTTGGGTGGCCAACCGCAGAAAGGCCAGCACGTGTGAACCATAGCATGAACTGCCCCTCTCGCCCTAGTCATTCCCAAGAGGAATAAAGGCTGCGTGCTCCGCCACGTCCAGGCTGCTCCCATTTCAGATCCGCTGCGAGTCTGACCACTGGAGGTCTATGTTTTATCAGCTCTCTAGGCGACAAAACTGGCAGGTGGCTCGCAAAGTCCGGGGAAGTGAAAAAGTACTGTTTAACCCACATTCCTGCCGCACGTGGAAAAACCAGACCACAGCGGAGGTGATTCAGTCGGCCCTTGGGAGAGCTGGTCCCCGATTCTCCTTCACCCAATCTTTCCCCGCTACTGTTCTGATAGGCATCAAAGCCAGTGAAAGCACATTTGAAAATGAAAGCTCTATCACATTCCACGCTTCTTTTGAAACATCAAAAAGCCACATAAAGAAGCGGTGGGACTAGAAAGAGCTGACAAGGAGCAGGGCAGTGCCTGCGAGGACGGCAGAAATAGCTGGAGGTGAGCCAACGTGAGGTCTATGAAAAGGCGAGCAAGAGAACCAGAAATTGGCTGCTGACAAGATGAAACAGCCCACAGCTGTGTCATGCTAATAAAAAGTTAATTTCAACTTTCTGACACCCTTCACGGTACTTTACAGTTCAATGGCACCAAGCCCAGCTATTGTGCGGCATCACCTGCGGAGGCCGGGCCTATTTACAAGCTGTCTGAATCCAAACAGAATTTGAGAAAGTGATTTCATTCCTGGAAGATGTCCACGGGGATAAGGACATTTGTGATCAGGCTGGACGGCTACCCCAGTGTCCTTGCAAATCCAAGCTTCAGCCTTACAGTAAGTCCTAAAATGCCCACGCAGGGAGTCAGGAGTGTTCCTTAGCCATGCCCTATGCCATCGCTGCCAAAATCAGGGGAGAAGCAACGTTTCACTGAAACAAAGAAAAACCTTAAATTTGTGGATAAATCTGTGGTCACCTTCGTGACCCATGTCCTTCAGCCTAAAACAGACAACCTACAAAGCTTCTTTAAAAGGCATGTCACTTAAATTTTCTACCATGTTATTTCCTGAGACCACAAATCCAAGCTGTATGGAAACATAAAGACTGCCTCCAGGAACCTAGTGCTCAGTGATATTTATTAAATACAATAGAAAACAAAAACCCAATAATTTCTCACAGGCGCATCTTCTCAGTGCTCTCGTGCCCTGACTTTGGAAAAAGTCACAGTGACTAGTCCGCTTTATAAAGTAGGATAAGCATTCCATTTCTTTCAAAAGCCTTGTGATTCAGAAGCACTTTGTATGTGGAATTTAAAATCCGGCACGCCAGTCTCAGCTTTGCCACTGATTGCTCCATTGCAAGCAAAATATTTAACTCCCTCCCGAGCCACAATCCCCCGATGTGTACAATGATACATAACAAAGGTTGTCACCCTGCCCTTCATCACTTTGCAAGGGTGGGCTGGGAGCAAATGAGAAAGCATTTGCCAAAAAGCATAGGACGGTGTGCTGTTATTAGACACAGCAACATGTCGCAGTGCCTGACACTAAATACTCTCAACATATTTGTTGAATTCATGGAAAAATTAATTCCTCATGATACTAAAGAAAATTTATCATATGACTATTTCAAAACAAATAGTTAATTAAACATGCTTCATGGTTATGATTACAATATCCTTACTATTCCACGGCATATCCCTGAAGATGTTAATCACACTTGCTTTAGTATCTTCTGTTTGCTATATCCACTCTGTTTCTTTGGATGTTAGCTCTTCTGCTCACTTGATTTAGTGTCTCACTTTTATAGAGATGCTTGTCTTCCAGTGTCTGGTGAGTCTTCCCTGTCTGTGCACCTTCGTCTCTGAGAATGCCAATTCTACAGCCTTTCCAGCCCAGCCTCCTCGGTGGGACACATCGACAGATTCCTTTCTGAAAAGAGGAATCTCGGTAACCAGCGAGGACGACGCTCTGCCTCTGCAGACCCAGCACTCGCGCTGGCTTCACCTGCTGTGGGCACATCACGCTACCAGCCCTTCGAGAAAAAGCAAGGCTCGGGGAGGAAGAGGCAACCAGCCCAGCTGTTTCAACTGATGCTACAGGCCGGTTGTTCCAAGGCTCGCCCTTCCTCCTGCTCTCAGGTCACTGTAGGCTGAGTGCAGAGGACCCCCAAATAGCTTCAACTTGCTCAGGAGTCTCTTCTTCATGTAGAGCTGGTGATTCTCTTTGAATCCATGTGCTTCCTATTTTTCAGAAAGGTTTCAATTTCTTGTCCTCTGATAAGAATATGTCCGTGTGTTTGATTCAAACGAGGGAGGTGGTAAGGATAAGTATGGACAGAAGAAATAAGCTCGGAAATTTTTCTATGCAATCACTTTGCTTATCATTCCATCTGTTCATTAACTCACCCACTTATTATGCAAACAACACATGCTTTTTGGTCAGAAGTTCAAGTAGTAGAATAAGTGTCCAAAGAAAAATGAGTCACCTTCCCAGCCTAGCCTCTCAGAGTTACTCCCCAGAGATAACCCCAGTGAGTAATTTCTTGTATGCCCTTCCAGAACTTTCCCATGCAAATACATGTCTGTAGATGCTGGTAAGTACCTTCATTTTACCTGAACAACACATCCTGAAGATCTGTCCACATCAGCGCAGGCAGATACAGTCTTTCCAATGGCTGTGTAACAGGTTGCTAGACGACTGCACTGAAATATTGTAGTCTCTTGTTGATGGACACAGAGGTTGTTTGCTGCTGTTGTCAATGTTTCTGTTACGAGTAATAGTGGAATGAACAATCTGTGCCCAGACCTCTCTACACAGATGTGCAAATAAAACCAGAAGACTAATTCCCAGCAGTGGGACTTACGAGGTTTGCACATTTTAAATTGTGATAACATTGTCCAGATGCATTTCAAAGAGGTTGTGCTAGCTAATTTCTACTCTTCCTGCATTGCACGCATATGTCTGTGCAATGCACACCATCATCCACTGTGCATTTCACATGTGATAGGTGGGAATTGTCTTATGGTCTGAATTTGCACCTCATTAATTATGAATGAGACAGTCTATTTTGTGAGATCTGTATTTTTCTTGTTGACATATAAGAACCATATATACATATATACACACACGTACATATATATGTATGTATGTACGTGTGTGTGTGTGTGGAGTGTGTGTGTAGAGAAGGTATAGCTGCATATAAATTGCAGGTGAAAACTGGCACAACCTCTTCGGCATACAACTGCACATGTACAGATGTCGTTCAGTTTTGTCTTTTGCCTTCAGTTACCGGATTTTTCCATAGAGGAGCTTTCATATTTTACACAAAAATTAATCTCTATCACTCTTGCTTTTAAATGTCTAGTTAGGTTGTTTCTTACTTGAGAAGGTCTTATTCACACCAAGATTACTTAAAAATTTTTCTCCATGATGCCTTATGAAATTTTTATAGTTTTTGGCATTTTCTCTTCAAAGCATAGAGATCCCACTTTTTTCCTAAGTGGCTAAAACGTTGTCTCAATGCCATTTATTAAATAATCTGCCTTTCTTCACTGATGTAAAATGCCACCTTTATCATATACTAAATTCCCTGAAGTATTTGGACCTACTTAAGATGCTATTCTGTTTCATTGATCTGTCTGCCTATGCAGATATTTTAGAAGTGAATACACTTATGGAACCATAATTCAGCCTCTGTGGGTACATTTCTAGGCTTTTGTTATTTGTATTCTACAGTATGTTTATTTGTCACCGTGTTCCTCTGGTTTGACTTGCTCAAGGGCAAAGATTATGGATTCTCCTCAATCTGTAATTCCTGAAAACACTAGTCTCTGCCAAGTTTGACATGTTAGACGCTGAAATGTGTCTTTAGGTAGAATCAGTGATGGTCAGGGCAGTTTAGGCAAAGGAAGTGCCAACTCAAAACATTTGACTCCTAAACATAACATAAAACACTACAACCATGAATTCCTTTTATTAAAGAGATTTAAAATGTAAATACTTTTTGCATGTTACTGAGAATAAGTTTCCATACTGTCTCCTTGGTCTAGGCTTTGGGATAAAGGCAACACAAACCAACATTGATACAGCCGGTAGTACATAGTCTATCTCATTTAATATCACCGAGTAGCCTAGGAAATTGCTATCATCAATCTCACTTTCCAAAGAGGAAATAGGCTCAGAGAAGTTAACTCGCCCAGTTCATTAGTGACAAAGTTTGGATTCAAACCCAAGCGGTCTGATTCAGAATATGTCGGATTCAAAGCTCAGTTACTTGATTTGCTCCATAGTTCCAATATGTTCTTCTGTGCGCCTATGCTGCCTCTCAGAAACAGAGTTCCCGGAGCAAGCATGCAAAGTACTTTCCACTTCCTTGCCAACTCTGCGCTGGCTGCCTTGAGCGCTGAGTGGAGAATAATTTCTAGCTGCAGCCACACTCAGCAGGAAAGGAGCCATGATAAATGACCGACGTCTGCCATGGCAGTTGGAAGCAGGAGCGGCAGTGTGGGACACTATATTTGTCACCACTGCCTGAAGCGCCACATTGGAGACCAAAGAAACATTTTACCAACTTCAGAGTTGTATTTAGAAAAAAACAACCTAAAAATCGATCAGCCAATAAAAAGTTCACTCCTTATATAAAACCTATTTATTTATTTAAAAATAAACTTTAAGAAATATAGTAGAGAAATGGAAGACAGCATTAGACACAGAATCCAAAGCAGACCGGGCCTGCCAACTTGACATGCTAACTGTTCAGCCTCATTTTGTAACGATCCGCTTGGCTCTACAAGTCACAGGAAGGTCCACCGCGCTTCACCGAGGACACCGCCTCCCGCCAGTTTTCCCCAGCCAAAGAGACATTAGAAATCCAAGGCTGGAGGTACATGGGGCAGCATCTCATCTGCCTTGTTTACCGCTCCATTCCAAAACTATATTATCAAACCCGGAACCAAGTTTTGAATCAAGCTCTCCCCAGATTTACCAGTTCTAAGAAGTGAGCCTCTGGGTTTCTGTGGTAACAAATAGCTCCTGGACCAGCATGCAGCCTGCCTGGAGCAGCCGCTCTGGGTGGCCACCCAGCTCCTGCTCCTCCTCCTCTCCCTCGGACATCTGCAATTTTACTTAGGTATCCAGTCATTCCCCCCCAATTCATGTGGCTCAGGAAAGGCTAGCCCCACACCAGCTCCTGGCCACTCCCCCCCCTCAGTCCCATGCCCCCAGCAGTGACTGGATCAGCAGTGGGTGTGGGACTGGATCAGCATTCAGAGCCCTGGGACGCAGGCGTGGTTTGCTCTATGCGCCTGTGGAAGCTCTTCCTGTCCCACTGGGCCTGCCCAGAGAACAGCTCGCTTCTTCTGGCTAGTGTCCTGTCTGATAGGAGACCCAGAACTAAGGCAGCCACATCTCCACCAGCCATCACTCAGAGCGGGCAGAGAAAAAAGACTCAGGGAAATGGACCAGGACTCAGCCCCAAAGACCACAGGAAGTCTGAGCTTGCAGTTACTGAGTCAGCAAATGTGCTTAAGTTGTGAGCTATTACTTGCCTCCGAATGCTTCTTGGATGACCCTCACGCATACAGCCCCACAAGTGTCTGAGGTGGTCACCCTCTAGGCTCCGGACCGGGTCTCCCTGAAGCTACTTGAAGGACAGTGTAGGGGTAACAGCACAGGCTCAAACCTTGCCCCTGGCTCTCATCTCCTGTGTGAGCTCAAGCAAGTTAGCAAAACTCTCTATGCCTCGGTTTCTTCATCTGTGAAGGGGGGACAAGAGTCACCCCAGACTTGTATGAGGATTAACGAGATAAATCATGTACAGTGCTTAGAACTGGACCTGGCCTGCACCTACCATCACTGTTACATGAATTTTGTCAGTGCCTACCGACGAATTTCTCTCTCCCCAACAGTGGACTCCAATTCCACACATCCTACGTCTACTTGGATGGCCACGTACAACCTCCAACCCGAACCCCACCCCTGGACCTGCCTAGCCACTGCACCCACGTCATTCCAAGTGTGGACTGGCCCTTTTCACACCCAGCTCTAGTCACGGAATTTTCCCGTCTAGGAATCCCAGAGACGATACAGCTAATATGAGCATCTAACTAAAGAAACACGAGTCTCGCTAGAAGCATTCTTACAGGTTTTAATCAGTTTTTTCTGCCATTGCACCACTTCCTCAGGGCTTGTTCTTTGGGTTCCTGTGTACAGAAAAGTTAGTCACTAATTACTAGGCATTGCTGGCTTTGTTGTTGCTCCATGGACAGTCATCTTGCTACAGTAGCCCTCGCTTCCCATCGGCCCCATCTGCTTCATTCATTTGGCAATCCCTTTTTCCCCCCCCTTTTCCTATGGGGCCACTCTCAGCTGTCGTGCTGAATTTCAAAAGGAGACTCATGGAGAAAACTTTGGGGTACGTCTTTCAAAGATCTTTTCTCCTAGAAAATGAAGTTGGACGGTCCTTACACCATTAAACGTGGCACTTGAGTTGATGGGACAACTGCTTGAAAAGCCCACGCCTGTGGCTGTTTTCCAACCCCTGGCGCTGCCAGCCTGCCTGTGCTTTTCAGGCCACTTCCCTGGGAAGTGTGCCATCTTCAGCAATCATTTTCTGCTTATAAAAGGGGAGCGAGAGAGCAGGATCGTTAGATTCCATAAACACTTGAATGCTTGAGAAATGCAAAGCAATGAGCAATTTTACAGGGCTGCTGGAGACAAGGAGTAGAGAGAGGAGAAAAGAAATTATATCTTACAACTCCAATGCGTACCATTCTTACATGCTGTCTGAAGGGACAGGAATTCAAGTTGAGCATTTGAATGTTAAAACAAAATAGACAATGCAATGAGCTTTCCAACAAAATAGCTGCTATACATGTGCTGCCCTGAATGGAAAGGGGAAGAAAAAAGGAGAAAGAGAGATAAAATGAGACACTGGGGGTTGGGGGGGAGGGCAGGGTGGGGAGGAGAGATGGATTGTCTAGGGAGGGTACAGTTAAGATTCCTGTAATCTTACATGAAAAATGATTATGTCCCAAAAAGAGAGTTAAAACGAAGGAAATAGGAAAAAGTCAGGCTGATCTTCAGAATCTATGATTCCCTGACACAGAATATTTCTGCATCTAATTCCAGCACTTTTAAATGGCAAATGCAATGCTTTAGAATCTCAGAAACGATTCATAGAGCCAAAGAGGGAACTCTAGAGAGTTTGAACTCCCTGGTTCAAGCCCAAGAATATTATTTTCATATTATTTTCATATTTTTCTTCAGCTGCTCCACAGTTCCAAGATAAATTAATAGAAAGCCAATGAGATTTCAATGTGTGTGCTGCATTGTTCTTTTCTCATGCGGTCTGTACAACCCTTCCTCATCTGCACAGACAGACAGGCCTGTTCTGGTGTGCTTTTTAAACGTCCTGTTCTTCTACGAAATGAAATGCTCCGGAGAAACCAGAGTGGTAAAGAACTTGGAGCAAGCAACAAAACCGGGTTTGTGTACTGTCGCTCGGTGGCAGCGCGTGGCTAAATCTGCCCAGCAGTCAGTCATGGCCATTGAAATGATGCTGGCCCACCGGTCCTAGGACAGGAAGCAAAACTAACTGTGAGAACGTGGGTTTTATTAAAAAAATCAAAAGCCAGCTGACAGGATGCTCTCTGCTCTCACCCAGGAAACTCTTAGTTAGAGTCATAGGATATAAAAAGACTCTGAGAAAGATTTAGAGCCTAAGCCTCAGGGAATTGTTTAAAAATACACACACACGCCCACACATCAGGGCGAATTTCACACAGGTACAAGAAGGGCTGCAGGAAAAGTGCATTTAAAGACTGTATACCCCAGTCATCAAACACTTCGTGCATTTTTAAGTTTAATCAATTCCTCATAACCGTAATTGAGCCTAAAAGCACAGAGTAGAAAAAGGAGCGAAATAAGCAAGGAATAATTTTAAGGCTGAAAGATAATACTTTTCTAAATCAATATAGGAAGTACGGTGTATATAAAGGCATACGAAGCAAGGGTGAGTATGCAAAACAGTAATTCCTCAAGCAGATGACCCCCACGTTTGCTGACCATGGCACACTGTCATGGACACCGGACACATGACTTTCTCTAAGAGTAGTACGATTATGTCTATGAAATACGTACTCTGTTTTCTTACCTAAGCTGATACACAGAAGGCATCTGGAAGCCACTGAGTCTCTGAACTAAAGATTTGTCACTTTCAGCAGATCAAAGCATTTCCATCTCTGCTTTGTTACCACATTGAACATTTTCAGGTTTTCATTTTTGAGTAATATTTTAGATCATCAAATACAATGCAACCCAACATTCGAATAATTGGACAAGCGACCACACAAAAAGACAGTACTGCTGAAAGAGGACCGCTGTCTGGCACATAGCTTCACAAGCTTCATGACGCAACAGCTTAATTTTCGTCCCCTGATACAAGAAAGTCCAGCTTTAATCACGGAGAGGTGATTTAGAAGGGTCGAAGTATAATGTTCCGTAACAGTGGTTTGGATGGAGGTTGAGTTTAAGGAAGTCTCCTAGCAGGTCAGGCACACATGCTGTGCTGTCGTGGCCAGCAACAGGGCCTTTCCTTGCAAAAACGCCCTGGGGCCCAGCACTCCACGCCTGGCCCTCCCTGGGGTGGGAAAGCCAGGGGCCTGAGCTTCTGAGTGAGGTCCAAGGAGCCCTTATTGTGCCAGCTGCCATAGAACAGTTCCACCCTAAGGGTAAGGAAGACCAGATGCATCAGCCTTCCACCCGGAGTCCCGCGACGAGAGAATAGGGACCAGGAGTTGGTGCCACTTCTCCTTCATATGGAGACATTTTTACCCACATGGACTAGGGGGAACTTAAACAGGCCATGCATTTTTTAAGGTGGCCCACGGAAGCCATTCGGTAACAGTGCCCTTCAGTGATCCCCTAAAATGAAGGAGGATTAAGTAAAATAACTCGTAAGGAGAACATACTATTATGTAAAGACATGGAAAACACTCAGTGTGGGTTACTGAATAAATAAGCTAGTCTTACTTCTAACAGGTGACCACAACTACCTGTCTTAGTGAGAGAGAAAAATTCATCTAAGTAGACCTTGATACATCTATCACCTATCACTAATGTAACAGAATCATCAAGAATAATTTTTAAACTAACATTAGAATTTAAGAATAAAATCCTGTAAAAGACACCAGAGGGGATATGATTGCTGAATAACAGGAGTTTAAAATGTCCTATGGAATGCAGAATTTCATTTCTGACAGACCAATTACCCATCTTCTTCATATTTTGGTTTGGCTTTTGAAAACAGTAATTTTGATTATCATTTATGTTCATTTCCTTAATCAAATTTGTTTTCTATGTCTTTCAATCAGCTACAGAATAATATTTTTAAAGTCTATAAAAATACAAATTTTTTACCCAAGAAATAAGTCACCACCACCTTAGCTGTTTTCTAAACTCATCAATATTTTTCCAAACCCATTAGTCTCTTAGTAATCACGTTTTCCATTTGCTAGTTTTCAAGGGCCTTTTGTGAGATACTTTCCTGTTTTACTTAAAGGGGGTTGAACTGAGTTCAGAACACAGCAATCATTGCTGCATTCCGTGTCTGTCACCTTCTCACGATGCCATAAATAAAGTGTAAAAATCAATAATAATTTTAGATCTGATTGCTGGTTCAATGTCATTCTGTACAAAGGAATCTCTCAAGTGAATTTTAATATTCTTCTATTTTTTTTTCTTGAGAAAATTAGCCAGTAACTTTGCAGCCTCTTATCCTCAGATAAAATTTGCTCAGGGTTCTTTAAAAATAATTGAAGTGGAGGGCAGCATACAGAAACATATTCTACCTCAGCTCCTCATTAATGGACTCAACTAGGCAAAATTAACTTGCTAAAAGTCATATGCTTATTTTTAAGACAATGAATGATTGACATTTTAACAACATGTTTGTTATTTATTACTAAATTCTCAAAATATACCAACTGGTTAATTTATTATGTAATATCTATAGTTACGTTACAAGAATCAGAAAATTACTGTGTAAAGGAATGCCACACACTGACCAATCTAGAACATAACCTGCACATCTCAGAGTGCCTCTCAGAGCCAGTACTGTGTAATGCCCTCACAAGCAGCCCCCCAAATCTCAGTGTCTTGAGACCATGAAGCTTTGTATCTGGCTCTTGCTCCATGTCCAGCAGGGGCCCCTGCTCCTCATAGCCTCTCAGGGGTCCAAGCTGTGGAGCAAATCTGAGATGGTGCATAAGCAATCAGCAAAACAGAAGGGAGCAAAAGCTTAACTAATCAAGCATTCAGCAGTAAAGGCTCTTCCTAAAAGTCACAATCACTCCCTCTCACACTTCATTAGCCAAAGCAAGCCCACGGATCACACAGGTGTATGGGGGCAGGAAGTGCAGTTCGTCCGCGTCCTAAGGATAACCAGGCCTATTTGGGGGCAGTACTGTGACAGCCTCACTAACCTTGTCATCAAGGGAAGGAGTAAGAAGGCAGGAGTTTTAACAGCTGGTGCAACAGATGCCTAAACCCCTTTCAATGACGTTCGTCCTACTTGTTTCTCTTTTTTTTTTAAGATTTTATTTACTTCATTTTTTAGAGAGGGGATAGAAGAAAGAGAGGGAGAGAAACATCAGTGTGTGGTTGACTCTCGCATATCCCCTACTGGGGACCTGGCCCCCAACTCCAGACCAAGAATCAACCCGGCGACCTTTTGATTGCAGGTCGTTGCTCAACCACTGAGTCACACCAGCCAGGGAGTATTCATTTCTAACCGAGACTCTGGATTGACTGGGATGAGTAGAGTAAGAGTTACTATTCTCTCTGGTCACATCACCTCCTTGTAAATGCAAATACGCACCTAGAGTGATCCTTTCCTCCTCTGGATGTTGGTGCAATATTGCTAAACGTGAACCTGTCTAGCTTCAAAACTCCCAAGGAAAAGAGCTTAGTACAGACTTGAGAAATTTGGATTAAAAACTCAGGGTGCCTGATGTTTATTTAGACACCACCAGACGCTTTCTGAGTGGTTTCCTGCATCAGCCTACACAGCGCCTGCATGATGTATGTGGGCACGATGAGCAACCTCATGCTTCGAACACAGAAGGTTAAGGTCGCAGGGCTCACTAGTGAAAGCGGAAAGAGTCCCAGCTGTGGACTCCAGAGCCACATGCCCAACCAGCACAGGACAGTGAGTCACACTGGCAAAATGTTTTATTGCAAATGCCATTTAAACTTCTGTGTTTATACAAATGCCAGCTTAGAGTCATAATTCTGAGAAAGGGGTTCCAAAACGTCGTTCCGGCACATTACCCCATAAAAAAGAAAGGCAGTAGCTTTTAACACTGTCAGATTCCTCTCATCCATCACATGGCAGGACATGTAAAGAGCATTTTTGGAGCTACCCTCTAAACTTTACATGGCTCCAGGCTAACTAGAGAATTTTTTAAAATATTACCGTGAATGAATAGACAAAAGTTTAGTCTGAGGAGTACGTTGGGAACATGACCATATGCCTGGCTGCCGCATTTTGTAACTGAGGGATAACGTTCGCGGAGACCGCGAGATGCCACACCCAGGAGCTGCGTGGCGCACAGTGTGTGTGACTGCGTGGTGAGGCCCCGTGCTTTCCACGGGGAATCCGCTCTCTCCTGCATTCCTGTTCTCAGGTGCCACATTTTGACAGGGAGTCCTGCTCTGGTTTTGGTTTTCCAAATACCCTTGAGGAATTCAATAACTTAAATCATCTTCCAAATTGGTAGTAGATACTCTTGTCACGCTGATGTGAGAAGCATTACAAAACCCAGCCGTGGACAAGCTCATCTCATGCTATCATTCTGTTTGCTAGAGCGTCAGGGTCCGGGTCTGCACGTGTAAAGTATATTAATTAAACTGAGAACCTACAAAACCAGTTTCATTTAAGGAATTATATTTACTGGAGTATAGGATAACAGCTATTCAACTATTTTAAAACTTCATAGAGACACATGATATTACATTATAGACTTTGTGTGTTTACCGATATCTGTGGGGAAAACCATATTTTCAAGAATGCAAGAAAGAAATACTGCTTCAATTTATCAACTTCAACAGCTTCCTGTCCCAGTCTCCAGAAAGCTGCTGGCTTATTCTGGAACTGGAAAAGCCAGCGTTCACGCTGCCTGTCACTACCAGAACCGGTAAGTGGAGACAAGGATAGAAACTTTACAGGCGCCTTATTCTGATGCTGGTGACCTTAGAAGATGGTGGGTTATGTACCCTAAAGACCCTCTTATGTTTCATTTCAAGCCAACCTTTTTTATAAGCAGAAAAAGGTGTAGGTAAAGATTTGGAATTCAGGGGATAAAAGTGCAGGTAAGGGGTTTAGAACTCAGGGAAATGGCGAATCAGATAAAAGCTACAGTCGGCAATTTTCCTAGCATCTTTATCTGTGTCCTGGGTGCTGGCACTCTCTCCTTGGGGCACAATGGCCCAGATCCCATCCTGATGGCTTGCAGTCCTCCTGCGTCAAATTGCTGGCGGTCCCCTGGAATCAAGGTGGGTCATACCGCCAGCTCCTGGAAGAATAGCTTTTTACATGCATTAACTACTAAGCCTATTAACTATAAATTCAAAGTCAAAATTTTCCAACTCTTGACTCCCCCCACCCATTTTCCCCTCCTTCCATGGGACCTCGTCACAAGCCCGGCAGCATCTCTCCACACCACTGCCACTGGGTCTTAATGTGGTTTTAACCGTGTTCTCCATCCTCCAACCCACTCTGGTGTCAGCAAGCTGCTGTTGATCTTGAGACCGCTCTTTGTTGCAAATCCCTCTGCGCTGCTTTCTGCAGAGAACTGCCCCCTTTGAAGTCGGCCCCAGTGGTCTTTGTGGTAGCTGCTTCCATGGGGGAACAAAGAGGCAGGCCTTAGGTGAGAATCTCCGCAATGCCTTTTCAAACGGTGCTTGTGCACTTAAGTTGTCATCAGAGTCTCTACTGACCTGAGAGATTTGCGGCTTTATAAAGGTTGTGGCAGATGCTAAGATTATCCATCAATCCTTTTCTTCTTTTGAACCAGGCCCCTAAAGGAATGACTTGTGGGCACATATTGATTTCTTTTTCCAAAGATCAATGGGTAAGTATGAAAGGACACCTAAACATGAAATCGAAAGGTTTACGCCATCCCAGCAGGACAGAAGGCAGAGCAGGAAGACAAGCCTTGCCTACCTCAGAACACAAGGAACTGAGGAGCGCGTCGGAAACACCACGCCTGTGGCACTTCCCATGTGTTTTCGCGGGAAGCTGAAGGTAAGTAATGAAGCAATTCAGGGCTGTGCATCTCTCACGTAAACCTTATGTGCCTAAGAATCACCAGGGATCTTGTTAAAAGGCAGGTTCTGATTCACTGGGTCTGGGCTGGAACCTGGATTCTGCATGTCTGACGAGCCCCCTGACTGATGCTGATTCCGCTTTCAGCGCCAAGGGTTCAGGCTGCTTGCTAGTAGCAGCAACTGACTGACCATGGTGTCCTATAGGCAGCAACTGTCTGAGCCCCTTCCAGCAAAAAAAAAAGGACAAAGCAGGCACTGATGCCACAACTGCATTACCGGCCTCAGAGAGTAAAGCAGCGTGAGGAGCATCCCCTCCCCCCCAATGACACTCTTCGTCCATGAAAAGGTTCTGTCCCCAAGACAAAGGGACTGTGTGAGGCGAGGCGGTGGGTGCGGTGAGTTCCGCCATCCCTCTGCTGAGCGCTGGGCCCTCGGTTTGGTTTTCGCATTACCAGCCTCAGTGAGGTGGAACCGAGGATCACAGAGGGATAAGCTAAATGGCAATGGCGAGCACATTGTTGTGGCCACCAGCACCTTTCCCATCAGTATTTTCTATTTCTCCAAAGCCATGTGCAGCGGGTCATCTGTTTCGCTGATGTCTTAAAAGAAAATGAACACGATGTGTTCCCAAGTGGTGAGCGTAGTGAAAGTAAAAATGATACTTTCTTTTATCCCAAAGCCTCCAAGAGGTTCACAGATCTTGCTATTATCATACGAACAAATGATAAAAGAGATTTAGTTCAGTTAGAAATCATTCTGCTCTTGGTGACGTAGAGACACTTAAAACACACTGCTTTCTAGCCGCCCATACCTTCTAGCCTTCAGTGTTGGGATGAAGGCGCAATAGGACCCTATGTTCCTAAGAATCTGACCTGAAGAGCTGGCTGTTTTAACAGAGGGCATGGCTGAAGAGTTAGGAAAAAAAGGAACTTCAGGTCCGAGACTAAAAATAGCAGGTTTATGCTTAGATGGGTCCGTTCCTTCGGAGAACGCCCCACGGATCTTACTGAAATTCTTCCAGGTGAGTTGCTTGCTCTGGCCGAGAGCGGCTGCCATCCAAACATTAATAAGGTATTTCTAAGCTAACAGTTGTCTCTAGGTGAGTCAGAGACTTTGGCCAAATTTATAAGAAACATTTTTCACCGACTTAGCAAAGACATATCAATATTATAAGTAAAAATTGAAAGCAATGAGAGAGCCAAGTGCGACTTCACCAAATCAGCAGGGGTAGAGGTCTGCCCTGGAGGCTAATAAAGGGGCTGAACGGAACTTAGTCTGGTTTATAAAATTATTCCCAGGCAAGGACAATGTAATCGGTGATCTGAGGAAGAGTCCACTCTATGCAATAAAATGATTCAAGGGACTTTTCCTCTATCTCAGGCCCCAAATATCCTCTGCCTAAAATTCTAAATTAGACACCCCATTCCTAATAATACCTCCATGGGAAGTCAACACATTAAATTGCTTTGATTCCTTGAGAGTTGCATCGATCTTTCTGGGGGAGGAAAAATAATTTTCTTTCTATCCTTCTAAGTTCCTCTGGCTGGTCTAATACTCAAATTGACATGAGACAGATTCACGGGAGAAAAATAACCAAATGTGTTTCCTGTGTACAGGCAGAGGTTCTGTGGGAGTAGG
Source organism: Desmodus rotundus (assembly GCF_022682495.2). NCBI lineage: Eukaryota > Metazoa > Chordata > Mammalia > Chiroptera > Phyllostomidae > Desmodus > Desmodus rotundus. Next base: position 11,483,099 of record NC_071395.1, read on the forward strand.
GGCCCCAAAGAACAGTTGGCTAGTTGAGGCTGATCTGCCTTTCTGGCCTGAGGAGGAGGGAGGCAGGGGTCTGAGACTTCACAGGGAGAGCGGGCAATTCACAGGTAGAGGAGAAAGAGCAAACCTGGTAAATGAATTCCTGCCACCCAGAAACAACCGGACACACAGGGAGGTCAACAGACAGGCTCTATGAGATTCCTCAGCTGCCTGCCACACCGGGTTCCTGTCACGTAAGGTGACCTCCCCTCCTGGGTCACGTTGTCCTGTCTGAATTCTTTTAGGCAAAGACAGAGAAGATCAAAAAGGTTCTCCCTGAGTCTTTTGTTTTCTTATTTCTTTTATTTTTATTTTTTATTGTTGTTCAAGTACAGTTGTCTCCATTTTCCTACCACCACTTTTCCCCCTTCCCACCCACCCTCAGGCCTTCCCCCCTTTGGCTTTGTCCATGGGTCCTTTATACATGTTCCTTGATGACCGTTCCCCTTCTTTCCCCTGTTACCCGCCTCCTTGGTTTTTTAAAAATGGCCAGCTTAACACAATATCCCCAAACAGCCTATTTTGGGTGGCAAACCCTGCTCGTTATCTAGCCATGAACAGATTTTGTTTTCATGAAGGGAGTGGGAAGAGGAGCAAAGCAAAGGAAAGCCCCAGAGCCAACTCAGGACTCATTAGCAAGCTGTACAGGGGCGTTGAGAAGGGTATTCAGATATCCCGTGCCCGAACACTGAACGGGGCCTTTGCCAAAGGCAGCCTTCACATCCCTTATATTTTTGCCTGTCGTGGGACAAAAGTAATCACAGAGCGACAGGGCAAAGCTGGCGCTGCGTACCTCAAGCTGGAACCCAAAGAGTGGCCCTTTTCAATTAGAAACACAAAGTGATTGACATTTATTATTTGGCAAAATTTGGGTAAAACAACCTAACTGAACACTGCTCTCCTTCACTTTAAAGTATAGTATTCATAATAGACAGGAAACAAAGTTCCTAATACCCAGGATTACCCATATTCACTCAGGAAATATGTTTCTCCCTCTGGCGGGATGGCATTCCAGGCATTAAACAGCTGGTTTCATCTCCCCTGTGCAAATGGCTGTGATTCCCTGGCATTCAAGTTATCCAGTCAAAACCTGTCAGGAGATGCTGGAGGCTGCAAAGTATGCACGTTGCTTTTTATGTAAATGCAAAGGAGAGGTGTGGGGGACCGGGCGCCATAGATAATGCTGTCACAGAAAAATGACTTTAAATGGATGCCAAAAACAAATGCTCCTGGTCCTCTGAGCCTGTTTTCCTGCTTCGTCATGTTGCTCCCCACCTCGGGTGTCCTTGACACCACACAGAACATCCTGAACACGATTTTCAAACCAAATACATTTCGACAAGAGTGGAATGAATGCCTCTGTGAGCTAGAGAGATGAGCCTGAGATGTTCCTTTGCAACCAGGCCTTTCTCATGAATAGCTTGATGCAGGAGATAATTCTCCCTGTTTTTCAGCGTTTGAAGTGCGCCATGGGCTCGACAGCTAATGCATCTGTGTCTGGCCACAGTGCCACCTTTGGGATGCAAACCCGGCAGAATGGGAATCGGATTGGCCTTTGCTTCCCCACTGCTGCTGATCTTACTGCATATGGATTTGTTTTTCCAGAAAGAGAAGAGCCTAAGGGTTAGGCGCTTGAAACCGATGCAGTGAAAAGAGAAATAAATGTGTACTACCTCTCACTCATATATTGCACCACACACATCACCTTGAACCTTTCCGGGCCCAGGGGATAGAAAAAGCAAGACAAAGCCTCCATCCGCATATATCTCATACTGTAGTGGAGACAGACAATGGGGAAACCACAAGAAGCCTGTGTATGTATACTGCAGTATTGTGCAGCAATAAGCACTGTGAGTTAAAATGAGCCTGGGTCAGGGGATCAAGGTGAAGGTCGAGTGCACACCACACTAGCCCTGATATCTGGGAAGGTGAGATCGGAATGAAGATGTATAGAACAGGGGAGCCAGCCTTACAGGTATCTGGGAACAGAGCTTTCCAAGCAGAGGGAATAGCATGCCCAAAGGCCCTGAGGTGGGCAGCAGCTTGGTGGTTTTGAGGAACATGAAGAGCCAGTGTGGCAGCGCTGAGAGCGGTAGGAAGGGAGAGCATGTGGACAGGAAGAGGGAAGACCAAGACCGCGGAAAGGAGCTGGGTTTTCATTCTGCGTGAATAAACCCACTGGGGGACTTTGAGTAGAAAAGTGACTTATATGGCCTGATTTACATTGTAACCAGATAACTGGAGCTCTTGACTTGTGCGTGGGGAAGATTAGGAGCAGAGAAACCAATCAGGAGTCGAAGTGGGGGTCTTGAGCTAGAAAGGTAACGATGAACACGGTGCAACTGATTAAGTTGTGGATATATTTTGCGGGTGGAGGTGATTTTCTGATATATTAAGTGTGAGCTTAGTGGGACTGAGAGGCATCAAGGATCACTCCCAGATTTTCTTTCCCTGAACCGCACTGTGGACGGCGGTGCTCTTGATGAAAAGGAGAAGAAGGAACAGCTGGGGGAAAGAGACTCCAGAGTTCTATTTTGAAGATTTTAATCTGAAAATGCTGTTCAGCCATCCAAGTGGAGATGTGGAGGGTGGAATTAGACACGCAAGCCTGGAGCCCAGGGAAAAGGAAAAGGCTGAAGATGTAAATTTAGAACCACCTCCACGCAGATGATCTTCAAAGTGACGACAGTGAGTGAGATCCCCTAGGGAGAGAGCCCAGGAAAAGGACAGCACACTGCCAAGGGGCCAAGCCCTAGGAGAGCCCCAAATTCTGTAGGTCAGAAGGAGAGGAGCCTTCAAGAAACAATGGGAAGCCACAGCCACTACCTAGGAAGGAAACAAAGCAAGAACAGAGTGACCCAAGCCAAGTAGAAACTGTGCTTCCAAAGGACGGAAGTGAACCACTGGGTCAAGTGCACCTGACAGGTCAGATAAGACCAAGATCAGAAAGGCCCGTAGGATATGGCAAGATGGGAAACACTGGGAGCCAACCAGAAGGGTTTCAGTGGAGTGTTGGGGATAAAAGCCTGAGTGGAAGGAGTCAAGGAATGAATATAAAACATAAAATCTCTTTCGAGGAGAGCAAAAAATACCAGAAAGGGGCCGTGAAATCTGGTCTAGGGAGACTGTTCAAATACTTCTGAATGCTGGCGGGAATGACCGTACAGAGAAGGAGAACCTGATGCCGGAGAAAGAATATGGAATTGCCGGAGCCAAGCTCGTGAGCAGGCAAGACGGGATGGGATGTGGCGCGTGAGTGTGCGGCTGGGCTTGGACGAAACAGGGCTGTTCATCCACTGTAACAGAAGGGAAGCCGTGTACCTGGATCCAGGGACAGGTGGGTTTGTGGTGGTGGGAACTGGCAGAAATTCTCGTGTTCGTCTTTATTCTCCTAGTGAAATAACAGACAAGGTCATCAGCTAAAAAGGAAGGGAACAGTACCAAAAGCTACGGGGGCAAGAGAAGGGGGGAAACTGTCTCAGAGAATGGTGCACTGAGGTAACCAGGGACACTAACAGCGCCCACTTGAGATTTGTGGCCACAGGTTAAATGACTCTCCCCTTCGCACTATTTCACTAGTGTTGCCGGAAGGGAAATCAGGATATCATCTTCATATTCTAAGGCGTTTTTTAAATTTTAAGCTGGAGAGAATTTTTAAAAAATAGAATAGTAATCATATTATAATAGGCAAACATGCATGAGTGGAAGAATGCTTAAAACCAAACTTTTCAACCCAACTTTGAAATCATAATATTCTCAGGAGGTGGGGATGGCTGGGGGCGGGGGGTTAATGCAGACAACTGTCATTGAACAACAATAAAATAAATTTAAAAAAATAATTAATAGACTTTATCTTCATTTTCCTCACTATAGAAATTGTCCCCATTTAGGCTTAGATGGCGCTGTTTATTCAAAGAGCACTGTACCAGGAGAAGACCTACTTCTAAGCTCTGCCACTAGAAAATGGGGTGATCCTAAGCAATTATTTAATCTCACTGTAAAAAAGGTAGGTTACCACCCCAATATCCTTTTTGCCTTCTTGGTCAGTAACTGTTGATTCTTCATTGAGCTGCCAGCTCCCAGAAGTAAGACTACATTTCCCAATTTCCTCTGCAGCTGGGCATGGCCATGCAGTTAAGTGAGGGCCAATGAGATGTAAAGAAAAGTTGTCTGAGACAGGTTCTTGGAAATTTCCTTTAAAAACATATCAAGTACTCCTTATGTGCTTTATTTTTTAATTTTTTTTTTTTATTGCTGACACTATTACAGATGTCCTCCATTTTCCTTATCTGTGTTTTAATCCCTTCTTCCATTAGCCACAGTCCCAACTCATCCTTTTGAACCACCCTAAGAAAAGTGAAGCAGTGATGGAGGGCCTCACCACTAAGGATCCCAGGGTGCCCCCACAGCCCTGGATACACACCTCCAGCCTTCGACAGGGGAGAAAGAACTGTATCCCTATCCTACCAAGTGAACTTAATCATGACTGAGAGACTCTGTAAGTCTAAGTTTTCCCTTCTCTAAACCAAAGCTACGGTCGAGTTTCCTGAGCAAATGCAAAATTCTCTTGCAGAGGCCGTCTCTGTGTTTCAGAGGTCAAAGCAGTTGAATCTGCAATAGCTAGAGAGCTGGCTCCAGCCCCTTGGTTTCAGGCCAGCCATCCTGAAATCTGTTTAGTATTGCTAAGGGAGTTGATATCCAGAGTTTTAACACCTCTCTTCACACCTTATATTTCCACAGAGCGGGGTGATCGTAATGCTTGATCTCCCTGGGTCCACGACAGTTCTGACACCAGGCTTAGTTTGGTCTATGGTGCAAAGAGGCATTGCGGAATAGTTTCTGGGGGCCTCTAGGGGCCTCACCCCACCTCAGGACAACTTCACCAGTGTCAACTGCCTATGCACAAGGCCGGAAACAAGGACTGAAAATTGTAACTCTTGCGCAAAGTCACTGCCCAAGTTATGCTATTTTTTTTTTCCTTTTTTGCTATCTTAAATAAAATGAACAGTATGTGCCCATAGAATTTATTAATTAATCTGGGGCAACTTTATTTTCATTTGTAAAATGCAGCCACAAGAAGGATGGAAGGAAACAGGCCAGACAAAAACAATGGCTTGAAACAAGTTTTGTTAAAACGAAGCCTCAGGAAATAAAAATCTGAACTTAAGGTATTTCAATAATTTATAATGTGACTTTTTAAAATTTTTCCACACCCTATTATTATTATGCTGGCATACAACTCTTTCCCTTGAGTTATTATTTATTATAAATCTCCCTGGATTTTCAGGCAATTTAGAGAAATGTAACTTGCAGGAGAAAAAAAAGCTTACAAAATATATAATGTTTTAACAAAATTCCCCTTTTGAAGAAGCCAAAAGTTGAGCCTTTTGCACTCTATGCAAATGCACCGAGCCAACGGGAACTGCTGTAAAAGCCATCACAGGAAGTCTGTACTTCCTTTTGATCTCTCTCTGGATTCCAGGCCCTCTGTGAAGCTTGAATGGAATATATGCGTGTCACAGCGTGGCAGAGGGATAATATATTTCCCCCTGCTTCGCTGAGTGTGAGTTGTGGAGCTTGTCATCTTGAGAGTCCACCGTGCAGTGCATTTATCCCCATTAGAAAAGCTCACTTCAATAATATATGGGTCCTGCAGCCATTTATGACAAATATGCAAAATCATAGCCTTTTATATTCTGGGGATGGGGTGCAGGTACATCGAATCTATTAACCATACATCGACAGATTTTTGTTAAAACAAGACTTTCAAGTCCACGTGCTAAGAGGGCAAATGTACTGATTATATTTGTATACATCTATATATGCAGCCCCAAAGGGCTATTGCTTTAACTCAAAGACAGGAAAGAGCAACGTTTCCCACTTTGGATGTACACGAGTTCACTTGCCCATCCCGGGCAAAAAGCTATTCAGACCAGAGTGTGGGTTCATAAGTACTGTAGGGTTCATTTGCGGTAGTATGTTCAGCTCTTTCTAATCTTATTCTAGGGCCAAAGATTACAGCAGTGAAAGAGTACCTTTTTAAAAACTGACCCCCAAATAAGAAAGTATGTATGATTCAAATCCCAACGTTTACTAACGTGCAACCTTAGGCATGCCTGCCCAGCCCACGTCTCAGTTTGTTCACCTATAAAAGGGGGATGATAATCATTCCAACCGTATAGAATCATTTGTAAAGCTTAGCACATTGTCGGCACTCAATAAGTGTTAGCTACTTTCAATGCGGTGATTATCTCAGGACCCTCACCAGTACCCATCGGGAAGAACTGAGCATGATACATGAAACAGAAAAGGTCGTGGGGCTGCCATTAATGGGCTCTCCCGTCACCCGTGCCTACTCTGGGGGAGGGGGTTAACGCACTAACATCCAGCCCGAAACACAACTGGGAAACAGACGCAAATGCTGAGAACCACACAACGGCCTGATAAATCGGGGGGGGGGGGGGGGGATAAATCTAGGCTCTAGAATCATAAGCTCCACACTTTAAATCTGTGTCTACATCTATTACTACACAGAAACACCCTTCACCCTTCGGCCACCTCATAACCCAGAGGACAGCAGCCAGGGAGCACTTGACGAGAGAGAACAATAGGGTTCCTTTTTGCTCCTCTGTAAACAGGGGATTACAGCATTTGCATCTTTCCAATCTCAGGATCAGCATTTCTTGGAACAAATTGCATAAGAATCTGTCAATTAGTTGATTCTCTGTGTTGATAAGCCTATAAACTCACTACTCAAAGTCACTGGCTTTGAGCATAAAAGCCCTGGCATTGAAAAATAACGCTTCATGCCATTTTGCATCGAGTTAAGGATTCAAATACGTTACCAGGGTTAAAATCTTATAGTCTTAATATACCTGTTTCTCCAATTAACACAGCACAGTCATTAATATACTATATTATGTCATGAAGTCACAACTGCAGCCAAGCAGAAAATAATTACCATCTATCAGCTTTCAGGTTTCACAAAAGCAAAATTATTTTTCCTTTGTTTTAGAAGTTCCCCAGAACAAATAATAGTTTTTCATTGGCAACCCTTTCATTTCATGACCCAGCTGCCACATGTCTCTATAAAGCTGTCATGTATCCTTCTGGGCTCAACTCACATGTAGCTGTTTCCATTTTCAAATCTAATCCAAGGGCAAATCCTCCCAATTCCATTGCGAACATCACTGAAAAAGACTGGGTCTCTTTCCAGCGTATCCCCATATGAACACAAAGGATTTCACACATCTCTCCACTCAGACCTATAAACCAATCCACTGCATCACTTTATGTCAACAATCCCATAAGGGACACCCGCGCTCCTGTGCATTGTTAGACAACATGCTCTTGGAGGTATGGAACCCTTGCCTTCAGGCAGCTTACAGATCGATGGAGAACAAGACAAGGCAGAGGAGCAGACAGTGGTGGCCCCAGGCAGAATACAAAACAGGCAGACTCAGAGCAGGACAGCTCCCAGTCATCTAATCAGGCAGACAGACATCACCGTAGGGGGCAGCATTAAGGCCCACAGGACTACATCTAACGGGGCTGGGGACACTCCCAGCAGAGGGAACAGCATTATCAAAGACCCTAATGCAGGACAAAAGCACAAGATGTCTTGGAGTCAACAAGTGGCCCCATTTGCTTGAATCCAGAACCACCTCTGTAATGGTCTTCTGCTGTTTTCGCCCACCCAGGAGGCAGTTTGATGTTTTAACAACGATGCGCAGCCATGTAACTATCACCACCATCAAGATACAGAGTATTTCCCTCACCCCAGCGTTCTCACTCTGCCCATTTATTTAGTCATTCACTCCCCACCTCTGGCCCCGGGCAACCATGGACCTGCTTTCTGTCCCTGGAGACTGGTTCTGCCCATTCTAAAAACGTTCTAGACGTGTAATCATACAGGATGTACTCTGAGCGTCTGGCTTCGTTCACCCAGAATAATGTTTTTGAGATTCAGCCATGCTGTCGGGTGTATAAGTAATTTGTTTCTTTATATTCGGCAGCAATATTTCATTATTCACATGCACAATTGTTTACTCAATTGTCATTTTCCTGTTGAGGGACAGTTGGGTTATTTGAGGTGTGGGGCTATTATGAATAAATCTGCTAGGAAAATGTATGTACAGATCTTTGTGAGAATAGACTTTTTTTTTTTTCTTCGTTTCTCTTAGGCAAATACATAGGAGTGGAATGGCTGGGACTTCGGGAAAGAGTATGTTTAATCCTATGAGAAACTGCCACACTGTTTTTCAAAATAGCTGTGCCATCTTATATTCTCACCAGCAGTGTATGAGGGTCCCAGTTGCCCCACTTCCTCTCCAGCCAGCACCTGCTATTTAAGCCCCTTTAATCACAGCCATTCAAGTGGGTACAGAGGTAAGCCATTGTATTCATAATTTGCATTTTCCTCATGTCTGGTGATGCTGAACCCCTTTCTATATGTTTTTGGCCATTCTGATACCTTCTGTCGTGAAATATCTGTCCCAGACGACCCGCTGTGCGCTGGGTGATCTTCTCTGTCTCCACATGATCCCCTTCTTAAACATCGGGTTCACAGGTTCTCTTCTCCGCACAGCTTTCCCCACCTCCCCAACCGCTCTTCTGTGCTCTGTTGGGACCTCGTTCCCCATCCTGATGTGTTCAAACATTTATCCCGATGTTTAGCACATCGTAAGTACCCAATAAGTGTTAGCCGAGGACGGTATTGCTGTTATTCGTTGTTTTATTACTATTATCACCTAAGACAATATGGCAGAGCAGTTTAAGTTCAAGCTCTGGAATCATGCAAAATTGGGTCTGACTCTACCTTCACTACTTTGTCAGCTGGTTACTTAGTGCTGTGCCCCTACTTCGCTTGTCTATAAAATGCAGATAATTGCCCTGGGGTCCAGTTACAAATCCGCTGAGGTACAGCCAGGGACCCCCAAAGGGGGATTTGTAACAGGGCCCAGAATGTGGGGTGTCAGGAAATAAGGGATATCCCCAAACCCGCAAGTCTGGCTGGGGGGTGGGACACATGGAACATGGCCATTGAGAATTATTTTGCATATCAGTAACAGTCCACTAGTCTTCCAGGCTAAAAGGAGCCAGAAGGTATGCGTGACTTTGACCCAGGATGCAACTGAGAGGCAGAGCCCCCTGGTTACAGCACCTGCATGAAGCTCGGTAATGGTTCGCTCCACTCCATAGGGCCACGCCTGCCCAGACTAACAACGGCAGCCCGGAAAGGCTGAAAACTGCGGGAATGCTGGCAGGTGTAGCCAATTCTGGCAGGAGTCGGAAACGGGGTTGAGGAGGAGCTTCCAGGCTGGGATTTAAAACTAAAGGCAGGCCGCCAGGAGGGACCGGAAAGACAATGCAAGACCACGCAGGAAGCAAAGGGGTGAGAGGACTCTCGCTGGTGGGCCATGAGAAGGTGCCACGTGGGTTTGGATTAAGAAATGGTAATCCCACGGCGACACAGCTGAGGGTGCTGGGGACTGCTGGAGACCTACCCAGCTGACCACGAACTGCTGAGACGAACCGGGAGAAGTGAGCTGCGGACTTCTGGAGGACGGTACTTCTCACTGGCATGTCCTGAGACTGGCCTGACTGGGCAAAGTGGGGAAGGAAGGACTGCGTGTGTTTGTAGGTGTTTTAAGGGACTTTGGGATTTTAATGGCAAAATTCTGCCATTACACTAAACCTGTATAACTTTTGAATAAATAGTTCCTTTCCTTTTCACCAAACTCTGGCATTGAGAGCCACAGTTCATTTCAGCAGCAGGCAAAGAGGAACCTAGAACAGAAAGACCCTGGGGAGGGGGAGAGGGGGGCGCTTGTTTCAGTAACAGTATCTGGGCTCCCCCACAGGCCCATTCAGTAACAGACTGAGTGCCGGCCTGTGAAGCAAAGGGTTACTGGTTTGATTTCCAGTCAGGGCACATGCCTGGGTTGTGGGCCAGGTCCCCAGGAGGGGGTGTGTGAGAGGCAACCACACATTGATGTTTCTCTCCCTCTTTCTCCACCCCTTCCCCTCTAAAAGTAAATAAATATTTTAAAAAATAAAATAAAATGCAGATAACAACAGAAGGTCGCTGTGAGCACTGAATGATATAAAGCACGTAAATCTCTTACCACCACCTAACACAGTGAGTGCTCCGAAAGTGGAAGCGACCAATAGTACTGGGAACAGAATCTGTTACTGGGGAAGTCTGAAGCTTTTCTACCACGTATCTCCCCTGCATTTTAACACCTCAGCCAGAAAGCTTGAGCATTTTTCTCTCTCTCCTCCAGGGCATGACAAGAATGGCCCGGGCACTTTGGTCCCCTGAAAACAGTACTTCCTGCCATCACCCCAGGAAGGTGTGTTCCTCTGAATGTACATCCAGAGTATTGTCAGGTCAGTAATTACAACAGACAAAGGTGATAACGTGTTACCACATCAGGCCTCCAGGGCTCGTAAATTATTCTTTCTCTCCAGCCTCAGCAATGACCTCAGGGACCCAGAGGATGTGAGCTGCTCCTGGCCTCAGAGGCTTTCCGATGGCTGGTTACGTCCCTGCAGATGCTGCTGGCACGCTCCATTTTCCCTGTGCCGCCAGCGGCGATCGACTCGTGCTGGCTGCTGCCGTCTTTTCAGATTTGTGTCTCCATACTGACACGAAGCTTCTCCTGTTATTGCCATCACTAACTCAAGTGCCCTTGGACTCCAGCTGGGAAATAGTGCCACAAACTGCTTCAAGTTATCCTACTTGTGGCAAACAAAAATCCTGGCAGCTTCAGGCCTGTTTTGCCTTTAGTATTTATACAGCCAGGCCGTTCATTGCAAGACACTGCCTCTGTCTGGGTTGGAGGAGGCGAGTCCTTCCATTTGCCACAGTGAAGGGTACAACTCCTGACTCAGCGGCCTCCCCAGTCAGCGTGCTTGGGATGGAAGTGCTTGCCATTTGTTGCTGAGAGCAGGAAACCATTATCTGGCCCTATTCTTCTTCAGCACTTAAAACAGAGTGGAGTGGAAGAGACGGGCTTTCCCATCTCTTTAGCCGTTGGGCCAGGCTGATGCTGCAGAGAAAGGTGGAGACACAGAGAGCTTGGACAGCATGGGTGCATTTTAATGGTCTATTGGTTCCACTTAGTGAAGGTCTATTAATTGCATAACCTGCATTTGTATCTGTGTCTTTCAAATAACATTTCCAACCACCTGGGGAACTGCTAAGATAGTACAGAGGGTTATACAAAGAATGGGGGCAATTAGACAATTATGATCAAGGATGGAGAAAGCTTTGCAGGGGGAGAAGAAAAATATGCATCTATTTCAATGCTGTAGGATGCTTTCATAGGAAAAAAAAAGGCTCTTTAGTTATGAAAGTCTCTTTATTTTGGTAAATTGCTACATGAGTTGCCCGGCGACAAGGGAAGCACACTCGGCAGTGAAGGGAACAGGTGTGTTATGAAAAGGAGGGGAGCTAGGAGGTTTCTGATTGAAAAGAAACTTTCTTTGCCTTAAATAAAAACCTGCCAAAATTCTGTTTCATTCCCCCTTAATATTTCCCAATGGAATTCCACATTAATGAAATGTGGGAATTAATAACTACTTAATTCACCCTACCTAGTGTCTTGTGCCCGCTGGGGGGCCCCAAAGTGTGTCTCCAAGGAAGAGGAACCGTCCCATTCCTTCTGTCAAGAGTTGCTGCCCACAGGTGGGTCACCTGTCATTCCCTGACAGTCCCATTCACCTGGCAGGTATCGTCACAGCGCTAGCTTCCTTAACGGACCGTAAGCTGTGAGGGGACAGGGAGATTTCTTTCAGCATACTGTTCTGATGAGATCACCTTAGGAAAAAGGAAGATGAGTACCTTGACATTTTGAAAATATTTTGGTTTTCAAAATCGATTTGAGAGAAGGAAATGAATGGCAGCAAGTTCTCTAAGAGTCACTACATTTTGCTGTGCCGGGAAAGACAAAGCATCCAACAAGAAGGCCTCTGCTTCCGGAACATTCTAGGTGGAAGGAGTAAGCCAGTTAGGAGTAAGCTCCAAGAGCCCCTTTCGAATGTGTCCCCCTCGAGAGGAAGAGGCCCCCTCCCTCCCTGAGGCCACAGGGCCTGGGAACACCCTGCATGAGCACCAGAAACGGGCTGCTGGCTGCAGCACACACAGCTCGTTTGGAGGGTGCTCTGAAAATCAACTTGGCCTCTTGGCTTCTGGCTATGGGCTCAACGGCAGACAAGCTGCAGCCCCCGAGGCATGACTGCCCACCACCAGCCGGCCTCAGCCCAGAGAAGGACACCTGGACAGTGAACTTGTCTTGGGCCTACAGGGGACTATTAAGGGTTGGTACCTCTACTTGGTCCACCACACCTCCACATGTCCCCCAAATGGGCCTCTGTTTCAAACGTCTAAGTACTAAGGAATAACTAACTCCATCTCTCTCCTGACAGGGGGGCATTACGACGAGTCATTTCTCTGCTAAAACGGGCTAAGGCCTCAGAGTGAAACTGTGGTGGTAAGTCCCAGCGGGGAGAGTGCTGTCTTGAGCTGCATCAAAAACAATAATCAACAGCGACAGCTGGTGACACTCGGGACCCCAGTAACAGTGCACAGGACTTAAAATTCAGGCTGGAACTGGGTTCTGTGAAAGGTACCCTACAGAGACACCCAGAGCATCTCCCTTACCCTGAACTACAAAGATTTTAAGCTTAATGTAGTATCAGCCAGAGATCACCTCCCTTATTCTATGATGTAATCTCAGACCATCAACAATAGCCACATAAGACTTTACCATCCCTACATCACCAAGGGTGGGAAGGCAAGATGACACTTTCAACTAATTTTACCCGCCATTCTTGACAGAGCTCCCTTGCTAACCCCAAGGACAGCTGCCAGCAGACTTTGCCCTTCAACCTAATTTGCCAGTTTTCAAACTTCAGTTGCACAATATTTAACTAGGCACGCTTATTGAAAATGTAGAATCCTGCCCTGGCTGGTATGGCTCAGTGGATTGAGCACTGGCCTGCGGACCAAAAGGTTGCCAGTTCAATTCCCAGTCAGGGCACATGCCTGGGTTGCAGGCCAGGTCCCCTGTTGGGGGCGTGCCAGAGGCAACTGATGCATATCTCTCATGCATCAATGTTTCTCCTTCTCTTACTCCCTCTCTAAAAATAAAAAAGTAAAATATTTAGACAATGCAGAATCCACTGCTTCTTCTTCAGACGATCCGAGGTTAGCCCAGGGATCTGCACTTTTAACAAACACCACACTTCGAGACACACCACTGTAGAGGGAAATAATGGCACAGACTTCCTTGATTTACAACAACGGGCTCTTAGCCTCCCGGAAGGTGGAAGAATCGGATGATAGTATATTTTTTTAGACAAGTGTTCTCTTTATTGTGACTTTTTTTTCCAATGACATGCGTTTGCCCTAGAAGTCTGAAAAATGTGTTTGCTGCTTTGTTGTCTCATTCTCTGGTGTTCATGGACGTCTGCTCCTGAAGGAAATGCTTGTAAAAGGCACAGGAATGCAACCGCACACACAGATATGATGTATATTTTAAAGCGGCACTTAGCTTGAGACCTTTCTCAGATGTCTTTGGGGAGTTGAGTTTATATTCAGTTCTCAGAGTACCAACCCTCAGTAGACGCTAGTGTTGCAGTCAGCCAAGCTGAAATCATTGTACAAGGACATATTTTTTACCCGGTTCCAGATTTCATCCCAATGGTATGTACTTCATTTTCCTGACAACTAGCTACTGTCACTTCGGGGGGTAGGGAGGGTGGAGGGGGGTAAGAGGGGGTAGGAACTGTAGGAACTAGAAGTATTGATCTCTGATTTAAAATGAAAAGCAAAAGGAATACAAGAAAAAAGGAGCCAACTATGGGTAGTGTGCCAAGGGCAAGCATGGTAACATTCTGTAAACACTTGGAGGATCAGGAAGGAGAGTCGCCGTGGAGTAGAACAGGGGCTGTAAGGACAGAGCAACGGGTCCTGAGTTCTGCCTAGCTTTCAGTCAAACAAAGTTGCTGATCACATAGCTCCAGCCATTTTTGAAAGATGAGTTTTTGGCAAACAAGTAAAGCTCATAAGTAAATCCAGGATCGCTGATGTGAACACAGCAAGAGATTATTTAAAATTAGGCCTCACCTTCCCAAAGGTAAATCCATTTTTAAAAATCTTTAGCAAACTTACCTCTGCAAAAACACTACTCTCCCCTCCCGTCAACTTGGGATGGACGAATCAAATAATAAACTTGCTGAGTAGTACAGATATTAGTTAATAGGTTGCAACTCTCACAATTTCTGCCAACGTTTACAAGCTTACAAGTTCTATGCTTCCCTTTCAGTCAGCCATGTTAGTCAAGAAACCCAGGAATACCCTGCAGTTTGCAGTCCTGGAAGACGGTTCAAATGCCCAGAGGAAAATATGCTACTTACCCACTCTCCTTCCCAGCCACCTGCTCCATCCTCACTCGTGTTTCAACACTGAGTCAAAATATCACTTGCCTCTTTCTACATGGTTCCCTTCACATGTGGTATTTCCTCAGAAAGGTCAGTTCTACAGCATACTCCCATATTTCTGAGACAACATCGTTCTGCCTTGCCATGATATTTTTTCCTTGTTATTTTATCACAGCAGGCCCCTGGGAAAGAATTGCTCTGAAGTGTATAGTAACTAAGCGCTTGCCCAGGAACAGTTCCATACAATGCGAGCCCTTTGAGTATGGTCTGTAGTCTTGGACCACGGGCCTCACCTAGACAAAACACAGCAGTGCACAACCTCAGGACCCACCCCGGACCCACAGAATCTAAATCTTCATTTCAACAAGATCCCAGGGGGATTTATATTGTTGAAATAACTTCCGAGGCCCAAGATGGAGTTGCTCCTGCCCAGAGTGTGGCGTCAGCAAACCAGAACGTAAATAACGTTTGTGTCCCTGCAGATGCTCTGCTTGACCAGAAACACAGTCTGCCCAGTCAGCCAGTCTCCAGACTAACTCTGGGCTCCATACTGACTTCCTTGTTCCTTCTCACCGCAAACAGGGTTGATTAGGTGGCCCCAGTCAATCAAATTGTTTCTATTTTTCTCTTCCTTGCTCTTTATTCCTTACAAAAGCTTCCTGCCTTCTGGTCCATTTTGCAGTATTCCAGATGGAGAGTGTCTGCTTCGCGGAGTGTTTAACACTTCATTGTATCATGTCAATGTCGTCTTCAGTCATTGTTTTAACAGCACAGTTGACCCTTAAACAATGCGGGGGTTAGTAACACTGACTCCCACACGCGCAATTGAAAATCTGCATGTAACTTCTGGCTCTCCAAAAACTTAACTACGAATAGCCTACTGTTGACCAGAACGCTTACTGATAACATAAACAGCTGAACACATACTTTGCATGTTATATGTACTATATACTGTATTCTTTCAATAAAGCAAGCTAGAGAAAATAAAATGTTCTTGAGAAAGTCATAAGGAAGAGAAAATACATTGCAGCACTCTATGTATTTTTTGAAAAGTACCTGCATATATGTGGACCTGCTCTGTTCAAACCTGAGCTGTTCATGGGTCAACTGTGTATACTTCAGACCGTCTGAAACGGGAGTTCTCACAGGAGCAAGGAGTACGGGGAGGAGCAGGAGGGGAGCGGAATCGGAATCCCCAGAGACGGTGTTTCACGCGCGTGTGGAGCTCACCCTGCCCCCGGGACTCTGGCCTGTGATACCTCATGAAACTGTCCTGGGTGGACTGAGTGCAGGACAAGCCGGAGTGATTTCTCTCCTGTTCTTCCCCAGGGGGAAGAGTATTAGGGTGTCATTTAGCACTGTGTAAGGCAGGCCAAACTGATGATAAAATTCCAGAGAAACAGCTAGCTAGTCTCAACCCTTCTCTCTCCAGTGTAGAAGGCAGTGGCCTAGCATAAAAGAGGTGTGCGCGAATTAATTGCAAATGCACTCCGAAGAGCACCGGGCACAGCGGTGACAGACGTAAACATTTCAACAACTTGAACACGATTCTTGGTAGGACCTGCATGAGATCGCCTCCCCCCCGCCAGTTTCATTGCTACAGACCAAGTCAAACCTACTGTTTCGCGAATCATGGTCTGTTCCAAATCTTAATCCCGACAAAAGCACGCAAGAGTCTGGTTAGGCTCAAAGCTATTCACTGACATCACAGAGCACGTATTCTACACTTTTGAGGGCTTGGTGACACCTAACTCCATGACGTGCCAACGGTGGGAACCAAATAAATGATGCTGACAGACTGACCACATTCACTCACCATTGGCTTGAGTCTTTGTGACTCAGGGCAGCCTCCAAGGGAAAGAATTCAGGCCTCGCATCCATTCTGAAGCTGGGCAGCCTTCAGGATGGATGTGAGCGAACTAATTGCTTCTTTTCTCTGGACTGCAGATTGCTTATTACTGGCATGACATTCCAGTACCCAAGAAGCACAAATAGTGATCCCTGAAGCTGCTTTAACCTTTTCAGACTGTAATAACTTGATTGTTCGCCTCATTACACTCTGCAGACCTTCCCTGGGATGACAGCCCGGGATGGAAGGTTCCGCTGGCTCCTTCATTAGCACCTTCCTCACCAGCTTCTAGCACCACAAATGTCCGGGAGCCCCGGCAGACAGCTTCGGCGACTGTTCCTCAGTATTTTAGCCCTCCAAGTTACTGGACACCCCTCCTAACTACTACCTCCTGTGTGCCAAAGGAGCTGTGCCTCCCCCGGGCTGGCCCCAGGACCCAGCCTTCACTGGAAAACTCCTCTGTGTGGGGTTTTCCTGTCGCAAAGCAGGTGCACCAGGGAAAACTTCAAAAGCTCACACGACTGAGTCATAGAAAAATGAAAACACTTTGAAAATGGCTGGAAAGATACCTTGAAATTACAAGTACTATCGTCTGTGATAGCAGATACGAAGCTCCTGCTAATCCGATACCAGCTATTCTGCAGACTCACTATCTCCCTTTACCATCCCCAGCACCCACCCCTCACCCCCATGGCATGCACTGCCTCCCAAGCCAGCAGACACTTCCGTGTGGTTCCGCACCTTTGGGTCCCGCTCTACTTGGTAAATGTCTATTCGTCTCAGGAAACTTCTCCATCAACCTGCAAATGGCCACTAGGCCATTTCCTACCCTGCAGGTAACATATAACTTTATATAAACCCTATCGCAGTGCATGTCACTTCCCGGTAACCATTTATACCTGTCTCCACCTTAGAATGTAAGATATTTAGAGCAGGGATGGGGCCTTAGTCAGCAGTATGCACCCAGTGCCCGGCTAAGTACAGTAAGTGCTGCACTCTATGCAAACAAGAAAACTAGAGGCAATCGGTGGCGTATGCCCCAAAGGAGAGACATTTTAGGAAACCCTTCAGAGCCATTAATATGCCTCTATATTCTGAAATGAATTATATGGACAAATTAAATGGAAAAATACATTCTGTAATGAAACACCTAGTAACACAAATGGATGAAGCCAGTGGGGCGTGGCCCTTCGAGGAGCGTAACAAGGACAAAACTACAGGAATTGCTGCTCCTCAGCGGGAGTTAACTAATTCTGTCTGTCTGAACTCTGCACTGTAATCCCATTAACGTGAATGGCCGACAGGCACCCGATCTTTACATTGGCCAACTTCATCGCATGCTTCCACAACCACATTATCTTGAGAAATGCAGTTTACATATTAACGTAAGAGCAACCAGAAGCAAGCCAAAAGTGACAAACTTTTACCATCCTTCCATTTAACAATACAGGGGGAAAAATTAATAGGAGAAATCAAATTAGGGACTACAAAAAGACATTGAGGAGATAAAAGTTCATCTTCAAAAATGACTATTCCGTTAGTTGTTTTCATTGTGAATACTTTCTATAAGAAAAACCTGTGCTGTGTTATCTAGCCACGTGTTCTGAGTACAAAGGGTCTTCTCCACACGGTCACAGAGCAGGTGAGTGGGCACGTTTTCAGGCTAAGAAATGCGTAGCAGGTCCTTTGCCAAAGAGGAATAAAGAAAGGTGGAGGGAATGTTACTCCCTTAGGTGCTTTAACTTCTAATTAAACAGCCACAGAGCATCAAAGAAAAGGCCCTTTTCAGTAGACAAAAATATGATTTTAGAGTATTTGGAAATGTTTCTGGCCAAAGCATGATGACCGGGGCCAAACATAAGCTACTGAGTTTCTGAACACTCTCATTTTTGTATACCTAAGAAACCCTTACATGCGAACTTTCCCTCCTGACATAACTAATACACAAAACCATTCCCTCACACACATTATTTATACACCAGGCCCTCATGGTCTCCGGGAAGGGGTCAAGTTCAGGGGTTGAGAGACACATCCTAAATAAACAAGTGGCTTCACCTTTCCGCCTCATTTTCCTCACCTGCAAATGGAGGCAATGAAAATAGCCTGCTTCATTCACTGGGAGAGAAAGCTTCACTTTTTAACATTTCTGAAATCAGGAGGGGTGGGGGGTGGGGGGCGGTTCCTTACCCTTGCTGTGGGCCTGCAGCGGGGAGGTTAAGTTCTGCCAGAGAAGACTTCCTCGTGCTCCTGACAGGAGGATCTCCACCCTCCCTGCCCCCAGGGCCAAGGCCGAGAAGGAGTCTTCTTTCTTTCCTTTCTGGGATGCACTTATTTCCATTTACCCTCACCCCGAGGGCAGAGGCCCCGGTTTATAGAGGGCCTGCTACCTGGTGATGTGATGGTGGAAGGCGTGAGGAGCGCTGTCAGAGCGCAGATGCAGGGGTCAATGAGGTCACGCAAGGACACAGCCTAGAGCACCTGGTGAGCACTCAGCAACTGCTGTTATTTCTGTCAGGCTCCCCGTGTCCAGGGGCCACACAACGGATCAGCATGTTCACTACCCAAGTCTCTCCACCCAGGCCGAAAATGCAAGCATCTCAGAGGAGAGAGAAAGCAGGTAGGAGTAGCCCACCAACAGCACTGCCCTTCCACGGGGCCTGCAGGGCCTTGGCCTGCGGCTGGCTCGGGCTCGGGCCTCACTGGAGCAAGGTTCAACAAGATCTTGCCAAATGTTTCAAACCCCTCTGCTGGTTAAGAATGGCTTTACAGAGAGCGTCCCCCCTCCTTTTTTCTTTCTTTCTTTCTTTCTTTTTTTTTTGTTAATGGAAAAAGGGATTTAATCTCTCACAGTTCCTTCTTAACATGCTCAGAACGGACTCCCCAGAGTTCTGCAGATGCTGCCTCAGCAGGGCCCTGGGCTGGCTGGCGAAGACGCAATTCTCCTGGTATCCCAAAGACTTGCTTGAAGGTCATGCTACTTTGCTAATTCAGTAAAACATAATTACACTGCAAAAAGCTGGCTCCTTTTTAATTCCTTTTACTCATACACACAGTTCTTGCAATTTAAATTGCTTAAATGCCAGGGTATTTACACATACATTTAGCTGCACTGTGTCCACATCTATTGAAAGGCACTGGACTTGGGCTGTAGACTGGCAAAGGTGCTTGTTAATATGCACAGCCTACAGCCAATGGCAATAATTTCCCTCCCTCCCCTTGTCCGCTGTTGCTGGGGTTCACGGGAAGCAGACAAGTGATGGCAGAATTGAATTCCTTGCAGAGCTGCTTCATCGTACAACATCAGGGGTGCTGTTCACATCACAGCCTGTGTGAAAGGTGTGCCCTGGAAGTGTGCCAGGCACAAGCTGTGAGGCCATCCACGGCAGCCCTGGTCCCAGTAATTGGAATCAGGGCCAGGTGTCATACATTCTTTATAATCAAAGCATTTGTTATGATTCTTTTATAATGTCACAACTAAAAATATTATACCTTAAAAAGAAATAACTTGGCAATCCTGTAACTATAATTTATAATTATTGTGTTTATCAAAATCTATTACTTATCTATACAGCAAATTATCTAATGGATAACATATCTGGCTTCCAGTATTTATAATAAATCGGCTTTTTTGTTTATGAACACCAACCTGGTGTTGACTTAAGTATAAAAAATAGGGGTTTCATGGCCTGTCGCTGATCCTCCTGAGTCCTATCTGCTGTCAAAAAATCTCCCAAGGAGGTCTTCCCCTTCTGTGGTTACCCTTTTCAGTAAGTCACATTTCTCCAGGGCACAGTTTCTTCCTGCTCCGTAACAAAATCCATCCTTTTACCACTAACTCCACTAACTGCATTTTCTGTGTGCGTGTTGTGTTGGGCGGGGTGGGAAGGTTGGTGAGCTGGTATTTGTCTATACATAGCGAAGACCTACATGTGTGTATACATACACAACCACACACACACACACTCTTCCTAGGACTGGGAGCAGCACTGTGCCAACAGCAATGAGGCCCACTCTGCCTATACCCGGGCTCCTGGCTGCCATTCTCCAATGGCACTAGGGCTGCTTGCAGAGCTGTCTGAACCCAGATCTGCAGAGAAAAAGTATAAGATAATCCTAGAATTTCTTTTTGTATCAGAGAGCAAGGCAGTACTCAAAGAATGATAGGGACATATGTCAAAGCTGGAAACAGCTTCTACTGCCAAATCAGGGAAATTTGAATATTAAAATGAATATTCAATGATAGTGATGGATTATAACCCACTGTATAAAATAGGAAATCGTAAGTCTGTGAATGAATAAACTGAATGTCTGATGATGAATGAGACATTTACATAGTTTCAAAGCAGCTCCCTTCAAACTACTCATTAATTACGAAGAGGGGAAGAGTAATTTTTCAGGGGAGAAGCCTGGGAAGTAGCACGTCCATCAAGTGATGCAAGGGAGGATCATCGGCAATAAGACACATCACAGCTGTGTGCCACCTAATAAGAGGCAATGAGAAAAACGCAGCGTCACAAAGGCAACACTCCTGACAAACGTGAAGTCACATCAAACAGACCCGTAGTGGAGGGCATCTGAAGAAATGGCCTGCGATCTTCAAAAACGAAAGGTCACGGAAGTCAAGGGAAGTCTGAGAGGCTAGCTCAGACCCAGACACAAAGGAGCCGTGACAACCAAATGTAACACAGGACTCTGAGTCGGATGCTCTTCCGTCGAGAATATTATTGAGACAACTGGCATAACTAGAAGCCAGGGAAGAGCACCGTATCAACATTAACCTCCTCCCTCCGATACCCAGCCTACGGTTACGTAGAGAAAGTCTTGTGGGAGATACAGGCCAGAACAGTGGGGGCTGTGGCAACAGGCCATCAGATTGGCAACTTACTCTCAAATGGTTCAAGAATAAAATTCTTCCTACTACCCTTCCAACATTTCGATAAGTTTGTGTTTGGAAAGTGTAAAAATGTATTTAAAAATCAACTAGATGTAAAGAACAGAAGAGAGTGATGTGGCAAATTTTGAAAACAGATTGTACGCGAGGTAATAATATTGAATCAACGTTAAGTTTCCCGAACGTCATCTGCGTACAGTGATTATCAGAGAGAATGGACTTGCTGAGGAAAGGCACACCGGAGTACTTTCAGGTAAACCCCCATCGCGATGTCTTCAACTTACTCTCAAATAGTTCAGGAAAAATGTTAATAATAATAATGTACACATATTCATTATATTATTTTGTAAATATTTTAGGTTTGAGATATATTGTCGAAAGAACTTTTAAAATAAAACAAAACAAAATGAAAATCACATGGAGCACGGTTTCCAACCTTAGCTGCCTGTTCGGAATCCCCAGAGTAACATTAAAGATTCCTGACCCCCAGCCCAAGTCTCACAAATGAAAATCGGTGGGTTTTCCCGGGAAGTGTTCAACGTTTCTCAGAGGGTTGAATGTATCTCATCCGCTGCCCGGCGTCTGGGACCCACTAATCAGTCCTGTCTCCCTCATTTTACAAATGAAGAAACTGAGGCCTCGAGAGGTTGAGGGACTTGCTAAAGGTCACAATGACAGGTAGTGGCAGAGAGAAGACCAGAATCCAGCTCTCAGTTCAGTGTTCTTTGATCGCAATTCATAAATGGTTGACTCTCAGTGGGGTTGGTTTTTCTTTTTAAATCTTGATCTTCAAAGCTTTCTCAACTTAAAATGCCGTTGTGTTCGACCCCAAAGCTTCCCGCGAAGCCATGCAATGCAGCTGTGACCGTCCCCAGAGCTCGGGGCCAAATTGGAGACCTGGCCTTTGAAAACACAGACACTGGCTTGTAATCACCCCTTTCAAGTCAAAAAAAACCTCAGGTCTTTTCATGTTTGCTGGAGTTTATGGGTCCCAAACCTAAAGCAAATAAAAGCACTTGGAAGAAAGAAGTAGGGGGGAGCAGGTAAAGAGTCTTTGTTGATGGAGGTAATTTCTGATGAAGTCTCAGCCCCTTTTACTGAAGCGGGCCCCTCCCCCATCACTAAAATACAGAAGCGGTTCAACAAACAGAGCACTCCTGTGGGTTTGCACTGGTGCGATATGGTGAGATTTCTGTGTGTTTCCTACCAAGCATTTCTCCTTAAAAGAAAGAAGAAAGGGATAAATTATATCGGGTTACTCTTTTGAGTTCCTTTGCTGAGCCAGTTTGTGCTGCGGTGAGGGGAGCCTTATAATCAAATTTGTGCAAGTATTTCTGTCCAGGCTTGCTGAGCTTTGTCAGCATAAAATGTTTATAAACTGCTAACATCCAATGAGGGGTTTTTTTCAGTCAATTTGTATGGTTTCATTTAATTTCACTTTTCTCCACCTATAGACCAAATATTTCATTCCCAGAGTGGGGAAAAAAATAAAGCTACTCACCTTAAAAACACATTATCTTCTATCACATAAAAAAAAAAAACTGGGAGACTGGAGAATGCAGTTAACATAAGTGGAGCTAAAAGAATCAAACTAAGAAGAAGTATGGAATTCACAACATTAGAAGATTTCCACCCGTTTGGATGTACTTAATGTAATTTGCTACACAGGACTGGTAAACATTACCTTTGAGCCCGTGCAAGTCCGCCGGCCCATTCCACTGCCTACCCCTATCGACCCAGCCATAGCACAGTCTTGGGTTCTCCAAGATACCACCCAAAATGGGGGCATTTACAGCATGGGATGGTGCAATGCCATGCCTGGAGTCAGTGGTAACCTGTATTTCCAGGAAAGTATTATAAATCCACCCAAATGTCCTCCTAATCACCCAGGTCAGAAGCTGAGGAGTTCTCTTTCTTCCCCTCTCCCTCCTCTCTCCTCTACAGTCCCCACAGGCCGTGGAGTCGTCTTTGCCTTTTCTCTGGAGTCTGTCCTCTCCCTTCTGTTTCCATTGCTGGGGTCAGCCTCTCAACTCTCTTTGTCTTAGACATTTTCAGTAGCATTCTGATTTGTCTCCATGCCCTTAATCTCAGTGTGCCATTCCTTCTTTACAGAGCTCCCCAGTTAATTCCTTAAAAATACACAATGTATTATGCCATGCACTTACTCAAGGCCTTCTGTGCCTCCCCGTGGCCTGCAGAATACAGCCCATTTCTTCCCGAGCTTTCTCTAGCTCTGCCCTAGCAGTCCAGCCACATAATCCTCTCAGCCTCTTCCCAGGTCCCATCCATACACAAGAAGTCCCTCACCCTGTGCTTCTGTGCTTTGGGATTTCTGGTAACAGGACGGACTGAGATAGTGCAAATGGGCTCACCTGTCACAGTCAACACTGGAAATTCTGAATGAAATAAGACACATACAAAACTTCAAATACAGAGCTACCTCAAAAAAAAAAAAGAGTCATATCCTGTTTATAGAAACAGTGAGTGAAGGTAAGCCAACACAATAAGCAGAGGATGGTGGCCCTGAGGGTCACAGCCCCAGATTATGGGCCAAAAGAGTAGGAGCTGAGGTTGAACATCTGCGCATGGGACAACTATGTATCCTTTGGCCTTTAAAAAAAAAAAAAGGAAATGGGCCTAAATTCCCGAATAAATCTAACTGCCTCAGCGATCCGGCGCCTCTATGGAAATGATGCTACCATTAGCCCTGGGAAACCCGCAAGGCAGCCTGCCATTTGACTGGCCTGCTGGAAGTGGGGGGTATTCCAATCAGAAGTCAAACCCCGAGGCTCATGCCAGAATGGATTTGGGTTCAAATGTGCATGGCCTGGTGCCAAGAAATCCCAACATAAAAATTGGTCCATGCTGTTAAATCCCTAGAGCCCAGGCAGAAGCAAATGGCAACCTGCCCTGTGAGGACACTGCCACAGTTCAATGCCCACGGACAGTCCCCAGGACAAAGCAACACCCGCAAGGTGGTTTCACAATGGGAAATGGCAAACCCACGAAAAAGCAATCCGCCATGACCCAGATAAAAATGCAATAAACAAGAGCGCAGTTTACCAAAAACCAGACGGAGAGTACGATCTGATAAATATTGGAAGGAGAGGGTACAGAGTTCAATCGGGCCTCATGGGACTAGGCTTGGGAACCAAATACTACCGAAACAACCGCAACTGCTCTTGGCAAAGTCGTCTCTCATGGGAGCCACATGCCACCTTCACGTGGCTTCTCATATACCTTTAATTCTCTGTTCTTTTCAGATTACCTTTATCCACTCGCAGACTGAATACTGTACTCACATCCTAAGTATTTGGAAGTATTCCTTCCAAATACTTCCATTTGGAAGTATTCCTTCATGTATTTTATAAAAGCTAGTATAGCTATACTTGTAAGATTAAACTCTGTAGTTCAAAGTCCTGAGTTCGTCCTGATTCTGCTATTTAATGGATATCCACTTAATGGATAAATGGATAAAGTTTATATGACCATAAACTTATCCCCTTTTTCAAGTTCTTCATTTGCCATAGGAGGATGATAGTTTGTATCGGGTAGGGTGGATGAATACACTCAGTGAGACAGCACTATAAGGCTCTCAGCCCAGGGCCTGGCACGGGAACATATTAACTACAAATTATCCACTACTGTGCATGCTAACTACTAACACACCTTATTACGTATCCTTACAACAATCTTATGAAAAGATGTTATTACGTCCATGTTACATATTAGGAAAGAGAGTTCACCAAGGTTCAGTAATTTGCCTACGGTGCTACAGCAGCAAGTTGTTAGTGCCGAAGCGTTAAGAACCCAGACGTCTTTGACTGCGACCCCTGCCGGTCAGCCTCTACATGACACCACATGGCTCTGCTAAGTTTCCCCAGGACCCCAAAACGTTCAACCTCACCTGGGAGTACGTATTATCTGCTTACTCCAGTATTCCCCCCGATGGACAATTTCTATGTGTCTTAATGGAAATTTATTTATCTACTGAACATATTTCTTGCACTTCTTCTCTGGGTCTCACCACTCTGTAGGTACAAGGTCTAAAGTAGGAAATAACGCTACTTGCAATGCTGGGATACCAGGAGACCGTAACTGAGGAAGAGGAGGGGTGTGTGTGTATACTCACAACAATAAAAAAAAAAACTAGTGGTGAGAAACCACAGGGCAGAGTCGCAAGGAACCCAGAGTAACATGGAACCCACGTTAGCCAGGGTGCTGTGGAAAGGCATCTGCTACAGGACAAAATCTCAGCCGAGACTACAAGCATCCGAGGAGCCCACACGTGAGCAGTGGACGGAAGAGCAGTGCACGAGGAAGGGCACCCTGCAGGACCCACCTTCGCGCACAGCGCGGACTGACACGAGGCCACAGAGGCGGCAGGACAGAGAGGAGCCTGTGCTGGAGAGCAAAGAGGAGGATGAGGTCCAGGGCCTGACCACAGTGGGGGGTCACCATGTTGTGGAGTTGTTTTCAAGGGCGGTGGAAGCCGCAGAAATTGTTTCAGAAGAAGAATTACATGATCTGATAGTGTTTTGAAGCATCGCTCTAAGCCGAACTGGAGGATGACGTACTTAGAGCAGACGCTGCAAATGAAGAAACCAACTAGGAGACAACCGCGATGTGATGGTAGAGACAGGACTGGAGCAGAGGGAGAGCGCAGGTTGGAGGAATTTTCGAGAGAAAAGTGAAGAACACTGTGGATGGACGGCAGAAATGCTAATAGGCTCCGGCATTAGATCAGGCCTTATGCATCCTGAATTGCTGCTTAGTCAACGGAGCAGCTTCCTTTGCTCTGACTCTGTCGTTCCCAACCAGCCATCAGCGACCAAGGACGGGGACCAGGGGCAGAATGAGGGCCAGTGCTTGCTGAGGCTGCGGAAAGGTCAAGTGCTAAGAAAACTGTCCATTAGGTTCCTCCGCTGACCTTGTCTTCCTCGCTAGACAATGAGCTCCTAGATGACACTGCTTTTCATCGTGTCTACTTTGTATCCCCACGCCAATGACCAAGGTCTATTACATAGTACATGCTCAATAAACACACTTCCAATTAAACTAAGGTATCAATACCCAAATCAGCGTCGGTATGAAACTGAAAAGCTGCCTTTGGTCTGCCTCACCTCTGTCTCTTCTCTCTCCGTGTTCATGTCCCTCTTTCTAGCACATAACTAGAATGGTTTTTTTTTTACGGGCTGTCAGACTTTCCCATTCAGGGAAGACCAAAACAAAAGGGAAAATGGCACGAAGAGAAAATCAGCAGTTCTGTTCAATAATAGTTCATTGTTTCCCTGACAGCATCCAGACAAATAGTCTAAATCACAAATGCATTTGTGACCCTCATTTCAGAAGGGCTGCTCTAATCTTAGTGACTGCAATTGAACTTCAAAAGTGGGTATCAAGGTCCTTGGGGGCCCCTCAATTTGCTGTTCCAACACCCCAGTGGCTGAACTGCAAGCATCCTTTTTCATTCGCTTAATAAAAATAACAAAAAAAAACCATAATAGCCAAATTTTTCTCTCAAACGCCAATGTAGAGAGCAATCATTCCCAAACTCCATGGCAGTGAAAAGGCTACTTTGAACAATGCTTTACTTTTGCCTCATTTATTTGTCCATTTTCATCCCCAGATTAGATACATACCTACAGAGACAATCCCTCGAGCTGCTGCAGAGTGGTTTAAAGTTGCAAAGCAGATTAAGCAACGAATTACGTATAATCGCCACAGAATCCCTGTGTCCACCTTCCTCCTCTTTCGTCTTTGTGTGAGGAAGTCAGAAAGTAGCCTAGATCCCAAATGAATAAAAACCACTGTGTGACAGGGGATGGTTACAGGAGCTCCTTTTTAAGAGACGGCAACCTACTTTGGATAAAATAAAATTGGGGTGGAACCCAACTAAAATGTTGTGGACACTCAGAAGTGTTATCTACTGATTTTACAACATGATTGCTTTTCAGATATTTGCCGGATGACATTTTCAGAAACATGCACATGTCTTACTTCCCCACACGCACAGAAGCTCTAATACAGGCATGAAGACAGAATGCAGATTTCTCTAATAGCACTAAGAATATATTTCTGTATATATTCTCCCTCAGGAATATT
This sequence comes from Desmodus rotundus, assembly GCF_022682495.2. NCBI lineage: Eukaryota > Metazoa > Chordata > Mammalia > Chiroptera > Phyllostomidae > Desmodus > Desmodus rotundus. The sequence continues at coordinate 11,510,428 of NC_071395.1, forward strand.
TTACACAACTGAGGCTGGATGACTTATATGATTAGACGACTAAATCCTTCAACTAAAAGTGCTTACATATTTATCCTCTGAATAATAAAATATTTTAATGGACATATTTTGGGGTTAGTAAATGTTTCAATGAGTAATATATATGTAATTCTTTCAAAGGAAAAGATTCTCACAGACTCACAATACGGACTTAAATTTATTTTATTCCAGTGTCAATTTAATACGCACACACAGAAGTTAAACATAAACAAAATGAACTGTGTATATATAAACATATACTTACTGCTCTTATACAATATAAAAATGACATTAACTTCAAATGACAAATGATATTGCTTTGTTGAAACTAAATAGCAGGTTTAACGAGAAATATATATTTAGATCTAGTTCCCATTTATTGTATCTATAATTTAACTTCAGTGACAATAATGTGGAGAATGACTTTTCACATAAATATGTTTTCCTAAAAAGTTACTAATAACTGCAAATCTTTGCATCCTATTTTAGGATAAACAGATTGCCCATTTATTAAAAAAAAAAAATCAGTAAGTAAGAAAAGGGGTTTCTTCTGATGAATCCTATAAAGCTATGGTGTTCCCTTGAACGTAAGGTTAGGCTTTCGGCATTATTATATTCTGAATTGAAACTAGTATCTGGTTCAATTATATCAGGAGCCAAAAATGTTTCATATGCACATACATTCATACTATTGTTCTGAACTTCTAATAAACTGTGCAGACTGGTGTGAACAAAGGGGGAGCCACACAGCACTCCCCAAATAGGATGGCTAATTTCTACGGCACAGATGGTTTTGAGTTTAGCATACCTACACCAGAACACTCCACTGTGCAACTACTTGTTCACTGGTTTTCTGAAACCGTATGACTCTGAAAAGCCATTTATATAGTGCGCTAAGCAGGACACTATTTAACCTTCACATGGTATGAAACAATCATAAACCTACACAGAAGCACAAAAACCACATGCAATGCATTTCTTTGAGAACGTTTACACCAATTTTTAGGTTATCATCCCAATAAAATACTAAATTTAAAATATCTCCTACATCTCTCGGGTCTCTAAGAACACACACACACTCCCAGTCTGATAAACACTTGTCTTTAGAAGAACAAGAGTCAGCATTCTTTCCCCTTCACACACAAGCAGAACTCTTAAAAGGGTATTTCATGGTTCCGCTCAATTCCGAGTGGCTATTTATAACTCCGCCCATTTCTCCTTCACTCAGAAAAGCATATTAGAATGCAAGTCACATGAATTAATAAAGAGAACCCAGAATATAATCCAACACATTTACAAAGTAAGGTATTTGCTAAAGTAAATATTTAAACCATCGTCAATAACCAATTTTTTTCAGTGCATTTTAGAATACTGCAAATATAATTGATTTCACTACAGCCACAATCAAAAATCAAACAAAATTTAGGGGAACCCTGCAGAGAAAGAGTTAATTCACCATTAATTAGGATAAAAATTGTATTTCAGAATCACTCATCATTTAGAAATAATTGTCAATGAAAAATAAATATTCACTGCATTGTTTTAATTTCTTCATGCCATTAAAAGATCTAAACTATTTGATTTAACTCACAGTTCATTTGGTCTCTCTAGTACAAATTTCCAATACCTTTTAAACCCTACACATATTTTTCAAAAAATGGTATATACACAAACATAACTCAGATCTAAATGGACTGACTTATGTTAAATCCACAACTAGATGCCACATGATATACACCAAATAAGTTACTTATCTTAACAAAAATGCTTCTTTAATTAAAAGAAATGTATTTTTTTAGTTGCTCTGGTTTTTCTGCTGGCCCATTTGCAACCATAAGAATCATTTTTCTAATGACATTCAGTTTAGAGGTAGTTACAGGAATTAAGAGCACAAGGGTTGGAGCTGGAGAGATATGAGTTCAAATCCTGACTCGGTGGCTTACTAGCTGTGCAACCTTGGACTAGTTACTGACGTCTCTGTGCCTCAGTTCCTCCTTTGGAAAATGAGCTCCGTGATATTCGGTTACTCTCAATATAAATCACTTCATTACTGTCACATAATGTAAATAATGCCACTCATCATACAACTACTCAAATTTAGTTAAATCAAACCTCCGGTATATCAACCTCTATCTCACTATTGGATGACAAGTCTAAAACCAGAGAGCTTTCCTCACTCCCAATGGCAACCATGTAACCGTGTCTCCGGTGTGTATGTGCATTCCTTTGTTTGCATGTTGGCTTAATATGAAAAGCATCTGGCTAATATTAACATTAATTTTTAAATATTAATGTCTGTGTATCAATCTTTTGCTTAAAAATCAAGTAAAATGTGTCACAATCTTTAAAAGTAATAAGTGAGGGTCAATAGTTACTAGCACACTGAGGCTCAGCACTGATTTAAAAAATCAAACTCTCATTTGCAAGATCAGAACCAAAACAATTATTTACATTTTGTTAATGAAAATACTGAAGTTCAGAAGTCAAATCACTTGCCCCAGAATCACACAAGTAGAAAGTAGCAAAACCTTAATAAAATCCTAAGTCAGTCTGATTCCAAAGCACAAGCTCTTTCTGCCCTCCCTGGAAGCTTCCAGAAATAAGACTAGTAGCATGCCCTAAAATGAGCCCTGTGTTGCTTCAGCAAGATAACAGAGCTCCGTGGCCCAAAGAGTCTCCCCTGCCACCAGAGTACCCAAGTTCCCATCCTCGCCAGAGAGCGAGCTGGGTGACCACATACGAATTGCTGTATGTCACTGTGCCTGTTTCCGCATCTGCAATCAGAGATCGCACAGCGTGTATCTCATGGAATTGTTGAGAAGCTTGAAAGAAGTCACTTATAGTACAAAGCTTAAAACAGGGCCTCACTATACCAGAAGCACTTGGGAACTATTCTACTATTATTGTGTTGTGCTCATTACTGCCATTATGATTGTTTTACGGGACCAGTAGATAATGGAACGGCAGCATTCTAAAAAGGTAGCTAACTAAATAATTAGGTCATCTCCCTATGATTAAAGAAAACAAAAACAAAGAACCCTAGTGGCTGAGAGAACTGCCTTCCTGGAAAGCCTCCTGCAGCACCCCAGTGACATCTCACCCTTCCTCCTGACACAGAAACGTCAGTAGCATAAAGGGGACCACTTCTCTCATAACCACGCATGCCTGAGCCAGCTGGAATTGAGGGTTTGTTCAAGTTTTCAGCAGGAGGTTTGGGAACTGTTCTCTGCAGCGAAGACTGGTTCTCCTTCCTCAGGGAAGCCACCGAGCATTCACACATTCACAACCAGAGGGACACACACAGGAAAAAAAATAAAAGAGGGACGCCCACCTACAGAGCCTCCTTAGCCCTTGGGGGTGACAACTGTGCAGCCTGACTCATCCCCAAATCTAGTCAGAATTGTCAGCCACGGCGTCCAGCCCAGGAGTCTCAGGAAGCCCACGGGGAAAACCAGAGCAGTTTCTCTATGAGATCCCCCAAGCCTAACACCAGGACACCAGAGGAGAGAGTCAAACTTAAGGCAGTTATTTTCTTAGAAGAATCTGGGCGTGAGATGCTGTGTACTGAGCAGGAAGGACTGCATTTATAATGACTCCATTGTGGAAAGTTACTGTTGTTCAGAAGCTGGCTGAGTGTGGATGAAAAGCTCGGATGAGCTTTTTTATCCAGAGGTTATTTAATTCCAGCCACTCTCCCCACCATCCCCAGCTTTATAAATTTCCAAATTAGAGTCTTAAAACAGAAGCTTCTATTTTGGCAAAGATTCATTACTGTTCATTTTATGTCCAATTTCTCATACCTGAGTTAGTTATATGTAATGTTTTAATTCTGGCTTGTAAAAATATTTTAAAAGATACATTCTTTACACTTGTATCACATATAATTATAGACTGCAGGGTACTTTTGGAGGTACATCAGGTACTGAGTGTCGTCTTAATCATACTGTTCAGTTCATCGCACGTGATCAGCACCGGCCTGTACACGACTCCAGCTGGTTTCATTTCACTCCCTTGTAACCCTAATACCCACCCACATTCCGCTCTCTCCTCTCAGCCCACAGTTGCGTTTGATGCCTGTCTTCCTGTTGGCATGTGCTCTTGCAACACACACATTGTCCCTTTTTTTTGCATGTATTTTATTTTATAAAATAATATGTATTCAGTCTGGCCATTTCCTTTTTGACTAAGTAACATGTTTTTAAGGGTAGCCTATATTAAGAACGTCTAATTCTTAGATCCTTGACTGCTGCTCGGAACGCAGTCTGTGGGTGTATTCCCACCGTGCTGTTCCTCCTCCCTTTCCCCGTGAAGGACCCTCCCTCCCATGGCAGGGAGTATCCTCAGACATGGACACTCATGGCTTAGGTGACCACATTGTCCACGCCAGGTAGTTAATGAGAGGAACAGGGTAACATCACGGGGCCTGCTCGGGAAGGCTGGGTGGCATGGCCACCCTACTTAAGGACCTATCCGGAAGCCCTTGGGGTCTGTACCAAGGAGCAGCATTCAGATGTTCTCATCGAACTGCCACCAGATCACTCACCGGAATCCAGTACCAGCCTACATTCCCATCAGCCCAGACACGGTTTCCATTTTTAAATTGTTCTCATTATAATATTTGCCTGCCTATATGTTAAGATGTTTAAATTTATAAAATGTTCTTTTAAAATCATGTCAAGGAAAACTAAGCCAGATACCTAAACAATTCTAAAGTCATTAAAACATGTTCAGTCTGCGATACAGCCAGGAGCCAAATACATTCCCCGGGCCGAATATTCACTTCTCCGTACAGAGGCGGAGTGGTAAAATCTCATAGAGCATCATGTCCAGATCTTTTCTTCCACAAGGATACACTTGATGACATGCACATTTGGGACAACCAGGGCCATTTGTCTGGGGTTCCTGCCATGTGTCAGAACACTAGCCTTGAGAACCGCCGCAATTTACTTCAGCATGTAAATACAGTAGGCATAAGCCGTCCTATGTAAGGAAATCTTCCAAATTGCTTCCTTCTTCATTTTAAGCCCAAACTTTACTTTAGTTCTAACTGTACTTCCACATGATTCAGAAGCACAGCCAAGTACAGAAACCAGTGCTATCGAACACCTTCCCTGCTACCTTCCCCCCACCCGACCTTCTCTAGTTTCATGGCTCCCTGGATGAAGATTTTGTTTTCCACTGTCTGTTGCATGAAATCTACAAGATATAGGACATTTTATAGACAAATCAATACAGACACCAATAAATCTGGAATCCCTGGGAATGTAGGACTTATTCATTGATGTTATTATACAGACCTGGATCCCCAGAAAAAATGGGAAGGTTCAGCAATGTAGATGGGAAAGTGTCTCCTTGGCCCCCAAACACTGTGGCACGTGGCAGGTCACGATGATGAGAGGAAGTAGAATCGGAGAATGTCAGGGAAGACATTGGAACATTAGGACGCGTGGCATCCTGACCGGTTTTCCTTCTCCGAGACAGGCCTGGCACGTGACATAGGATGCTCACTGGGTACACCAGCTCTCGTGAGAGCAACGGATCTCTTACGGGGCTGGGAGCCAGACCCGCCCATCTTCCCTATGCTACTCAGAACCTTAAAGGTCAGTAACGACCACTATAAGATGGTCGAGCATGAAAAACAGGCATAATCATAATGTTCTGCAATAGCAGGAAAGACAAAAAGTTTGTTCCTGCCCTAAAAATACTAAATTTTGAACTTCTTTATATTGCCAAGTAATGGGTGTTACAAACACCCTCCCCTCTTCCCCAGCCCCTACCCTGGTTGCATATCCTTGACCGCCACTTCGTATTTTTCTTTTGATTAGTCCAAAACACAACGCCAAAAACAGCAACTTGTCTGCCTGTGGATGTGGTCGATAACAGAAAATAAGTTCTCTGTGAATAAGCTACTTTTACCATTTCCATTTCTAGTTGTTTACTGCTCATATAGAAAAAGTATTGATATTTCATTTTGTATCCAATTACTTCACTAAATTTTCTTATTAATTCTAGCAGTTTTTGCTTTCATTTGGTTTTGCTTTATTTCATTTTGTGATTGCTATACTGTTTATACTTTTAGTTTTTTTGTGTGTTTTCATACAGTAACTTGATCTCTCTAGATATGTTGTATACTTGCCCAGAGAGATTCTTTTCCAATTTGCACACTTCCCTGTCCACATGTGCAAGCCGCTCCAAAGCCCTGTTTGAAGCTGATAGAGCAACTCTGTGACTTCTCCTGGAATCATTTCAGCGTTCCGTATTTGAAACTGTGTTCATTTAGGGGGGTCGGCAAATATAATTTAGTCACATATCCACAGTAGCCTTCCATTACTCGTTCTGGAATGTCTGCTGACCTTCCACATGCCTTTCTGCACCCACCCATCTGTCAGCGGGGGGCTTGAGCCTGCTCAGTGCTACCATGTTGGCTAATGGCTGAACTGATTCTGAGTGGCCGTGGTAGAAGTATTTGCACCAAGGAAATCAGCAAACACAACAAATCAGGGCTTTCTTTTTTTTTTTTTTAAGTTGGTATTAAACATCTACCACATACCACTGTATATAATCATAATCAGATAGTCTTTCTCCTTTGATTTAATTAACACAATCCATTCATTAAACAAATATTTATGAGCAGACACCTATGCCAGGTGTTCTAGGTATGGGGGAGACAGCAGTGAAGAAAACATGCAAAACTCTTCCTCTTGTGCAGCTTAACATCTAGTAGACGTTATAGTTTGTGTTATAGATTACCTGATATTCAACATATTTTCATGATGGAATAAACCGTAACTGATCTGAGGGGAAATTATTTTCATATATTGAATTGAACTTGCTTATTTTATTCAGAGTGTTGGCATCTGTATCAGTGAGAACAGTCTTTAGTTGGGGGGTGTTACATTTGTGTTACACTGATCGGGTTTTTCTGTTCGTGTCCGTCTGTCTCCATAAAAGTAACTGGGGAGCTTTCAGTCTGATTCAGAGGTCTGGAACAGTTTAAACAACCTTCGAATCATCTGTTCCTTAAAGACTGGGTAGAAACTCAGCTGTGAAACCATCTGGACCGCAGTGGCTGTTTTAAAGGTAGATCTGTAATTACCCTTCTAATCCCTGCTATGGCAATGTGTCTATTCCAACTTTTCGTCCTCAGCATAATGTACCTTTTGATTGAAAACATTCACTTTGTCTAGATTTTCAAGTGTATTACCAACCAGCATCACTAAGGATTGTTTTACAGTTTTTAAAGCCCTTCCACATCTGTGCTGTACCCGCTCTGTTCACTCTCTCACTCCTCATCAGGCTTGCCAGGGGGGTTATCTACTTTGTGAGTCTCCCAAGAATGAGTCCTGGGGTTCATTCTACTGTCTGCTCTTTTTGCTGTTGTTTCTACATCAGTTTCAGCTTCTAATAGGCACTGTTACATTCCTTCCCAGTGTCTTTTGGTTAATTTTACTGCTCCTTTTTCTAATTTCCGAAGCCTCATGTCAAGCTCCTTTACTTTTGTATTCTTCTTTAATAATAATAGCATCAGTGTTATATATTTTCCTCTTAGTATAACTTTAACTGCCGAGAGTTTTATATGAATTGATATTTTTATATCATGGCCATTCATAATAGTTTGGATTTTTTGACTCAGACTCATTATGGGAATATTTCTTAATTTTCAAGTAGTCAATACTTTTTTGGTCATCTTATCATTCATTCTTTTGAATTATCACTAACATATTGGCTCTCTTTTTTTTTTGCCTTTGAATTTTTCTGAGTTTTCTTTGTAGTCAAGTACACCACCAATTTTTATAAACATTCCATGAAAATAAAAAAGTAGTGATTCCATGGGCGTTTTGGACCCCCAAACGGACAGGTTAATGCCCTAACCTCTAACAGGACCTACTTGGAGACAAGGCCTTTAAGGAGGTAATTAAGTTTAAATAGGGCTGTAAAAGGGTGGGACACTAATCCACATAACTAGTGTCCTTATAAGAACAGGAGATACCAGGAACAAACCTCCAGAGCCAGAACGAGGCCCCTGCCCTCCAGGAGATGGACCAGGTAAGTGAAACACACGGCCTGTCAGCGTGACCCACGACCTAGAGGAAATAACGCGGGGAAGTAGATCCAGAAATTCAGGAGAGGGGGTAGATTCCACTTTTATCTAGACGATCAAGGAAATCTTCATGAAGAAAGTAAAGACCTGTAGGAGGGGAAAGCCTTCCCCAGCCTCCCCAAGGGCGCCGTCTTACACAACGGCAATACGTTATCAAAACCGGGAAACGTACATGGGAACGCCACCGCTCACCAGCCCGCAGAACTCACCTGGTCTTAGTGGTGTTCACGTGCATGTGTGCGTGTGCGTAACCCCGACCACCATCAAGACAGACCTATGTTATCACCACACACCACTCCTTTATATGTGCACCTGACCCCAGCTTTCCTGGCAACCACTGTTCCCTCTGTGTAGTCCTATCACTTCAAGAATGTTCTACACATGCAATTGTAACATATGTAACTTTTAAAGATTTTATTTACTTATTCTTAGAGGGGGGAGAGAGGGAGAAGGAAAGGGAGAGAAACATTGATGTGCGAGAGAAACACCAATTGGCTGCCTCTCACACGCCCTGACCCGGAGACCTGGCCCGCAACCCAGACATGCGCCCTGACCAGGAATGGAACCAGCAACCCTTTGGTTTGGTTTGCAGGATGGCGCCCAACCCACTAAGCCACACCAAGTCAGGGCTCACAGGTAACCTTTGAAGTTGTCTTTTTTCACGAAGCATAATACTCTTCAGATGCACTTGCTGTATGTAGCAATAGCTTGTTCCCTTAAATTGCTGAGCAGCGTTCCCCTGCACGGATGTACCAGGGTCTGTTTAACCATTCACTCAGCTGTGTGGTTTCCACTTGGGGGCTATTACGAATAATGCTGCTGTAAACACCTGTGTGCAGGTTTTTCCATGGACACAGGTATTTATTTCTCTGGAATAAATGCCAAGAGTTCAAGTCAATTCCCGGGGCTTATGCGGAGTGCGTGTTCAGTTTGCATATGTGTGTTTATTTGCCTTCCATATCTTTTCTTCAGTGAAATGTCTGTTGGCGTCTTTTGCCCATTTTCTAATTGGACTGTTTCTTTACTGTTGAGTTTTGAGAGTGTTTTCTATATTCTAGATACAAGTTCTTCGCCTGGTACGTGGTTTGCAAATACTTTCTCCCAATTCTCTCACAGTAAACCCTAAAAAAGCTTCAAAGAACAGCTAAATTCTCACATTCAAATGAGTTTAAATGAAGGTGTTGAAAAGTTGGGGATACTTTAAGGGACAATTAATAACAGTCATTTCCCATCTTTTTCGAAAACAAGGAGAAATTACTGCTGCATGTTGGGTAGCAGATGTATGAAGGTGTTGAGAGCCAGTGGGGAGAAGCTGCACTTTAGTGTATTTTCAGCAGATTGATTACTTCTCACGGCCTTGAATTGAAGACAGAAGGATGAGAACATTGAAGTGATTTACCAAGAAGTTTACCAAGCATATGCCAATATAATTATTTTTTTAATCCAACAAGAAAATAGATGTCAATAAATAAGTCATTAATAAGCTAAAGGGACTTATTTCCAGTGTATTGAAATTGGAAGAGAAGCTTATTTAAAGATTAAAAAAAGACATCAAGGAATGTATTTCAGAAAGATTAAAGGGGACTGTTAACGAGCTAAGTAAGTATTTGCCTCTCAGAGAAAGGTCGAGAAGCAAGAGAAACTAGGAAAAAAGAAAATCATTTTATTAACAAACAGAACATCAAGCGTGAAATATACTAACTAAATATCAAGAGCAATTATCACTAATATTAAATTTTTATGAAACTAATAAGAAAAAGCAAGTCATCTTAATAAGGGTGAGAAATGGTTGTTTGCTTACTACCTGGAAAACAAAATAACCCTCTAGGGTAGTTTCCAAACTAAAACACTTCAGTAATTAAAATAAAATTATAATCACAATTAATGGGTTAGATTCTATATATATGCAGATAAAGCAGTAATATAATTAGGCAAAATGATGAAAAAGTAATAGAGTGTTATTGGTGAGAACTTGCTTTATATTACCAAATTCTAGAGAAACGCCAGGCGGTAGAGATAATGACTTTTAACAAACACCTCCACTTTGTATTAACAAAAATATTAATACAGTTTTTGAAGTTGTATTAAAACTATCTGCTCACTTGTCTAACCCGGACTACTCTGAAAACTATGCAATCTAAAACAATCCGACCTCAGATAAGAGTTCTACTTTAAAACACTGTTACAGAACAGCTCCTATGTTTAATGGAACGCAAGGGCTGCAGAAGGGACACTCGTTTCTTACCTCCTATAATGAAAAGGGCTACTCTGCTCTATTCTAATGGCAGAAAAACGCCGCGTGACTCTACGTCTGCTGCCGGATCTGGCATCAAAGCTGGATGCTCCACCAAAATCCCACATCTGGGAATTAAAGTAGGCAAATAAAAATAAAGTATCTATTAATATCTTAACCCCATATTTTTAACCCCAGATTGTCCAAAACCATTCTCCCTTCTTAGCCCTGCATGTCTATCAACAGCACAGACTAGTCCGCCACTTACCCAGGTTTGAAACCCTGACCTCTCCCCTGCTTTATCATATCAGACGACACATGTTCCGCCAGACCTTACACCTGGAAAAGGGTTTATTTTATTACCAGAGCCTGCATGTCAGGGTTTTGAGACCTTAACAAACAGAAGCTGGAAAACTGTCTCACTTTTAAGCCTCCAGGTCTTTTTAAGCCTCATGAGTGGTGGCAGCAGAAATGTCCTTCCGGATCACAATTTCTTGGGGGAAAGTCAACAGAATGGGCCCCTTAATTACACAAATGTAAGGGATTGATCCCTGGACCCTGCGGGAAACTTTGAAGTCGCCATCAGCCTGTGCTACGTTCAGAGAAGGTGTTTTAGACAAGCAAAGCACGCTGCTTAGAAACACCCAGGAGCAGCCTGTGTTTGGGCAGGGATGAGAGAGGGAGGGGTAGGCCAGGGAGGCTGTTTGCTCTGGTTCTGGGCGACTGTAATTCCCCAATACTCCGTAACTGTGGAGGGGTTCTGTTTGTTTCGTGGTGTGTGGTTTCACTGCCTTTCACAGTCGGTAGGGATCCAACACTGAAAAAACTGCCAGAAAAACTTGCAGACTTTGTCTTCAATTCACACTGGAAGAGAGACTGTAAAAAATCTGCCTGCTCATTGGGTTTAGAATCCAAAGCAACTTCCTCAGAGGCCTGGAAGGGGCAAGGGGGAGTGTCAGGTGGTGGGGGTGGGTTCCTGCCAGAGGCCAAATTGGGACTGAGATGTGGAAGAACAGGCTTGTCTCACAGCGGGCTGTAAATGAATTTCCATGGACTTCCCGCATTATCCGCGAACGGTCAGTAAAGTCCGCCTGGAAATCATGGTTTGGTGTCGGCTCTGTGCAGGGGATTAAATAAAGGTCCTGACCAGTGAGGAATGATGAGAAGACAGACAAGCAGGGCCAGAACAGAGGAGCCTTTGTGTCAGGCTTCAGGAGTCGCTGGAGCTCCAGGAGGTCACAGACAGAGGTCCTGGCCTGGCTGTGTGACAGGAGCCTGGGCCCGAAGAGCTGGGAGAGGCAGCACCAAGCAGACAGAAGACAGGACTCCCAGGAGGAAAACAAGGAGGGAAGGGAGAAGGCCCCATACCCTAAAAACCAAAACAATTGCAAGCTCACTTTCAACGTCTGTGTGTGCTTAAAGAGGCAATTTGGACCGCCATGAGCTGGGAATGTCGTTTGACTTCAGGCCTTCCCACTCTACGCCCTGCCACCTCATCAACTCAGGTCCAGTCTTCACTGCCAGGTTCCTGAAACCAGAATTCAGAAACCGAGTGGTGTCCCTGTCACAGAACCCCATCGTGAGGTTAATCTGCACAAAACACTGCCTTCGTCCTAGGGCCGGTCCACCTACACAAACCCCACGCAACAGGACAAAACTTCACATTTGCATTAGCAATGATGATGCCAGGGACCAGAGACAGGAAAACAGAGTCCTTAAAGAACGTGAAGGAATTAACGGGAAACGAGGGAACAAGGTCGCATCAGTGAGGACTCGGCATGTTTACAATAGCCGAGCAGCCGCCAGGCAAGCCCAGGAGGTCAGAGCCGCCTTAGCAGAGAACCGGAGGCTACAGCGCCCTCCACCCCCTTCGTAGGGCGCAGCAGAAACTTGCTGAGAGATCCTGAAAAGAGCGTGTAATAAATCTCCCCAATCAGAAGGTGAAAATAAAGTATGATAGATTAATACGGACATACCCCTCCAGGAGACTGCAGGTTCAGTTCCAGACCACCGTAATACAGAGTGTATTGCAATAAAGCAAGTCGTAGTCTGTTTGCGGTGGAGGGTCTCGCCTCCGGTTTGTGAAAAACCTAACACCTGTGAGGTGCAATGAAGTGCAGCGAGTAAAACGGGGTGTGCCTGTGGATTCTGCCTGGAGTCCTTGCTGGCTAATGGAATGACAGGATTCAACCGTGATGGTGTATTCAATCACTGTCTAGGAAGAAACTGCTGTGTGCCGGACCCTAAGGCCATCTGGAGAGGGGAGAACTGAAAGCCACAGCCCTTGCCCTCAGGATGCCAGGACTTAGGGGGGAAATTAGCAAGTTAAGAGACATGTACAGGAAAAGGTGATGGTTTCTCTAATAAAAATAAGCACACACTATTGTGGGAACATGGAAGGGGCCCATCTAAACGAAACCCAAGGGCAATCCTGAAGAACTTCTGAGGAGGAGACACCTAAACTGAGATATCAACATGAAGTAAGTAAGTGCTAGCCCAGTAAAAAAGAAGGTGTATTCATTTCTTATGGCTGCTACAACAAATTACCCCTAGTTTGGTGCCTTACAGGAATGGAAATGTATGGAAATGTACTCTCTCACAGCTCCGAAGGCTGGGAGCCTGAAATCAGGATCACTGGGCGGAAGCTGACAGAGCTGTGCTGCACTGGAGACTCTCGGAAGAAGCTCTTCCCCATCTCCTTTAGTTTCTTGGGGTGCCCCGTTGCTCACATCTCTGCCCCCACCTCTTCACACCACCTCCGCCCCTGTGGGGTCCAATAATATCCCTCTGCTCCCCTCATACACTAACTCTGAGCCATTCCCGTCTGAAACATCTCAACATGGAGTTTGTGGTTGGAATCAACTAGCTCATGTGAGCTCTTCCTCTGGGAATCCTTGCTTACAAACAAGCATAAAGATCGCTGGAGGAGGAGCTCTCCCAGAAGCTCCTTCATTCCGTCCAGCACCCACAGTCACCAAAAGTTTCCATTTTTCTGGTTAAGGACCAGTGACTGAAAATGGTCCCCTCTATTAATTTCCTTTTTTCTCTTAATAAGTTGGGTTTCTTCAGGTGAGAGAGAAAGGAGAGAAAACTAGGTACTTGGAAAGACAGTGCAGGGAGAGAGAGAATGAGAAGGGAAGACGGCATTGTAAGCTATTGAGTTCTCTGAGTATCCACCAAGCGTCTGCTCTGCACCAGGCGCCAGCTGGGTGTGCACGAGATAGCAGTGAACGAGACACTAGGAACGCCCACTGCAGAAGTCCTGCAGACATTCTTGGGCTCCTACTCCATGCTTCGCACTGAGCTCAGCTTTGTGGGTTATCTCTTTGAGCTCCAGCGAAATGGGGATAAAGCAAGAGGCTGGAGGCAGAGGTGGAGCAGCCCACAACACTGAGACAGGGGTAGAAGCAGAGAAGGTTCCTGCAAAATTACCTGGATCCTGCCTTGCTTAGAGAACCCAGTTTTTTACACTTGCTTCACACTCCTCTCGGGAATCAGATGGTTGTCCAGAAACCTCAGCCAAATAAAGTGAAAAAGTTCCAAGGGTAAATAAATGGGAAAGTTCCTAAGTCTGACCAGCACTCTGGGCCACGTTAGCATGATGCGAACTTGGCTGGATGTGCCTGAATATTTGTTGAGTGAGCCAACGCTCCAACACGCCGCAGCCGCAGGTGGCCGGGCCAGACACTCTGTCACACTCCCTTCCAGCCCCATTTATTTTGTGATTTTTTTAATTTTTACCCTAGTGCTTATCACAAGGGCTAACAAGGGAGGCATTTTTAAGGGGGAGAAAAGAGCCTAAACAAAAGATTTTGAATGGATTTTGTATCATAAAATCAATTTAAAAAATACAAAGGGGAAGGACTGCATTTCTAACTTGAGAAAACCTAATCAGCAAGGATATCTTTCAGCGCTTGTGTTTAAAGTGGTTTCCTATAACCATGACACCATCGAGGGCCTTGGAGGCCACCAGAAGAGCCCCCTCATTTTGCAGACGGGGCGACTGTGGCCCAGGAGGCAACACAGCATGCCCAAGTCTCCTGACCTCTTGTCCAAAAATCTTTAGTCAAACCACTACAGGTCTTTAGTTCAAATCATTTTAGTAGAGACTGCACCTCATTTAAGGAAATTCTAAATAATTCTGGTCCCAGTAAAAGTTTAAATAGACATATTTGGTACATGTGACATGTTTACATATATCATTTGTGATTACAATATATTTTTATATATAATGTCACATAACATTTATTGATTAGCTACAGAGACCAGTTCTCATACCTCATAAGCTATACTCAGAAGCTACTTAAGCCCTGGCTGGGTGGCTCGGTTGGAGCATCGTCCTGTACACCAAAGGGTAGCTGGTTTGATTTGTAGTCAGGACACATGCCTAAGTTGTGGGTTTGATCCCCAGGGTACATGTGGGAGGCAACTAATCGATGTTTCTGACATAGATACTTGTCTCTCTTTCTCTCTCTCTCTCTCTGGGGTCAGTGAGAGTTTCCTCAGATGAGCATTGGAAGGAGGGGGAGAAGAGCTATTTAACTCCTTTACAGTAAGAACATAACGCTAAAGTAAACGATAGCCTCAGTTGTACATAATGTTATGTCTTTTTAAAATAATGTCCAAGGAGACGAAACTTAAATCTGGGGATTGGCTCATACCTGAGTCCCCCCCCCCCCGCCCCGGGACTGTGAGGAATAATCTGGCAATGAACCCTCCTAGCTAGAAACTTTTATTCATCTGCAATAAACATAAGGAACATATTTTATTTCAGGTACTGCAGGACTCAAATTTGTTTCCCTAGGCTCCTTTGTTTTTAATAGGAATATGAGATTTTTCATCAAGAAGTATTTTTATGGGGTTTGAGACTAGCATGAAAGCATCAAAATATTGTTTGACCTACATCTAGAGTGAAAAAAAGCATAAACATCCCTAGTGAGAAATCCAGTCAGCCAAGAGCTGGTGGTTTTCCGTGACAGTAAATATCTCCACTTACATGTTACTGAATCAATTCGGTGGCTAGTTATTTGAGATTTGAATAGACCAACTTTAGACTGTCTTCCTGCTGTTTAGCAAAACAATATTCCAATCATCCCATAAAAAATGTCAGATATCTTCCAGAATGTGACTAGAGGGAGAGATTTTTTCCCATCTCTCCAGTAGCCGGCATAAAATGACATATTTAAAACACTTTAGTTAACAAGTTCAATGTCCTTATTCACAGGAAAGCCACCCAGAACTGGGGGAGCGCGGTGTCTCACAAGTCATGAGACTTCCTTCCGAGGGATTGGGACCAGAGTGAGTTTCAGAGAGTCTTAGAAGATGCAGCGTGGAAACGGGGCATGACTGGTTGGGGTGGACTCCCTGACCTCACTGAGAAAGATCGAGGAACTACGTACAGATCCCAGAGTTCACTTGGAGTTTAGGGCTGGGCTGACTGGTTATACTGAATTTCTGATCAAGCAAAGCCATCTACAGGAACATGAAAGTTCGGTTTGCTGATAACGCACCTAAGATGGGAAAGACTATCCTGAGCCGACAAATTTACTTCAGCACCTCTTATTCTGAAAACCTTTATTAGTTACGGTCCTTCCTCAGTCCCTTTTTTGTTCACACGATGCAAGAAGCAGAAGACCAGATCAACCTTACAGCAAGGATATTATTATCTATATAGGACACATCAGTCTTTATTGATGAGGAGACTCACTGTCCACAAAAGCCTCTTAGTGACTGCTCTTGAGAGGAAGGTGTATAAGCGAATAAGATGACGTGTATTGAGTAGCACGTGAAGAAATACCATTTATGGTGAACTTACAGTTAGCTAAGTCCTTATGTTACAGTTGGCCCTTAAACAACATGGGTTTGAACTATACACACCCACTTACGTGTGGATTTTTTTCAATGAATTCATTTCGCCCTTTTGTATCCACGGGCTTTGCACCTGTGCATTCAACCAGCTGCAGAGGGAAAGCAGTATCTTCACATTCCCTACCAGGTTTCCCAATCGTGGATGGAAGCTACTGTTTTCAATCCATGGTTGGTTGAATCCATGGATGTGAAGGGACAACTGTAGAGTTAATTACATGTAGATTTCCCAATATGCAGGTGTCAGTACCCCTAACCCCCCACATCATTCAAGGGCCAATTGTACTTACTTCCATTAGTCCTTGCAAAAATCCTTTAGCTCATTTGGGGGCGGGGAGGAAGGAAACAAACCCAACAAGCCTTCTGACCATCAGGGTTACCAGCCCAAAGTCAAGGCCAACATAAACTTACTACCTTGGATAGAAATTTACTTCTTCCTTACCTCAAGTGTGTGCTCATGGACCACCGGATTTTTCTTCCCAAATAACAAGAAAGGGGTATTGGAATAAACTTCCTAAAATATAAATGGTGATCTTGTTTTTAATACAAGAAAAGAAATTGTGAATGAAAATATCTGAAATTCCTTTTGTTGCAATTATGTGTTAGTTTTCAAATTATTTCCCCAAGAACTTCGAGGGTGTAGTTGTGAATCTACAGCAATCATTTGGGAAAGACCCTGATGATTGTTCTTGCCTCGGGGTCTACAGCCCGCAGCCCTGGCCCCATAAAACCTTCCGTTTGTCATTGGAGGACACAACATTTGGTGCCAGTTCTCTGGAGGGCATAAGAGTTGAACAGATATGTGTGAGTATGTTCTGTAAATGGATTTTACTCAACACTAAGCGAACACCTAGCAAGGCAACAAGAACAGGTGATTTATGAGAGTTTCTAACTGATGGGAAGTCTGTTGACATCCACACAGACTCTGAAGCGGAGGAAATTATACAGTATCTGTCACGGGTTACACGGCTATTTTAAGCACTTGTGACAAAGAAGATTTGCAGCCAAATTCATGCATGTCCCCAAGGGAGACCAAAGTCTATTAGACTTCGTGGTTGCTTTAAAAAAAAAAAAAATCCTATTTAGTGTTACTTTAAGGTGAGTTATTACCGAAAAGAATAACAACTTCTTAGAAATCATAGTGTATATGTAAATGTATTCATGGGACTGTCAAGAAAAATTTTGTAATACATCACAACAGACAAGTTTGTGTGTCCTTATGCAGGAGAGGGAAGACTTTTCTCCCTACTCTCCTATGCTCAATAGTTGGGTCTATAAAAGAAACCAACAGGCAGATTAACAGGGAAAAGGAATACAGATTCATTAATCTTTAATATTGTGCGTATGGGAGCCCATGAAAGTCTGGGTCGTCAGCATGTCTTAAAAGAGCCTACATTCCTAAATAGCAGCAAACAGCCAGAACAGGGAAGCCAACACCCCATTGTTTCTTGAATTAAGGTTTCAGCTGTCCCTCAGCATCATGCCCACCCTGTGATTGACCTGACTGTGGAGTAAGAAGAATGGGAAGCATTTCTTGGTCTCATAGCTTCCCCTGTGTTTACCTCCATACACTCTCCTGCTACCTGTCTGGTCCCGGCACAGATTGTTACAATGCTGACCTAAGTCCTCCAAGAGGTGGAGCCAGGTTGTCAAAAGGGAGAGTGAAGGAGACTTCATGTTCTGAGTGCAGGGGAAGGGACCGCATGAACGATGGGAAATAGGAGGAGGTTCGCAGTCTCTGAGAGCAGGACCTGGGAAATGTGGGAAGGAATGCTCAGCAGATTTTGCAGCTGGGTTGCCCTGAGCAGCAATGCCGGAAGGTGGTGGAGAACCAGCTGTTCACAGGGTACCATGTGCAGCCAGGAGCGGTGGCCAAGGACATCCTGCCGGGACTGCCGAAGTTGCTCTAGATGGGTCCCAACACAAGGAACCCTAAACACTGACTAATATTGGGTATTCCACCCACAGAGGTGAGACTTAACGATATGTAAGCATGACTTAGATGAATATAGCCTTGCACATCCTCTGTCCTTGTGACCTTCCAAAGCCACTGTCCTCTCTCTCCCATCCTGCTTTCTGCTCCCAGGCAGCTGACTTGTGGGTGACGTCAAAGTCCTCTGGCTTCCAGTTCAGTTCTGTTAATAGGAAGCCAGGTAGTTCTATGAAGACAAGTAAGAGCTCCCTCCCTGCAAGGTCACCCCAAAGGTGCCACCCCCTTTACTGTTCTCCCAGGTGGCTAAAGCAGCACCACTCTGTCCAAGTCTCACAGGCCTGCGGGTAACAACAGCTCTGCTTCTGCTTCTCCACATGACTGCGCCATTCCCCTGGCTCCTCCTATACTACACCTCTTTAAATCGAAGCTTTGAGAATAAACTCTCATGGAATTAGCCTGTTTCAAGTATGTCACCTGTTTCCTGCTGGAAGCTGGACTGATACAAGTCCAGTGTCAATGGGACAGTCACACCTGCCACACCAAGAAAAGCAGTATTACAGTGAGAAGTGTGGCGGTGATGGGATCAGAACCCAATCATTGAATGGGATTGCCCGCAGATCCAGAAAATAGCTTCACCCAAGATCACAGAGCTTCATAACCAGAAGCATACACTTCCTTACAGTAGAAAAAAATATTCCACAAGTCATATTAGACTCAAAGCTGCCCCCATTATATTTAAATTAAGCATTTGAAACGGAATTCTTTTTTTTTTAAATTTATGCAACAAAAGCTTCAAATAGCAATGACCAACAAAATGACAAAAACAAGAGAGGAAACACAAAAGATATTTTATAGCAAAAGAAACAGACACGGAATTGCAAAGAATACAGTGGATGGAGTCCGGGCCTTCTGAAGGCACCGGCAGAGGCTCTCTGGGGGTGACTGGCGAGAGGCCTCCACACAGAAGCCTGTGCTAGAGGTGAAACATGGGCTTTGAGGCACCCCCCTTTGGTGCTCTTTATTGAAAAAGTCCAACCGTCTGATTTTTGTTTAAATGGAATTATTGACAAGTCCCTTAAACAACTTGTATCTACACCTGGTCAAACATGTCCTAAAACAATCAAGTTACATTAAATAGATAGTGTTACGTGTGTCAAAAATCTAGGCCAAAGGTCATCAAACTGCTGCCCGCTGGCCAAACCTGGCCCGCCACTCGTGTTTGCAAATGTTCATTGGAGCACAGCCACGTGAACTCATTCACGTGTTGGCAGTGGTTGCGCTCCTGCTGCCACGGCAGAGTGACTAGTCACACACAGAATGGAAAGGCCTGCAAAGCCTAACATGTCATCCGTCCCTTTACAGAAAAAATTTTGCTGACTCCTGGTTTAGCTTCTCAGCTCAAGACAGAAAACAATCTAAATGTCCATGAACAACAGAATAAATAAATTCTGATATATTCAAACAATGAAAAAGAATTTACAAAAACCATGCACATTGAAATAAATAAACGATATTGAGGGAAAGAAGTCAGAATTTTTATATATAAATCTGTGCAATGTTCAAAAACAGACAAAATTAATGCATAATGTATCAGGAAAAAAACCAGTGAAATATTTTTTACCCATTGAAATAGGTAGAAAATATTAGTGGATATCTTTTCATTTTCAAAAATAATCTTCTGAGTTATCTGGTTCTGTGGGAGCCTGTGACTTTCACTGTCTTTGACCATTTGTTGTAGACACCCAAGTGAGTTTTTTTCAAGTGAAGATGTTATTGATTATTGCCCTGTGGATATTGGCTAATTTTGCATCTATTATCTAATTCATTTCAACATTCCTAATTGCTCATGTGTGGTTCTGTTCTTTGGATTCTCCTTGAACTATTTTGAATTTTGTTTTGTTTTAGATTTTCCCAGTTTACTCATTAATTAATGAGTAAAGCAAAATCTTTGACTCAAATGCATTGTGTGTTTGTATGAGTCATGCCATGAGCTCTTTTTAAAGACACATTTTCAACAGGAGAAGCCGTGAGAGTGGGTACCACGGAGGGCGGGTAGGCACCGGAAGGCACCTGAGATGAGGTTCCAGGTGGGGGGACGTTCTGTTTCTAGATGGGGATGATGAGCACTTCGAACAGGAGACTGAGGCTCTCTGCAATTTTCTGAATATGTGTCACACGTAAGTGAAGCACTCCTTTTAAATAAAAATACATATAATTAATGAAATAATCAAAAGGTATACAATGAAATAGCAGCCTCCAGCTGAAGCCACCTGCTACCTCAGCATTAGGCACTGTCACGGGGCAGTGTGTGCGAGTGTGTGCGAGTGTGTGCGTATCATTTCATATGGTGTTTGTAAGCATATGCATGAAAATAAAGATACAGATTCTTATTCCCCCATCACTTTTTCTGCACAAAAAAAATTACACAAAAGATACACTATCCACACTCTGTCCTGAGCCTTTTACTTTTCCGTTTACAACAAATCTTGGCCATCTCTTCTTATCAGTACACGGCGCTCCTCCATTCTTTATTACAGCTCCGTTGTATTTCATTAAATGGATGTGCCACACTTTATTTGGCCGGCCCTCTCGATTGATGGGCATTTGGGTTGTTTCTAATCTTTTGCTTCATAGAAATGTATCAAGCTCCTAGATAATAAGAAGACAGGAAGGGGCGAAGGAAGAGGCACAGAGATCGGAGTGGGAACGGGGCGCAGTGGTACAAAGGCGCTGAGCGCTGTGGAGGTGGGGACGTGGGGGGCGCGGTGTGGCTGCGACACCACAGATCAACTATTCTCCTTTCAAATTTCACCCTCCAACCGCCTTGACGGTTTTCTTTAAAAGGTTACCTATTTTAACAAAGGGTTGTCAACAAACTCTGCTTTTTCTCTAGTGAAGCTGGATAGTATCCACACATTGGACATACAGGGTCTGTCTAACAATGACTCACATACGGAGGTCTCTCAACTCTGAGAGAGACACGAAGAGCTGATTCCAAACCACTAGTATTTTACTTCCAGGAACAGCATGCTGACAGTCTCCAGTTTAACACTCACCCTAGAGCAAAGAGAACCGGGTTGCTAGGTGAGCCACGGGAGGATCTGAGTCCCAGCGCCACTGCCCAGCAGAATGACAAGCCCAATTTGTAATTCTCCTTTATTTTCCATCCCTCCAGGACTGAAATGCCCAGCTGCCTCTTCCTAGCCAAAATTTATTTTATCAAGTAAGCACCATGTTCCTCCAGCTCAAGAGAAGCCCAGTATAAACTGGAAAAGACAAAACGATTGCTCTCATTTGCACAACTGCTTGAAAAGAAAATGAGATTACTGGCATCCAGGGAAAGTTTAAATTTTCCCCAGGCAAGAAGAATTGACTTCCTGGGCTCCAGGATGAAGGTAGTGGAGAATTTACTGCTTCACCTAGCTGAAAGGAAAACAGGGAGCCTCGTAAACCTGGGCAATTTGAACACGGGCACGCACACGCCCCTGGAACCTCTCTGAGCTGTGCGTTATGCAAATGTATTCATTCATAATTAAAAGGTAATAGGGATCATTTTAATGGCCTTTTTTTTCCTTTTAGACTGCCTCGGTGGCAGACCCCTGTCACATCAATTTTGGGTGTTACTATATCAGTTCTAATGGTTTTATTTTCTTTTAAAAAAAAAAAAAGCTGCCGCAGCGGCTGCCTTGGGGAGCTCAGTCTCCAAGGAGGAAGCCATCTAACAGCCAGTCCAGTCTGATCTCCCAGCTATTGACATGCAGAAAAAGAAACATTCACTTTTAATAATAGGACTCTCTTTCATGCAAAGATAGTAGAGGATTTCTGGGAATAAATAATTCATGCTCCTCCAAGCTCCCTGAGAATAAATTTGTTCCTTTTCTGTTTTGTTTTTCTTCAAGATATGACATCTTGGGGGAAAGGGGCTGGGGGAAGAAAGCACTTTCTGCTTCTGTGGATACAGCACACAGGGTGTTTCATTCCCTTGTGCAGCAAAACCGCGAGATCAACAGACAAGAGCTGAAAGCCTTTTCCCACCAGACAACACAGTGCCATCTAAATGCTCTCTCCAAAGATCGCCTCTCGTGAACAACCTCAACAAAGGGACGTCAGTTTTCCCCTTATTGTGCATGCACACCACCACTTTCAAAAAAACAAAAAACCCATACCCAAATCCAGCATGAAATTCATTACATTTACTTGATCCCGTGACTATGTACTTATAACTCCCGCTGCGTTTTTTAAAAGTTCTATTTCTTGGTGTATTTGAGTTCATTTGTCATTAAAAAAAGAAAACAGATGATGGATTTTCAACACACTGTCTTCCAGTGGTTCTCCGACGTCACTACTTGTTAGAATCACTGAAGAAATTCCACCAAAGACAGGCTCCTAAGCATCATGGCCCCCAAAGTTCCTGTTCACGTGGTCTGGTGGAAGGTCCAGGTATTTCCGAGACTCCTACACCAAGGTGGAGGCATGCTACACTACAATTCTAATGAAGTATAATGTGGCTTGCTATGGACGGTTTGTGTCCCCTAAAATTCCCGTGTTGAAGCCTGGAGGTGAGGGGGCTTGGGGCGGGGCCTTAGGGAGGTAATTAGGCCCGGAGGGTGGAGCCCCATGGTGGGCGGGGGCTGGCTCTCTTCCTCTGTCTTGCGCTAAGGTACTACCAGGAAGAGGGCCTGCACCTGGAGCTGCAGGGCAGTCCCGGGCTTCCAGACTCCAGCACTGTGACAAGTAAGCGCGTGTTGTTTCAGCCACCTGGTCTGCAGTAGCCTGTCATAACAGCCCAATGACCAAGGTCCTACCACACTCAGGAATGTCCGCCCTGACGTGATTTCGTGGGTCATTACCTAACACTGTGCCCTTGGTCGGACTGCTTTTCCGAGGGAAATTACATAGGTAGATTATCCAAAGGATGCATGGAGCCATAATTCTTGGTAGAACTGTAGCAAGAACAGAGAAATGTCATAAAATCCAAGCCCCTAGGATACTGGTTAAAAATTAGGGGCAATAGGTTGTTTGAAAAACTGGTAAAAAGCTATACACAAATTTAAGGGAAAATGTTCATTTGGGCTTAGGAATATGAAGACAGTATGTTCTGTGATGAGGTGACAGCTATGAATAAACATGTTGTTGAAACATGAGGCTCCTCTTCCAACTCCAAGAAGCAACAGATAACATTAACAAACAAGCCACCTCCACATTTTCTAAGGTAAAATAAAGTTTAGCAGCCAAGCAGTTCATACGTCCATAAAAAAGTAGCCAAAGCAGACCATTCTAAGTCTTTAAGTACAGAAATTTAAGAAGGAAAATGTTAGGAGTAGAATACAAGGGGGTAATTTTTTTTATCTTCCTCAAATAAACCTGAAAAAAATCTCTAATTTTGCCTATCCATTAATTCTATATAAACAAAGTAAACAATTTAATGCATCTTTGGACTATCTCCCAGGTGAAACATCCATGATGTCACGTAATAAATTCAGCAACGCAGAGGAACGCACTAGCCAGGTGTAAGCGGTGCCAGAAATTCCACGAAGATGTTGAGTTTGCTCATCACATTTTCTCTGACTGCACGATTAAAGGAATGGTGAGATCATGTCTATAAGGCAAAGTAAGCCTCTCTTAAAAAAAAAAAAAGGTATTATATTAATGCAAAGCATTGCTTCATCATTTTAAAATGGAGTATCATTGCCATCTATTTCATAAAAGTTCTAGGAGAGCTGAATAAACTGAGATTTTAAAGACTTGGTCCGTATTATGTAACCTATTATATGAATAGTCCATAGCACATGGATTGCATAGAGTGTAATTGCGGAGAGTGTTATTAGAACAAATTAAAGACTTTCTTGGAAAGGGCCCAGAGAGGAGCCACTGGGGTTACTGGAAGGCTGATTAACAGAAGGGAAAAGGAAGGCAGAGGGAGAGGGACAGTTCCTCGTGCAGTGCCCAGTTGCCTCTTGCTGTGTAAGGAACGACCACAGAACTGAGTGGTTTATGAAGTAACAGTTTGCTGGGGGTTGGGGGCTTGGTGATTAGACAGGGATTCGGCCCAATCTCATCTCTGCTCCGTGTGGTGTCATCTGAGCTCACTCACAGGCCCCCCGTCTCAGCTGGGGTGACTGGAATGAATGGTGGAAGTGACTAGGGTACACGGGTTTCTCTCCACATGGGGTCCCGTTCTCCAAGAGACAGTGCCCCAAGAGGACTATGACAGAAGCTTCCAAGCCTCCTAAGGCCTCAGCTCAGGTCTCACGTGTGTCACCTCCACCACACTGTAGTCATCAGAGCGAGTCACAAGGCAGCCCGACCTACGTAGTGGGGAAAGAGACGCTACCTCCTGATGTCAGGAGTTGTACAATATCTGTAGCAATCTTTATCTGCCAAAGATACTATTCTGTAAAAGTGTACTTCCTACAACACAAGACTTCCTTTTCGGTGAGAAGAAACTACACTTCATTAAGACTACTAACCTGAGCGCTGAAGAGTGGTTAGTAGATAAATGTAGTTTGTAACTGTTGAGCTATTGTATTTTCTTAGAGGAGGGAGGTGCAGAAAGACAGATGGAACACTTGATACAGATGTGTCCCATTGGGTAAATTATTTTGGTACACCGTACAAAATCTACAAGAAACTGTTACCTGTATTTTTAATGATGATTGTAAGTCAGCAGGTAAAATGATGTCAATGCTAACATCTAAGATAATGTGGTCTTATCATTCAAAAGTGAATACCTGATGTGAAAAACCCATAGCCTATTGAACCATCCTAATTGTCAAATAACCTGTTGCTCATGTACATTTTAAAAATGGGATAATAAAAAAATGTTTCCAGACACTTTTTCCCCACACCTCTCCACGGTAAGAAGAAGGAGAAATACAAAAGCACGCAGGGAGGAAAGTACCGGACTTGCAGTTAGGAGATGCGTATCCTAGTCCTGCCATGCCAGGAACCCGAGGCACGATGCTGTGTTAGGAAGAGGTTTCCCTAAGTCATCAGAGTGGTGATAGACGATCTAGAGATTTCTCCCAGCTGTGACATCATCGAACACACATGTACATACACAAACACAGACATACATGCATGCGGATGGAGAGAGAGTAAGAACTCACAAAATCCTATCGTGCCTTGGAGAAAAGCACAATTGAAAAATTTATTTGTTGTTATTTCTCTTGGTCTTTGTTCCCAAAGCTGATTATTCAAGAAATATTCATATCTCTAAATCTTTCATTTCATGTTAGCAAAAGCCTTTGCTTTTCCATTTATGCTGGACATGGTAGGCCCCCTTTTGAAGAGTTCTTCTTAGTAAATATTAAGAAGACAATAATTCTAAAGTTGTTTGCTCTCCTCTGAGGATATCATAAAAACAAAATTATAGAGTTCTAGAAGTAGAAGGATATAGTACTTCTGGTTTGAAGCCACAAAATGTATACTGCTATAGCTCGCATTCATAAAGTTCTGTTTCCAGAGATTTTTTAAACCATCGGCGGATGGTGATTATTTATGCAGGACAGCTCTATGAAAGTGAAGTCTGATATTATTGTACCACATTTGCATACAAAAGAACGGAGTAATAAATTGATGATGGAGGACATATTGCTATATTCTTGTTAACAGGTGACAGATTAACAGATGGGAACCCAGATAATGAAAATATTTCATCAGATTCAAAATACTTCCAAAGACAAGTGAAACTTTTCCAGTTCTAGAAATAAACTTTGGTTGGTTGACAGGCTTTAAATCAGCTATGATTAGCAGATTTCTGCTAGCAAGCCTGATGGAGCTTAGAGAACTGTTTTACCCTCCCACCTGAAACAACCAAAAAAGCAGGCAAGATATATTAAAAAAAAAAAAAAAGTGGGTATAGGACACTGGACACCAGGCAACACAGGACATGACTCCAGAGAGAGGGAAAAACAAGTTAGGTAAGCCTCGTAATACCGCAGCTAACTGACTGGAGAGAGGTTCCAGCTTGCAGCGCATGGAGGAGGAACCAAACTTCTAGAGATTTAAAAAAAAAAAAAAATGTGACTGGAATGAAACATACCTTGGATGGAATTACTGGCAGATTAGACACACTGCGGAAATAAAAAATGAATGGATTTGGAGACACAGCAATAGAGACTATTAGAATTTTTTTTTTAATTGAGAGAAGCAATAATGATCTGTGAAAGTATTGCATTCAATGGGGATCTCCAAAGGATAGAAAAGGAAGTATAGGAAAAATATTTGAAAAAGTAATGGCTGAATTTTTTTCCAAACTTGAGAACAATTATAAACCCATGGATCCAAAAAGCTCCAAGAATCCCAAATCTAAAAACATGGAGAAAATTTAACTAAGGCACATCACAATTGAATTGCTTAAAACCAGTGATAAAATAAAATCTTAAAAGCAGCCAGAGTGGAAAGAAATGTTATGGACGGAGGAACCAAATCGGAATTAAGAGTGGACTTTTCTTTGGAAACAATGCAAGCCAAAGATAACAGAACAACCTAATTAAAGTGCCAAAAGAAAAAAAAAAAAGAACTCAAAAACCTTAAATTCTATACCCCAAAATAAAGGCTTTGTAGACATACAAAACCTGAAGGAATTCATCCCAGCAGACCGGCTCTACACGAAATACCTAAGAAAGTCATTCGGGCAGAATGAAGACCAGGATGTACACAAAGGAATGAAGAACGCCGGAAACGGGGACTGCCTGGGTGAACTTAAAGAGCCTTTGCTTTTAGTTTTTAAATACCTTTACAAGATTGACTAGTTAATGCAGAAATAGTAACAATGCTTCGTGGGGTTTATAATAGATATAGAAGTGAAATGTACAACAATAATCACCCAAGGGCCAGGATGTGGGAAATGAAATTATATTGTTTTAAGGTTTTAAATACACATGAAGTGATAGATTATCGCTTGAAGGTCGACGAAGACAAGTTAAAGATGTGTACTATAAACTAGAAAATGACCACAAAATACGAACAGTTAGATCTAGTAAGCCAACAACAAAGATAAAATGGAACAATTCAAAACAAGTAATCCAAAAGAAGGCAGGAAAACAAACAAGAAAAAATGGGGCAAATAGAAAATAAGCAGCAAGACAGTTGATGTTAAGCCAACTATGTCAATACCCGTATTAAATATAAATGGTTTAAACACCCTAATTTAAAAGCAGAATTGTTGAGATTGAACCAAAAAAGCAAGACTCAACTATACCACTGCTATAAGAAATCCACTTTAAAACTAAGAACACAGACCTGACTGGTGCGACACCCCACGAAGTGAAACATCGCCAGTTTGACTCCCAGTCTGGGCCTGTGCCTGGGCTGCGGGTTGGGTCCCAGGCAGGACGTGCAGGAGAGGCAACCGATGGATGTTTCTCTCTCACATCCATGTTGCTCTCTGTCTCTTTCCCCCTCCTTCCTTTACCCCTCTTTAAAAGTAAATAAAATTACTTAAAAGACACAAGAATTTTATCCACAGAGATTTATTTTAAAAATAAGAACACAAATATTTAAAAGATTGGAAGAGAGATACACCATGCTCGTGCTCGTCAAACACTATTGACAGCCCACTGAAACTTCATTGAAGAACTCCTTACTATCCGTATATCTGAAGGCATAAAATCCTTTATGATTTTTTTAAAGTTCTGTAACTGTCATTAAAAATGGTAATTATACAATTTTACACACTAGTTCCCTGGGAGTTCAGGAAGATGGAAGCTCTGAAAACGAGAGATGAAAATGTCTCTCTTTGTATTTCATTTCTTTTCTTTTGGTTCTTTTTTTCTGTTGACTGAACAGTAAAAGAAAACAGCAGCCTAATCTCGAGCCCTTTTGGCTCAGTGCGCCAGCACGCTATTGATCTGGCATCATAGTGTATATAAAGCAATGTTTGCTTCAGTAACTCCAAGCTGCATTCCAAATAAAAGGCTGCTGGACCTATGAAGACAGATTTCTACGAAGGTAAATTTAAGAGAAAATAATATTTTAAAGCCCACTCTATTTCCCTTCCCACTCCGTTGCCCTCATAAAGAACTCTCATCTAAACAAATTATGTTCTTTCATCATCCTACATTATTGAATATTGCTTAGTTTATTCACAGATTTTGCCAAGTTATCTCTTGAGGAAATTTGGTTCTGTGCATGGGCGAAGTGCCAGAAGAAAAGCTAAATGCACAAATATCCAAAAGCAGTACCTATGGTTCATATAGTTTATTTCTTCCTATTTTGTGATCCAAGCTTTACAACTTCTCCGAAAGTTGGGTAAATGGGAAGTGAAGGCAAGGAAAGGGTATGAACCGGTAGCCGCAGCTGGAGGTGGTCCAGGTTCGAGGCAAAGCTGGAGTGGTTGCATGGGATTCTTGGCGGGATCTCTCAGAAACACACTCCTCCACCTTCTTTAATAAACACAGTTCGGTCCCTCTAGAATCACCAAGAAAGCATAAGAGGGTTCAGACAGCATGAATTCCTGCCTTCTCTAGTTTTCAAAACAAACTATTTGAAACTTTCTGAATTAAGATACACTTGTTACAACTCAGGGATGCTGTAAAACCCATCAGTCTTGCCAATAATGTATTCACTTGAGGTGTATTCTGGACATGGTTCCGGGGGAGATCAAATGTGGGATCACTAAATATATTAATATTTACTAGGTTGAAAGGACACCTACTAAGCTGAAACGTCAAGCCAAAGAGACATGGAATAATCGACCCTCTGTCTCTTTGGCATCTGCTACCAGCAGGAACCCTGCCTGTGTTTGCTTTCTCAAAATTCAGTATTTTACACATCCCGGTTTCATATCCGTCATAGGTGTCTGACATAAGGAAGTCCACCCGTTAAAATCAAGGCAAATGAAAAGAAAATGGTTAAATCACATTGTTGGTTACATTAAAACCTAAGAATATGACTTTATTATTATGGTATGTTTATAGTTGATATTGGTCTGGGTAGAAATCTTCAAGGTTAACAATGTTCAATTCTTAAAGTTAGAAATGCTTTTAAAAAAAGCAGAGGTGACAAAGGTGTGGGATCGAGGTGAAGTGGAACAACCTAGTTTGGGGACATCAGCAGAGACGCGGGTGAGAAGGGACAGGGAAGCGCACAGGCAGTGTGGTAGGGTGAGCACTCTCCTTTCCGAGCACGCCCCAACAGCTTTCCTTTCATCATCTCTAAGCCTCACCGCAGCCCGCTAGGTAAATATCCTAAGCCCCCTTTTACCAATGAGAAAACAGAGGCTCTGTTAATTTAAACAAGGTCGGGGCTCTAGTACATGTGACAGAATCATGTTTAAACAAGAGCATATCTACTACCAAAGCCTAAATTTGCTGCAATCCGCCACAGCAGAGGAGCCCCCACGGGCCCCAAATGATAGGTCGTGAAGATTAAATAGATTACGGAAAAGCCAGAGGAGGTGTTAAACAAAGGAGGGCATGGCTGGGTGGGTGGGATTCCTCTGATGGCTAGTGACTGAAAGGAAGTGTTTACAGATGTCTCCAAGAGCCAGGGTTATAAGGGCCTCAGTACTTGTGAGACAACATCATGAGAGCATGCACCTTGATACGTCAGGAGAACACGCAGGAAAAGGCCAGGGCAGGTGCCCCGTGAGGCCTGCTGGGACAGAGGCAACAAAACTTCAAAACTCGCTAGTCAGCAATGGCTCCCACAGGCTGCACCTGAGTTAAGTCAGATCGTTCTTCCAGCCTAACGTCCATCCTCCACACACTGAGGTGATACCCCTTGACACCCCCTCACAGTAACAGAAGTGCAGGTTATTCATTAAGTGTTTCCTTTGTGTTATCTCCGTGATAAACACAGCCAATGTCACATCTCATTAATCCTCCCTGCTGGAAGCAGGTGTAGTTCATCCTTTTACAGATAAACAAACCAAGGCTCTGAGTTACACTGTTAACAATGCTCCAGCTCCATACTGTATCAAATCCTGTCTGCTAACTAGGGACCAGGGCCACCTCCCCTGAAATTGATCCGAATCTTTCAGATTCCTTCAAAATTCATTTAACAGGGCCCAGTTAAAGAGCTGGCCAACTCAGGTGTATTGGGCTTCCCTATCGATGGAAATGCCTTTCTCTGTAAACCAGTAAAAGAGGAGAAGGAGGAGGAAAAGGCTGGGCAACCTGAACTGCTCCTCTCAGGAGAGGAAACCTCTCCATTTCCCAAGGACCCCTGCTGGGCCAGGAGGAAGACACCGCCCGAGTCGCTAATGAAAGAAATGCCAAAGCAAGATGTAGTCTGCGGAGAGCGAGGACCAGATTCAAGATTTATGCCGTGTTTGGTTTTACCAGCATAGACAGCGGTTTTACTGCTAATTATAATGGGGCTAAATCCCCTGCAGCCCATTCAAGTTCACCCTAGCAAATATTTATGAACTATCTACTACACATTGTGTAAGAAACTTGCCAAGCACAGTGAAGAGTGCAAAGAGGTTTTCAAATCTGTGGGATGTGGCCCCTGCCTTCCACGAGCTTTCTATGAGGCAAGGCCGTGAGCCAAGCCAGGACTCACCAGTTCAGGGAAAAGGTGCCACCTTCAATCGATTTGCTGTACATCTCATCTTCCATTACGTCTCAAAAGCTGAAGAAAATACTACCTCAGGAGAATGGCGTGAAACAGCATGTGTTTGGATTTTCCAGGAAAAACGTCCCCAGTTCACATAACATGGCTAAAGACTCATTCATGCATTCGGCAAACATTAAGGCTCAGCAGTAAACGAGGTGATCCACATGTTCAAAAATAACACCGCATTTTGTCGTTTGTAATGCGTACTTTTTTGCCCAAATTTTTGAGGGAAAAATAAGGATGTACATTATACGTGGGTATAACGATTACATACCACGGGTGTGATAATCCCATGTATAATGCACACAAATGTGGGTGTCCATTATACATGGCAAACTACAATAATAAAAGTAATTTTAAAAGCATGATCCTTGTTTTACACCCAAGACATTCACAGTGGCCTTGGGTGGAAAGATAGGAAAAGAAACTGCTGATGTCACAAGGCTGGGCTGTCCCAAGGACAGCACACAGCCCTGGGGGGGCGAGGAGCCACGTCCAGGGGCACTTTCCACTGTTTGTCTGGGACCCTCTCAGAACACTTGACACGGAAGCAAGTACCACATTCAGGGACGCCTTGGGATGGACACCATGCTAGCCTCAATTTACTCTTCTCCTATCTGATCTCTGGAGATTTAGCAGGAGTCAAGCAGGCTGAAATGGCCCAGCAGAGGAGCAGGAGCTCCCAGTTGAAGGAAGAGCGAGAACAAGGCTGAAGGGGTCCTGCCACCCGTGCTCTGGGGTCAGGTTGAGCTTCTCAGACATCAGCCTCGGCACCGCCATTTCTTCAGCTCTCATTCACTGTGCACCCCTCCGAGAGGCTCTCTCCCCACTCAGGATCAGCCCATTCCCAGTGAGCACCCCCAACCAACCAAACCCTCCAAGCTGTCAAAAACTATGACGGCTCTCTACCTTTGCACTTCTAGGGTGTGCTTTCTCAAAATATTGCTTCCCTGCTCACTGGCTACTCCTTCATCTCTTCCGTAGAGATTCCTACTCCTATCCACGTGTCATAGGTCAATGCTGTTTCTTCTGGTATGTCTGTCTGACCCTCCTCCTTCCCCTTTCCGGCTGTCACCGAAGGACGACCTACACAGTCCTGCCTGCACACCCGGAGATGTGTCCCGGGCCTCCTCTGGGGTCCCGGACCCATGTGTCCCACTGCAAGTGGCCATCCCAGGGAAACTCAAATGAAACATGTTCCTCAAACTGTTTCTCCCCCTCAATTTCCTCTCTCATCAACTTAACGCCCACCAAGTCACATGGCTAGAATTCTGGAAATCAGATTGGACTCCTTCTTCTTCTCTGCGTCCCAATCAAGTTCTGTTGGCATTAATTCCTGAATAACTCTACAGTCCGGCCCCACCTTTCCATCTGCATCGCTGCCACCAGAGACGAGGCCCTCAAAACCTTTCAGTCGGACAACTGCGTCAGTCATTTCACTGGTCCCCCTGATTCACATTTCCAGCCCATCTCCCAAACTAAAGCCAGAGTGCCCCTCTTAAATTACATTATTAATTATGTCACCTGCTTAAGGCCCTTCATGAGTTCTCCACGCCTTCAGCATGAACTTAAACCCCACAGTTTGGCCCATTGTGGCCCCCATCTACTTCCGTCCATTCTCCCACACTGCAGCCGCTGCACACTGTGTTCCACTCCAGGTGCACCAAGCTCTCTTATGCTGTTTTCCCACATCCTTTTCCCTGCACGGAAATCATTCTTCTCCCCCATCTCTAGCTGGTGCACTACCTTTGCCCATCAAGAATGTACCCAAGGATTAACCTCTCCCTCGGTGCTGCCCCTCCCATCGGGCTGTGTACTTGATTGGTAACCTACATATCACTCCCTCTACCTAGACTCTTTCCTTAGCCAGCAGACAATCCCACACAGTCACGGGCATGTGTCAGGCACTCCATAAATGCTTGCTGAGATAATGACAGAAACTTGTTCCTAAATGTCCTCTCCTCAAGTTACCATCCACCAAGGCACACTGGTGAGGACTGGACCAGCACGCCATCCTTCATCACCGGGAGTTTCAGGCTCTTGCTTTCCCTGCATGTAACCCCCTAGAATTGCTGTGCTCTCTATATGAAAACGTGGTCCTAAGAACCAAACGCAGTATCATAGGGGCAGTTCAACCAGTGGTATTGGCTGACCCTCTATGAGTCTATGTGTAGGAGCCACAACACAAGGCTGGCTTACATTGAACTTACTGTCGAGTTCAATGCCAGCTTTTCTTTGGTTTGATTTGCCTTTTTTGGTAATAAATCCATATAAAGCCAATTTCTTTGCTTTCCTATTCATTTGCCTTTTTTCCTTTTTAAGTTCGATATTTTTTGTTCCATTCCATTAGTAAACCTTATTAATTTAGACCCATAATTCTATCTTCACTTCTGAATCTATCATTTGGTTCGTTATTGCTAATCTCAGTTTAAGACACTTGCATATTAGCTAAGTGCATTTTGTGTACTAATCCAAGCTGTTAGGAGACAAAAGCCACAACTAGGACCCCTGAATGCCTCTGAATAACTGCCCCAGACTGACCCTAATCCGCTAGTCTTTATTCATGGAGTAAAATTTTTTAACCTCTGGTTACAGCCCATTCTCAGTGTTCTTCATGTGGTATCTTGAAAACCATAGAAAATGATTGGCCTGTAGCATTGATCTCATTTAAGTCTATTAATTCTATCAAAAGATATTCACACTTAAGTTTAGCACGACCTATGGTGGTGGACTCATTCACTCTTCCCCATGTTCAACTCTAACAATTGGCAATTAAAATCAAGTTACCAGTCAATGCTTTCAGGGCCCGTGCTGTTGTACTTTCTCAAAGCTGGCCTATTGCCCATCCTTTGGCAGCCCCTCTGCCAAGGTCACCAACAGTGTGTTTCACCATCACGTCTTCCAGAACTCTCAGCACCATGGGATGTGGTTCTGCTGGGCCAAACGCTTCATGCCCATTTAACACAAACACAGACTCCCCATGTCCTCAGTTCCCTCTGTCCTGACATCTTCCTATTCTTCTCAGTTTCCAAGCCCACTGTCTTCACAGAAAGGGGAGGAGAAAACTCAGAATCGGATGGCTGTGTGTCCCTGTGGTCATCAGATCGGCACTGTACCATTTGTCTCCGGCCTGTTGACAGCCCCCACCCGCCACTCCACCACATCCTTGCTCCAAGAAAAGCCCACCAGCCCCATAGAGTATGTGTTGGGACTAACTAAGCATTTTGGATCCAACTGCACTACGCCACTTTCTCATTTTGGCCTGTTCTGTAAACTTTTTAGGACTGTACCACGTCTTTCTGAAGTTCAGCTTTACATGTACATAGCACCACATCTGCAGTGTCTTGGCATTCATTTCATTCATTTCTTTCAAGTATCGGCTAATTGTCCCTCCTTCCATTTTTCTTGTCCTGTCCTTTTAAAGGAAGGGTGCATCCTATGCTCCCTTCCAGTTCTATCTCCTTTTATGAATTCAGCATGCTTCACTCACACTTCCGGCTAAGCCCAAAATGGTAATTTACCAAACACGCATCAGGCACCTCCCTCCACGCATCTTTCCCACTGCCACAGATTTCACTTCCTACGATTACTAGCACATTCTGAAAACCAGCTCTTCCACAAACTCTGCAGAAGTTCTCACCCTGCTCAGGCAGGTCTCTGACCTGGGAACCTGGAGAAAATCATGTACTAAGCAACTTGTTCTAGGTCATCATCCTCCATCCAAACTTCGAGCTCCTCCTTGAGCCCAAGCTGTGCCCCATGTCCTATAAGCTCTCCAAATCCTAACTGCCAGGAAACAATGTGTGCACCTGATCTTGGGCAAAAGTGCACAGGCTAATGTTCACAGTAGAGCAAAAGACGTCTTTTTAATCCCCCAAAGAAAGCTAATGCATGGATTTTCCCTTGTATCCCACATGTCATTTGGGGTCACCCAGCCCCATACACATGGACGAAATAGGATAAAGTAGGCTTGGACCTGTATTACTTCTCCAGGGAAAACTCCAGTGCCCTCTCTATGATCAACAGCAAGTCTCAGCGTGAACGGTTTATAGTAAGCCCTGGCTCCAAGTTTTCACCCCCACAGCATGCAATTTATGGGCAACGCCACCAGTGTACACCATGGGTAACTTTTCTGGATTGTCACTGAAAACAAAAAATATTCCCATAAAATAGCTACAACCTTCTTGCCCAAGCCCTAGAATGAAGCCCCCAAGGGAAAGGAAGGGAAGAGAAAGGAAGAGAAGGGAATGGAAAAGAAGGGAACGGAAGGGAGAAGAACAATCTGGAGCCCGAGGTACTCTGTCCGAGGTCTGCTCTGCCTCTGGACCCCTAGCTAGGTAAGCATTACGTCTTGCTCTGTAGGCTGATTGACTGGCTATGACTGTCATGGACACAGTTTTCAACCCCTCTTTATCCCCATTGCAAGCTGCCCACATCCCATCTTACCCTAGTTTGTAACACAGACCCAGCACAATTTGTTAGGTTTCGACATTCCCAGCCATGCACACCTCATAGGACACCAAGTCTCCAGAACTGAAACCTGGGACTGGTCTTCAGCTGCCCGTTTATGGATGATCTCTTTCGGTCAAGTGCTTCTAGAAATGACTGATTACATTCATTACATGTTTGGGTTTTTTCGTTTTGCTTTGCTTTTCCTAACTTCTTCCTCAGAAAGTAACTTAAATGTCGATCTAGAAGGTTATCATGTGGTTACCTCCATTTACCACCCACAAGGGGTTGAACTAAGTGTTCTTTAAGGTCTTCTCCAGCAGTAAAATTTATGACTCTATATAAGAGCCAGTTTCACTATCTGCCAGAGATTACACATAAATGCTTTTCTTTTATCTGAGCGATGTCAGATGGGACAGCCTCTAACCTTAAAAAGCAAAACGTTTTATTTAGGATCCTTTTAGAACAAATACAAAGAAAAAAAAAAACTAGTTGAAAAGTAAGTTTGTGTTTGCTGTAAGAACAAAGAAATGGAGCATTTGTGGCCTCAAATATATAATTTTCACTGTTAGGAAAATTATTTCATACTGTTGATTTCCAACAAAAATAGATTCTAATAAGCACTGGGAGTAACACATGTAATGGTTAATATCGAGTGAAATAATAAACCCTCAAGTGGGTGAGCTCTTGCTCAGTTCATCGTACCCTAAAACCTCATATCTTTTATTGGGCCTGACTCCCATGG
The DNA here is from genome assembly GCF_022682495.2 of Desmodus rotundus. NCBI lineage: Eukaryota > Metazoa > Chordata > Mammalia > Chiroptera > Phyllostomidae > Desmodus > Desmodus rotundus. The sequence continues at coordinate 11,546,336 of NC_071395.1, forward strand.
TAAAATAAATCAATAATACAACACCTGACCCTGCATTGAGGAAATTTGGAAATACCTTGTTCCACACTGAGAAAAATCTCGCAGCCACGGTGCAGAACAGCTCTGTGCATGTTCTTTTCAGGATATGGCCTTTTCAGTCAAAGGGAGGAAAAACACTGTGGGTACTGTGCGTGTCTCCCGTGATTCTGGCTGTCACCGAGGCAGGACCACTGGGCCATGGTGGCTGACACCTGCTAACAGCGGTGGCCTGGTGCCTCTGCACAGGGATGACGGGGTTCTGTGGGAACCTCTACAGCCCTCGTTATCTGCTGCGGTGCTCACCCGCTGCTGCCTCTGCTCCTGTCCGAAGGAGGGGAGATTATTAGCTGTAATTCCACTAATGATGGCTCAGTAGAAAGTCGGATGGGTCCAGAGCCAGTGCCCCAAAGGAAGAACAACATGAGGTAAAGACTGGCCGGGCTTTGTGGTGGTGCTTGAAGATAATTATAGGTATAGAAAGCAATTCCAGGGAGGAAATTCAGCCAAGCCCAGACTGTTTCCATAATGCAGCATAGCTAGCTGCCTTTTAACATGAACCATTAACTGGTTTTCCCCGAGGGGGAGAGATTCACACCGTGCCAGTCTCCTGGACTAAGAGGCTCCGGCTGAGGGCACCAGGCAGCAAGTGGGAACTCGGCAGCCTCGGTGCCTGTTGCAACTTTCCGCCCTTTTGCCCAGGCAGCCAGGATCCGCATCACTCACTGTGCGGCAGGTTCTCCAGCAGCAGAGAGACAGGAGCACGCCAGCCCCCTGCAGCCTATGCTGCAGTTTACAAAGACGGTGGTGCCTGTGCACCAAGGCTCAATGTAAGCATAGGGAACCAAAAGCAGATACTGTGAGTAATGACACCGACGCACCACCGTGCACTGCATATCGACAGTGCGGCCCGTTAATATCAAAGGATGCCGAGTCCTTCCCCTCAGAACACCATCACCCAGAAAAACGTCGCTAACGAGCATTCTGAAGTAGTCACTTTAATTCTGCAAACAGGATGGCAAGTACATGTTAGATGGCCTTTTTAATGGAGCGGGAGTGGACAATAAAACCCCATGAGGGCATTGTCATTGGTTGGCAGTGACAGACTAAGTTTTTATTTTGCCATCTGAGATGTCTGATTTTTCTTGGCTTCAGAGAAACAGCCCTGGGCGTAGGCAGCCTTCATCCGGATGCTCCATTGTGAAACCCACACCCTAACCATGGCTCTGAGGCAGTCATCCGAATCTCTGGAAACCTAACAGAAAAGCAAGAACTCCGGCAGAAGAGTGTGTATATGAGGAATACAATAACTCGGCGTTTCCTAAATGTGGGACATGCACTCACACTTACCTTAACTAACGCAGAAGACAGCATGAGATGTGGACCTAAGTATCAGTGAATCAGGAGGAGAAGACTATTCTCTCGTCAATCCACCAACCCCCCTTCTCTAATGAAGGACAGGGTCTCAGTGCGGTGCTTCTCCTTCTCCAGCCCTTCTCTAAAACCTGCCAATCTTTCACTGTATCCACAAGGTGGCAGCCGCCAGGTATCAGCTTGTGCTTTAATAATATTGTGTCTGCACTGTGCACGCTTTCACGACGACTTTATCTTTATGAAGATTATCATCATTATCCTTCTAAAACAGTAATATAAAGTTTCTCCTTAAAATAAATACTTTTAATTGGGGGGGAAGTGGGTTAGTTCCATTTGGGGAAGGAAACTGTTCCATGAAAAAGAATCCCAGGGGCACGAGGGCCTAGCCAAAATAGGGAAAGTGGTAGAGTAATGGCTGAAGTTTGGTAAACACTGCGATGCCCACTGCAGAGTCCGCCCCATGCCGACCGTTTTCCTCCCCTCGCCGTCCTGGTGACTGAACATGTCTCCAGACATTTCCAAATGTCCTTTGGGACGCAGGATCACTCTGGGTGGAAAATTACCAACTTAGAGCAATATGGTCTCTGAGTAATTGTTTTAGCCAGAAGGCACGTAGGAGATAGTGGAAGTGACAATGTGAAGAATCCCACAAGTGAAATCCATCAATCAAAGTGGTACATCAGGGCAGAGAATGTTGGGTGGACACATTTTAATAAAAATAGAAGTTCCCTTTGAAGGTTTCTCCCATCCATTGGTTCATTCAAACATGTTAAGATCAGCCAGCCTACTTCTATAAAAAAATTCCAGATGCGAAACCTCAGATCCAGATTGCTGATGGTCTTTTGCCTTTGCAGTTCGTTTCTCCATCCCACCAGAGAGTAGAAGGGTTTGTGAGCCTTCAGGAGAAAAAAAACACAAGCTCCAGCCTGCCAGTCTGGCATGCGTCAATAGTGTGAACTGGCCTGACTCTTTTTTTACGAGGTGTTTGGCAGCCTGAGTACTTAATTTCATTCTTTTATTTCATGTTTTGGGTGCATATGCCCAGAGGCCTTTGGACAATTGCCTCTTTTTTAATAAAGCTAATAAATGCCCATAGGAAACTTACCTATATCTAAACTGACATAAAACTGATACATCAGAGGGGTCAAGCCTGAGAGATTTCAGCAATTTACATCAACAGAGGAAGCTGGCGTGGATCTGCCCTGCCTGGAGTTATTACTCAGGCCTTGGCAGTCCTCCAGGCTGTGCATAATTTTAAATAAATTCTGATCTCGGTGATGCATACTTATTGATCAAGTTTTCAGAAAGTCATCACCATGAACTCTTTGACTACATATTGATCTCAAGTCTCCACAGTTCCTGAGAGAGGTCTGGTGTTCCATTAGCTATTATCTGTACCAGAACTCATCCTTCTGTTTGAATCGGGCCTGTGGATAGATAAGCGACTCATTCTGTTCCACTTACCAAGGGAAAAAGACCTGGATAGCATCTGGAAAACAAGATTCTTAGGTCCTGGGTCTCAATCCATCACTAATTTCCTTTATTACATTTCTCAAACTCTCATATTGAGCTCTCATACTTCTCTCCTTCATATTAAAAAGTAAGTGGTGTGTCGTCTGTGGATAAAAAGCCCATGGTCTGTTCATTTCAAATTCTTGTTCAAAAACTAGCCTTCTTCTTATATGAAGATCCTGCTGCATCTCACTTGGAACTCTCACCACCCCCAATCCTCAGAGAGCGTTGGCTGGCCAGCAGGTAGCTGTACGGGGTCTGGAAGACGAAGAACAGGTGCCTGCCACATACCTGCTAAATCACCTCTCACATCCAAAGGAATGGGCTGCGTTACCCCGAGCCCTGATCAAACCCCAGATGCTCGAATCTCCGTGTTCCCTGGCTTTCTCCACCATGAAAGTGCATACGGTAATTATTTATATCCTCCTTAACTTCGGCTCTTTATATTCTGTTCGGTGCCAGCATAGGCAGAACAATGAGTCCCCAAAGATGTCCACGTCCCAATCTCCATGTCCTGTGATACGTATGTGACTCGGTAAATAGAAGAAAGTGTATTAATCGGCTGACCTTGAAATGAGTGCATTATCCTGGATCATCTAGGTGGGACCAGTGGAACTCCAAGAGTCCCCTAGATGCGGGCAAGGACGTCGGAAGACTTAGTCGCTAAATGATACAATGTAAGCAGGCACTGGCCAGCCACTGTTGGCTCCGCCCGTGGAAGGAGGCCCCGAGTCAAGGATTGCAGCAAGTCTGCAGAAGCCGGAAAGGCAAGGAAACGGCTTTACCCTGGAGCCTCCAGAAAGGAAGGAAGCCCTGTCAACATCTTGACTGTGGCCCAGAGACCTGCGTTCTTCTAACCTGCAGGACTGACTGTAAGTGAATAACCTTACAGTGTCTTCGTCAGCCAAGTCTGTGGTGACTTGTCACGGCAGCCACAGGGACCTAACGCCGTGATGTTACTCACTGAAAGAGTAATTGCACCCACACACCATCAGGATGGCTCTGAAAGCTCTCTGGTGGCTCCCTAACAGCGACAGATGTTAAAAAAGGATGAGTGGACTCACATCGGCAGCAACTTTTCCAGGACCAGGAGTCCAACCCCATCCTAGGATGGTTCCCCCTGGCAAATCCACTTCCTCTTCACATGCCCTTCACCTTATGTCTAGATTCTCTCTGTCCCGATACCTCCAGCCTCACCGTTCCCACTCTTCTGACCCACAAAAAAGAGAAACACATTTCTAGAACATTCAACAGAACTTAATAGGCATTTACACCTTTTTCTGTAAACTCTCTCATTTATGATGCTGCCCCATATGTTGCTATCTCCAGTATTTTTCTACCCTAGTAATGAAGTTCTATAATAAAAATACGTGTTGAAATCTTCAGGGGGTCATTTATTACTAGCAACTCTATTCAGTCACTCAGCAAGCCATGAGTGCATAGTTGGTGCTGAGGGGACACCGGAATGAATAAAGGAGTTCCCCACTCACGGGGTTTACAATGTAATACAGCATGGCATTCATTCAATACAGGAGAAGCACGCATTCATCCCCCAGATACTTACTGAACCGCTAGCTTCCTTCAGACACACACCCAACTCTAATGTAAGCAGAAACATGGTTCTCTGCTAAGCTACAAACAGAAGAGGTGGTGAGAAGAAAGATGAGTTCACCGAGCTACAGCAATACAAGAACATTGCACCTCTCTCAAGCCCAGCTACCTGGTAGTCAAAACACAGTCGAGAACCATAGAGGAAGACAGCAAAAGAAAATAAAATCTCATGGTCAAAATGTATATAAGAAACTCTGACACTCAAGCATTTGCAGGTGGGAGGGCCTCAGACACCCTCATTCATACCCATTTTCCCATATCTTAGGCACCATTCTAAAATGTTCACTTATCTTTTGTCCTGGCCCACAGATGACTAGAAACAGCACATTAGAAGAGCAGAGGGCTACTACAGAGAGAGAGACACCCGAGAACAGAAGCAATCAATGAGACAGTGTGGCAGCGAAGGGAGGGTGGAGAGGGAAGAGCACATCTTCGCAAGGTGGGGCCAGAGGTATCACAGGCATGCAGCCTGTGCCACCAGCAAACCCGACAGTCACACCTGTCACGTAGACCACAGGGTCTGGGCTTCTCACAGTCCCGAATCCCCTCACAAATGGTCGCTATATATGTTCTGCACGCTCCACTCAGGAGAGCCAGGAAGGGTGCAACCACTTTTACAGAAGCTTCATCAGAAACTGTTAAACTCCTTCACAGGTTGGTGCTCTCTGGAGGAAAACACTTCACTTTCCCATGCACTGGGGACCCATGGGTCACAGTCAGCGAAGGAGCATGGGCAGTGGGTCCCTGCCACTGGGACAAGGTTCGGCCCAGGATGAAAACACACTGAATATGTCACTGCATCGCGCGCCACGCAACAAATATCCAGAATATCCATGTCTGCTGTTAGAGACATCGCCCTTCAGAGAAAAAGATTCAAGCAATCATCCAGGGCTGGGAGCTCATTTGCAAATGTCATGTCCAAATACTACTTTATTTAAAAAATGATTTTAGTTCAACACTAAAGCCTGGCATTTTAGGGTGGTTCTGGCTCTGTTTTTGCTAATCTCACTCTGGGTAGCTCTGTTTATCATTTATGATTCGTATGCCAGACTTTACTGGAAAAGTTCCTGGGTGAAGCTCTAGAATTTGATTTTCTAGGTAATATTTAGGGAGTCAATTAGCAGATGTCTGTCTTCAGCTCTTTGCCTTTATATAAAGCTAAGCCAGTGAACTAGCCCACCTCAAGTTGTACATATAGTAATACCAGTGCATTCTGGAAAGAGAAGTTGCTATGGAATCCCACAGTGGGGAATCCATTCCGCTGTGCTTCAAAATGCATCGTGAATATACAATCATCTTGGTGGTCTGGCTTTGACCACAGACTGTACAACCAACTAGACTTTCTCAGCCTATGCCTCAGAAATCAATAAACACCAACCCACAAACCCAGAATGCATTTCTAGTATCACTAACCCTCTCTATCCCATACTCAGAGAGAGAAGGAGCAGACTCTTTAATCGTTAGTTTCCCCTTGCTGTCATCCCAGTCTTCATGAAGAACTAGTGAGTGATAAAAATAGCTAAAATGTACAGACCACTAACTCTCTTCTGGGCATTTCATAAAGACTATCTCATTTAATTCTCACAACATCAGTAATCTGTCAATGGTGTCACACCCATTTTACAGATGAGAAGACTGGGACTCGAAGCAACTTGCTTAAGGCCACATGAGTAGAAAATAGGGTAATTGAGCAACAAAATGCCAGAGGCCCACCACCCTCCAAACTACTGTATTGTAAGTGAACAGGAACATTTTGGGGCAATAGCAGGTGTTATAATTTATAAACACGGGCAACTGGCAACAATTGAAACATTCATCTCCATTTTCCTAGAGCATTTACATGCTCTAAGAAGCAGTCATTCGTAGATTAATCACTTTAAGAAGTGACAATTTGCTGAAAGAAAGGAAAAGGTGCTGAAACAACAAAAAAATGTGTAATAGGAAAAACATGCAAAGTAATCATCCTTCAAGCTCTCTCTGCCCTCAAAGCTGGCCCTATTTTTCTTAAAGAGGGAACCTTTTCCATTCCTTTGAAACCTGTGCTATCTCACTGTTTTTTTCTTGCACATTCACCCAAGGCATTCTGTCACCTCAGTGAGTACCTACTAAAGGTGCATGCCATGCCACATGCCCAAGGTAATGAACTGAAAGACTTGTTGGAAAGAGCATGGACTGATCATTTTTCTTGTCCAAAAAAAAAAAAAAAAAAAAGCCCAATACTGTGTTGAGTCTTAATTAATTGGAAAGGTTTTACTTCCAGAAGCACATGGGTAGTAGAAACAGCACTGGCCCTAGCAGTCAGAAATCCAAAATTGTGGCTAGAGCTCCGTCACTTAAAAACCATCTCACCTGGGAAGAAAGGTATCGCCGTCCTCCTTAGACTCAGTTTCCTCCCCTGCACGATGGGGACAATGATAATGCCATCGCTGCCTCCCACTGGCAGAGCGAGGATCAAATCCAGGCAAATGTGACCCACGCCTGGAGAACCCTATACAATGTAAGGCAGTGCCATAAAGATGATAAACGAAAAAGTGTGGAAGAAGGGAAAGTGGAGTAAAAGTGAACTAAGAGAGTCATGAGTCATTGGGAGTCCTTCCTGGGAAACTGAAATACGATGTCAGTAATGGGCATGAGTTATCATCCTGTAGAGTCACACCTACTACCCTGTCCTGCACGTGGCAGCTTTTCACTCATTGAGAAGGCACCTATAAGTTCTCCTAAGTCTTCTCTTCTCTTAGTTAAACGTTCAGCGCTCCCCCAACTATTCCACATGGGACATGATTCACGTGACTTAAAGTGAACACAACATTCCAAATGTGGCCAGATTAGCAGAGCTATTCCTGCCGACTCTGATTAGATTACAATCTTCCATAAAATGCAAACTTCTGTTTCATTTTGTTGGGATGGACCGAATATCAGGTGTTTTCATCATGTATGTTTGCCTAACAATACTTGCAAACCTGTTTTTTTTCAAACCCTAAAAAGCAAGACGTTACTTTTATCTTGTTGAGTTCTACCTATCTTTCTAACCTAGTGAAATCATTTTGAATGATCCTTCTCATCCATTATATTATCTCTCTCTCCCTGGTTCTGTCACCCACAAGTTTGATAAGCTTCTGTGTCTTTGTATCAGTCATGGTTATTTTTAAAATGTACAAGACAGACTGACAATAAAGCTGTAATATGAAGTTTCTAAATACTACTGTCCAGGCGAACGAGTGTCTCATTAGAAAGTAAATTCTTTGGAAATGGAGACCAGCTAGCCATGATGTCCCCCGTTCACGTTCATGGAATCTCTAGAACTGCGCTGACTGTCCCCCCGTCTGACAGGTTTTCCCATTTGGATGACACAGACACCACTTCCCCATGTTTGCTCCTTCAGAACCTCTCCATTCTCCATAACGTTACAGTAAATACCAAAACCAAAAATCCCCATTGAATGTGCTAGGTCTCCTAATGGCCTGGGGTAATAGCATTCATCAAACACTTGAGGTTTTATTTTTTTAATAGTCAGAGACTATCTAATTATTTTTCATTTACTTCAAGTCTCAACTACCTATTAAATATTTCTGCTCTAGTTCGCTCAGCCTAAGCACCATCCTCCCTGAGAGAGAAAGCAAAATCGGAATAGAAGCCGAACCGTCTCTGCCTCCTCACTTTCATCGGTTGGCATCACGCCATCCACAACAAGCAGAGAACTCTTGGTTATTATGTTATTATTACCGTAACTCTAAAAGTTAAAAAAAATAGCCACGAGGATGTAAAATGCAGCACAGGGAACAGTCAATAAAGCTGTGATAACTACGCCTGGTGTCAGGCGGGCGCTGGACTTACCGTGGCGATCGTGCGCACTGTGTACAAATGTTGAACCACTCTGCTGTTCACCTGACAGTAACATAGTATTGTGTGTCGAGTATAAATAAAATTTTTTTAATTAAGTAATAAAATAAAAGCATCGCTTTGTTGTCTTTCAGAGTCTCTGTAAACCTTGGGGGTGTTCCAGGGATTTGTGCGTCTTTGTGTCTTTGTCTTCCCCGCTTATCTGCACACCTTTACGACCTGCACTCGCAGAACTGCCGTGCGCCCAGTAATGGCGATCCCCATGTCACCTCTCGAGCCCCCTCCTTCCTGAACTGTCTCCCCTTCGCAGCCCCACTTCTCTTGTAGCACAATTACCTGGTTGATATCATGTCGGGGCTTTTTGCCATAGTAGAGAATGCTGTTGTAGAATCATAAAATGTAGAAAAACAATTTTAATAGCAGTAATACAAAAGTAATTTCAATATTATTGTAAGTTATCATTAACGATCAATCTATCCACTGGCTTTTAATTAAGAAAGAGAACAAAAGGAACATGAGTATGTGTGCACATTAATGTAGAAAGTATCAAAACTCACTTTAGGAAACCATAATAGCTACCTGAACAACCTCAGCATTCAGGAAGAATCCATCAAATTGAAAAAAATCACATTCAAAGCGAAACAGTGATATATTTGTTCTGCACTCAGGGCTAGGCTGTGTGGGGATTACAGGGGTAAATGAGACAACAAGATTCCTTTCCTCGTGGAGTTGATATTCTAAACAAAAGATACGCAATAATGAGTAAATAAAGAAATCACCAAACTAAACAGATGTGGAGCGAGAATGGTGCTCTTTCAGATGAACTAGTGGGAGCAAGCCCTCTGACAAAGTGATATTTGAATTAGAATCTAAAGGATGAGAATTATCCAGTTATGCAAAGATCTGGAGAAAGATCCATTCAGGGACAGGGATGGTCAAGGGCAACATCTCAAAGATCAAAAGGAACAAGAGGCATCAGTCAAAGAGAACCTGTTTAAAGAATAAAGCAAAAGTTCAAGAATCCAAAATATCAGAAATACATGTAATAAGCTTAGAGAAGTGCCAAAGGTGATACAGAGAAATGCCAAACAAGGTGATATGAAATAAAAGCATCGCAAAAGAAATATTTGAGAACAATGCCTCAACAGAGTAGCTCATATACGCCGCACCCTTGGCCTACTCATACACAGCAGCTCTAATAACTCACACTAACAAATATACGGCCCACACATGACTCCATAGGCTCCAACACGTCGTTAGTAATTACAGGTGTAATGCTCGGGTTGCCTGATCATTCCCATCTGGTCCACTCAACACCAGTTTTCTCCGCTGCCACCCCACGGTGGCTGAGAATCTCTGTGTGACCGGCAAAGATATTAAAGACCAAGTGTCTGCAGTCTTTCTCTCTATCCCGCGTTCTCGAGAGAATTCTCTGCTAGTAATGCTCAAGTCCTGGCATTTGCTGAAATGATCAAGGTAATGAGCAGAGAAGCGAACTGGAGAAAGTCCAGAAAGATAAAAATTGATTTATATAAAATAGGCATGGAATTATCCTCAAAAGCAAAGTAAAAAAATCTAAGAGGCTCAAAGGGGCAGTGGGGAGGAAGGGACAAGCAGAGGGGGACAAGAGCAGAGCTCAGGGGCACTTTATAAAAGAAAAAGGAGAGACAGGCAGCAGTTGCCATAAGTGACAACAAGCTGAAAAAAAACCCAAATTATTTTAAGACGTTTTACTCTGTGTGGTATGACATAATTTCTTCCTTTCTGTCTCCTCAAAAGACCTTAAGCGTAAGCCTGAATTACTTTTCAAGGTTTCATGGAACAGAATGGAGAATGATAGCCCATTTCTATTCAATTTTGCATGCATATTGGATGTTCTACAAATTCGTGCATTACAGGCTCATTTGGGCCCTTACTAGCTGTTGCTTAAAAAATACTTCACTCCCAAATGATTCTTTTCTAGCCTCCAAAAAGTGTTTTTCAAGCCTTTTCCCTTGTTTCACATTTATCACCCTACTGATCCTTAGCCAAGTACTTGACCATTAATTAATTCACTGAAGTAATTGATGATAATATCAGAACCATTCACCCTCCAAACCCTCCTCTTCAAAAGGCTCCTATTCCTTCATCCATCAGTCCCTCGCTCTCAGTGGCCCTGAAGGACACAGCGGCCCTCCTCCTTCCCTGGATAACCTTGTCCTCTATACCCCGCAGTCCTAGCCCCTCCTGACGCACCCAGGATAAAGTGCCTCCTTTCAACCCACGGCCCCCAAACTCTATCTCTGTGGCAGCCTCTCCTCCTTTCCCTTGCTCCCACCCTGCATCTTTACCAAATGGAAGCAACCCCTTAGCCCAGCAGTTCCATTTCTAGAGATTTTCTCAGAGCAGCCCTCCCATAATATACAGGCCTGTAATCCAGATACCTTTTTCCAGAATTTCTCCCCCAGAATACTCCCAAAGACCCAGAGGGTGTCTCTGAGGGACTTCTGTCTCCCTCAGTTTATATTTGATGGCTCTTGCATTTTTACATCCAGGGTGAATTACTTTTTTTTTTTTTACCTTTAAGAAAAACAATCAGGGTTTTTGGAATGCCAGCAGCCCTTCTCCTGTACCCAATTAGTCATCCAATGCTATGAGTTCTACTTCTGAACTGATACTCAGATCTCACCGTCCCCTTCAGCTGCCCTCGCGCCTGCCCGCGCTCGAAATTCTCAGATATTAACTGACCAGTCCCGGGAGCTTGCCGATTAATTGGGCCTCTTGACTCTCATTTCAGCACTCTGCAGTTCTTCCACGAGCCTCTCTCTTCTGAAGCTCTAATTGGATCACGCCATTGTCAGGCTTCCCATCACAACCTAACGCAGGTAGGAACTTCTTACAAGGTATGTAAAGCCTTAAGAACATGACCCCAACACCTTTCCAGCCTTCTCATCCCTATTCATCTCTCTCCACAAGGCTTCACTGCAGCCAGACCAGACCTCTCCTGTGAACGTGAGCTTGCACCACCCATCCTTGGCTGTACTGCTTTCTGGATCTAGAACTCCCTTCCCCTCCATGTCTGGTTAACCCCCATCCCTACCCATCCAAACCACACCCACCCCCTTGCAAACCTTCGCTCTGCCGTGAATTAGAATTAGCCACTCCTTCTTGGTCCTCCAATGGTATGTTTCCAATTTTGGACTTACTGTACTGCGTAGCATAGTAATGTATAAAGCATTAGAGCCTTCCAGATGATGAGTTTTTGAAGTGAGAGACTAATTTTATTTGTTTGTATTTTCTATATATATAATATTTGGCATATACTAGTTACTAGCTAAATGATTATTCCAATGAGGTGGATAGATAACTCATATCATTAAGTTAGCATTAAGTTAATATCTGATTATTACTTTCTGTTTCTATCACTTTAACTTTTAAACTTTACCTTAAAGTATTACAATTAAAAGACTTATGCATGTTTTTGAGTTTTCTTACCTTGAGGGACAGTGAAGCAGAATAGAATTTTGTTCACAAATCTGGCTCTTTGAAACTACATGTTTCATATTAACAATACTAGTTGCCTTTTCTTGGGCATCTACTACATGCCAGGCACTGATTTAGCATCATGCATTCATAATGTCATTTAATCTTCCAAAGAACCCTGTGCAGAGCAGCAGCTATTATTGTAAATGCATTCTGCATATTAAGAAACTGAGTCTCGGGGAAGTAATGAGCCCAAGATCATAAAGCTACATGGAACCACCATGGAACAACCATCAGAGCCAAATTTGTCTAAGCCCAGAACCCACAATCTCTCAACTCTGTCCTACCGTGTACTCGTTAACTGCTTTAGAAGCAGAGTTATAGTGGCTAGGCAGGGACCCCAAAAAAGGAACTAGAGTAGGTTGACATTATAGGCTGTGCCAAGAGTGACCCAAGAAAAATATAGCATATTGATTAGAACTATGTAGTAAAGGCAGGGGGAGGTTTGGAGGACAGTCGTTATATAACCAGGCACTTGGTGGTACAAGAAAACCGTTATGATTTGCAAATTCATGGTTTGGAATACATTGTGATACGGAATCTATTCCTTCCTGTCCACTGTTCCCATGTTTAAGCCCCAATCCCCACCCCTTTACACCTTGATAAACCTCAAAAACTGCCCTGAAAATGGCTTTGGAGCCTATATCCATTTCGGTCACTTTTGTTCTTATACTAAAGCGCACGTCTAATTAGGGATTGGGAAACACAGATGTAAAACGAGTGTGACTATCTCATGAGTCTCTCAAAGTGGCAACCAGCTTCACACTGTTTTACCACCTGCGTTTGAAAATGTCTCTGTGTTATACAGATGATGTCTTCAGAATAACCCTCTTGTGATAAATAGAGAGAGAGGAGATGCTGGGGAGCAGACATTCATAAAACATTGGGGAACTCTTGCTCTGCGTTCACGGAGCTCTCATTTCTAGGTGGGGTACTCAGTCATGTGTAAACCAAGAAAGGTTTGTGCTTGTTTCCACGCAGTCTGAGCCTCAGCTTCTGCGCCATACCCAGCTCCGCAGCGATTTCTTTTTCCCCTCCTTCACATTTCTGCTCAGAAGTCTTTTCCTCCTTCCCCTTAAATGTCTCCCCCATAACTAAGGGGCTGAGGGGAGGGCCAGAAGATTCAACAAAGAAAAATGCCTCAGAACGCAAAGCCAGATGCCAAACCCACCCACACCGCAGGGTAATTACACAACTTCCCCTCATTCATGTTCTGCCTTCGTGGTCCTGTATGTCTCATTAGCTCATGAGCCCACAGGGCGGACTTGCGCTTTTCAGATCTATTCAGCAAGCAGTACATTACAAATGCTAAAAAGATGCTTAGCTTCAGAAATATGCAGTGATGTAAAGTTATCATAGACATACAGGAAAAAAATGACCTGTTTCTGGTTAAAATTATCTGCAGTTTTATGTCTCAGGGAGATAAGTGTTTTGATTCAAAATATTAACCTCCAGAAAACCTCCCAGGCCCCTGGGAGGAGCCTTGGATCCAGTCCTAAGTCTTCCGCCAATCCCATGAAACCGGGCCGGTTGTGGGAGTCCGTGAAAGACCCCTTCCGACCCCGTCCTCCTCGGGATTGCTAAGTATCAAATGAAATGAACTACCTGAGAGGGCATTCAATAGTTTAAACCAGTAATCAATCGATCGTTGTTATTGTTATGTGATGTGCATGTTGGTGACTTCCAGGTCACCGTGGCGAAATAACAGGTGCATTTCCTTTTATTCCCTGAAATCACACTGAACTAAGAATGGTGTTTAACAAACACAAAGCCACAAAGTTCCAAAACAAAGAAACAGGAGGGGATGAGAAATATCAACACATGTTTGGAAGATGTGAACCTAATCCAGGAACCAGAGTGAGGTTCCTGGACCACTGAGTGCCAAGCGCCTAGAGACACAACCATTTCATGCCAACCCGCTCCCCCCCCCGCCCCCCCGCAAGGAGGAGAGGCTCTGGAATGGCAGGCATCTGTTTCCCTCCGGAGGGGGCAGGGGTGGGGCAGAGCAGCAGCAGACCACCTGCAGTCCTTTTCTCTGTGCACAGAGAGGCTCCCGGTTCCTGGCAACAGGCACAGCACCGAGAAAGGACGGCATGCTGGACCAAAATCGAGAGAGTCCAGCGTAGGTGTAAATACCTAGCAGGGAGGTGCCGCCTCCTTCTGCTCCATTCCAGAGACTCCTGACCACCTGAAATGCGCCATGAAGATCAGCCCGGCCTGTGCGCTCATCGGGGATCTAGAAAACACAGCAGTACCTACCAGGGGGACAGCTGGACACATTGAAAGTGGTGGAGCGATAGACTTGGAACTCCTAATTTCACAGTAAAACCCTTGAAATACTAATCAACCACTTATCTGAACTACTTTGAAAACAAATAATTTTTAAAAGATTTCCCCTTCAAAGAAACCAGAGTATAGACTTATGAAAAAGTTGATACATTCCCCACTTTTGATTTTATTAACTAAATCAGATTAAATGTAACAGATAGAGAATATGACAAAATTTACATAAAACAGCACATGCAGCTTAGAACTCTTTAGGCTGAGTCAGCCCAGGCAGGGCAGAACCACACGTGCTGGCGTTCATGACGGTTGACCTGTTGCGGGAAGGGTGTCTTAGAGACGGGCTAGGGTTCTCCTGGGCCCCGCCACCGAGATGTCTCCAGCAAGCCTGGGTGCCAGCTGCCTGGCCTGCCTTGTCTGCAGGCAGAGACCCTGACTTCCAACTCTCCTCCCTTCCAGGGCCTCTCCTCTTGATTCACTGCTGCCTGAGCACTATGTCCAAAATGTGGGTCTGACCGAGTCATCCTTTTTCTACAAATCCTGTGACGTCCTCCCACAGACTTCAGAATAAAACCCAGTCCCTACCACCCCCCCAGCCTCCTCTCCAGAACCTCCCACCTACTGTGCCCACCCAAGAGAGACCTACTCACCCTCCCGCAAGCTCTCCATGCACGTCCGGGACCCCCTCCCTCACATATACTCTTCCCCTCCCCTCCCTGCAACACGCTGCCCTGTCTCTCCTGGCAAAGACCCACTCCTTAAAAAAAAAAAGTCATCACCCAGTTTCAACCCAACAGGGCTAATCACTTGCCCATCACTCTATACTCCCTATTTTAAATCCTGTGTTGCAATTACTGGCTCCTTTACCAAACTAGGAGTTTCCTCAGCACCAAGCACAGTGCCAGACACACAGTCAGCCCTCAAGGACAGCTGGTTGAATGAACCAGTGAAAAGTGAATGTGAACCAATGTGACCTTAACTTAGGCCTTGGCACACCTCCAGTTTGAGTGTCTGTCTGTATATGCTAACATGAGAAAGTATGGTTTACCTTCCTAGCTGGCTGACCTTGAAGCTCCCAGAGCACGAGGTCCAAGTATCTGTCACCTCACACACAGGAACCGTATCACGGCTCTACTAGCCTCAGAGATGACGGAGAGGAAGAGGCGAGAGGGGGACCCAGCGGTGAAGCTGGTGTATCTAACACTTGGAGCGAGTCATTGTTGGAACATCAGCTCCTCCATATGGCAAAGTTACTTCCTGGGATAACCGTTATCTTCTCGAGGTATGCTGTAGTTCTCGAAATATTACCAATCTAAGATGAAGAATAAATCTTAATTTTCATGACAGGATTCAAGTCCAGTAAAATATCTCATGCATGAACTAAAGGGTGTGCTTCCAAAACAAAAATATCATGCTCCACAGTGCACACTCGGTTTCACTTTTTAAACTATTAAACACAAACTCCAAGTGGTCACAGAGAACGATGGAGCTGAAGTAACTCACGTTCTTTCTTCATGTTTACTACCGTGTGCTCTCGTTGTTCACGTCTCACCGACTGTTCCAGGGGAGGAACGTAAAGTACCACTGAGCCTGGAGGCAGAACCCGTGCTCCAAGGAGCCCGGCCCACTCGGAACCCTAATGAACTTACACTCTAAGCCCACGCCTGCAGCTGACTCGGCCGGAGCCAGGGCTTGCTGCATAAATGGGACTCCTTCAAATTAACTTCCAGGGACAATGCAATGCTTATTAAAGAAGAGGTAATAAAAACGTGTTCAGCTGGAAGCTTAGCTATATATTCATAAAACTCAACAACGCCCACAGCAATTGTTTCACACTTAGACCAACACAATATTTTATTTCGGAGGGAAATATTTTACCACTGGCCTTGTTTGAAATTGCTGGACCGTGGGGACAATTAGAAGCACACCGACCCAATGTCAGTTTTATTATTGGTTTTAAATGCTCTAAAGGCAGTGCATCCCCTGTATCACCTGCTCCCGGAAAGAATATAGGAAATAGCTCCTTCCTCCTTCCTCCACCGTATCAGGACCCCTCCTGATTCCCTTCTACCAGGGAAAGTACAGGGACAGGACAGGGAGAAGCAGGGATCTCCAGGACGGCACAGCCACAGTAGCCTGGCCCCAAGTCAACAGCGACTGTCGGCAGCCTTCTCAGTCTGCTAGCCTCAGTGCTCAGCCCTCAGTGCTACCGGTGGTCAGCAGCCACATGCCACCTGCCGTGACGGCCTTAGACAAACTGCAAAGAAGGGCAATTCTGTCATCCGCCAGCTTTCTTGGTCCCTTGCTCTATTGATTTACTTGGACTGCTGCAGTAAAATACCACTGCCCAGGGGTGGAGGTGGGGGGGACCCTTAAACAACAGAAATGTATTTTCTCCCAGGTCTGGAGACTAGAAGGCCAAGGTCAGCAGGCTCGTTTCTTCTGAGGCCTCTCTCCCTGACTGGGGAGTGTCCTCCCTCCGTCTTTGCACAGTCCCCTCCGTGTGCACCTGTGTCCTAGCATCCTTACCTCACGAGGACACGAGTCGGAGTGGCTCAGGGCCACCCCGATGACCTCCTTTTACCTTTCTCTCCTCTTCGAAGGCCCACATAGGACAGTCATACTCCATCCAAGGCACTGGGGGTTAACTTCACTGGACAAATTTTGGGAGGATACAGTTCATCCCATAAACACCTGCCCTCTGTCTCCAAGGCACCCAGCCAAACACCCTCTTCTTCCCTCCATGTCCAAAGCTCACCACCCACGTTCCACCCCTGGATCATCTCATTCACTTACCTCCCATTCGCAAGCTCCCACCGACACGTCTCCTATCCCCCTTCCTTGATTAGATGATTATTCGAACAACTGGTTTTAGCTCTCCCAGAACAAACAGCACTTTGGGGAAGTCAGATAATTTAAATATACTCTAATTATTAGAACATGCAGATGATGGGGGTGGAGGTGACAGATGTCGGTCTTTGGGGAGCTTTTTGCTTCTTCTACTTCATCCACCCCAACAAGCACACAGACTGTTCAGCATTAAAACATACAGGGTCCTTTCAAAATCACATCTCCTCTTCCCGGTCCCACTCAAAGCCTGTATCACCGCTCACGCTGGCGGTGGAGACGGAGCTCAGCGCAATATGGAAGGCCATCTCTTGGACACAAAGGTTAGGATCATTACGAAAATCACATCGCAAAACACAAGTTCCCAGGCTTGTAAACCCTCTTAGATATTATGTTTCAAAAGCTACAGTTCACCCTAAGCACAGTGGACTCCATGTAATGACAGCTCTGCCCAGCCAGCTTCTGGTGCGGCATCTAGCGTCCGGCAAAATCACGCCTTCTCTTTCTTTTTTTCTTTTTTTTAATTTATTTTTTGTTGTATAAATTACTAATAAGCCAAGCGGTGAGGGACAAATACCATATGATCTCACCTTCTCTTTCTTTTTATTATGTAATTAGCAAATCATAGGGATGGAGACGTTAGGACTTCATCTAAAAAAAGTAACCTATGACAAAATGGGCATTGTCATCTGCCACAAGTTATATATATCTATCAGCCTTGTTGTTATCCAAAAAAGCTATTCTGAAAAGCATGTTAAAATAACAAAAAAACAAAGCGAGCAAAGATGCTTTGGGCACTGTAGACCGCAGCTGTCCACAGCCACAAGCACAGCTTTTTCCTTACACTTCTTGAGGAGAAGGACTGTCTTCCGATGCCACCAGAACCCTTAAAACCCGGGTGTTCTCTAGCTATGTTCACCTGAGCTAAACTGAACTGAATGAGCATTTGTTTGCTGGTCTATAAACCCATAAATGGCTTATAGATTTTCACCTGGTTCATCAGTGCTAGAAGAATCAGAACAGAGATCTCCATGTGACTACTTCCAACACTAAAATGCTCCAGATTTCTACATTTAAACAACGGTTTTTACATTTCAGATAAAGGAAATTCATACAGAGCAGACCTTTTATCTGTTTTTATATCCATTACCATCATTCCTAAATTCCTCCCAACGCTCGAGTTTGATCAGTTAGGCATTTAATTATCCTTATTATACCCAAAGTCACCTGTGTTCGAGAAAAGCCTCAAACACACAGCTCAGCGAAGAAGCAATAGATGACACTTCAGTGTCGTCTGGGTTTCAGACAACATTCTGCGTGCGTGCAGCGCTTCCCGTAAACTAGGGAGTAGTTTAACTGCACGGCCCTCATAGTCAGTTGTTAATTACTTTTTCTGTTGTCCTCTCTACATTCCTATCACATCAGTGGGGCTGTCCTCCAGGGAGCAAAATCATACTCACCAATTTTGAATATTAATTAAAAGCTTTGTGTCTTCCTGGAGAACCAGCTAGTTCCTACTTTGAAGGCATTCAATTTCAGTGCTATAAAAAAACTGACTTCAGTTAAAGTTTTTAATCAATAAGATTATCCATTCTTTTGTTGTTGCTGTTGTTCTTCAACTTCTGGAAAGACAAGTCTTTTTAAATGAAGTAATTGATCTATCATATTCTGTCTGCAAAAGAGCCCATTTCAAAAGAAAATAAACGTTCCATGTCTGGCTCACGAAAAAATACATATTATAGGAAAACAGCTGAACAGTTCTTGAGGCTGTTAGCAACAGAGCACGCAGACAGGGGAGAATCAATCAACACGGGGGCGGGGAACACTGGGGGGGTTACTGAGTCCCCACAACCTTGTCCACGCAGGGTTTAGAGAGCGCACTCCAAGGCCTGCACATACGTGCACACATGGGGAAGCATGTTTGGTAAAGCATTATGGTGTGCGGAGAGCTCTAACTCCTATTCTTACCAGGCTTTACTCTTTCTCTCATTTCCCTCCTTGTCCTTTGAGAACAAAACAGGCAACCAGAGTGAATGGGGTAAACAGGGTCAAAGGTGATTGTGCCTGAATATCATGCAGAACAGTTACTCTTAGTCTTGGTTTTGCTACCTTCTGGAATAAATTTTATTATGCCAACAACACAACAAAATATGCAAAAATTTATCAAAGCAAAATTAATCTGAAGTCATTTTATTTAAAGTAGGTATAATGTCATCTAACTCTGCCAGGAAGATGGTCTTTGTTTTGAGGAAAATTTCAAATGTGTTTCTTTTTAATAAACATACCCTGACCTGAGGATATGTTTATTGATTTTAGAGAGGACAGGGGTAGGGGGGAGAAAGAGAAAGAGAGAGAGAGAAGCTTCGATTGGTTGCCTCCCATATCACTGAGCCACCCAGCCAGAGCAAATATGGTTATTCTTTACAAGTAGCATATTATTATAAATTTTTTTGTAAAAGAAAGTCAAGAGGAGGAGATCAATCACTGGGCCACTAGGATGTGCCAGTGACTCTTCTGAGTGCATCACGCATGCCTTGAAGTCGCCACCCAGACACCAACCAAAACAGCCCGTCCCGAGTCTCCACTGGTTGCTGAGCTTTCTTCCCTGGGGCTCTGTTCTCAGAGGGCCTGCTCCTGACCCAAGCCTTCCTGTGGGTCCATTTTCTTCTCCCAGAACCAGGCCTCTGCAGAAGCGGGGTCTGGCACCCACCCCTTTCCCTGAGCTCACTCCACATACCAATTGTGATACAGAAGGTTGGAAAGATCAGAGGAAATCACATCACAGAAGAGCAATACAACTCAAAAATTAATCATCAGCTTTTCTGTTCTTAAAACCTTTCTCTGTACCCAACAACGAGTGTGGCAGGATGTGGAAAAGTTGAAACTTTCATACATTGCTGGTGGGGATATAAAATGGTTTAGCCCCTGTGGAAAATAGGTTGGCCGCTCCTCAAAATGTTAAATATAGAGAAACTACATGACCCAGCAATTTCACTCCTAATTGTATTCCCAGTAGAAATAAAAACATATAGGACTCGTGAAAGTAAAGAAAAAGTCATCTGGGCACTTGTGAAAGTGGTACGGTAGACATGACTCAGGACTATTGCAGGGGCTGTCACGACCATGGCTATTGGGGAGAGAGAGCTGGTTCGGCTCCAAACCCAGCAAAGATAAGTGGGGAATTATAACCAACGAGCAGAGCGAGGGGGTCAGTGGATAGAAAATTATTCAGAGGAGACATGAAGGGTAGAGAGATTCTTGCTAAACCAACCTAACTGTATTCTTGCTGAAGACAGAGTGGCTTAGAAATGAAAAGTGGGATTTGGGAATTTGATGAGAGATCGGGTGATCAGATGTCAATGGTGGAGGAGTCCCACTATACTGACAACTGAGTAGGATATTTGCTAAAACTGAGCTACGCGGGCCTAGCAAGGACAGGGCCATGGTGAAGACCTACTCGAGGAGAGGGCTCCGGGGAGTCTGACTAAAGCTCGGTCAAGGAGAGAAAGTCTTTATCGGTCCACAAAAACTCGTAGGTGATCGTTCATGGCGGCATCATTCCTACTCGGCAAAAAGTGCAAGCAACCCAAATGTCCATCAACTGATCAATGGATGAATAAAATACGGTTTATGTATGCAATGGAATATAAGTGCACAAGAAAAAGAATGAAGTGTCGCTACATGCTACAACATGGGTGAGCCTTGGAACATTACACTAGGGGAAAGAAGCCAGTCAGAAAAGGCCATATACTGTATGATATTCGTACGATTACATTTATACAAAGTGCGCAGAAAGGGCAAATCCATAAAAACAGAGACTAAATTAGGGGTTGCTAGGAGCAGGGGGAAGGAGAGTGGGGGTGACTGGTAATGGGCACTGGGCTTTCTCTGGAGGTAATTAAAAGTTCTAAAATTACACAGTGGTGATGGTTGCATCATAGTATAAACATACCAGAAACACTGAAGTGCATGCTTTAGAAGAGTAAACGTTATAGTATGTGCAATACCTCAATAAAGCTAGTATATTAAAATTGTCCTCAGATGCTTCCAGAAGCTAGACTCCAGACAGGCACCAGTTCACTTGGTTCGCACTCCTCCCTTCTCTTTTCCCCAAAGTGACAGGAAAATCACCCTCACTTTATCAGAGAGCAAATCCACTTCCTCCCCATTCCTGCCCCTGCCTCGGTGCCTCGGTTCTCCTCCTCAAAGTACTCGATAACAAAAGGAACATTCTGCTGGAGCTTCAGCCCACCGGCCACTGGGGTGCCCCCCTTTTCAAAAGAGGAAATGACTACTGTCAGAGTTGACTTCTACATATTATAGCTTCCTTATCTCGGTAACGAAATTCCAAATTAAAAGGGTCTGTTGTACTTTCAAGGCATGCTCTTCCAATAAGATTATCTCGAATTGTTTTTAAAATTTCCAAACAGAAAAGATAAGACAACTCTCAAGTAATAGCTACAAGGGTGCTTAATACATTTAATAATAAATCTAATGAAAGGAACACATTAACAGTCCATTTGAAACACAACAACTGTAATCTTAAATCACTATGATTTAATCTCAATTATTTACCTCCTATCCATATTTATGCCCATTCAGGTTATTTTGAGGACATATTAATAAAATATTAAGTGTTTAAATAATGACTACACTGAGGGAGAAAATACATGATATGCAAATTAAATGGAGCATGACATATGGATAAGCCATAAAATAATTTAGCTGACTACATACAATCAGCCACAAAACGCTTCTTTTAATGAGATAACAATTACTCCAGGTGTCCAATTAGATTGTTAGCATGTTCAAACTACAGCCATCCATTATGCTTAACTTTAGATAATTCCTAACCTGAAGCATGATTCCTGTTCCATGTAGTTTGAAGACTTCAGGTGGTCCTGGGCAGAAAAGCAGGCAATCAGAGGGAGGGTAGAATCAGTTAAGTCAGAAAAACGGTGCTAAGGATAGCTAATAAGGTATATAACTTCTTTGGAAAGGTCAAATACAGAAGCTGCCCGTCAGTTATTTTCTTGCTTTACTAAAGAAAAAAATAACTGCAAACAGACTTGAACAACCTGGGAAGATCACCTAAGAGGGTACTCTTCTGCAAATACCAGAAAACCCTGCTGCAGGAACTGAGGTCCCACAGCTAGAGCCCAGTGGATAATCCAGAGCTGATAACGTGGCTCAGTGATGTCATCAGGGACCTAGTTCACCGTCTTTCCATTCCAACATCCTAGCATTTGGGCCTCTGTTCTCATGCTTATTGCCTCCTGGTTGCAAGACAGCTACTGCACCTCCAGGCATCATAGCCAAGTTCCAGACTAGAAAAAAAGGAGGAAGGAAGGAGGAAAGAAATGCAAAACTTTCCCTGAAACCCCTAACACTTTCCTGTTTGTGTCTCACTAGCCAAAGCCACGCCAATAGGTACTTCTTACGGTAAAGTAATATGGGAGGGTGAATAAAAAAAAAAAATGAAGGTCCTCGGGGAAGAAGGGTAGAAGGCAACCAGCACTGGGTTTTATAGATGCAGTCTCAGAGGATCTCAAGTTCTCTATAAAAACTTAAAATGTTGTTGGGTTTTGATTCAACATTAATATAATTTAAATAGCGAGCTAGATGGCCATCTTAGTTATTAGAACCAGAAATCCTCTGTCATCTCGTTGTGCATGTGCCAATGAATACGCGTTTATGATGGAACTGATGCCAAATACCATTAATTGTCATGGTCTTCTAAGAACAGTTACAGGAGACAGACAACGCACAGATGATGTGCCTGGACAAAGTAAAGATAAATGACGTCGCGGCGGGCTGCGCTGTCAGAACGAGTAGACGAGCGCTGTCTGGGTCATCCTTAGACAGACACGCCTTTGGCCAGACTCCTGAAGATGTCCATTTGGAACAGTTTCTCACTGCCTGCACCCTGGGCAGTCGGAAGGGCCGTGCGTTTATGGCAGCGTCGGCCCTCTAATTTGGGCATCCCATTAACAAGAGTGGGGATTCCTGTTCCAAACACATAAAGACCCGAAAGGTTTAAAACAAGGAAGGAAAGAAAAAGCGGGCATGTGTACATTATTGTAACTAGCAAATACTAGTGTCTTCTGTAGCTTTTTAGCATAACCTCTTGGTTGCTTTATCAGTCTGTTGTTGTCATTGTTCTTTTAAAAACATCGCCAACTTTAGTCACCAACGTCAGAGCTGGTTGACAAATCTGGGGAGCTCCCGCTGGGCCAGCCCAGAAGTACGGCCTTGAGTTGTCACTGAGTCCCTGCCAGGCCCCAGAGCAGCTTCCCCTTCCCTAGTAAACGGAGCCAATACAAGCATCAGGACGCAGCATTCATCGCTCTGGCCGCGGCAGCCTGCAGGGTCAAACTAACCCTTTCGACCTGCCTGGTTCACCCAACCACCATGTAACAACGCACAGTGACGGAGCCTCCAAGTATACAGGGCAGAGTGGCTCCCGTTTTTAAAGTTTAGGAGCAGAAAGCGGCCTTTCCTTTCCTCCTGTGGGAGAAAGACATTCTTTGAAAGCTCTCCAGCCACCTGGAGCAGTTTCGGTGGTTTTGAATCCTGTGCTCTTCTATTTAAAGCCCCGAAAAATGCCTTTATATAAAGAACTAGCCACCAGCGGCAGGAACACGACAGGTACCAGGCTTCAAAATGCACTTGAAATGGCAGATTTTTCCATCGAAGGGTCATCTATTTAATGAGCTCCAACCCATGTTCAAAATCCCCCCAAGCCAATCAGACCTTTCTGTGTGAGTTATAACATAATCTCCTCCTTGGGTAAATGTTCGTGAGGTGCCCGGCTGTGCCCTTCGAGGGTGTGAGCCTGCTCACCCCCCTCACCCCGTCGCTCTTCTTCTGCCCCCAAATCCCTTGGGAGCTTCAAACACTCAGCCTTCATTAAAATTTCATATGAATACTATGAGTGAAAGATGTTAACCAACATCTTGAAAAAGATATCAACCAACAAACATTTAATTCCTGGTGGAGAAAAGCTTCTAGCTCAGAGGTTTCATTCTTCTTGGGTCCCAGAATATGCAAGCAGATCCCATTTATAACTGTGAGCAGCTCTTCTTGAAACCCCACTTCCTTTCCTCCTTTTATTTTCCAGACTTGTTACACCATGACTGGCCTAAATCCTCTCTTCCACATCTTCAGTTTCCTGCCCAAACATGCCCCAGGGGCTCCAAAGGTTCCTTTATTTTCTCTCTGCTCCTCCTTGCCTCTCCCCTTTTCCTTCCCACTGGGACCACTCAGAGCCCTCATGGATGCAGACCCTCCGTCTCAGAGTCTCCATCCACTTCACCCAGCTGACCAGAACCCAATCTCTGTAATGAGAGGCAGGAGCCTGTGGGTAACACCACAGAGTGGCCCCAAAGTTCACCCGAGGATGTTAGGGGGAGAAGTCATTCACACCAAAGGTTCATTGTCTTTGTTCACACATGGCTTCCTAATACCATCTGGCCTTCCATACAAAGGCCACCCTCTTTATTCAAGTCAGCACGAGTATATTCCTATTGCTGCCAACACTCTCGTCACCACCATCGGGCACTGAGAGAGCAGGACTTGGTAATAACACGGCATGATTCTTTTTTTAGGTTAGTATCTAAGTAAAACCTTGAGATTTTAAAATTCTTGTGGATAACTCACAAATCCCCAAGACTGCATGGCCAGTTTGAGAAACTGAGTTGGTTGGTCTCTAAGGCCCTTCGCAGCGCGGAGCCCTACGCCTCCGACCGAGACAACCCGGAAACACAGCTTTGATGCCTGAATGCCACCGTGGGCGCTCTTAAATCACTCCTCTCTTCATGGACCCTGACGCCGAGTCCAGAGACTAAACGGCTTTCTATGCATGAAAAACGGGAGATACACCTCACAACCAGCACTAAGGAGGCCCTGTGGAGTCTGACAAGGATGTTTTCTAAGACAAGGACAGGGAGGGACAATATGTTGACAAGACGTTGTTCATAAGGGTCCGGGGTAAGTGGCTAGCCAGGTAGACTTCTCTGCAGGATTTCCTGGGGGCATTGGTGGGAAATCACTGTCCACACATTGAAATGAGGACCGGCTGCCCACCCACCTGACCTGGACCCTTTCCAGTCCTTGCCTGTGAGCAAATACTCTAGGGACGGGTTACACTTTCATAAAATATTAGCTATCTCCTATCATCAAGCCCTTCTTGGTGCTCTGTGGCTTCTCCATGTCTCCCCCAAATCCCCTGCCCTTGCTGCATGTAGTCCAGTACACACTTCCGGGGTTCTACTCAGATGCCCGCCTCCTACTGGAACCTTCTCCACTGCAGCTTCAAGGGAGCTTCCCTCTTTGCTACCTCCTTACGCTTTTAATCATATATTGCTTATAATTGTTAACTTTTTTCTCCCTCTCCAGCTATGTCTGAAATATGTTGTAAGATCTTTGAACTCAGAGTCATTAGTCTTTTTTTTTTTTTTTTTAAGGAATAGCCTAGAGCTAAGATTAATCACAACTACAGTTAACACTAGGTCAAGAGAGAGAAAGAGAGAGGGAGGGAGAAGGAGGGAGAGGAATGGGATACAGGAGACAACTGTTTTTGGTAAGGGAGTGAGAGGGGAGGACAGGGCTGAGTAGCTCCACTGGCATTGCTACAGGGTAGGCAGCAGTGCAGGGGACATGGGGGACCCTCCTCCCCCTCCTGTCCACAGCTGCTCTGGGCTTCTGGTTTCCTTCTTCACTACAAATTTGGCCGAGAGAAAAGTGCCACGGCTGAGCCGACATGACAACGTACCTCTGCACTGAATTGTTTGTTGTGTGCGTGTTTCTCCTGGTTCAGTCAAGACTTGTCATCAAGAACTACACAGGAAAACATGTCTCCTACCTTCCCACTTGCCTCGCCTTCAAAGCAGATGAGCCTTTTCCGGAACGAAGCTGCTTTTTGTAAAAAACACAGCACTGGCTTGGCAATCACACAGTTGCACCGAGTTCTGTCCTCTGGTCAGGACACAGCCAGGAACTCAAGGTTCCAGAGGAGCAGACAAGGGCCGAGTCCTTCATCATCTGTCCAGCAAGCTGCACAGTTCATTCGACTGACTCCCTGTCCTGGACTGTGAAGGGTCAGACAAACTATCCACATTGTGTATGAGGAACCCTGGTGAGGGATGGAGACAACAGACTGACCCATGCATGCACACACATGCACACACGCATGTGCACACACACACATCCCGTTCCCCCACCCCTCCCCTCTCCAGAACAGTGACCCTGGGGGAGACACTTAAGACCGTCCTCAATTTCACTGTGGCCGCACGCAGCAGGAAATGTGAATAAGAAAAGAGGAAGATCAAAGAGCAAAGATGAAGCCAGGGAAGAGGCAGAGAAAAATGGAGAGGGGGATGAAAGAAAGAGGAGGGCAGGGGGAACAGCGAGGGAGAGGAGACACGGAGGGAGCCAGGCTGGGACAGAAAGAGGTGGTTCTGCCTGGTTCATTTCCTCTCCTTGATATTGAACCATCTTCCTGGGGAGCCGGCCGCCTTCCTGACTGAAGCAGGTGAGGTGGCACTGGGGGTGGGCCTGGCACTTGGGGTCCGGCTCCTTGCAGGACCTCACTGGGTCCCACACAGTGGCTCTGAAGTCCAGACACTTGAAAGTATCCACTCCAGTCGGCTCAGCTATTTCAACTAAATCCATTTCCATCAAATTATCACTTCTGACGGTGATAGAAAAATTAATGATTTCTTGGAGGGACTACTGTGTTTAAATATTTCAGGCCTGTTGGCGTGATATGTGTCAGCGTGAGGGAAACGTATTGACTTGGAGCCGCAGCTAATGCGGACGTTTATAAATACCCTGTCAGATAAATAATGGCTCTCAATGGATCCAATGTGATGTACAGTTCCAAAGCAAGCCGGGTTTTGCCAAGAGGCTCAAAGGAAACTGCCGTTGCAATATTGCGGGCTGAATGATGGGATTTTCGTTTATCTCTCCTACTGGAGAAAGGAGCGTGGCGAGGCCGGCTTGGCAGGCACCAAGGAGAAGGGAGATTGAGCCATCAGACCCCACAGCAGGTCTACACCTCAGAGCCTCCACCCGAGCATCTGCACACTGCCATGTGTGTCTGAGTCTCTGTGACAAAGGACGGGCCAAGTCGCGGGTGACGAGAGCTGTGGGCCAGGCAGGAGGGGCCCAGCCCAGCAGCTCCCATCAGGACTGAACGCTACAGGGGCTGGGACCGTGGAGAAGAATGGCTACTATTTGGTGCCTCATCATCCCCCGTTTCCTCTCCTCCCTCCTGTCACTTACCCTGTCTACAGTCCCACTGCACAACAGAGAACAAATCTTGCTCTAGATTGAATGCGTCCCCCCAAAATTGCTATGTGGAAACCTCATCCCCACGGTGAGGGTATCTGGGAGGTGGAGCCTTTGGGAGGAGCCCTCACGAATAGGATTAGTGTCCTTATAAAAGAGACGCCAGAGGACTCCCTCGTACCTTCCACCATGTGAGGGCACACAAAGAAGGCAGTGGTCATTGAAACCGGAAGCAGACCCTCACCAGACCCTGAGTCTGCTGACACCTTGATCTTGAACTTCCCAGCCTTCTGAACTATGAGAAATACATGTATGTCATTTACAAGCCACCCAGTCCACGGGGTTCTCTTACAGCAGCCCGAATAGACTAGGACAATCTCACCAGGAGCCCTGAGCAATGCCATCCCGCTTCCTGTAAGGACTCCCAACAACTGTCAGGCAAGGGGTGTGCAGGGGGAGGGAGTGCGGCCACTGGACGGAGAGGAGGTGGTGGTACTGCCTGCAGACCTCAATTACCCATCGACAGGCGAGGACTGACCCCATTACACACTGGCATGTGCACATTTCATCTTCAAAAGGCATTTGAAGATGAGAAGTTAGAAGACTTTAAAAATCTTAAACAATCCCATTCAAAGTGAAACACTTGGCCTGACTTTCCTGACCTGTCTGGGTTTTAATGTTGCCTTCTTTTTAAAGCAATCGAGAATCTCTGCCCTCTAACAGATAAATAGAGTCGAAAGATTAATGAAATGTGGAGCAGAGAGTGCCCTGCTATATTTCATATGAGGACACGGCAAAAAGGAAGCACACGAATCAACAGTAATTCCAAAGACCTCATCTGAAGTGAAATCATTTTGTTAATAAGTTAGAATACCACACAACTTTAAAAATAAAAGTCCAGCTTGCCAATGCACCAGCCCTGGACACGATTCCCTCATACACATCAACAGGTACCCCCATGTGCCTGCTCAGGGTTCAGCCGGTAGGTGAGCGGGAGAGTAAAGAAGCCATCCTCACATACATTTCCTGGGTGTGTATTTGCTGAGCCAAGAAAAACACTTCTCCCACTGCCGCAGACATTATGACCTTGAACGAACAGAATCACCGGGGCGTCGCTGTGCATCTATTTATATTCACTGTGCCTTCTGCAAGCGGGCTGTTGCCAGAGGGGCCGCCTTTGCCCAGCCAGCAAAGACACAGAGCTCCGCTCTGCTTCTGGGGTCGGGCACAGTCCCAAGGCAGGGCCCAGAGAGGGGCCTCTTCTACCAGGTACAAGTGAAGCCTCGGGGTTCCCAGCCCAGAGAAGTGCTGACAGACTTCAGGAGAAAGGCCTGTGGTGGGCCTGTGACTTGCCTGGGTGTTTTGTGTTTGTAAAGGAAATAGCCTTAAATGATGACAAACCAAATGGCTCTATGCCTCCCATGGGGCTCAGCTCCTTGCACACATTTTTTTAAGTAAAAAAAAGGAAAAGAAAAAAGCAAAAAAAAAAAAAAAGAACCCTGGTTTATATATTTAG
The DNA here is from genome assembly GCF_022682495.2 of Desmodus rotundus. Classification (NCBI taxonomy): domain Eukaryota; kingdom Metazoa; phylum Chordata; class Mammalia; order Chiroptera; family Phyllostomidae; genus Desmodus; species Desmodus rotundus. The sequence continues at coordinate 11,575,146 of NC_071395.1, forward strand.
GACCTCTACTCACCTATCTGAATTGAGCTCAGACAGCCCAAAAGCTAGGAATTAATTGCCTTTAAGCCTTTAATTATTCACCTCTTTGGCTCCACCGTGGTGACCACGAATTGTCCCCTCATGCGGACAGTGGGGGATATCCTCCCATCTCCCACGAAGCTCTTCTTTCAAATTCACAGTGTTCACCTTCAGGACATGAGGGTGTCACATACAAGGGACACAGGCCTGCCTCTCGCAGACCCCACAGCTGAGGGGCAGGTCTCACTCCAGCTCCACCCACAGCCTCTCTGGACTCTCAGGGACCCAGTCTCCTATGTAAACTGGGACTGATACCTACCTGTCCTCCTGCTTTCCTTCTGGGGACTCTCAAGGGTATGTGGCATCATACAAATGTGTGGTGTTCCCATCCTTCTGTCCCTTCACACTTGTCATCTTATAAAGATGGTACCTCTCACCCTCCTGGATAGTTGAGGTTCTGTTGCCACCCACAACTAAATGCCCCTTCCTCTTTATTCTCAGACCTTGGGTCCATTTCTGAATTGTGACATAATTCCTGGAGAGTCATGTTGTGTGACTAGCCATGGGAAAAGTGTTTCCCCTGAAAGTTAGGGAGGGATTGGCTCAAGTGAAGGCAGCTCCATCCATTCCTCATTAACCCTCTCTTCCCAGAGTGGGTCCTGTGAGCTGGTCCCGTGCTGTGCACCTGAGACTCCGCAGGGGACAAACAGGGGAGGTCCCCGCCCCTGTGCAGCGTACATGCTCACTTGAGGGGAGGACAGGAGATAAATCGAGAGTAGAAAGGAAATAAAAAGCATGCTGGGCCCGAATGTAGAGTTCTGACGTGAGCCCCGACTGGGTCCCGACTTTGGGGAGGGGCCAATACCACCACACACCTAATGAATGCCTGGTCGCCTTGCAGTGACTAAACACCCCAAAGCATGGGATCCTCTCCTTCAAAATGTTTGCGGGCCCGGGGAACACCCACAACAATCTAACTCCAATTCTCTTATTTCCCTTTGACGCTCAGATTCCCTGCATTCTTTATCACAGTTCCTCGCGTTCTGGTGTCGTCTTCTAACTTGAAATAATCACTAACACTCTTTCTCTATACCCAGCCCGATAAACACAAAGGACCCCCAGCTGACCTGACCTCTAATTGGAAATCTACTTTCCTGTGTCCTCCCCATCACGCACTATATCAGCCTCTTTGCTCTCCTCGAAGACCCTGCTGTCACTGGCTACAGAACCAGGCACCGCAGCCACTTCGACTGCATGGCCATTCCACACCCGGCTCGCTTCTCTGCAGCCGACTGTAGGCATCGTACCCAAAGCGAGCAAAAGCGATTCTGGAAACCTTTCCCACACCAGCAGGCAGGCCTTTGAGACTAAAAAGGAGGCATAGGAAAAGGCGATAATCCTTACTCAAAGTTTTCAGCAGGAGATGGAATCTCTCCAACTGCAAACAGCCACAGCGGCTCTGGACAAAGACGGTGTGGGAAGAGCGCCCTGCGTCTCCATCTCATTCTCCGCTGGGAGGCCCCACGTTTCGGCAGCTGCAGATGGCACTTCAGAGCTTCGCATCTTTGCAAGCTCAGAACAAATTTTTACTCTCAAATAAAATGAGAAGTTTTACGGATTCTAAACCAGAGCTTTAAACGTACACTTCTGAGACTACTGACAAGACCCCAACCCGTGTTTTCCACGGTATCTTCCTGAGCTCACCTTTACATGCATCAAGTTCTGCTCGAACACCTGAAGTATCATTCCCTGAACCCTCCCAGCCCTGTCCAACCTCTGGGCGCCTGCTCACCAGATTGCTCTGTCGTGGAATGTTCTTCATTCGAAGCTCTCATCCGGGGCTCCTAACACCACCACCTCCCCCTGCATCCTCCCCTGCCCCCAGCTGGAATTCATCTCCCCCTCTTCTATGTTTTCCTGACACCCTGCTAATAGATCTACAAGAAAACTGGCCAGTCTCTCTCATCTAAGAGCTGTTGACCACAAACTCATTCAGGGTAAGTCCTGGGTCCTACTGAGCCTGGTTTTCCCTCCGGCACCCAGCACATGCGGTAGGCAACATGTCAACATTTGTTAAAGGTAAGTGATCACACACAGGGACTCCTTCTTTTCAGTGATGGACTATAGAGGAAGTAAAACCTCTCCTGTGAACACAGGATGGTCTTTCCTCCCCCAGTTGCTGAAACACTGAGCAGAGAGTGTGATGCAGAGAAATAATTCCCCACATTCCTGTCGTTGCCGAGGAGGAGGAGGAGGAGGGTGACACTGTGGAAAAACAGAAGGGGAAAAGAGAGAAATGACTGGTGTGGTGCTCTAAAGACAGCCACAGACTTTTTTTTGGCTCTCTTCCCACGAAGACACGGAATCTCCCCTTGAATGTGGGTGGGCTCCGTAAGTGCTGTGACCAATGAAACAAAGTGCAAGTGACACTGTACCAGTTTCTGAACCAAGTTCTTACAAGACCAGTGGCTTCCACTGCCTGTCTCAGAAGCCAGTCGCCACGCTGTAGGCAGCCCAAGGAGAAGCCTACATGACAAGGAGCCCAGGCTCCAATCCGAAAGTCTCAACCGCGACCCCAGCTGAGAGCCACACCCATTTGCGGAGCATCCCTGGAAACCACCTTGGAAGTGAATGCTCGGGTCCCTGCTGAGCCACCCCAGCCCCCAGCCACTGGGGCAGAGCTGTCCCCTGCAGCCCCCACCCGTACTGCAGCTCCTGAACAAATTAAATGAGTGCTGTTCTCTCCAGTCATTAAGTATTGGGTGGCTTCTTAAAGGACAGTAAATAATTGGGACAAGTACTGGGCTAATTATCTTTTTGTCTTTTAAGATTGTAAGCCTCATTTTAAAAATCTAAAAATTTCTCAGACGTGTCAATAATCACAACACATCAGCTTGGCCAGTTAATGAAGGGACTGCTCTTTCGGGGTGAACTACAAGCTACACGTGTAGGGGGGACAGCCAGTGGCACGCGGCCTGGCACCCGGGCTTTATCTCAAGCTGCTCCTCTGCCTTCTTTCGTCACATCAAGGAGTCCCCTTTTAGCATCCATTCGAACAAAGGATTCTATAGCCGCTAAATGTTAGAAAGTTGCTGTTCTAGAGCATTACTTCCTGCAAATTCAAGGACATGTTCTCTACTACTAGCTCTGATTACTTTCACGAACCAGTGGAGCAACTGCTTAAATTGTTTTCTGTTTACAGGCAAAAGTGAACTGAAACCATAGTTACGTTTCCTACAGTCTCTCCTACGCCGGGCATTTTTGCTTCTCTCTGGGTTCCCTGGAACATAAGCGGCAGCTCCTGTTGCTCCCAGACGCTCCCTCTGTAAGCAGCAAAGCAGTGACACCTGCTTGGAACAATTCCTCCCAGGAGTGGTGGATGACATTTCTGGGAAAGATCCCAGAATGGCAGGCTGGAAATTAATAAGCATACCGAGCCAATGGCTCCTGTGGAAGATGTGCCCTATTGTTCCTTCAGGAGAACTGTACTGTCAGTGTAATGAGCGCCCCTCCTCCCCAGGCCACTACAGCTCACTGCTGGAGCCATGTGACTTTACTTCTTAGAGGGCTGGGCTTGCTCAAGATGCTAGGACCCCACCTATCTCTAGGCAGGGGTGATTGAAGGACATGCAGGCCAGAAATGTGTTTGGGATGGAAAATGACCTTGACAGTCCCAGGCTGACTTGATGATCAGGTGCTAGCAACTGGCCACAATGCTCCTCACACGGCCAGGTGCCACATCCCTCCCCAGTTTCCAGCCACTGAGTCCCAGCCAGGCTCCGGACCTCATCCTCACATTCCTCAAAATCAAGAGTGAAATGACGAAAAACCATGTCTTGTTTTTGTTTTTGTTTTTTGTCATTTAGCTCTGACAGGCTCCCTGACGATGATGAATGCCTTCCTGAGTCTGAGCATCTTGCCTCTTCCAGACTCCTCCCCACTGGGCTCCGCCTTCCTGCAAGGACACCACCTGTCACCCTTGCAGGCCCACCTTGACGCTGGCACTTCTCCAACCTGCCACCATACTCTTCAGACACCACACACAGCGCACAAGGTGGGCTGCTCCTACGCCTGCTGGCAGAGGAAGCCTCGCGGGCCCATTCCACTCCCCACCCCCATAAAATATGAACCATTCCCGGAATGTTGGATCAGTCAGCGCTACCGTCACAAAGTACCACCGACCACATGGTTTCGACAACAGAAACGTATTGTCTCCCAGCTCTGGAGGCTGGAAGTCCGAGATTAAGGTGTCTACAGGGTCAGTTCCTTCTGCCGGCCCAGGCCCAAGGGAAGGATCTGTCCCGGGCCCCCTCCCCCGGGACTGCAGGTGGCTGTGCTGTCCCTGTGTCTTCACATCAGCTCCCCTTTGTGTGCATCTCTGTGCCCAAATTTCCTTTGTCATGGGAACACCAGTCGTGTTGGGGGAGGGCCCACATTAATGGCCTCATTTTCATTTACCTCTGCAAAGACTCTATCCCCAATATTATTTTTCATAGAAATACGTGATTTACATTGCCACATAACAGACTTAGCATTGGCATCTTTAATGAATCATTAAATAAATATTTTCTAAATTAAAGAAAGATAATCTCCAAATACGGTCACATTCTGAGGTACTGAAGGTTTTAGGACCTTGACATGGGATTAGGGGCGGGGGTCACAATTCAGCCAGGACAGATGCCACACTCCAGTTTGGTTCACCCCATGGTGTCCTCAGGTCTGAGCTTGAGAGAATCTAAAACCAGTGATTTGCAACTCGACCTCACTCCTATAATGAGGAGATCCCAGCGGAAATGGACACAGTGCCCGCAGCTAGGCCTCCGATATCAGTGCGCCTGATCGTCTGTTGAGGCGGGATTGCCAGAGTCTATTTTCCCTGAGAAACCACACAACCTCCTGGAGTCAACTTGCCCCAAAAAGGCTCAGCAGACAAGTGACCAGTGGGGAAGGGGATAGTGTCTGTTGTACGGCTATTTCTTTTCAACCCCTAAAAATTCATATTCTTTGGGAGAAAAAAAGTAGACTTCAGAATTAAAACTGAATAAGCTAGTTTTTATTTTCTTAAACATTTTGAGTTTGGAGTGCATAAGCAATGCCACCTCGAGACCGGGCTAACAGAGAATAACACTATTCCTATTTCCCTGCCTGAGATAGCACAGCCGGGCCCACTGATGGCCCAGGGAATACGATAAAGCTTTGATGACAACATGCTCTGGCACATCCACCAGATGTGACATAGCAGCAGCATCCGGAGGCCGCAGGAGTGCCCGGCAGAGTCAGGAGCCGGGAGTGCAGGCCGTGCCCCACCGATGCCTAGCGGTAGGTGACGGTCTTGCTTCATGAGCACACGTGAGTGGCCTCATGGACACTTTCAGAAATTACTGGGGGGCCTGGGGGTTATCTTGCAAGGAGCTGGAGTAGGAATCATAGCAGGTAAAAGCAAGAGCTGCCGAAATGCAAGCTGTCTTAAACAATAGTGATTTTTATGTCTGATTGGGTACCTACAGCCACCAATGTCACGGTGAAAGAAAGGGTTTCTGGAAAACTGAGATTGTTAAAAGAAAAGTCCCTGATTAATCACAATGTAATTTCAATTTGGCTTCAGCTAAATCAGAAAGGTAGTAATTGAATGTGAGCATCTGGTCGGTCCATTACTTCCAAGAACCCCCTGCTGAAGAGAGGGTCCTGTCTCTTTGGACACATGTGGGCTGGGATCTTCATCCGGGCAGTGGAATTCGGTATTAAGGAAGCCTGGTAAAGAGATACGGCATGTCATCCGCCTCCATTATTGCGACTTCACTGAGAAGAGGGACCAAAGTTTGAACCTCTTTGGCTGGCTTCATGTGGAAAAACAAAACCCTCAGAGAGGGGCCACGGGAACATCAGGAGACTTCCAATAAACTGACGGCTGCCAAGTCAAACAGCCTTAAACCCTAGCAGGGGCGTCCAACCTTTTGGCGTCTCTGCACCACACTGGAAGAAGAAGAGTTGTCTTGGGCCACCCATTAAATACATTCTGACACATAATCATAAAAAATCCCATAATGTTTTAAGTAAATTTAGGGTTTCATGTCGGGTCACATTTCATGTCGGGGCTGCACGTGGCCCCGGGGCTGTAGGTTGGACACCCCCGCGGCCTAGAGGACCACTGAGCCCTGGTGTCTCCTAACTGTGGTTTGCAGTAAAAGCCTGTGCTGCTTGCAATGACTCTGCCATCCAAGGGAGAAGGTTTACAGCAACCTCATTTTCCTTGTCGGAAAGTACAGGAGAAAATCAAGTCGAGACGGGTAACAAAGGGCAGGAATCCTGAGGCTAAATTACAGGCTTACATACCCGTGCGATACTATTAGCCTAGTCAAACCCCCCCAGGCTCCGGCATCCTGTCTATTTAAATTTCTCTGTGGCTTCCGTGGGACACCACGCTCTACGCTGGGCTGCCTCGCTCAGTGTTGTTATTTAATAGTTGACACATCCTACCCAGCTGTGGCAACAATTCCCCACAGTGGTTTCACATTAGTTTAACTTTTCAAAGCTTTGCAAAATTCTTTAGTTTAACAGAGGTAATACTCCGAGATGGGAAGTCTTGTCAAGGCTGTTTTTAACAGAACAATGACTGCAGTGGACCCCCCATGTTCAGTTGCCCGGGAGCGTCACTCTTGTAAAGCACCTGACTGAGAGAGAACCTCAACACAGCAGCATCCAACCACCACCACCACCTTGTTCCCTGGTCAAGGTCACGGCCATTGTGGGCGTCTCCTCAAACACTGCACGGGCTTTTTAATAAAGCCCTTAATTACGTCTGAGACTTTGTTTTCTGACCAAATTTCAAATGTATAAGGAGATCCTTCTACTTTGCTAGTGAATAATAGAGCAGCCAACGAGTTCACTCTCTGGGCGACTCAGCTGAGCTTGTCAGTCGGGCGGCCGCCAGTCAGCTCTGCAGAGGTCGGACAGTGGGCTGCCCTTTAGGCAGCGCAGGGTCTCGCACATCCCCCAGGGTCTAAATGGAAGCCCAGGCAGCTTCAAGGCGGCAGCTGCGCAGAGGGTTAGGGCAGACTGGAGTTTAGAAAGAAGTTGGGCTCCCCTCCACAGGCATTCCGACCTTGAGTTAAAAAGGCAAAGTGACAGAAGATGGCAGTCCTCTGGCTGGGAGGGGCCACAGACCCCCTCGACCTTCAGCTTCAGGTGGAATTAGCCCAATAGGGTGGACTGCTAGAAGACTGAGAGAGAGAAGAGTAATGGAAAGGTATTCATCCCTCAGCTTCTGCCAGCTCACTGCAAACCTCCCCTGAAGGTTTCAGGTCCAGTCAAGGCAGCTCATGCCACATAACTTATCCTTCTGAGCTCCAGGGATACCACCTCCCCGGGTCTACCGGGGCTCAGGAACGCTAACTGCTCCCTGGCGGTTTCCAGTCAATTAACGGTTCCCTACACGCTACCCCCACCTTTGTAATGTGCCTCTTTACTGAACCATCCTCAAGTCGTCCTTTACAAATGGCAGAGAAGAGGTGCTACATTTATTCAAAAACTCACGTTGTACATGTGAGCACAACAAACACTATGTGACCACACTTACATGCATGAAATGATGGTCACTTTGGACATCCTTGGACACCAATGTCCCACTCCACCATTCTTTCTTTCAACCGGTATTTACTGGTTGACATCTATGTGCTCAATGCAAACACTGTTCTAGGCACATGGGTGAAGTCACGTGGCTTGCCATTTCTCTAATCTCCACGCCCTCTTCTCCATACCCTGCTGGAGTTCAGGAATCCGTTGCACGAGCCAACTGCCTCCCCTCTCCCCAGTCCGCCCCCTGCCCTGCCACAGCACAGGCTTTAAAGCACAGATCTGATTGTGGCACAGCCAACGTATGGTTACTTATCAACTCCTGAGGATGCCACGTGGTTCTCACCCAACCTCTCCACCCCGTGCTCCCATTGTACCCACATCTGCTTGCCTCCAACGTGCCAGCCATTTGCATGCCTCATTCTCACATGCTGTTCTAGCTGCTCAGAACGGCATCTCCTGCTACCTTCTTAGAAAGTTCCTCAGGCAAGTCAATCTACAGAGCCAGGGGCCAGTGGGCAGAACTAAATGCTCCCTCCTTCATGGTCCTCTGGCAGCCCACACACACCTGTCACGTCACGACTGGGCTGCAAAGGTGCTTTGCTCACTCCCTCCCCTACTATGCTCAGGTTGTGGGCAGGGGCCTTGTCATCTTAATTACGAAGCAAAATGCAGCTTGAGAAGCCGCCTGTAGCTATTTCTGCCTCCGAGGTCATGCAACAGATTTTTCTGTAGGGAAAAACTGTTTTGTTTTGTTTTTTTTCTTGAAGAAAACAGTATGGTGTGCTTTTAAATTTGCAAAGAAAATGCTCAAAGCCTGATATGAACAAAGAGACTGAGGCAGTGAGAGCTCAGTGTTAAAACTGAGCACTTTGGGAGGGGTGGGGAGAGGCTTAACCACTATGCTGGGCACTAGAAACTAATGCAAAACATTAAATCTAAACTGTCACTGAAAATAAATAAATAATTTTTTAAAACATACCGTCACTGAGCTGGCTGCAGTGTCCCGTGCCAAGGGCCTCAGCCAGGGGCGCAGGCACCCCCACAGGCCTGAATTGCCAGCAAACAGGCCTGCAGGCATGTGAAGGGGCACCAGCCATGGGGCTCTGCCACCAAGGGGGTGCCCAACCGGGCTGTTTACTATTTGAAGTGCTCCTGAGACAGGGCACGAGGGGCAGAAAAGGTCAGAATTGTGAGCTGTCCGTTACCGCTCACGGCTCAAGGCCTTCACAACAGGCAAATGGCAGAATTCATGACGAAACGGAGACAGAAATGACAGAATAGCCAGGTTTGCCTGTGTGTTTCGACGCACTGCTCATGGCTCGCAGAGGGACGAGGGCGTGTCAGATCACGGAAAAGGCACTTGGGTAAACACAGGCGCACCCTCCGTCCCTTGGGACAATGGTGTTAAGACATGTGAGGGTTATCAGCCAAAGGCTGCTTAAAAGAGTCCATGTTTGGAATCTGTTCTGGTGTTCATAGGAGCACTCTCTTTTCTAGGAACACAACGCGAAGAGCTTTGTCTTCTAACTTTCTGATATATTTAGAATTGTCTATCGGTAGATTTCCAAAATATAAACCCCCACACGTCGATCCTAGGTTTGGATTTTTCTAGCTATCAGAAAAAAATTTTAAAATTTCAAACACAAGAAACTGGCATGTATCTGAGAATATAAGTGGAATCTTGAGTGGAAAATAAAGGTCACACATTCACAGCAAATGCAAATTCATCGAAAAATCCAAGTGGTTAATAAGTAACCAAGTATGGTAGCTACAGGAAGGGTGGAAGGAAGAAAGGGAAGGTGGAAAGGGCGAAAGCATGGCTTTTAGAAATCTCTAGATCTGGGACCGATTCCTGCCCCCTCCCCTCTGTACTTGGCAGCAAACAAAACACCAAAAATCCCAGAGAACAAGCCTCTCCCCCTCCAAGCCCCACACTCCTCTCTGTGATGATGGACATCAGGTGACCTCAGGGGGAGGGGCAAAGGTGTAACCCCAGCATGGAGAAGGCACTCGGGAAATATGCTTCCTCCCTCCTTCCTTCACAATGGCCTTGGGTAGCAGCAGCGAATTCTTCTCCTGAGCCCCTGAACTTCAGTTTGTTGAGGCTAAACCATCATGAGCAAGAAAACACAGGGGAACTCATGAGTAAAAATGAGGCAACAGGAAAGCAATCCTAAGGAATGGAAATTTGTTCTTGGTCACTACAAACATGTAATAAATATTTACTTCTGTTTTCTCGCAGCGGGCAGAACAAATGCCCACAGTTGCTTGGTGAGCGTCGTGAGGAGGCCCCAGCGATGCCACTGAATTGTGACGGGAGCGTCCCCCTCACCTCTGCTCAGGAGCAGCGGACCAGAAACTGAAACAGAAATGACATCATAACAATAACCAACACGTCCATGACATAATTAAAGGTTTGGACTCAGAACACTGACTTGGCCCCAGCTTTAGGTTAGGGCAGGGGTTCCCAATATTTAAAAATAATGACATTAGTCCCCTCGGCAGGGCCATGAGTACCACAGAGTTCCCTACACGATACGGGCTGCCTTAGTATAACCTCGAAAAACAACTCTAAATTTGCATTGTATTTAACCTCAGAGCATCCATATATACAGAAAAACGATCGTGACATTTGTGCGCAAAACATTATTTACCCCCCAGCAGAGACACTTGGTGCAAACACAGCTTGTCCAGTACAGTATCACAGTGCTGTGGACCAGCTCCGCCGCCTGCAGGGGCGAAGCTCACAGGGGAGGAACCACGGGGGGTGGCAGGGTGGCAGGGAACTCACCCTCCTGTGACTTTGATGGGAATTGCCATCAAAAAAGCTGAAGAGAAAGGTTTAAAACTAGAAAAATGGAGAAAACATTCACATACTGAGAGTCAATTGTTATTTACTGCTAATATCATTAATAAAGCAAAGGTTTTTTTTTTTGCAAGACAAATATTTAGAATTATTCTCTGGGTTTGGGAGTGAGGGGAGCTTTTGTTTTTGCTTTTTGGCTTATAATCAACAGAAATTTATACCTCACAGTTCCGGGGCAGAAAAATCGGAGGAGGCCAAGATCGGGCGTGAGTACAGGCCAACCTGCAGAGAACACTCTTCCCGGTCAGGGCGGGCCTTCACTACATCTCCACTTGGGCAAAGGGGGAGGATCTCACTCTCAGGCCTGATTTATTTATTTATTCTTTTCCTCTGTCTCTTTAAAAGAAGAAGTCAAACATTTTAATATGTCTACTGTAAGCACTAGAAGAACACAACAATGAAGGGGGAAAAACACCATTTTAACAAGGAATTATTGCTACCATGACATAGCTATGTCTCAGAGTCTTTCAAGAAATAATGCTAATTCCTATTATTATTATATCTGTTAAAAATTGAACTCTGAATGGCTGAATGAAAATCAAATTTGCCATAATAGTCAACAACTCGTAATCAACAACTCATAAACTAGCCCAATGAAAAGTCTTTAAAATCCAGTTGCTAAAACAGAAGGACAAACTTCTAGACATTCATATAATTTTGGGCACAATATGCTAAGAGTCTCATGGAAAAAACAAAGCAGTTGACAAAGGAGTACTGTCTTACTACCTAGATCTCTGGAAAATGGCAAAAATAACCCCCAACCGTGTCTGTCTCCGGGCATCATAGGGCCCCTGTGAGACCAAAACGCCATTTCTAGGAGACTGGCCCCAGTGACCGGGTCCATGGCTTCAACGCAAACAGAATTTTCTCACATATTCCAATTTACTTGATGACGATCTTTTGGAGAAGAATCTGAGCAGCAATAAGAAGGTGGGCTTCCCTACAACCAGCCAACTTCTCTAGTGGCCTTCGGTCCAAGTGCTGTCCCTCCCCATTTTCTCCGCAGATGGAGACACCATAGCTGACGGATACCCAACTGCAAGCACGGTGACTTGCTTCATACGTCAGGGACTCTTGCTCGTCACACCCCCAGCCAAATTAGGAGGCAGGCGTCAACCCTGTCCTATTGGAAGAGACCGGAGCATCTGCCTTCCACGTTAGGTTATGGCCGACGTCAACTGGCGCAGCAGCGGGGAAGGCCGAGCGAAATTATTCATCAGGGGCCTGTTTACATTTGTACTGTCAGTTCTAACAGGCTTTTTATTGAATTAAATTCTTCTGCCCTCATTAGAATCATGATTGCCTGTCAGCGAGGATGACATGTTTGAATTCCCACTAGGGTGTTAAGACTCTCCATCTTGCAGATTGCCCAGGAGGGAGCAAGGACAAGGCACAGTGGAAAATTTTACTTGTCAGTCCTTGAAATTACGGTGTAAGTACCTCTCAGCAAATAAGTAACTGTGCTTCCCAACAAGGGCACCCAGAGAACTCTCGGGGTCCTTCAGGCACGCACAACCCAGCAGGCCCCGACATAGTCAGGTTGACCTGCCCCCACCCCTCAACCTCAGCTTGTCCAGGGAGCACCTGCTGGTTTCTCAGCTCTTCTTGGAAAACATAACAGACTGAGTGCCTGAAGGCTACCAAGGCTTGCAAACACGGATGGCCACTCCCCTGGGGTAGGGTTTGGGATACAGCTAAGAACACAGGAGAGGGTATAGCAAAACCCTGGGCCTTGCAGAAGGCAGATGATGCTGCTGGGTAAATGGAGAGAAGCCCCCCATGGGAGCCATGTTTTCTAAACACTTACTCTGCTAAGCTCTTTTTATGCCTTAACTCACATAAGAATTACAGCGCAGTGAGGACTGACAGTCACACCCATCTTCCCAGTGGAGAGATCTGAAGCTCAGACAGTCATTTTCCTACAGTCACAGAGCTAAGGAACAGGCTGAACAAGACTGAGACTACAGCCGTCCAAGTCTAGAATGACGGCTCAGTGCCGCAGTGAACCTGCACGGAGGCTGGCCCTCCAGCAGCACAGAATGTGACAGAAGCTGGGGGTTGGGGGACTCGGAATCAGCCCCACCTAGGAGGACGGATGGAACCACAGCCAGATTCCAAAGTAAAGAGATCCATGAGCCCAACTATACTCCCCCATCTGAACCATCCCTAAAATGTGTTCATATGTTCCTAGTTTGGAATTCGGTCTTTCTTCAATAATTAATTGGAAAGAAAAAGAGGACATTCGTACCAAGAACTGCAGTGTGAGAACAATCAGCCATCTTCCATTTCCATTAGCTTTCGTTTCCAATCCAGTTATTCCACAAGCCTATCTTTTGCACCAACTTTTAACTGGCATCGAATTGGACTGCTTCATCCTCTACACCCTAAAAGGTTCCCATTTTATAGCTTGACTCCATTTCTCAACATCTCCCCAGCCTAGGTTTCTCTTAGAGATGCTGCCTTCCCTTGAGAATCCGAATCTCTGGGGCTGCAGTCCAGGCAACTCTCTTCTTAATAAGCTCTGCCAGAAGGTTCTAGAGCCCACCAAAGTGAGAGTCCCCAAGATGTAAAGCAACTAAATACTTTGCAGTTAGATGTCCATCAGCCATGATGTCTCTGCATTTGGAGAGAAAATGGGGAGGGAATGCATCTGGACATCACAGTTCAAAGTCTTCTTCAAGAGATTTGACATCAAGTACGTTAAAATATTTGAGAACATTCCTTCTACAAAAAGCAAATATAAACCCAGGAAAAGCGAGTATAGGGTAGGTTTTGTCTAATTGTGTGATTGCTTGTTTATTTGCACGCACGAAATCAGGACTTAACACCTAGGGAGGGCAGAGGCTCTGTCTGGCCCTCTGTTAAAATGACTTGATCTTTAGCCCCAATCTTTTAATGGTGTAAATCAGGAAGATAACACAATTTTTCTTTTCCTTCCTCTACCCTCCTTCTTTTCTCCCGTGAAGTCTTTCTTATTCTCTCTCTCTTCATTCTCCGCATCACAGCTTTCTTGGACAACCCCTCTGTACTTGGCCTTTAGATGCTTCCTTCTGTTTTGGTTCTCCCTTTCCTTTCAGGCTCCAGGATGCCGTCTGTTCCAACATCTCTCCTTTCCCTGACACTCGCAGGCTCACGGTTTGGTACCAAGCTGTTTTCTGTTCACTGGCAGCTAGCCCCGAATTCCATTCTGCCAGGGGCTTTAGCTCTAAGTCAGGCAGTAAATGGGCTCTTTACAAATCTAGCTTAATTTAAAGAACTCTTTGTGAGCTGCATTTCTGGGGACATTTTTCAAGGGTGTTAGCAACTAGGCTATATGCACTTGCTTGTACAACAGCAGACTGGCTGCTGTTCCTGTCACTCTGAGACACCAACGTTAAGGCTCAAATTAACTAGCATGTGTAAGCCGCAGGAACCAAGAGAATGATTGCACAGACTCATTTTTCCCCTTCTTTTTGTAGAATTTTAGCAACTAGGGCATGAGGTGCATAGGCCCGAGTCCTGCTGGGGTGGAGACAGCAGGAGAATAATGAGCTGATCCAGGCAGGGTGGATGCTGGAGGATGGGGAAGACTGGAAGCCATACAATTCTGGTCCCATCCCTCAACCCGCTGACTGGGAGAAAGCGCAGTCGCTGTCTTTCCATCTTACAGGTGGTGATATTTCATGGCCCATCCCTTTCTTTTTGTGTCTAGTTGGGACCGAAGACATTTGGTTCCTAAGGCAGTTTTTTTGGAGGGCTTGTTTTGATAGATGCACTGGTCTTGGAACAACTTTGAAAATCTACACTAAACACAGCGTTTGACTGCCAGGCCAGGCAGTGCTAAGGAGGTGGCACCACAGAGACAGAAGTCCACAGAGATGCAATCCCTGTGAAAGAGATGGGGAAGACACGCCCATCTACCTCGTTTCTGCGGGGAGGGAAAGCGACTTCTCCTTCCCCGCCCTTCCTCAGAGGCTCATGAGGAGTGACTTGGGCAAGGCATGAACAGCAGGGCGCGGTCAGATGTGACGGCATGGTAATGTTTTCTAAATAAACCCACGTCAATAAGAGAGAGACTGTGGTGCACACCAGCCCTCTGTATAATGGGGTGATGGTCAAGTTCCATCAAAAATAATTATCAGTGAAAAAGAAACATCTTTCCTGGGCAATTTCTTATCACCATAAGGTTGCAGAGTGGAATTAACTTGGAAAAGGTAGCATCTATTTTCTACCTCTAGAATTTAACAGATCGCCTGAACATATTACGTGCTCAGGGAAAACGTGCGTCCAAGTAACCCACTTATGTTTATTTAATGTAGTGTTTTTCAAACGTGTTGTTATTTCTTCAGCATCGTGGGTGCTCACTAGCTTTACACAGCCCCATACAGTATCTACTACTGTAGGAACAGTTTAACTTTATTCAGGGAAAGGGGAGAGGGGTTGTTTGGGGTTTGTTTGTTTTGTTTTTTTTCAATTACAGTTTCCATTCAATATTATTTTGTATTAATTTCAGGTGTAACTTTAATTCAAATTCGAATTTTACTTCTTGAATCGCGCCAGCCACACTTGCAGTGCCCACAGCCACACGGGAATGCGGCCTACCACGGGGGACCAGACGGATAGGGAACACACGTCATCACAGCAAGTTCTACGGGACCACGCTGCAATCGCGATTCTGGTCTGCAGGTGCGCTCTGACGTCTAGCTCGATGGATGCGCAGCCCTTCTCCAGCCCGAAGAAAAACTGAAAAAGCTGTGTGCGAGGGGAAAAAAAAAAGCTTTCCCTCTGCTTTGAGGGAAGCAACCCACCTGGAGGCAGAAGAGACATTGGCAGCCTGCACGGAGCACTCGCCGCGGATGCAGCCAGCGAGGAGGCAGAGATGAGAATGTCTCCTCCCCAAATGCACTGCTCCTCTCCCTCTGCCCAAGGGTTCAACTGGGAGCGGTGAGCTGAGGAGCGACTGCTCGTGTGCGTGCACTGAGTGGGAAGGGAGGGCTGTCCCAGCCCTTCCTTGAGTCCTCGGAAGCCAGTAGCACCAACGTGATTCAATAATTGAACTGTCTCACCTTGCCCAGTCAAGCCGGATTCCAATGAGAGTAATTAATCTTCATTGTGCCTGTTATTCCCTGCCCTGTGCATACCTCTGCTCCTGTTCAAAGTCAAGTTTCCCAACCTGCCTGTCTCTTGCAAAAGAAGAAAAGGGAGGAGGAAGCAAAGTAGACTTCTTTGTAGGACAGTAATAAAAAGTTACCTTCAAATCTACAGTCTTTATGACCCCCCCCAAAAAAAGTGGTGGAATTAACACTGTCATTGTGTGACACTTCATATGCAAATTTCAGAGAAACAAAAATATTGGGGTTTAGAGTTGTTCTTGCAGGCTGCACCTGAGAGCTTTCCTTCAAGAAACTCTCAGCGGCCGTATGTCCAAACGCCCAGAAACAAGACAGAGACCCAGACAACGGAGGCAGCCTTCCCTGGGTTCCCAAGACAATCATCACTCGAAAGCAAAGCCTGACCGGGGAGGGGCCAACATGGCACACGTGATTAAATTTATTCACTTGTCCAACAAATCTGAGTGTTGTCTATGCCAGGTACTGTCCTAGGAACCTGGGAGACATCCACGGACAGACACAGTCCCATCCCGGTGGGACGGACATTCCTAAAGCCCATGGTTGTTTGTGTTTAATCTGCCCACACTTTATCCATTAACAACATGAGTCCATTTCAAAGATGCAACATTTTAGCATCTATGGATGTTGTATCACTCCCTGGAAAATGATGGTTTGATTCCTATGAAAGTGTGCATATGTCAGTGCATAAAAGTAACTGTAGCCCCCAGGAATTTCCCAGAATCATACAAATTGTGAGTCTGTTTTGACACCAAGGAGAAGGGAGGGGGAGCTTGCAGCCGGGCTCCACAAACCAACCAGGATTACCAGGGGCAGCCAGCTACTGGGCCTGCCTCTGCCAGGAAGGAAGCAGGAAGGAAAGCAGCCTCTGGGTGAGGGCAGTGAGATGAGACGGGAGAGCCAAACAAAAAGTGGGGAAAATGAAAAATAATCTCACTGCTTTCTGTACCACCCCTAAGTGTGCATCAATGGACTGATAAAGTGTGCCCTGGAGAGTCTTAATACTACAATATTAAACTCCACGCACCAAGAAAAGCAAAGATGGCACATTATAACAAAGAGTTTTGGTTCTGTGTTGTTGGTTTTCTGGTTCTTGCTAAAGTTCTGGTTTTTAGCTTTGCTCATTTGGAGACATTCTCCTTTAATTTAAAGGGCTGCTTGCCACAGAGACCTTTTTCCAACCAAAGTGCAATGCTGCCCCCTGGTGACGAAATAGGTAAGAGCACCGGTAGGAATCAGGTCTCTCCCAGGCACACTTGCCTACAGTTCAGCCTGGAGTTCATTTACATGCTCCAAGTACAACTATTTCATCCTTAAGGATTCTCTGCACAGAGATATTTTCTGACTCAGCCTAGTTCACACCACTAACCGACATAGTATTTTATTCTAAAATATGAACTGTGTGTTGATTACAAACAAACAGTGCTGGGGAGTGGATTTCTCCCCCCAACCCCCTTTGCTTATAAATTAAGCAATCGCCCCCAAGAATGCTCAGAAATCAAGCCTCTTCCATATAACCTTTAAAATCCTGATTGGAATCCTCACTGGAAAGACATTTGCTGAGAACTCGAGCTCCAGGAAATCAATGCCTGGGTCTGACAGACATTCAACTCCCAGACACATGTATTTGATTTCACATTATCTCTCAATCTTTGTACCGGGAATAAACCTGAGACTGAGAGCTCTGAAAATAACCATGCAGGTGATACACTGCACTGTCAGAAGCCTCCTGCTGCCTCAGGGAAAATCGTATCATGTGAAACCATGTGGGGAGCGGGGCTTGAGTGCACAGTTCACGATTTGCTACATCCAAGCCATCTTCCTCAACTGCGACCCCAAACACTTGCATCAGAATAACCTTGGAGTTAGTTTAAAAGGAAAATTTGGGTCCATGAAACCTGAAATTCCAGGTACCGGACCCAGAAGTTTGCACTTACCGTGTTCCTTGAGTAATTTGTGCACTCAACTTTGAGAACCACTGAGTAAAATTGAATAAAATTTTTAATTCCTATTTAGAAGATGATTCTATTCAGGAATTCTCAGACATTATAAAGCTACAGAATAACAAAATTGTATGCTAATCGGTAAAAACACTTCCTTAATTTTCTACAGTTAAAGGATGTCATTTGGCCAGGCCTGGGATTCTCCAACCAGTGAACAAGTGGTCTCAGCCAACCAAAACTGTAAGTCCCACTTGGTCATTGTTGGTGATAATCTCTAATTGTATTTATTACTCCAACGCTACTCTTTTGAAAAGCCCCATCAGCAAGTAGCATGAAATGATTCATTAAGCAGACACAGTCATTAAATCAGAAGACAAGATAGCCGCATAGATAAAGAGTGACAAAAATGAGCAAAAAAAATAAAATAAAATAAAATAAAACCAACACAACAAAAAAGCATCCAAGCAGCTAGCCCTTCCCTATTTTCCGCGCCTTCCGAACTGCATGGCTGTTCCCGGTCCTGCCTCCCACTTCTCTCCCTTTCCCCTGAGCCGTCGTTCTCTGCCTCCCTGTCATCATTTCGTGGCCACTTGTCATCGGGTCCTGTTCCAGGCCACGCTGAGAGTGGAGTGTGCTCTGCTCTTGCCAAGCCCGGGACGAGGTGCCAGCACAGTCAGCCTGTCCCCACACGGCTGAAGCGGTGGAACGGGCGCCAGTCCCAGCAGGCTGTGTGTCGTCATTCCCCGGGACTGCCTGACTCAGCCGCCAAGATGAGAAGGGGGGCAAAGGGGTCCCCCAGCTCCACTGACCACCCGCTCAGCTATCACTTGATCAACAGCAGAAGGGGCCACAGCAGCAGGTCCTGGAAGCTTCCCAGCCCACCTGGCGGGTCTCCCAGAAAAGCCAGTCATGAGAGGGGAGCAGGCTGACGTGCAAACCCAGAAACGCCCCAACGGTCAAGAAGACCACGAGCCATGGCTGCAAGGGAGGCCTAAACGCATGGATGACATGAGGAAAGAGCCTTTTGGTTTGTTCTGAGGGAATACTGGGGCCATGCCAGGTCTGTTCATTCTGGGAAAGAAATCGAACTTTATAGAGCATCCTTGAACTTGACACTGAATTTCAATGCATGTGTGAAAGTGGGTTCTAAGTCACTATCGCCCACTGACAACAAAGAGAGGCCTCGGGTGAGAATTCACCTGAGGGGCTGGCTCTCGGTGTTTATGTCTGGCTGTGGAGCGAGGCAATGGAAAATTTAACGACAAAACCATGTAGAACACAGGGCTTTTTAAAAAGTGAAGTATAATAAGTACATATGAATCCGAGTATTCTCCCAGCAGTAGGAGCTGAGTTTTCCTAAATCAGCTAATATCCTAGTCAGTTCTCCTCCACTTGCCTCTGGTCTGTGTCACATCTTCAAATCCATACCTTTCTCTCTCTCTCTCCCTCCCTCTCATTAACGGCTCCATGTGGGTAAGTCACATTCAAAACCAGTTCTCTCTGCCCCTTGACCATTAAAGATCAGAAAGTAAATTCCTCATCCTACAAAACTACCATACTTCCATACACATGAAATAAATCACAAAGAGGACAGCAGAACAGGAATTCAATTAAAATCTGTGCAATTTGCAAGCCTGTGTGGGACTAAAAACAACTGTTTCAAGAAAAGTTTTAAAAACAGGGGAATTCAAAATGTATTCGTATTGCTGATTTCTCACGACTGACCTTCTAGCCTGCCTTTGCCTATCATTGCCTATCATTCCCGTGGTAGGAAGAATTATGCCCCCCGCCCCCCAGCAAAATGCCCACCCCTCATCCCTTGAACCTAGGAATGTGTTACCTTGGGGTGGGCTCAGATCCCTTTCTCTTTCAGAATCAACACCCTGGACACCCCACCAATGCATAAGTGCTTACATCCTCAGTATCTGAAAGTGAGAAATACTCTAAATGTCCTATTAAAGGGTCTCTGAGTCTTTTCTAAACCCACTGAAACACCCAACTCCTAGAAGCTTTCAGCATTTTAAGTGCCATCCCAGAGAGTTTCGGTCTTGTCTTTGCATTCAGTGTTTGTTTCCTTGGTTTTTAGATTAACGGTATCTTGGGAGCAGGCCAGCAGAAAACAGGGTGTTTGGAAAGGAGTGAAGGTGGAAAACGAAGAGGTGGCAAGGGACTCCCTGGGGCAACCAGACAAATAAATCATCCATCTTCAGGCTCGGGCAGGAGATGCCAAACCCCCGCCCTGCGCAGCTGCCAGGAGGGAGCAGGGCTGGTGCCCAGGGACTCTCTGCTCTGAGGAAGAGAAACCGAAGAGCTAAAACCCCAATTTCTCTCTGAGCAATAAAATACAACTTACAAGGCTGCATCCGTCCATCTCATTAGGAATAATAGAGAGAAATGGCTTACAATCATCTCTAATGGGTTGCCCAGTTGCTAACAATGGGCTCAGCAATTAGTTTGTCAATTTTTAACCAAAAGCAAAAATAATCATCATCCCCTGAGTCAGCCTGTGACCTGACCTACAACTTTTCACCAAAGCTCCAGGGCCCCTCCATTGGCCTTTGGTGTTTTCCATGCCCACTCTTGACCAAGGAATTAATCCACCTTGTACAAGGTCTCAGGAAAATTCAGTACAAAAGCCTGGCCATTCACCCTTTCCTCTCCCAGTCCCCATACACCTTCCAAAAAAAATACGTTTTCCCTACATTTGGAACCACACAGCACCCTGGGTTATGCCCTGTGCTAAACCGGAAATTAGCCTCTCAAAGTATTTGACCTCTGACTTTGTAAAGGTAAGTCAACTTCATGGTTAGGGAGCGGAGCCCGCCACCGCAGTGTCTCTGCTTTGCTCTCCGGTCCTCTCAGTGTCACAACGCAGAGTGCAGCCCTGTCTCACCCTGGTGGGGGGACAGGGGGAGGGGGACGTGACCACAGGCCCAGACAGGACCACTTCCAGGGGCACCCTCTGGCTGTGCCTGGAAGGGACGAGGAAGTAGCAGCAGAGGATGAAGGGGTGGCATCCAAACACCCCCGCAAGGGTAATGCAGAGCTGGGGACAAGGACCTACGAGGAAGGCCTGGCCGATGCTACTGTGAAATTCTAGCCAATGTCTTCAGTGTCTTTGTGCCGCTCTGTCTCTCCTGAGAAAACCACACCAAACCCCACCACCGCCTCTCCTCGAGCACTTGCGAGGAAAGGCTCCTTGAATTCAAAGCCCAAGTATTGATAACCTCGTCATCAATATTTCCACCACCGTGGCTGCACTCCATCCACGGCTAGGGACTTGACCAACACGCACTCCATCTCAGCACAGTGGTGGACAGCCTAAGGGACCTGCTTAGAGGGGGCCCGGCCAAGGACACTCCACCATGGACCAGCAGACTCCTCCCGCTCCCTCCTGAAGCTTGTAGATGAACCCGCCACTTTAGACAGAGAAAGGGTGTGAGGGGAAAGCAGGAAGATCCACTGACTGGACAATCCTGGTCGCCAGCATTTGCTTTTCTCACACAGTCCCTCCCTAATTCTCCTGTCCACAGGGAAGCGTTCCAGGGACCAAATGAACCACTGAGAGCTCATTCCACCCTGAGCCTGGAGTTCTGAGGAGCACCCGCAGACATTACCACATCCTCGGGAAGCTTCCCTAACCACGCTGTGAAACCCACCAATGCATTTGCTCTGTGTGCACCCTCGTGGCTCACGAGAGTTTTACTTACATGGTTGTTCACTTACCTGTCTCTCTCCTGGAAGCTCCTGGAGGGCGGAGACCAGGCCCCTTCCATCCGCACCTAGCCCAGGCTCCACACATGTCAGGATCTATTGAGTGAAGTAACTATAACCCTTCTAACAACAGTGGAAGCCAGATATGACTATCCCCATCTTACAGCCAAGAAGCCTGAGTCTCAGAGAACTGTAGGGATTTTCCCAAGGTCAAGGTCACAGAGCACAGTAACTGTGGAGGCCAGGATACAACCCCAGACCTCTTGGACCGATGCCCTGGTCCCTGGACACAGTACATTCTTCCTGCACCCCACAGCCACCCCCACCCCTCCCCTCTTGATTAAAAGAAACGCCAGGTCCCCCTCCCTCTTGAAGTTCTGCCTGTTATTTTTTCCACAATTGCTGGCCTTTTCAGTAGTCTCTCATATTTACTTACATAATAGCTTACATGTGGGCTATTTATCTATGTGGGTCACATAATGGTTGAGAAAGAAAGGAAACTGGGGCAGGGGGCGGTCAGGAAGAGAAAATGGAAGTAAATGGATTTCACAAATGGAGGAGGCATTCTTGCAATGCAGCCTTGAGAAAGGGAAAAAACAGAGGGGAGGAGGGGGGAGGGGGAGGGAGGGGGAGGGAGAGGGGGAGGGGGAGGGGGGAGGGGAGAGGACTGTAGGGAGAACAGCTGGGAAGTGTGAAGACAGATGCACACTTGCACACAGGGGCCGTGCCGCCTGCTTCTGCTGCAACCCAGCATGGAGTTGCCACGAGTGGACCCACAGTAGTGCAGCCCTGGATCCCTGGATACTGACCTGGATACTGGGGAGAAGCTCCTGGCTTAAGGAGAGCTTTTTACCTAAGCTCCACCTAACCACAGCACCTGACCGAAGTTCCCACACTTTTGCTATTGGAGGCATCTGGGTCACTCAAAATGCTTCCAGTCTCCCAAGAGCCTGGGGCAGAGATAGGTGGGTGCGGAGGAGTCAAGAGGACAGAAGCCTTGTCCATTCTTAATGCACACTTTAAATGTTTACAGCAGAGTTTTGCTCCAGACCTGCTGTGCTGTGGGTTATCCTATAAACCCCGCACTTGAGCAGAGGACTTTGAATAGGTGCAGACACAGACAAAAAGAGTTCTTCGCCCTCCCTGGCTCCTGCATTTCAAGGCAGCACCATTACTTCTTCTCTTTACTGCACCCCATCTGAGGTGCTCAGCTGTCTCGAGAGTGAGCAAAGTCAGACTTCAGATGCAGCAGCTCCCTGGCTACTCGACACTGTCATTACAGTGTGGCAAGATTTCAGAAGCATCAGCACACGCACTTGAGTCCAGTCACGACATAAAGCGAGTCCAGAATCCCTGCCTTAACAGAGACAGGCCCTTCCCTCAGCTCACGTGATGCAGGACAAAAGAGATAGATACAAAGAATCACCTATTTACCAGTTCTTTATTCTATTATGGGTGGGAACAGACGCTGACACCCATGAGGACCCTTTTCAGCGAGGGGTTACATATCACACCACAGAAACACATAAAAGACAAATTATCCCTGAGATCATCGTGCCTCCATTGACCTGCTCGGAGCTGAAAGGCAGCTGCAATTAGATGCCACGGTCACAGATCTGCCGGCCGCTTAGAGTGCCTGCCTTGGCTTCAATCCTGCAGAAATGAAGCAGGATGAATTCTGTGGGCATGTCCTTCATCTAAGTTCAAATTCTGTGGGTCTGATTCAGACTTGCGGGAGTTTAGTAACTTGCTTTGGTTAACAAGATCTTTCTCAGCTTCTGCAGGATTCACCAGATGAGATTAAATTCGGCCTTAAAATGCTCACGAAAATTAACTGCATTTCTTTTAAAAATGAAGTGGGAAACGATACCGCAGGCCACAAACTTACCATGTGCGCCCGTGTGCTGAGGAAGCCTCCCCACAGCTGGTGGCCGACGGTCTGGACACTGTCACTCTGGCCCTTGGGCAGACCCGACGCTCCGACCTGGAGATGTAGTAAGAAGTCTCTTTTACCCCTTTTTGTTTTGAGAGAAATTGCACATCTGTGCGGGATGGTTTTATTCAGCTTACTGAGGCTTTATTTACTGTGGCACATGAAAAGCATACGAGACCCCTGATGCAGAGCTTACGGGACGCGGTGGAAACGGCTGCAGCACAAGTGACTATCGTGGTGCCTTTTCCTATATTAACAGTAGCTTTCACTCACCTAGTGCTGACCACGTGCCGGCACTGTTCTAAGCATTTTGCTGGGACTGCCCCGCCCCCAACAACCCTCTAAGGAGACTGGAGCACAGAGCAGGGAAGCAACCTTCCCCGCCACACGGCCACACCGCGGCAGATCCAAAATCCAGCCCCCGCTCAACTGGCCCTCGGCCCATCACCCATCACGCGGGTATGCTGCTTGCTCTCAACTGCTTCTTATGCAAACTAAATAAACAAACAAATAAATGAATGCATCTTGTAGAAAGGATTCATTACACAGTCATAGCCACAACCCCTGGACATAAACAATACTCAATATACTTTCGGTGTATGAGTTTAATAAGAGCCAGCCGGGGGAACTTCAAGCCTATAATGCAAAGGGTAGATCACTCCAAAGAGATTCAAGAGAGATGAGTGAGAACTTTCAGAGAAAAAAGAAACAGCTTATTCATAGCCAGGGACTTAGTATGTTGCTTCCAGGGAAAGGTCAGCTGGCCGTCGCCAAATGGTCCAGGTCCGTCCAGCCAGAGGCCTGACAGGCTACCTCAGAGGTACACATGGGACAGTGGTCATGGAGAAAACCAGGGTCCCCAGGCATTCGTGTCCAGCAAAAAATGAGGTCTGTCCTGTGAACCACAGTGGAAAACTGGCCGCCTCAGTCTCCCCTCAGATGGACCTGCAGGCAAGTCAGCCTATGATCCGAAGGTGGGGGGGGACACACACAGAATCCAAATATATGTCCTTAGGTGTGGGTTTAGTGGCTGCTCGTGATAAAGGCATATGGACAAACCCAGTTCCACCATCAGGTCAGCCCGGAGTCACACCTGCGTTCAAGTGGCTGCGCCTCCTCTGCCTTAGACAGGTCTTTGAGGAGGGGAGATTTCTGTGGCCTCTCTGCTCTCTGTACCTGTACCTCACTGACAAATCCTGTCGGGTTACAGCCCAGCCCTTGCTTTCCCGGAAATCAGTCTGTCTGTATTAAGTGACCTTCATATGCCAACTCTGTTCTCACATGGTCTGAATCTCAAGGCTGTCGCAGGTTAGGGTTCTCAGAAAGTCAACTGTGAGATAAGACGCATGTTAAGGGGTGCCCTTGGGAACCCCACCTGCACAGAGAAAGGCAGAGGGAAGCTGTGAGAGCAGCAATCCCAGCCAAGCCTCAGCCAACCCCTCAGGGACCTCTGGAGCTGGGGTCACCCTTCTGAGTTGCCCCAGATCAGGGTGAGGTGGTCGGGCCTTTGTGTTCCTCCACCAGGCAGTTAGTCACTGGCTGTGGACCAGCCTGGAAAGTGGGAAGGAGCCCCGCAAAGGGAGCTGGGAGCTGAGAGCCACCTGTCAACAGCTCTCACAGCATCATTGGGGAAATGAGTTCTTCATTCCCCAGAGGAAATCTGGACCACACACCACGGCATCCCCCACCAAGGATGACCCTCAATTCCCAGAGAAAGCCTCCCTTCACCCCCACCAGAGTGAGCACCAGAGAGGAACTGAAGAGGTGATGGGGGCACAGAGAGCTAATCAGATTGCAAGATCTCCAGTACAGGAACACCTCCCTCCCCACCCCAGGAATGCCCTGCAGCTCTGAGCTCACCCCCCACCGTGGTCCCCCCTCCGCCCTCAGGCTATGCTGACCCCTCTACCCTACGAGGGCCAGGCACTCCTTCCCGTCCCGTCCCACCCATACACTGTGCTGCCTCCTCTACTGCAGGGCTCTGCCAACCTCATCCCTCACCTGGTTCCTGGTCTCCCTCAGGTCTCAGCTCAGATCCCATGCCCTCCCCTGCAGCAGGACCTCACAGCTCCTTTCCCTCCGCCTTCCTGGGCAAGGATTCATACCACCCCACTGCCCACCGGCCCATGAACTCTATAAGGGAAGGGGCCCTGTCTGCATTTCTCCCCACCATTATCCCAGCGCTTGGCACAGGGCCCGGGACCTAATCGGCACTCAGTAAATGCAGAGTGGGTGAGTGAATGAATGAAGGCAAAAATGAATGACTTCTAGCAATTCAAGGCAGCTCAAACAGAGTGAGAAGAGCCCTAGAATAGCCCTCCAACTTGAAAATAATCTCACTTCCAGAGACGCTACTCCCAAACCTGGGTTAGGTGCCCCAGCAAAGTACTCCGGTGGCACCATATTCATGCCATAGCACTGAACACGTGGCCTTGTAATTGCCTAGTCGTGATCTTTTTTGTCCCCACTACATGTGACATCCACAAGAGAAGCCATTGCCATCTTGTTGATTGTCTTTTCCCCGGCATCTAGCACAGGGCCTGGCATGGAACAGGTACTCAAAAAGTATTCCTTGAACAAATGAAAAAGAGGGAAGTGCATTTATTTAGGAGAAGTCAGTGAAATATTCTCAAATTTACACTGGCATTAAAGTGAAGTGTGGTGGTGTTTAGCTTCCAACAGAGCTGTCAACAAGACAGCGAAGACCCTGGGGGTCTCCTGTGAGGGCTATGGGAGCTCTGTGAGAAGTGTCCTTTCTTCCACCGGGAGCATTTGGAACTGACCAACACATGCGGCATCTGTCGGTGACGCTTAGGATCATAGCCACACCGACAGCCCAGCAAGAGACTAAGCCTGTCCTGTGGGCAGTACTATCTCCTTAAATGTCCACAGAAGCACTCCGGTGTGGGAATTACGACCCCTGTTTTTCAGATGATGAAATCAAGGCTTGAAAAGATTGTCGCCAGCCCCAGGTTACCAAAGTCGTCAGAGACGCAGCAAGAATCAAAAACCAGGGGCACCTGGCTCCAAAGCCTGTGCGCATCTCGAGCATCGTGGGAGGCTCCGTCTTCTCCCCGATACAGTCCCTCCAAACAAGTGAATTAAGTGGGAGGTTCCAGTAGGAGCACACACATAACAGCGGAGTTATTAATTAACCTTTTTAATATCTTACCATCACCCCAATTTCCACCGCTTCACGCCCACACGGAAGGCAGAGCAGAGCTAATGAGAGCAGCTAGCAAGGACATCCAACTATGGTCTGTCACCACTTGCATCCCAAACGGCCTCTCTTCCCATGGCTAGTCAGCCACATCCTGCAGGCAGTGCGTTCTGCTTTGCCGAGCCTATGTGGAGCCTGAGGCAGACCAGCCACGCTGAGGGTGTGCATTTACAATGCACGCGTGGCCACTCTCTGAGGCAGGGGAGAGAGGAGAGCCATTGAGCCGGCCTCCTGTGCCGGCACGGGAGCCCCGGCCGGCCCAGGCTCTGTCCCCATTCTGTCATGCCACACCTCAGGGGGAAAAGGGAGGTCTAAAAATAATGTATTAAAACATTTTTCTTATTTTTTTAAATTTATATGTTTCCATGGTAACAGAGCTACCAACCAACAAATGTGTCCTTTTCTCTGCGAATAAATAATGTTTTCCTCAAGGAAGAAAATGATAACAACACACTTATCCACTGTGATAAGGAATATATCTTGGGAGCATCCAATAAAATTCACACTTCCCCGCCCCCCATTCTTCCCCTCTTCTAAGACTTGTCCAAGAATTAAATCTTTGGATCAAGGGAAAGCAGAAGCCTAGAAACGCTTTCAGTGTAATGAAAACACAGGTTACGAACGTAGGAAAAGGATTTCAGTTCTCCTTCTTTCCTGAACCGAAGGAAACCTGAAGATTCTTTTTGCTCACCCTACATTTCCCAGTGCCTCGCTTCTAAGCCATCCTTAAACACATCTACTGTTGGCCCCTGGCCAGACACTGTAAAGAACCCCACAACCCTCCCGCACCCTAGAGTTACTGGACTTCAACTTTTGAACGTCTTACCACCATCCCGGTTCCCACCACGCTGTGGCCACAAGAAAGGCAGCGCCCGGCTGATTACAACATGGAGAGGACTGGGTCAAGTGCGCCCTCGGAGAGCCTTCTGCCTGCCCCTCCCTAGCAGGCACTGAGTGCCACCTCCACTCCACCCTCCCGGGCTCCTAGCTGAAAACAGAAACAAGGCTCCCCACCGCCCCAGGGCCCTGGAAGCCACAGCGGAGTAACAGCACCACCAGCCTGAGCTCCCCCAGCCCTGGGCATTCAAGGAGCAGACAAGGAGTGCCCCCTTTACAGATCTGAGCTCAGCATTTCTCAAATGGTGAGGGGTCAATGTACTTAGGACTTCATTTCAGGATCTGTCCAACTCTCTATTCCTCCTCCCTGTAATTTTTTTTAATCACAGTGACCATGGAGGTGACATCTGTGACCATCCTGTCCATGCATTGTGCCCTGGCCTGAGCCAAACTAGAGAAAACGCCACTCCTTTCAGAATAACAGTACTGTCTGATTTCTCCAACAAAGTAGCTTTTCAATATACTCACACTCTCTCTTTTCTTCTGTTGTAATTAAAAGAAAAAAAAAAACAAGAGAAATACTAACCATGTAACGCAGAGCCAGGCCCTGGGATGTTCCCTCCTTGAGTCTTCTTGGGGACAGCGGTGACCAGAAGCGCTCACTGTGTACTTCTCCTGCATGCGCTGCGGGGACGAGTTTAGGTGTGAAGTCCTGCAGCAGGTTCCCCTGGCTGTTCTGCAGAACAGGGGACTTCCTGGTCAACGGGAGGGTGCTTCTTCTGGAAGGTCTGTCTGCACACTGAGACCCTGAGCACCAGCAGGTGCAGCGACAACGAGCTTTCAGGGCCTCTGTCTGCTGGTCTCACTGCTGCCTCTGGGACCTGAGACTAAAGTACCGCGACAAAGCCCCGGTGCTGCAGAAGGAAACCTAGGCGGCGTGGAAAGAGCTGGGCCTCTAGTTTTCACGAGCTCCACAGGTGCTTCTACTATGCGGCCAGACCAGAGCCCAAGGATCTCGAATGCTCTCCCGTGGTAGGCACACCTGCCCGGGACTCCCAGTCAACATCAGAGTTGAGCAGTGGCCGTGACATAAGGAAACAGGGCTCAGCTGCTTTGCATGAATTCCCTTTTCCTGCAGTGACAATTTACTGCCAATCTAGCAGTGTAAAACAGACACAAGGCCTTCTCTTACACAGACTTATCTTGGAGATATTGTGGGTTCAGTCCCAGACCATCACACTGTGATATCAGTGAGTCAAAACCTTTTTGCTGGAGGAGGGTCTTGCCTTCAATTATTTAAAAACAAAAACACGCAACACCTGTGTAGTGCAATGAAGCAACTCACAGTAAAGCAAGGCATGCGCGTAGTTCAGGGGTCAGAAGTCCAAACGGGTCCTATGGGCTAAAGCCAAGGTGCTGGCAGAGCTGTGTTCCTTCTAGAAGTTCAAGATGGAATCTGTTTCCTTGACTTTTGCAGCTTCCGGAGGCCTTGGCCCCGGCCCCAGCCGGCAGCAGCATCGCTCCAACGCCTGTTTCTCTGATTCTGACTCCTGCCTCCCTTTTTCACTTACAAGGCCCCTTGAGGTTACACTGGGTCCCCCAGGATTGCCTGGGGTAACCTCCCTCCTCTCCAGGAAGAGCCTTCCTGGAATCCCATTGGCAAAGTCCCCTTTGCCGTGTAAAACAGAACATTCCCTGGTTCCACAGATTAGACATGGGCGTGGCCCCAGGGAGCATTCGGTTTACCAGACTCTCCTTCTGGGAGCACTGAGGTGGTCCAATTGCAGTGGAGAGTAGGTGTCTGCCAGGATTCTCTCATTATCAAAGTCCAAGATGCATCTTCGGCCTCGGGAGTCTGTGCTCGTTCTGCTGGCTGTTGACGTCCACTCCTGCATTTCCCAGTCAATGATTCTCCCTTTTTCATCTCCCTTTGTGTTTAGAGAACATAGTTCTGAATGAGACAAAACGCTCACTCCAAAGTGAGACAAGGGCACTGCACCTGGCATGCAAAAATAAATAGTAGTAATTTCAGAGCAACGTGTACAAACTTGGTGCAAAACAAGCTGAGGGCGCTCCACAGCCAAACGCTGTTCATCAGCATGCCTGGTGCATCCACTCACGGAATGCTACGCAAGTCAAACAGGTCTTCATCGTTGTTGAAAGAGCAAATCTGCACGTTTTCTGGGATTCAGAATATTGCAACGGAACAGCTACCAAACGTGGGAGCGTGGCCCTGGGCCCCACACTGCAGTTCTTCCTCACTGCTGAAGGGGGGCGTCACACCCGTGATAGTAGCATCTGTTGGGGGGAAGGAGCGGGGAGGCATTTGTAAATCTGAGTGAGGCAGGACATGGGGCGCTGTTTGCTAAGGGAAAAGCAGCTGGAAATACTCGGTGGTGGTTAGGGTGGTGGTTAGAGAAAACAAGAAAGTTCCTTGGAAATTAATTTCAGGGAAGGGGAAATGAAAACTCCCTCCGATATAAAGAAAGCACATTGAAGAAAAAGTAAAGTGATGATAAAGCTTTGTCAGATACTGCTGTGTGTTTCTTGTTTTGTGACTGGGCAGTTCTTTATTCATTTTCCTATTACAGTGTTCATCTTTTTTATTGATTTGTAGGCACTCTTTGCGTATTAGGGCTATTAACCTTGTTCTGAAATAGGTATTGCAAGTAGGTTTCCTATTTGTCAATCTTGTTTGTGGTAGAGATTTTTTCCCTCTCTGCAGGAGTTTTTAATTTGTAATCAGTCAAGTCTATCTATTTTTTCCTTCATGCTTTGTGAATTTATTATTAAGCTCAGGAAGGCCTTCTGTACACCAAGATGATTAAAATTCCACCCACTAGTAATCAAAGGAAATGCAGATAAAGATGAGGTTTAATTTTTTTTACCTTTCAGATTTATTCATTCATTTCCTCAACAAAAATTTGTCAAGTGTCCATTATGTGACAAGCATTATACAAAAGAGCCGGGGATCCGGGAATAAAGAAGACAGAAGGAGAAAGTTCCATCCTTGTGACATTTATATTCTACTGAGTCCAGATAAGCAATGAACAAGATAAATAAATAAACTGCACCATATACTAGCGAATGAGTACTATGAAATAAAATAAAGCTGGAAAGGGGGATAGGAGATGCTAGACGGTGGGACCCATGACATTTTAAACCAGGGCAGGTCCCCTGAGTGAGCCACACTAGTGGCCCAGGCAGAGCTTTGAGCCTAGGAGAAGTCCTCAGGCAGGAGCTGTTTGATGTGTTCCAGGAAGAGCAAGGAGGCCAGTGGGGCCAGAGTAGTAGAAAACAAGGGTGAGGGAAGAAAGAGGCTACAGGAGGGGAACAACATCACCTAGGCCTTGGGGGCCATTGCCAGGACGCAGGCATTCACCGTGAACGAGAGGGGATGGCACCGGAGGGTGTTGACTAGGGGGTGATATTATCTCATGAGTTATCAGAATCACTCTGGCTTCCATGTTGAGCCTAGACTCTCCTGGAAGCAGGACAACCTGTTAGGGGACTATTCCAATAGTCCAGGTGAGAGATGACAGTGCTTTGGGCCACGCGGTAGCAGAGTATTGGATATGACATCGGAAAAGTGAGTCCAAGGAGGCATCAAGGTTTTTGACCTGAGCACCTGGAAGGGTGCAATGGTCACTAACTGTGAGAGGAAACTGACCGTGAAGCAGACGGGGGAGGGGTGGCTTGGGGGCTTTAGTTTCTAACATGTTGGCTTTAAGATGCCTTCTACGAACCCAAGTGCAGATGTCAAATAGTCAGCTGAATCCACGAAGGTAAGTTCCAAAGCGCTCTTCCATCTCGGAGGTGTCCATTCGGGAGTCATCGCCCAGGGGAACTGAAGGCTGTGAGACTGAGGGAGATACCAGGAGACTGTTCCAGGTTAGGAAGACTGACAGCCTGGCGGACGGGCGCATAAGCAAACGCACATTCTCATGTGCCCGCCCTCGAAATCAGCACAGGATAAGCTCTCCTAGAAAGTAGAACATTAGCAACGTGTATCGACGTGTAAACATGCAAATCTTTGACCCAGAAATCCCATCTCTAGGAATTCATTTTAAGGAAGGAACAGAACAACTGAGTAAAAAGAAGAATGTCATTAATTACCACAGCAAAAAGCTAGAAACCACCTGAATGCCCAAGAAAGGGAAGTTACTTGTTATAGCACATACGCAATTAATACTACATATGGCCACTTACACAGTATAAGGATTCGTATTCACACGTGTAATTTACTAAATAGTGAGCCAGCGTGGTACAATGTAGATTTGCATGGCGTTGTTTTCCTTTACAGCTTAGGCTACACCCTAGGAACAGACAACTGTTGTAATCAGCAGTCCACACCCCAGGGCGGTCACAAAGCCTTTTAGCAGAAAGGCCAAACTCCAGAGGTGATTACTAAAAGCCTTCTGTAATCCATATCTCTAATCAACAAGAAACATTTTGCTAATTAGCATACTGAATTTCAGAAATGGGTCTTCATAGGGTAAATTAATGGGTTGTAAATGAGCATAATGGATATTAGAAACGGGCAATCATTGGTGAAATTTGTGGAATGCAAGAGATGCGAATGTTGCTTAAATGGGCTTAAATGTTGGAGAGACACCTCCTCCCCCTGTGTGAGCAGAGTGACAAGTTCTCTAGAGACGCCTGAGGCCCACCTGTACACTCAGGGCTGTTCTCTGACTCAGGATCCCTAAGCAGCCCTGGACCCCCCCCCCCCCCACCCCCCCAGCTGTTGAGAGACTTCCAGTGGCCGACTGCCCACAGGAAGGGTAAGTGAAAGTCGTCTGGAGAGTTCAGGAGCACTTTTTGCCTCCAGTGCACCTTCCACTGAAGTCACAGCTGGAGCCCGGGAGAGGAGAAGAGACAGGGCTTCAGTGAAGCTACAGGATAGTTGTTTTGTGCCTGCTTGCTCCGGGCTGTTTATTTGCTGAGCGAATTAGCTCGGAGTTTCACTGTGGAGATAACCTGAGAGCAAGGTCATGAGGAGCAGCTAACACTCCCCCCACCCCGCTTTCCGTGGGGCTACTGTCTTTCACCCAGAACAACCAAGGCTGGTGCATGACTCCGGCAAACAGTGGCCAGGGGACAACTGAGACTGGGATGTGAGACAAACACCATGTTTCCCCAAGACCGCAGGGTGAGATCCTTGAGGCAGAAAAGCAAAGGGCTCGTACTTGGGTTTTGTTTTTACAACCAGGAAAAAAAGATAAAGCTCAAAATTGTTTTTTAAAAAGTGAAGTCAAAATAGAATGTGCAAAAAAAAAAAAAAAAAAAGAAAGAAAGAAAGAAAGAAAGAGATGGGTGAGAAAATACCCAAGGAATTCCTTCCACTTAAACAGAGAGCTTAGAATTGATACTTCACCCTGTTCCTGCCTCCACCAGTTTCCGGTAGTGATACTTAGGCCCTACATTACCTAGACATTTTCTCTCATTTTTTTCACTCTCTCGGTTTCGATCCTCTTGTCTTCAGTGACCAAATACATTTGGATGTGCAAAAAGCTTGAGAAATTTACCCCACCCAGTTCTCGTCTTGTCCCACAGGCAGCAGGCACTATTTATTTCCTCCACTGGTCTTAAGTGGCAAGCTATTATCCTTAGTTGTTCAAATTATGAACATTTTCCATTGATTCCCACTTCTCCTTTCCTCCTCCCCCTCTCTCTCCCTTTTACTTCATAAAGTTAACCCTGAATTTATGTCCCTCATCCCCCTTTCATACTCCCCTCTCTCTTACTTACTTCCTCCTCCCCTCCTCCACCTCTCTCTTTTTCCTGGTCTCCAGGCAGCCAAAGAAAATAACAGTACCTTAAGAAGCAGCCCGGTAAGGAGATGCCCAGAGAACTTCCTAGAGTGATTAGTGCACCCCAACATTACAGAGAGGGCACATTTTTTTAAACCCACACTCAAATGCTTGCCCTCAATGAACCCTGGGGAAAAAAAATAATAATCCAATGATGAAAGTTTGTTCTAAGCCTTTTTCCTCCTGGCTTTCAAATAGACAAAGGAAGGAAGGCTAAATCACAAAACCCAAGGATGCGAGCCTCATAGAACTCAGTAAGAATGTTGAGAAACACCATTTCCTCTTCCAGCGATTTTTTTTTAAATACCATTCGATTTGAAACTCACCAATCTCTGTCTGGATGAACATATGTTGCCACATAATTATTCCCCTTTGAAAATATCCAGTGCCCTACAAGCCAGCAGGAAAAGGGAATTTTCTGGCAGGGGGTGGGCAACAAGACATGAGACGCCTGACCTTTTAGCTGCTCTAAGCGGCTGGCTGCTTCCCTTGCGCCTGTCTTTCACCCCCTCCTGCTGCTAGGACTGTTGTTTCGGCTTTGCAAGGACATGTCACTTTACTTCCCACTCTCTCCCCCTTCTTAATTGGCCTGCGGTAAAAACACAAATTGCACCACTGTATTTTATTATTAGCCATTTGATGGGCCAAAAATGGCTCATGAGTACTGCCTTGAGGATATTAATCAGACCTGCTGAGTCTTCTAAGCACCCACTTTTATATCGTGACCCCCAAATGAGGCCAGTGGGTGGTAATCATGCTCCCTCCTGTGGGAGCAGTTAGCCAGTGTCTTTCCACTAGCAAAGGCACAACAGCCAAAAGGTGTGGCATCTATCCCACACCAGGTGAGTCCGCAGCCCAAACCTCTCCTTCTGTCCATCAGCTTTAACGCCTGCTGTACTTTATTGTCATGGAAAGCCTGTCTCACTTTTCTCCCCTTCTCTCGAGGTAACAGAGCATGAGATGAATGTCGGAACCCTAAAATGGCAGCTTGGCTGAGTAATCTGCTTTAAAGTCTCACGGCTTGGCGATGACAGCCTCCTTGCGTGGCAATACAATCCATGGAAATTGTGGTCCCGAGAGGCTGATACAAAAGTAAGGTTCCAGCTAAACAAGTATAAGGAGCCGACTCCAGGGGGTATTGTCTGCCATGCTGTCCCCATCCCAACCACATGACTACACAATTCGGTGGGGAACACTTTTGAAAGATCAGGTTACGTTATGATGAGGATAGAGGTTTATAGTGAGATTTCCGGTTCACAAAGCTCAATTCTCTGTGTCAATCTTACCACCAGCCTTCCAGTACCAGACCCCTTGGAATTCCAATCCCTGTGTGTACTCTGAAAGATGAAAAAGGAGAAAACAGATCAAAATGTTCCACGGAAATAAAAAGCAAAATGGTAGAACAAATCAACTGACTGTGACCTAATTTCTGTCTTAGGCGGTAACTAACTCACAAGGAGCGCCTGTGCACCTCCACGCCAGACACCATGTGCCAGAAACACGTGCTCATTTATGATGGAGTTTATTGGTATTGCCCACAACTCAGTGGGGAACGTGGTGGAACTTCAAGTTCATATTGAACTTACTTTAATGCATCATTTATAGTTTTGTCTAAGGCTCTGTTTTCTCCACCTCAGGTCATTTCTTCAACATCTCTATTTTCTGTTCATAAATTTTCATGAGTTCCAAGGTTTTATGGCCAGAATGATTTTGTTAGAGGACATTTGGGCCCCAGTGAGAGATGGCATGGATTCCAGCAGTAATTATCAGGTAGTTAGAGGATCTTCCAACATGGTCCTTTTTTCCCTGATGTTATTGTAGTTTCTGTTTTTATCTCAGAAGCACACACATCACTTACAGATGTCTCCCTCTTCCACTCTCATGACTCTTCCAGATCGGTTGATGTTAAGTTCAGCAAACTGCAGCTTTCATGCCCTATTTCTTTCTGAAAAATCACCTCATCTCAGGCAACGAGCCCACAGAGAAAAGGGCTGAGAAGAGAACTCAGAAACGCCGACATTTAAACCTTCCGAGAGAATGAGAAGAAGCAATGAGCAGGAATAAGTTGAGTGAACAGCAAGTTAAGGGACCAAGACTTGACTTCTGACTCTGTAGTGACTCGCACATGACCCTGAGCTAACCCACAGCCTCTCTGACTCAGTCTCCACCGTAGTAAAATTAGGGGAGTGAATCGTGTGGTGCTTTTTCCAACTATAAGAAGTCACGTACAGCCTCCTTTTTGCTCTCCCACCTCAACCTTAACCTACACCCATTTAGGCAAAGACCTTCCCCTGGCTATACCAAGTCCTCTGGACTCATACTGTCCTCTGGATGCACCTAATTCTCACACATAAGCCTGTCCTTCTAGAAATGCCCACTGGCTCCAAACTACCATTCTTGCAATGCAGAGGCTCTCAGGTGAGTGTTACAAAGAAAGCAAAATTCTGTTCGGTGGACTGTACTGTCGCTCAGTAAGCGAGGTGAGCGTGTGGCACGTCTTCTGTTTGGTGGAGACGCGCTCGCTGCCCTCTGCTCTCCCCTGTATGGAGCACATCTTTAGGCTGCTGTGCCCTCCATCCCATGGGAAGTTCTCACGGGGAGTTAGAGGAATGAAGAAAGGGGAGCAAGGCGGGGGTGGGGTCTCTCTGGCTGCTTCTCTGTGAGGTCAGGACTGATACCCTCAC
Source organism: Desmodus rotundus (assembly GCF_022682495.2). Classification (NCBI taxonomy): domain Eukaryota; kingdom Metazoa; phylum Chordata; class Mammalia; order Chiroptera; family Phyllostomidae; genus Desmodus; species Desmodus rotundus. The sequence continues at coordinate 11,610,857 of NC_071395.1, forward strand.
TGAAGGTCACGACCCCGCTCTCCAGAGGGCATGCTCTAGGAAACTCTTTCTTCTTATGGGTTGGGCAACTGGTTCTGGTTGGGTGAGCTCTCCTTCCTCACACCCTGCCAGCCTCCGGAGGGGTAAAAGCTCAACTGTTATAAATCCAGTTTCCCAAACTATCCCTTCTAGTTTCCATGAGCTTACCCCTTTGCAAATGAACCTTCTTAGTTCTACCTGAATTACCCTAATTTGAGTGTTTCATTTGTTTCCTGTTGGAAGATATATAGTCTGTCTGGGAAAAGCCCAGCCATTGTTAATATAATGAGAATGGTTTGCATGACATTGATGTAACCTGGCAGCCAAGGAGAGTGAACTGGAATGCACATGCGTGAACAATGACGACTTCACTGTACTAGTCAGTGGGGGTGGTAGATGCTATTGAGTGAGCATGTGCACTGTGTGGCCGTCACATTCAAAATGACTGAGCGAGTAGAGCAACAAATCTGCATCCAATTTTGTGTTAAACTTGAACATTCATCTGTGGAAACTATTCGGATGATTCAGAAGGCTGTAGCTATGGGCAACTGGTGATGGGCAACTTCATCACAACAATGCACCTGCTCATTCATCAGGTCTCCTGCAGAGTTTTTTGGCAAAACACCAAATCACCCAGGTGACTCAGGCCCCCTACAGAACAGATGTGGCACCCTGTGGCTTCTGGCTTTTCCCCAAACTAAAATCACCTTTGAAAGGGAAGAGATTAAAGACCGTGATGAGATTCAGGAAAATACAATGGGGCAGCTGATGGTTGTGAGGTCCCAAGGTGCCTACTCTGGAGGGAACTGACGTGTCATTTTCTTATGTACAATATGTCTTGTATCTTATATCTTCTTTAATACATGTCTCTATTTTTCATTTGACGTGGCTGGATACCTTTTGGACAGACCTTGTATACTATATCCTATATATCTGGGTTTGGGGGGTTGAGGCAGGGGAGATGTTTTAAAACCAGCTTGTTCATGTAAATTAATCTCTAGTTGGTAAAATGACACATAAGTCGTGTTTTGTTTTTTTAAGGTTCACTCTCTGGCCTCTTCATGGACCAGCCCCATGCCTTTAGCCCTTACCCCTCCTCCGGCTTCTGAAAGATGGGGATCCTTGGTCTGTACCAACCCAAACCTGGTAAGTCAGTAAGATTTTCCTTAACAGAATTAAAAACACCTCTCAAACCTATCATGACTCCAAGAATGATTTACACAATCATATGATTCCCCCAAAATATCTGCCCCAAAGACACAAGATGTATTTTTTGCTCCACCTATCTTGAAGTGTTGATTTTAAATGGCCCTCAAAGGCAAGTTTTCTATTTCCTACTCATGAGGAGCTTCTGTTATAATGTGAGCACCTCAAAATGGGCAGCATCAGAGAATGTCACTGGGCCTCATGAGCTCCCAGGAGAAAAATGGCTAGACGGAGCCAGGGATGGGCTCTCGGCCAGGTAGGTTTAGCCATCCTTAGAATACAGCCCACCTGCAACAGCTGTGGCCTTCCAGGAAGTGACAGCACATAGCTTGACATGTCTTTTTACATTGTGTGTTACAGGGGATTTTTTTTCTCTTGACCTGATTTTATAATCACTTTGCTTAGCAAGCACCTGTATTTGGAAGTCTGGAGGTTTCTATTCCACAGGAACTCCTGAAAATAGAGATATTCTTATTCAGATATAGCAAATGTCTAATTCTTGCCTCTAAATAGTCTAGGTTAATTGCCTCACTTAATATCCTAGAGCGGCAAATTTTACAGCCTAATTCAATGTTATACCAGAAAAAAAAAAAATACTGCCTTTGTGTGAAATTGGGCCTCTAAGCTAAACTGGGGGATGGGGGAGCAGCGAGGGGTTAGAGAAATAGGTGTTACCTTCCCCCCAAATAAATGTTATCTTGGTTAACAGTCTCTAAAGAAAAAGCAAGCACATCTTACTCTTCATAAAGCCAATGCTACATGTATGTCTCATCAAGTAAAAGCTGGCTCTCTGAAGCATTCACAGAGAATCTCGTATCTCTATATAAATCACATCTCTTTCGTGTGACAAGTCGTGTCCAGGCAAAGCTTATTACAAATTCAGTTTGAAATCTCAAGAAGGAATAGGGAAAAAAAAAAATAACAACAGCTTTATGGAGCTATACTCAGGAAATGACTTGAACTCATCCCAATTTGAACGTTCCATTCTATACAGCAAGCAACTAAAAAAATTTTTTTTTTTCCCTTGGGGAACTGCCCTTACAGGAAGGTGTGGCAAAGCCATCTGCTGCTTTATAGCGATGGTTTTCAGCCTTGTTTTTCTGGCCCGGCTATGAAATTGCACTAATCACAGAAACAGACCGTTTGGCCAGGAAGCAGAGTATGCCAGATACAAGGGAATTTAAGCCCACACGTATTGAAGCCATGAGCTTAGTCTGCAATTTATGTGCAAGTGGTTTTGTATTTATCGATCTGGACTGAGTGCAGCTCCTATAGGGGAAATATGACAGATTTCGTCTGTCTGGCAGCCAAGTCTAATTGTATTTTCAGTCTGAAATGACCGAAGACGAAAGTCCACGTCGAGGGTCTGTACTCTGCTACCATGTGGGGTATCGGATTCAGGGCTGTGGTCACTGTAAGTGTTCATTTTCACAACTAGACGCAGACTGCATCCTGAGCAGCTCAAGCCAGAGAGGTGAGAGTTTTCAATTCGGATCTGAATTAATAGACCATCTGATTCTGCCTGACTGTGGGTGGGCCATTTTAAAGAGTGCCCTTTATAGACATCACTGGGGGGGATTTAAAAGATGTGTCATATATTATTGATTCATCTGGACCATGAAGCTTCCGAGCCAAAAGTCAAATACTTCCCACAGTGTTTGTCACTAAAATTATAACCAATACTTCTGGGAAGGCCTGGCATCTTAAAGATCGAATACATCTATAACCCGACTCTCTAGTTGGAGAGATTAATTGTGCATGTGGAAGTAGTGATCTATTTCTCCTACTTCTCTCTCTCTCTCTCTCTCTCTCTCACACACACACACACCACCACCACCACCATCATCATCATCATCATCATCATCATCACAGAAGCCATTATATAACTAAAAAGACAGTTGACAATGAAACATACCTCAAAAGAATAGCACCTGGCACCCAGTGATCCAGAGGGTGGATTCTACCAAGGCATCATTCAGGATTCTGAATTCCGATTGGCTAATCTTTAAGGAGTAATTTTTGAGACTGCAGAGTCCTCCTGTTTCTTGGCTTCAGTGACACCACACTAGGCAAATTCCTACTCCATCCACTTTCTTTGCCCTAACTATGTACATGGTGCTGTTTGATTACAGGCAAGTTACTTAACTTCTCTGATTCTGTACTTAACATCTTTTTAAAATAATGCTAACCCTATCTCCTAATAGCGGGACAAAATGGGGGGGGGGGGCGGGGAATATTAGGATTGACCTAGTTAACGCATATATAAGAATCAAAATGTATTCCAATGTCTCATCAAAGCAGGTGCTCAGTGAGTGCTAATGTACCGCCCCTCTTTCCTGCTATCTTTAGACTATCTCAAAGAAATCTTTTATGTTCATTGCTTCAGCCTTCATCTCAATCTTCATCTTCCAGAGGCACATCTTCAACCTCAACTCCTCGTCCGTTATTCATTCTATTAAACTAATTCTTATATTTTCATCTGTTACCACTCCGTGTGTCCCCAAGTTCCAAGGGCTTGACTCTTCTATCAATGCTCCAAGTTCAACATCAATAAAACCAGGCTCATGGTTAAGTGCACCCAACCACTCTGCCCTGCTGCCCTGCAGCCTGCCGTCTACTCCAGCTCCCCTTTCCGCCTTCCTCTCATGTTGAACTGAATCACTACCTTCTCGCTCTTTCAGTCTCAAAACCTCGGATCACCATTGAGCTTCTTTATCCCTCACAGCCAGTGGGTCACCAGATCCTGCCATGCTCCGTTCCCAGTGGGATCCAGCCCCACCCTTATCTCAGATCTCTGCACTGTGCACATGCCCCAGCTGTTTCTTTTCCTTGGGTTGGCCCTAAGGGCATGCTAAGTGGGAGCACTTTTGACCTACAAGACTGGGCCTTGCCTACTATATTAGTTTCCTGTTCTGTAGAACAAATTACCACAAACCTAGAAGCCTAAAACAACACAAATGTTTTCTCCTCTAGTCGGGGAGGTTGGAAGTTTAAAATGGGTCTCACAAGGCTAAAGTCAAGGTGTCGTCAGGGCTGCATTCCTTCTAGAGCCTGCAAAAGATCATCTGTTTCCTTGACTTTTCCAGCTTTTAAAAGTCAGATGCATTCCTTGGTTGGTGGCCCTCTTCCTCCATCTTCAAAATCAGCAGTGTGGCATTTTCTAATCTTTCTCTCCCCGCAGCCACGCCCTCTCCTCCCCTGTCTCTCACTCTGACACCCCTGCTTCCCTCTTGCATTTATAAAAACCCTCCTGATTACACTGGCCCCACCCAGCCAATCCAAGATAATGTCATCTCAAAATCCTTAATCTTAATCACTTCTGCAAAAGCCCCATGACATGTAAAGTAGCATATTCAGGTTCCACAGATTAGGACATGGACATCTCTTGAGGGCCATTATTCTTCCTATATACCTACCTCATCGGTCATATTTCATAGAATTATCCCCCACCTTTCTACCAGTTCCAGCCCCACTGATGTCCTTATAATTCCTCAAATAAACCATGGGTACTTCTGCCACATGACCTTTGCACATACAGGTGCCTCTGCCTTCACTTCATTTACTCTTAATCATCTTACAAACTAGGTCAAGTGCTCCTGTACCTTATACTTCTTTTTCTTAGCACATATCATAATTTTCAGTTATATACATATTTTTGCAATTGATTCATGTCTCTCTCTTGGACAAAACTATAAGCTACATGAGGACAGATACCATGTCTAGTTTTACTTAATACTGCCCCAGAGCCTAGAGCATAACGTACATACTACACATTTGATGAATATTAGTTGAATGACTAAATTAGACCAGTAGATAATGAATGGCCCTCTGCCACCATGGATACCTGCAGAAACTGGCGTTCCCTGCCCCATTTCACACAGACCTGACTCAAAAGCAAAAACAAAAACAAAAAACACTAGTATTTACTAGAACCTACAATGAGCTCTAACCTACCTTCTTAATCTAATCCCCATAACAAACTTCTAAGGTAGTTGCAATCAGAAACCATTTTTCAGATTAGGAACTAAAGAGAAGAGAGACTGAAGAACTTGCCCAGGAAGACATAGTTAGCAAGTCATTGAATCAGAATCCTGTCCCAAGCAGGTTCACTTCTAAAGACCAAACCGATACCCTGGGATTGTTTTCCTATGAGCACCTGGGTGGCTGGAATGATGCAACAAACCCAGCGCAAGCACCCAGGTGAGAAGACCATGCCAGTGCTCACTGTCATGGGCCCACATGCACACGCAAAACACACCTCGAACTCCTCCGTCAACCATCTGGGCAATTTAGAGGACATTCATTCCTGCTCAAGGACACAAGTATGTCAAATAAAGTACTCTGACTATGACCACTATGAAACCTTATGACCTCCACCACCCAGTAATGAACTGGGGAAGGTAAGGACTTTGAATGGTGTGGGCATGTGTAAGGCTGGCCAGAATCTTCATTAATGCCCCAAAGGGTGAACTGCAAACCCCAGGAAAGGGAAAAGGAGAGGCTAAGGTAAGACATAGGTTCCTGCTGGCCTCCCCACAAGAGGAGAGAACCTGGCAAAGGGCAGAGACCCTGCTAGAGTCCATCTGCTCAGTAAGACCATAGTACCTCTGCTCCCTGCCCTTACCTCTGCAGCCAAGGTAAAGAAGAGTCAAAAGTCCTAGCAGGTTATCAGGTAACTAACTCTCTTACCTGCAAAGGTTAAGTCTCTCATCTAGATCAGAATGATGTGAGAACAAAATGGAAGAGCAGCAACAGGCGCCAAAGAGCTTGCAGGGACCTCAAGAAGTCTCTGGAAACTTTGCTGAGCTCAGCATGGGAGGAGGAAAAAGACAGAGGCAGTTCTAAGGTAACCATGTGCCGCTCAGGCCAAGCAAGCAAGATCAAGGGATTTGAGGGGCTCCAGCCAGCCGATACCTTGGCAGAGAGGCCCCATGCTCTTCTTGATGCATCTGCTGAGAAGACAGACTTCTGAGAGGAGGGTAAGGAACCCAGGAAGCACTTTGTCCTGCAGTGGGAGGAACCCAGGACATCTTCAGAACTATTTCCATTATTTTGCCTTTAAGCCAAAATGCCTGAGAGAAGACATTTAATGATATTTTCAGAACTGGAATACCTGCCTTTATTCCCCCAAACAACCCCACAGATCAGGCAGGAAGTGGAATGTTGGGGAATGAACACTATTTTATTCCACAACAGGGGCCCTTCAGAAATAGAGCGTGGTCCACTCAACCACCCCATCAAAAGACCTACCAGGCCTCTTGATACGCTCAATTTGGAATGAGCCATAAGGGAAGTTTGGGAGTCTTGCTTAATATTGATGTTCTTCACTGCTGGAGAGGTATATGCTTTATGACAAAGAAGTGATAGAAATATTTGGAAATAATCTACATTAGGTAGAAAAATAAAATCATGGAGGAGATTAAATTGAGCTTGAACTGTGAAAGATGGGTATAAAGTTAGAGATGGAAGGCAATACCATTCTAGACTGGAAGAATTTGGGATCACACAAATAACAGAAAGTATTGCCTCCATGGATTCCTGCTGATGGCCTTGGCAAGGTAAGTCCTTGAATGCCAGCTCAGGAATTTGTATACTTTCCTGTAATTTGAGTACATTTAGCTACTGTGGATTTTCAGGCAGGAAATAGCTTGGATGTTTTCTCTCTCCACAGAGGAAATTCCACCTCTAGCAAAGAAGCATCAATAACGAATTTATAAAATATACCTACACACCAAGGGAAAAAAATTGTTTCTTTTTTCTAACCACATACATTGATATCATTAATTGATGTATAAAACTGTTTGTGATCTACCTTTAATTCTGAGTTTTTACCAGGTAGTCAAATTTAGTCAAGACTCTCACGGTAGAGTCAACCGTGACTAGAACAATTTGAAATTAAAGTACAGAAACTCAAGGATAATTCAAGAATGTGTTAGCTTTTCTCCCAGAGCTATTGGCTACTTTTAGCCATAACATATCAATTTTCAAAGAAATGAAGAGTACCCAGGACACTCCCTTGTGTCTGGGATTACTGTCAACTCAGTTGAAACAAATCCTAAGTTCTGCCTCTAATGCTTCTTTTCACAGGCTTAAAAGATGCATTTTGGAGTTTTGCACTGTTGGACATCCAATTTATGTGGCTGTGAGGAGCTGCTAAGCAGTTTATCTTCCATCCATCTTAGCAATCAAAACTGAATACCAATGAAACTCTTCTGCTGTTGGTATTGTGCTGTTCCACACTGCGTGTGGACAAGGTGAAAATGGGCCGAATTTACAGGAGGCTTTATTAAATGGGGCTGTAAACAGACCACTCTTCATAAAGCCCTACAAGCCGAGTCATGCTCTGGGGCACAAGCACGGTAAAACTGGGGACCTGACACCAGCCTGCCTAAATCAGGAGGTTCTGGCGAGTACCGCCTGTCCTCAAACAGACCCAACCCGCTGAGCTGCACTAGGGGAGGACTCGGGCATTGGATGACTTTAAAACTAATTTGCTTTACTCTTTCCTGCTGCTGCAGTACAAGCAACAACGGGCTTGTTTTCTTCAGCCTCTAGAAGCAGCCAGGTTGGTGGTGGTTGTCGCCATGAACATCCGATGAATGATTCATTCTCACTCAAGTGGAACCCGTGGGAAATGTTGCCAACAACTTGGATTATTTCTTATCTTCAGTGCTCAGCAGCCAACATATTCATCTATATTTTAACAAAGAGTCATAAATTTTTCAGGGTACAAATAATAACACTATGTGATTCCACTTGGTCTCAGTCCTCAGGGCTTTGGAAGAACAGAGGGAAAGCCCCGGCTTCTTGATCAACAGGGTGGACCGTGCTCCCCACAGCCCGCTGGCAAGTCCCCGACAGGGACAGGGGGAGGGCAAGGTGTACAGCCGCCAGTCCTTCGACGCATCATCACCAAAGCAGCAGTGTGTGCTTAGCCAGATGACGCCCATCGACTTCCCCCAAGTCTGGGGAACCAGGGGCTCTGAGGGGTTGAAAGAACCCCAACAGTGGGGCGTTCAGCACTTCTCCGTGTGTGTGTGTGTGTGTGTGTGTGTGTGTGTGTCTTTCACCTTGGGCCTGTTACTTCATTCATATGGAAAAAGGAGGAAATATCTTTCAAGGGTTACTTTGAGGTTGAATTAAAATACTATGTGAAAAATGCCTAGTGTAGCACTGCCTACAGTAGGCCCTTAGCAAATGTCACCTCTCAACCTTTTTTTTCCAATGAAAAAGGTCTCATGGAAAGTGGGTCCCCCACAGTGTCTTTGCTACAGAGTACAGACATTGCAGTCACACTTGTGAGGCCCTGTCTCAACCCTGATTTTGGCATAAATTCGATCCCAGTTAAGACAATCGCAGCAGTGCACAAAAAGAGGGCTCTGAGCTATAAAACATGCCTTACTGGGATCTGGTATAAATCTACCTAAGTGGCCAGAAGGTAGTCTCTGTTACGGGGTTTCCCACAGAATAAAGAAGGGGCCCTGTACTTTGTGGCCATGCAGTCGGGCCAGCCATGAACGAATGAGATCCCATCAAGAGTCTTGCCGAGCTCTTCTCTGCCCCAGGTAGCTGTTACATGCAGAGGCGTTACTTTTCAGTCCCCAAGGGTCCCTGTTACAGAAACCCAACTCCCCTACCAAGGCCCCTTCTCTGCCTCACAGCCTTCCTCACTGTGGCCTTTTATCTGACCCACAAAGAGACCAGCACCTGCCCACGCCCCAGGAGGACAATGTCGCCTGCTTTTTCCTCAATCTGAAAGTTGGGCAAAGCACACTTAGCACAGCCACCCTAAGCCTCCAGCCCCAGGCACCTCTCAGCTCTCCAATCAACCATTTCTCAGCATTACATGCATTTCAGTATTTTCTCCGTCTCACATGAGAAAAGCATTCACTCTGAGGCACGTTTTTGAAGCAGTAAACAGCTCACTTCTTTGCAGAGAAATAGGCAATTTTCGAGTAACCTTTGGAAGCATCTGAATAACCCACACATATTTATGGCTGACTGGCTCTTTGGATTGAAGAAACTTTAGCTTTTGTTTGCAAAGATTTCCATTAACATCTTTGAGCCACCTCTCATTTCATCTAAGTTGTATCTAACCTCTCATCTCATCTTGAAAAACATCTCAGATTTTCTTCTTTCTCCCTCCTCCCCCCACTTGGCTTCCTGCGCAGATGTTTGATGTGCGCACAAACGCTGGTATCAGCTCCGAAGGCGGACCTTCACCCAGAGGTCCTGGGGTCCTGGGAGTGAAGGCAAAAGCTTCTGTGGTGTCCAGGGTCAGCCTTTTTGTCTCGTTGTACATGAACTCCCCTTTTACCTCACCCCCACTCCTTCCTTCTCGCAAGAATAATTCCCCAAGAAAAAGGCAAAGGGCTCTCTCTCCTCCTCCCGCCCCACCCCCACACTGCAGCAGAAATGCACTGTTTTTAAAGGGTTTCTTCTCAAGAGAAAATGCCATAAGCTATATTTATCTCTCACTAATCCGCTCCTCTCTCTACTCCAAGATTAAGGAATTAATGACTGCTGCAGCTGCTGTTCTTAGCACATTAATTACTGCAAATTGGCTGCGGCCTCCAAAAAAAAAATTAAAATCCACTCAATGACGACGGTGAGAGGGCAAGGTTCTCTGCAAAGCATCAGGCACCAAACCTAAATCATAAATCGAGGTAGCACCAAGCCCGAGAAGATATACAGCAGCTTGGATAAAGGGTGTCCCACCACAGGTTGCGAGCACGGGGAAGCAGTAGAGGTGAGTGAGAGGGGGAAAATATCCGTTGTACAGACACAAAACTGTCCCCAAGTCCCAGGTCAGATCAAATATAAGGAAAAACTACTCTTGCATTCATGAAAGCCTGCATCATTGCAAGTCCCCCTGTGGTCATTTTTCAATAGACGGGCCATTTTCACACTTGCCAAAACCCTTGCAGGCGGTCATGGGGAATGCAGATGTTCTGAACCACCTGTCCGCGCTGGGTTCCCTGCAATCCCACTTGGAAGTCCCCATGCCAGGCCCACACCCTTCCCTCGTAGTCACCGGTCTTCCATATTCCACTTTCTGCGTCTGTGATGCATCGTCCCCTTTCCTGCCCCTTCGCCATCCAACAAAGTTTCCCTGATTCTTAGTCCTAACTCAGTGTCACCTCCTCCAGGACACTGTTGAGTTCCCCTAGCTCTTCCTACATACTTCCAGGGGACTGACGTCTTTGTTCCCAGTTTCCCTGGCCCAAGGCTGCTCCTCTCTCAATTGTGCCATCCCCTTGTGTGTACTTTGTGTGTACTCTGTACTTTGTGGCCATGCAGTCGGGCCAGCCATGAACGAATGAGATCCCATCAAGAGTCTTGCCGAGCTCTTTTCTGCCCCAGGTAGCTGCCCCAGGGCCCTTCCTTCCCATTCACAGACAAAACTTAGGTCTCTGCCGCACCTCCCTGCAGAGCTCACCTGCTATATTCTGGCTTGTAAAGCCCATCACCGTCATAAAATTACCCCTCTATTTGATATCACCTTGCTAAATCCCAAGACACACAATAGGCCAGCCTAGCTCCGTGAAAATACCCCAAGTTGGAAAACGGGGCTCATCCTAACTGTTGTCACCTGGTCCCAACCTCGTCTTGCACTAATGCAGCCAGAATGACTCTTCTTAAAGACAAATCACATTACTAAAGTCCTCTACTTAACATCCTTATTTTTTTAATATGTAATCTTGTATCTATTTATACCCACACCGGAAGACAGTTTTTCACTGATTTTAGAGAGAGAAGAAAGCAGAGGGAGAAACATCGATACATGGCAGAAACGTCAATTAGTTGCTTCTTGTGTACACCCAGGCCAGGGATTGTACGTGCCTGGGCTAGGGATGGGACCCACAACCTAGGTATGTGCCCTGACCAGGAATCGAACCTGCAACCCTTTGGTTATGGGATGACATTCCAACCACCGGAGCCACACAGGCCAGAGCAGCATACTTAAATGTTTCCCACTTTGTCTCAGCAGAAATCCCCAACTCCTTGACATGATTAGCTAGGACTCTTATCAACTCTCTCCAATTTCATCAGTTTTAGCTCTCCTCATCTCTGCCACCATTCTAAATTTCTCAGGGTTCCTTGAGAGCTTCCTCTCATTACCCAGCCATTGCCTATGCTGTTCTCCAATCTTTTCCAGGCCCCTTCGCCCCACTAAGTCTTCCTTGCCATTCAGTTCTCACTTTACATGTCATGTACAGGAACCCTTCCCAGCCTCCCACTGTCCTGATAAATGTCCCCAGACCCTCCTGGAGCACCAGTACTCCATCATGGCTCCTAACATGGCCTGGCAACTGCTTGAGTTCCGCTCTCTATTCCACGGCCCCTGCAAAGAGCAGAAATGACCTAAGCCGCAGCTGGCTGGTTGGGACGAGTCGTAAGGAGGCGGGAACTCCCCAGGCACTTGCAAACACCAGCTTCACAGGAACCAATCAAGAGAGCCATCAGACCCTGAAGCCTTTCTTTTCCATGGCCCTCTCAGACACCCTAAGGTCACAACATCACTGCTCCTGTCTGCATGTCACTCCACCTCCCTCTCTCTCTCCCAGTCAGCTTCTTCCCCTTGAACTCAGCACACAAGCCCCACCCCGCCCCCCCCAAGCCTGAGCTCAACATCACCATCATCTTCTGCCTCTGGTGCCAAAAGGGGTCCACTCTTGCTTCCCATGTCCAAGTTCCTAAAGGCCTCCCTAGCCTGGTAGTTCTGTGTCACCTGGATCTTGGTGAACAAGCGCCCTGGGCTGCCATCTAATCAGTTTAACAGAAGAAGGGTGGGGTGTCACAGAACAGAACTTGGCCATACTCACATGGGGATACGGTCTTAAATAACACACCACTGGGGCATCCCTACTATGCTGTGCACCTAGGGGGTAACCAGACTTTCCTCGTTAGTACTCATGCCCGGCAGACAGTCGGGCACAGGCAAGCTTGCTGAGCTATGGCCTCACCTATCAAAACTCCATGTCTACAAGACCCATTTGGAGACCCTTTTCTCAGTCAGACCAGGTGGGTAAGCAAGTTCCCCATTCCCACAGAGAGAGGAGAGAGCCTTTGTTCCTTAAAGGGAGTTTCCCAGATAATAAATGTTTCCTGACTCTTTACTTAGAGTCAAATCTGCCACTTAGCTGATAATAGCTCCTACTAGCTTTAACCAAAACAGCAATAATCTCTTGTAACTTCAGCCTGCTTGTTTGACCTCTTCCTAAAAGAACTGCCTTGGGCTTTAGAACTCTAGAAGGAAATCAGATAAAAAGTATAAACAGGACTAATGCAATAGTTTAGCATCGGTATAATAATAATCGCCTCAGTTCGGCCCAGACTGAAGTCCACCCCTACACTCTGCAGATCTGTAAGTCCCTGGGCACCGAGTGTAGCTTGAACGGCTCTATCGGAAGTCAGGTCTTGTTTGTAGAACCCAGGTTTCCCTCCTTATTACACTTTGAGATCTCTGTCTCTCTGTCTGTACCCCCGCCCCCCCTCTCTCCCCTTCCCACCCACTCCCCAACTTGTCTTTCATTACTCAAGACCCAGCCACCTATTTTATTTCCACAACTTCTTAGAAACCAGTAACATCCTGAGGGCCTGAAAGGAAGGGAGGGAGGACCTTCTGGGTGCTGAACACTCAGGAAGGCTTTATGGATGAACACATTCGTTTGTTTAAAAATAATAATAATACTTAGAGGTCTGTGGGTTGCAAGGGACCAAAAATAAACCTTTGAGGCTCTTCAGGGGAGACTCTACTACGCGCTGGTGCTGGACACCAGCCACACCCCCTTTGCCGTTGAGTCATCTCCATGGGAGACCCGGCAGCAGACTGTTCCTCAGACTTGCCTGCGTACAAGCATCACTAAGGGACTCACTGCCCATCCACACTGCTGGAACCCGCCCCACAGACCGAATCACACCTGCGAGAGGGACGCCTGGGACGACAGTTTTCCCGAGCGCTCGGATGATCCTGATGAACTCGCAAGTTTGGGAACCCTGTTCTGTGTGATCCCAGTTGGCTCTTTCCAAAGCGTGTTCCATGAAGGTAGGGGTGCTCGCCCCCAGCCACACAGTGGGGTCACCTAGCCAGCTCCTCACTCAAGCAGTGCCCTGCCCAGGCCAGTTCCATCGGAAGCTGGTGAGTGTGGAGGTGGGATCTGCAGTCCCACCCACACAGCCACCTTCATTCAGATCTGCTGCCAGGAGGAAAGCCACCGTGTGACACCAGCCCTGAAAGACGCCCTGTGAGACTCGAGCAGTGGCAGTGAGGATAAATGCAGGGGGCGGTAATCCCCTTGTCCCTCTCCGGGTTCCCAGTGCAAACTGTCATAGCAAAGCCTCTGGAAGCTCTGCAACAAAGAATCCAATCTAATTTTATTTAAATCTGCTTCAATTTATTTAAATTGTGCTTCAATTTTAAATTGCAAACAGGACTTGTTTTGTTTGTTTGCTTGTTTGGTGGCTAGATGGTTGGTTTTTACAGAATATGAATGAGCGTCCTGTACAATAGGAATGCACTTGAATAAAAGCTGTTGCCCTGGTTTCCGAGTGAAGAAAGAAACAGCCTCGCTCTTCCGACGACGTGCGTGGCAACTACTGTACTACCATTCTGCTTCCATGTAACTCCGCATTTCTATTTCCAGTTACTATTTATTATTTACTATTTTATGCTTAACTCTGGATTTCGTATTGGCACTGACTCCCAAACGATTGTAGGTTCTCCCTTGGGGAATTTAGCTGAGACAAACCTCTCCTACTCCTTTTCCTTCATTCAACCTGACTTGGGGAGCAGCCCGAATGCAACGACTTGTCTCAAAAACTTCGTGAAAATATATCATATCCACAGTTTTTAATATCACGATTTCCAGGTTATCCGCTCCAAACAAGAAAGGGACGAAAATGGGAGAGTAGAGATCCCGCATGCCCTGGAGGTGGTCTCCGAGTAGGGGGGTCACCCACAACCCCCGCACCTGCACACTTCCCAGGCTGGCCATTTCCTAAGGGGAGCCAAAGGAAGTCATTAAAATACTTGAGGAAAACAAAGTGGAAAATAATGGACTCTCTACTCAGGAAAAGGAGACAAAGAGAGACAGAAACAGTGAATTTTAAATGATTTCACAATAAATTTCTCTCCTGCTGCGACAGTAGAAGTAATCACTCTGACTCGGACGTGCACTAACTCTGGGGCGGGACTTCCTCATGGCAGCGCCACTGAAGTGTGAGCTGCACGATTATTTGTTGGGTGCACTCGGGGACATTTAGCAGCATCTCTGGGCTCCACCTACTATGTGCCACCAGCAGGACCCTCACGTTGCCTTAGTTAAGGAGACAAAAATTAAATCACAAATCTTTTTTCAGGATTATTTCACTGTACTTATATAGCAAAACATGGATAAACATTTCCAAAAAAAATTCCCGAGATTTTTTTTCCCTATATTAATTATACTCCCTTAAATCTTCAGTTGATTGATAGAGAGCAGCATCTGAGGAGAAGGGAAACATCTAAGCTGAACCTAGAATTTTTTTTTTAATTACCAAGAGAGTTGGATGATGATAATTTTGCCCTGTAAAAGTTTAAAATATTGTGTGTAAAGAAAAAAATAACCCAAATAAAAAGGTAAGCAAGCAAAACTTCAAAATACATGTAGCAAAGATGGATGTTCAACATATGAAGAGTCTACTAAACCAATTCTGTAAAAAAAAAAACAAAAACAAAACCACTGAGATTGTGATAGATAAGCAGCCAGAAGACAAACACAAGTAATCACAATAGAAGGCACTCAACAAGCAAATAATAATGAGCACTGAAAATTTTTGCCTGTAAAACTAGGACCTTTTTAACTAAGAAGCTGCTGCACTGATAAGGCTGAAATGAAAAAGGTGCATTCACATACTAACAGAAGAACTTTTTAAAACTAATTTGGCAAAATTTATTATGAGCTTTAAAAATATTCACTTTGCATAATCATTCCTGAGAAAATTAATCCTAATTACTGGAAAAGCTCAAAGATGCTCATTATAGCTTATCTAAGATACTGAAAATGGCACACCACCTAAATGCCCAAGCAAATGTGTTGCAGAGGTTACTTGTAGCAAATTCCCTATAGTATGATGAAGCTATTAAGAAGTTGCTTAAGAAAAAAAGAGGTATAAAAATCACACTAAAAGTAGGATTACAACTCTATGTTTGCATTTTCTCAAGGGGGATGGACAGATACTAACTGAAAGGCTGACTCTGTTTACCTTTGGGTAGCTGGAATACGGGCAAAAGTTTTCATTCCACCTATTTTGTTTCTGAAATTTTGTAATGAGTGTGTGTTACTTCTACAATGGAAAAAGTAAACTCCATAAAAATGATTCACTTTTCCAAAAATGCAGCTCAGTATACTTTACACATTAAAATAGACTGGCTTCTCAGTCATGTTTTCTTCAGCTTGAGCTACTTTGAAAACATTCTCATCATATGAAAGTTGATTGAAGCCAAAGAAACCTAATTTGCTCTAATGTCAGGGCCATCAACCTCAACCACATGAACAGCCAGGGGAGATGGATTCTGGGAAAACCTTAAAGAAGCCGCAAGACCTTTTCCTCCCCTCTCCGCCCACATTTTTTCACCGAACACACCCAACAGGATCTTCTCCACACATCAGCAGAAAATGCTAAACAGGGAACAGTAACATCAAGTCCACTCATTTGCCAAGATAACTAAAACTCTATATAAATAAATAAACAAATAAATCACAGATACTCAGTGTATCCCCTTCCTCACTATTGAAGCCTGGTCAATAATGTTATTACTCTGCTCCCTTTATCATATCAGATTCATGAGACATAAGAAAAAATCAAAAAACATGAAAAGAACTCCATTCTGAAATAGTGATACAATTGGGAAGTAGAGAAAATATAGACGGACGTGTAGATGATAGATAATCATTTATTTTCTAACAATGCAAGTCGGAAATCCACAGAATTTAGGAATTGGAATGTATTTTAAATGCCAGTCCTACTTCTCCATGTTGCGTGTGCTTTTGCATCAGCACAGAGAGAGCCACAGGCAGCCACGGCAGATAAAGCAGGCACAATGGTGGGAGGGCCCTTAGAATCGGTCTCAGATCGAATCAAGCCATTAAATGAAGCAATTACAATGGTAGTATAGTGAGTGCCATTAGCCATCAAAGACAGGATTTTTCTCTACACCCCTGCAACAGGGTCACCTAGATGAGGTCAGAATCCTTTAAGAATTATCATTGAATTACCACACCAAATTTATCCCCACACCAAATTCCAGGGCAAATTTCCCTTTGAAAATATCTCTTGCGTCCATCCTGCCCTTTCTCATCAAACCAGAGGAAAACAGTAAGAAAAGTGTAGCCTTCATCCAGGCAGGGAACGAAGATCGGGTCTAAGACGACAGCAGAGGGTGAAGTAGGGGAGAGACCCACTTTCAAAGGAAGTACAGGACGGGGCTGATCAGATACAAATAAAGCCCCCGTGTTTTCCGAACCCAATAAAGAATGGTGTATGTGACCCGACATTCATGGGGGTACCTTCGAGTTCAATAGGGCAGAATGTCTGTTCTCAAGACCAACTGGGAAAATCCATACAGAGGAAGGTTTTTAAAAGTGAGCTTGGCTGGGAGTTACAGAACTGGAGTCAGGATGAAAGAGTGGGCAAAGCCAGCGATAGGTAGAAAAGGAGGCCCTCTCGAAGCTTTAAGTACTGGGTTATTTTCTTTTTCTATTCAAGCATGTTCTCTTCTGCGAGAAAATGCTTTGTTAAACTGATCCGAGGTCGTTCCCATCCTCATGAGAAATCTGATGCAGTATTTCATCCCAAACATTATAAAGCTTGGCATTAAAAGCTTCCCAGAGTCTATTTTCCCCTGGAGTCAGGTACCGTTTGTCATCGGCTCACGCCTTCCTGCTGGCAGACCGCTTTCCTGGGATCCCCATGGGCGGTGAGGGGCTGGAGAGCACCCTTCGCACGTGACTTCCCACCAAGTCCAGAGGCCACAGGACACGAGTAAAAAAGCCCACGCGCCCCGTCGTGGCTTTATACTGGACACCTGGGTTTGTGATGGACCACTGAAAAACAAAACCTGAAACCTGAAAATGAGTTCCGTATCCAAGCACTCATCCCTACGATTCCAAGTCCCGTTGGTTTTGGGTGCTTGCCCAGGCCTCTCTGTCCCAGAGCGACAGGGAATGGTGAGGACACTGGCAAGGTGAAGACAGAAGGAGTGTAGAAAAGGCACAGGAGCGGTATTTTCACCATAAATAGGATGATCACATTTTCAGGGGGGGGGGGATGTGATTTATATTCAAAACCATTTTTATATTCAATACAATGGAGGCCAACAGAAAAGTATTTTTGAGATTAAAACTGAAAAATTCAAGACAGTGGTCACCATAGCTGGAGAATCATATAGAGAACAGACTCATTTTTTAACCTTTGATGATAGGATATTTTTTAAACCCTAAGTCTTTAAATTTGGAAGGAATAAAGGACGGAGGTGGGCATTACGAATTACATGAGCAACCCGCAGCTGTCCATTTTGTAAACAGGGTATGCCGTCTAGAAGAGAAATTTTTCGGTCCATAACACAGCTCTCTAAAATACTTTTAACCTACAGCCTAAAATGAGTAAATTGGATACAATCCCTATTGGGAGCTGTGACAGGAGTATAGAGAACACATTTTTTCCTACCCTATGACGGGGGAAATAGGGGTGGACAAGCACAGACACCCTAAGAACAAAGCGCGCTGGATGGGCAGTTTGAGGACGTCTGGGCCCTGAGGGCGGTGCCTCACAGGGAGCGGCGTGCCTAGGAGCCCTTACAAGTACACCTCTGTGCAGGACTTTCCAGGGGGTACTTGGTGAGTATGAAATGAAGTCTCGAGTATCTATTAATGTTATGGATTCAACCACGATGCTTTTATATATTCAGAATGTAGTCTATGTTTGAAATTTCTCTTTTAAATACAGACTTTCTGTACCTTTGGGCTCTGCATGTGTAGTCGAAATTTCTCCCTGCTCCAAGGGGACGCATGCTGTAGGAAAGGCTCCCGCGGCTGGGCGCCGACGGTGGGGGTCCGGAGCCACTGGACGACAGGTTTTGCAGGTAGTTAAAGCCAAACCTGCTTGACCTCTAACACACATGTCTCTCCAGGTGGCCCCTCTGTGGTGATAAGCTCCCCCTGGGGAAGGTAAGCCAGGTACCAGGGCTCCCACGCCCACAGCCCTAACAGACCTCTGGAACTTCATGGTCGGAGTTTGGACACAGGGCACAGTCTGGCCTATCACACACAATGACCTTATGATTTCAAGAACAGGAATTCTTTCTTAGCTGGAACTCAAGCACCGAGGTTGCCAAACTGAGGTCCTGTCTGACTCCACCTGTCTAGCGCCTGGTGCCCTTTCGCCACCAACATTCTCAAGGTGTCAGAATACTAGGCAAGGTCTTAGAGGAAGCTCGTGTAGTGCCGCAGCACGG
This sequence comes from Desmodus rotundus, assembly GCF_022682495.2. Classification (NCBI taxonomy): domain Eukaryota; kingdom Metazoa; phylum Chordata; class Mammalia; order Chiroptera; family Phyllostomidae; genus Desmodus; species Desmodus rotundus. The sequence continues at coordinate 11,629,578 of NC_071395.1, forward strand.
CCATCAGGGTTGTGTCTGTGCACAGACAGGCTTGCTTTTCTTGGTTAGCTCATGTAACGACCCGCATAGCATACTCCAGAAACCTCGCCCCTTGCCTTTGGTCCATATTTAAACTACCACAGACATAAATATCCACAGGTGTAAACTTCCTGGAAGACAATATGGCAAAGGCCTCCCATGTAGGAATTTTTCCTGAAAAAAAAAAAAAAAATCATGGATTTATGCAGAGATTTAGCTGTAAGTATATTCAACCTGTATTTGTTTATAGTAATGAAAACCCACCAAATGTCCAGCACTAGGGGACTGAATACATTCTAGTATATTGGTTATAAAATGCTACGTACCATTTAGAAGTAGCATTATGAAAGAATATTTAATGGCATGCCATGTGAACTGAACAAAAGAGATTCTAACACAATATGCCCAGGACGATTCCAGTGGAGAAGGTACCACAAGCATAAGCAGGCAAAATTACAAAAATCAAACTCCTCAGTGACTTACTATTTTGGGACATTGTTTGTACAATGAATATAGGCTATTTAAAAAAAAAAACAAAGTTTTTAATTACTACTTTAACATTTCAAACAATTAAATACTAATTATCACCACAGCTGTCGGAAAAGAAAAAAGAAGGAGAGAGAGAATTAATATGAGTTGTTTTTACATATTATTTCTTAATCAATTTCTTTTAAATGTAGGGTCATCTTAACTTGAATTGTCCCTTTTGGTAGATATGGAAGATAATTAGAATGTATATTTTCTAGTGAAAACGCAGGAGGGAAGTGCCTTGCTTTTTCTCCAAATCCTTTATTATTGAAACCCTGTGATTAATACTTCCATTTGCTGAACTGGGTGAATTCTAAAGTTCTTTCTTTTCCCCAGGTGAAGGTGTTAATTTGCATAACCTCTGATTACTCAGTCAAAAGAATGAGCCAGGTTGGCATCTGCTCAGTATTATGCAGTGAACTGTTGATTATCTGTGGAGACAAGGACAGTCCAAATAATAAAAATCCACAGAGAATACCCAAACTTCATTTTAGCCAGAAGTGTCAACAGTTTGCCAGAGTTGTTAGCAAGGAACAAAGCTGATTGCAGTTTTATCTCCCAACTCCCTTCCATATGCTTGAGGATTATGCTAATAAGAAGTGGAATGACCAGCAGCAGAGGCAGCCCTGGGCCATTCCCAGGCACAAGGATTGGTTTCTGATTCATCAAGATTTGGCTGAATTGGAGCACAGACACACCACCGTCTCCCAATAAGGACCCTAAGCATTCTTTAAATATTCATCCTCTACAAAAATTCCATCTTACCTGACAACGCGTGTCCTGGAGTTTATTTCACTTATCAGGCTCAGCCCCATTTCCACCCTACCCGAACCTCCATGCACAGAATGAATGATGACCTCATTTTTTTTGTCACACTTCCTTACTAAACTATCAAATTGAAATGTCTAAATATGGGGGTTATTTATAGTAATTACAATTCCACACATCAGATCAATCCACTTAGGCAATATGCAATTATCCTCCAATTCAACAGCCTAAAATTATTAGGTTTCTGAGTCTTGGAAGAAAAACATGTCCTTCTGTGACCTTCCTTTGGCCAGTATAATCTACCGAAATGCTACACTCCCACATATTTACACACATACATAAACCTTAGCAATGGCCTTGATTTGATTTAGCAGATGCTTCTCACACTCCATCTGTCCGCATATCTCACTTTAAATCTGAAATTAAGGAAGTTAAGGCAGGCCTTTTCAGACCTTATGAGAAAAATCATCTCTCTGAAACTGCTTTATTTTGAGGGAGTATCATAAATTGATTGGCAGGGATGTTAACTGCATTAACTTTTTAAGATTCTTTCAAGTCTCTGTCTTTTGTGAAATAACTACCCATCTAGATTAGTGGTTCACATGGCTTTTTTCCCCCATGACAAATATGGGTAAGATAAATTGAACTAAAATTCTTTTATGCTTTATTGAATAATAGCCAGTAATGAAGCAGGCTCGGAGGGCAGGTCCTCATATCCCATGCATGGCACTGCTTCCGCTGTCTTCTGCTGCTCGGGAGGACAGCTGCCAACCTGTCTCTTCACTGGGAGATTCTAATCGCTTCCTCCAGACTTATCAACAAGAACTTTTGGGCCTTTCTTTTTGCAAAGTGATAAGACTTTATTTCAATTTTAAATCCCAGTTCATATACAATGTGTGTCCCTTCTAGGAAAATGTTCCATTTTCACCACACCCTAAGAAAATGAGGCATTCTGAAGGGAAAGTGATTTATGAGTTGCTGACTTTCAATTCCCTTTATTGGAAATATTGTGAAGCATTGTCACCAATGAAATAAATACAAGAATATTTATGAATATTCATATGCATTCATGAATATGAAATATTGAGATATACAAATACAATAAACCATAACAATAAAAGGCAAACCTGAGCAATGATCCTCAGTGATCCCTATTTGTTTTAAGTTCAAGAAACTTCTCAGCCAAGTAAAAAAGGGGTTAAGGGGGGCGGGAAAAAAAGAAAGACTCACAGGCACAGACAAGCGTGGTGATTCCAAAGGGAATGGGGGGTGAGGGAGGGAGAAGAGGGTGAAGGGGGATAAATGATGACAGAAGGAGACCTGACTTACTGTGATAAACACACAATACACCATACAGATGGTGGATTATAGAATTGTATACCTGAAACCTATATAATTTTATTAACCAATGTCACCCCAATTAAAAAATAAAGTTTTAAAATTAATATAAAAATTAATGTGTTAAAATTTATTTCAGAAAAAAAATGACCAGTGTCAATCTTTCTTGGCCCATATATTTGCTTTCTGCCTCAGACTTTCCTTCTGTAACTGCGTGGGCCTCTGCCCCTGGCATCTGGAGGTAAAGTGTTGTCTTCTGTGTATGTGACTACTGCAAATCAAATCTCGTAGTCACTTCTCAGTGTCTCCCACAGGAAGCACGAGGAAGAAGAACCAATACACTAAAACACTGCACTCCGATTTCTGACATTCACTTCCTGACTTGAGGAAGATTTTTTCACAAATTTTATTAATTTTTAAAAGTATAAGTATATATTTTCTGGCTAGAAATAATTCAACCAATGTTATTACAGAACATCCACATCCCATAAAATTCGGCTTCATTTATTTATTTATCACATGTATTGATCTTTCAGGGCCTCAAAAGTCTGTTATTTTCCAAAAATAAAACTTTCAAGAAGTAGGGTTGAAAAAAAAATAGCATCCACCTAAATATGAATGGAGGTGCCATATATAAACTACATATTCATCAGGCACTCAGTAACTGCTTACTTTAAGTGAGACAAGTTCTAGTGGTGATGAAAGGGAAAATTATGTTTTCTATGATAAAAATATGATGCCATTAGATGACGCAGATGTTTCCAGAACTGGCAACGTTCTTTTTTTTTTTTTTTTTTTACTTTTAACACTTTCCTTACTCTTTTACCCCATTTCAACTTGGTACAATGGTCCTAGGCATTGAAAGCTCAAACTCCAAAGGAAACACATGCTTATCCCAGAATCCACTTTAACTCAGGGCCAGGCCAAAGGCCAATTCTCACACACACATGCACAGGGACGCCCAGGTCCCCAGATGGCCATTGGCTTCTCCAGTACCTTGTTCTAAAAATTAACTTCTGATTGTTTTTCTCAGTTATGTCGGGAGTGAGGGGACAATGGAGAGCTATGTTTATTCCCCTAACACAACCAGTGTTTGAAAAGCTTTTCATTGCGAGCACTGAAAATGTTGTGTAATTCAATAATAAAAAGTGAAAACAGGGTATTTGTGGGTCTCATACTGACCTTCATAAAGAAGTTAGAAATTATTATTTTAAAATGAATGAATAAAATGTATTTTGTGTGTTCAAAAATGCTCTTTGTACAACTAAATGTTACTTTAGGTTAAATGCCTACTGCTTCTCTGGCTATTATGTGAAGCTAGACTCATTCGTAACACTTCCAGTTACTTTAAAGCAATGTATTACAGTAAACTAGGTCCTTTATCTCTGCTATTTTTTAAAAATTCCAAAAATGTCCAGAGAAAAGAGAAGATAATTTTATAGATTCCCTGTGAGGAATATTCCCCTTTAAAGGCTGTATTACAGAGACATGGAGAAATCTTCTGATTTCATTAATTGTGTTAGCTAGTTGAAAAATGCACACTAAATGGAGTCTGATTTTCCTTTAATAGCAAGACTCTGGGGCCTGAGGAATCTAGACATCAACAATTTGCTTTGCTTTACATGAAAGCCTACACTGAAAACACTCCAGTTAGAAATCTATCTTGTCCTTTCCTCAAGTCAACTCCTTAAAAGAAAAATCTGAAGGGTTTCTTTGCTTCCTTTTCCCTCCTACACGCTGGACAACCTGCTTCTGTGCCCACTGTCCCCTTCAACGGCTCTCACGGATGCTACCAGGAACCATCTAATTGCTAAATTTTTTCACTGCCTTCCAGTCCATATGCTCGTTTCACAGGCCTGCCCTTTCCCCCATCACTCAGTCCTCAAGACTGCATAAGGGAGAACTTCTCCATGAAGCCCTCCCCAGCCTCAGGGTGCGAGGGGGGGGATGCGACCTTGGGCGTCCTGTCCTCTAGGCCCCTGGAGCAGCTCCGATATTCTCAGAGCGCTGCCACGCTGCACGGGAGCCAGGTGTGTCCCCAAGGCTATGAGCAATGCCGTGCAGAGGGCTGCAGCCGTATCTATGGTTATAGCCACCTCCCTCACCCAACGTGCACGCTTGCTCTTTTTCCATCTCAGGAAGCAGAGCAGGACGCCCTGGCCCTGCCAATGGTAGTTCTATCTCATTAAGACCGAGAGGTTTTGCCTAATTTCTTTGGAGGCTCTCTTCTGCAAAGTTTGTACCCGTTTATTCCTCATCCCACGAGAAGAGGATCCTATTTTAGACCACTGTGTCAGCAAACATCTCCAGGCTCCTTCTGCTCCCGAAATGGAGCCTGGACAGGAGTAAGGGGCCAGGTGGCAAGGGCACAGAGGATGGCCTAGGCAGTTTCCAAGGTGTATCCACCTTGGCTGCTTCCTTCCCCGTCCCTGTGCATTTTCATCTCTTTCAGGAGCACTGACACCGCCTAGCCATCTAATCAAGACAAATCTCTCAAGCGGTAGTTAAAATACAGCGCATCTTCAAGGGGAACAGAAAAACAAAGGCTGGAAACAATAAGCTGACTGAGCCAACAGCATGGTTCACCCCCCATAAGCCCTTGCCCTCTCCCTCTCTCCCCTGCTTCCTTCAATGGCTTGCTTTTAAGTATTTTCACAGGAAGGAAAACTCATTCTGCTGAAAGGTAAAAAACTGAACAGACACTTAGACTAGGAAATAGTTCAATTGAATTGCATATGAAAAACGCTTAGGACTGTTTAAGGCAAACGTCAGGTTCCCCGCTTGGCAGGAATTGCATTAGGCAAGAAACTCGCTAATCTGTTCTGGTCGGGTTAGAAGAGAATATTGCATTAGCATGCAAAGGGACACAGGCCGGCCACCCAGGGAGAGACAAGCCTTCCCAGAATGAAGACTGCAGAGCAGACAGGTGCACTGGCCTAGTATAACTCAGAGGTTGGAAAATGAACTTGTACCTCTTAAGGCTGTGTGTGCACCTTGATTACATTAGCACTACTTAGGTTATTATTCAGTGTATTCATTTTTATTGCATCAGTTTTTAAATAGTCTGTAAAAGGCCAGTGTTTTATTTGGCTCCCTGAGCCACCTGTCTTTTCTACAACATCCCCTACCAACACATTTAAGTGTGAGTGCTCTGGTTTCCTAAAGTCTTTTAACTATTGATGGCTGCCAGCAGTCAAATTAAATTCAAAGGGTTTAGCGGAGCTTCAGGTTTTAGCTATATAATTTACTAAGAATGCCCAAAGCATTTGCAATCTAATTTGCAGTTCAGCAATGAATACTATTTCCTCATGAAATCTGCTTGAAATTTCCTTTCGAGGCTCCAGAAAATATACACTGGTGACACCTGTGTGTCTTCCTTCTGGCACGGACTCAAAAAAACAAAAACAAAACAAAAAGAAACCTGCCGAGAGAGAAAGATATACCTTGTGCAAGAAGGCACAGGAAAAGGTATCAAGAGAATGGATTTGCTTTTGTCGCCAGGTTATCTCGGCTAGTACAGCTACTCTCTCAATTTTTTTTTAATTTGCCTGGCTATTTTTTTTTTCAATATCATCTAAGTTCAATATTAGCACTATATTCATTACAGCTTCACCAGCAACCAGCATAGGCTTATATCCTGAATCTTAGGGGCACATGGAGAGAGAGAGAGAGAGAGAGAGAGAGAGAGAGAGAGCGAGCTGCACAAAACCCCAGATTTGATCATTTCCATATCTCTATAAAAGTAGATTTGGTCTATTTCCAGTGGCAGGGCAGTGTCAATTCCTAATCCTAATGCTAATTTCATTTCTATCACTTAATCCTGAAGCACAAGGTTTAGAATGTCCTTGTCCTCTCTTTCACCCCTATATTAGAAGGGGCAAAGCAGGAAGTGACTGCTAAAAGCCTATGGCAAATTTACAGTTTTGGTTGGCCTTATGAAAAATGGCTTTCTTCTACCTGAGAGTAAGGCATGAGGACTCCTTGAAAAGAACTTTGAGAATCTTCTGTGGAGGCTGAAAATACAAAGTGTTGTTTAATTTTTTTTTAATTTAGTCTCCCTTCCTGGCATATAGGAATTCCGATTCCTGGCCATACTAACAAAGCAGTGAAGAGAAATGCTGCGATGATCACCACGGAAAATCTAAAACCTCGAACGTGCTCCCTTTCGCGGAGGCGGCACTCACCACAAAAGGAGGCTACAGAAATAAAGTCATCAGCCCTGGCTGCTGTAGCTCAGTGGATTGAGCACAGGCCTGTGAACCAAAGGGTCACCAGCTTGCTTCCCAGTCAGGGCACAAGCCTGGGTCGCCAGCCGGATCCCCAGTAGGGGGCACTTGAGAGGCAACCACAAGCTTGAGCATCACCCCCATTGATGTTTCTCTCCCTTTCTCCTTCCCTTCCCTTCTCTCTAAAAACAAATAAAATGAAATCTTTAAAAAAAGAAATAAAAGTCATCATCCTGAATTAACTTAGTTAATACAGGGCATGATTTAGAAGCCCACCAGAGAAGTCAGAGAGGCTGCAGTCTCCGCAGCAGCATTCATCGCCCACCATCAAACCAACTAAATGTAACTCTAGGAATAGAACCATTGACGTATAAACCTAAAGAAGCCACGTTCCCGACTAATGATCTAAATCTAAGTGCTGATCCCCGTCTTCCACTTCCCACTCAGTAGCTTCTATGCATCTTCCAGTAAACTCTATAGTTTATGACATTTGAAAATACTCACAGGAAGCATTTTTTTATGTTTTTAAAGCCTACCAACATACCAGCCCTCAAAACGAAAACAGAGGCATCCCAAGGCAAAGGGAGCAGACCCCTGAGCCTGGATGAGGCCCATCCCCCGGCTCACCACCCCCTTCCTAAACCTTGTCCTCCCACACAGATCTGAAGGGCGCTTCCGGCATCCACGCTTCTGGCAGAAAATGCGACAAAAGCAAATGCCCACCCTCTTCAGCTCATAACAAGAAACTGTATTTATTTGCAGAGCACCAGACAGAAAATTAATGTAGTCAGCCATTCACTTTCCAATTAATTTAGTGAAGCAGCAACTAAATAATCCAATTCTATCAAGTCTGAACATAAAAATATCAGCTGCATAGCACTTTGTGGAAACAGGAGGAAGAGAAGTATCCAGCATTTTTAAATACCTTCTCTGTCGGGCCCTTTTGCTAGGCCCTTGCTCATATTATTTCATTTTCATCCTTACAAGAACCCTGAAAGAAAGGTATTATTAGTTTCTATAAACTCTCCCTATATCAAAAATTTAAATAACTTCCCAAAGATCACAGAACTAGTGTGTGGCAAAGCTGGGACGTACCCAAGGTCTCTCTGCCTCCTGGAGTTAAAATGAAAATGAAAGAAAGAGACGATAAATACTTCATGTCTAAGTACACAGTAGCTGAGGATCTATACTTGATACCATTAATAATGCCATTCCTTTTTGTTTTAATTTCTCTTGGTTGTCACCTTATTGTCTAATTCTTATAGTCCTTTACTTCTTGAAAAACAGCTTAATCTGTGTCCCCTCCTTTCCCAGCCTTCATCCTCATCTTTCCCTTTCTCCGCTGACTTGTTTACACCTCCCGAAGATCCACGGCAAGGTGACAGAGAGAATAACTTGATGGGAATTCATGATTTGTACTTAATGTAAAATTAATCCTGAATCCAGATTGTTACATTTTATGAATCCTTCCCAAGTACATTTCTGATTGGAATGACTTCACAGAGGATTAAGTTCCAATAAACCCCCCCAAGATGTACAGTGTATGTGTCAGACATCTAAAAATCCTTGGGAGAGCAATCATACCGAGTGCTGTCTAATAATAAACCCTAATGGACAGCTACAACACAAGCTGCGTTCCCTCCCAGCGCCCCCGCCCACCTGACTCCGCACGGCACTCTCTGCGAGACTCTCTGCAAAAGAACAGATGTTCTGCTTTGGGTTGAGAAATCAACAGTTACCATTCATATGTTCCAAAAATTCAAGGGCCTAGTGCCGCTGTTTTAAGGATGCTAATTAATTCGAGCCCTTCTGCTCCAATATTCTTGCAGTTTCCATCAAATCCATTCTCACAGGACTCCAGTCCCGGGATCTCTTTTGAAAGCCTATGGGGGAAAACAGCGAGGAAACATGCACTTCGCTGACCCAGGGGGGGAGAAAGGATCAATCCAATATGCTCTGATTTTGTCTATTTCTCACAGCATCCTCATCAGCATCCTCTCTGGGTTGATTTGAACAGGTAGGCACGGCCCAGATGACAAACTTAATTGAATCAATGCCTAGAGACAACTTTGTCATATATTTTTTTCATGTATTGGTAATTCAAACACAGACTAATTCTGGAAGCAGCATAGAAAGAGCTATTTCCGGACCTGTTCCTGTTTTGCGGGGGAGGGGTGTGCGTTTGCTTGCTCTTACATCTAGTGTGGACTGTGCATCACACCCAGCTGAGGGCCTGGTGAAAATGCAGGTTCCTGGCCCTCAAGCGCACGCCCCAATCAGTGGGTCTGTGAAGGTTATAGGGTATAAGCGATCTTTAAATAAATGTCCTATCTGAGGCAGATGGTCCGAGCGCCTCAGGAAACGCTGTGCTCACCCAAGGGCACTCCTGAACGCGGGTGTTTGCTACCTGCGTCCCCTTGGCCCCAGAGGAGAGAGCTCAGGCAGAACTGGTGTGTGGGTCTCGCAAGGTGTTGAGTCTTCATTCCATGGGCCTTAACAGGCCCTGCCCTGCCCCCGGCCCCAGAGACTCCCTTCACCCCAGAGTTTCCCACAGCGATGGTCTGAATCACCGGGGGGGGGGCAACTGCCGCTGGGGCCCAGGATGGGGTCCAGGGACTCGCTTTATTGGCAGGTGGCCTAGGTGAACCTTGTGCACCCTGAAGTTGGATGAGCAGCTACCGAACATGGAAACACATTTGCCCAGGGAAAGAGCCTCAGGCGAGGAGTCCGCCAGCGCTGGGTGGGGGCCCAAGATGTTTCGCCTCCAGCCGCCTGACGTGAGCAAGTTCCTTCACCTTGACTTAAGCTCTCTGAGCTTTAGTCCCCTTGTCGCTAAATTTGAAATAACAGTGATACCTTTCAAATTGTTGTGAGAATTCAATATGATAATGTATGTCAACATATGTGGCCCAGAGTGGGAATCCGAAAACCGGAGGAGCGAGGGGTCTCACGTTTGTGTGTTGCCCCCTGGTCTGAGGAAGAGGGCCCGGGACCCTCCCCAGCAACCGTCTGCACATGCTGACACTGATTCGGGTGGCGTCTTGCTGAAGAAGGGTCAGGGATGTCGCTTCTTGTTTTTGGAGAGTTTGGGAGGGGATTGGGAGAAAGGAGGGAGAAATGAAGAACACAGCAAAGGTAATAATGGAACACATTCCCCTCCTGCCAAGTGACTTCACGGTGGGCCCCGAGCCAGGGAGGAATGAGGGCCCTGGTCTGAAGGAGCTGATTTCTGACGAGACGTTTTGTGACTGGATTCCCAAGAAATGATGTTTTAGGGCCCACGTCACAAAGTGAGGCAAAGAAACGAGGAGAGGTCTGCTCTCCATTTCTGGGTGGGACAACTGTCACTCAGAAACCTAAAGCAGGCATCATGAGAAGAAAGCAAGACAGCTCTTGCATGGTGGCGCATGTACAGCCGCCACCATCACAAATGGCGATGGAAAAGGCTCCTTCCAGTGGCTTTGAGGCCTGGGGGCATGGGGGTCACCACAGGAAGCAAGGACGGCAGTCCAGTGCTGTTAGTTCCTAAAGCTAGAAATTCAGTAGTAGGCACATGCCAGACCTCACTTGGGAGCCCACACACCCCTGGAGAGTTCTTTGCAGGAAAGCCCCATGCCCTGCGGGGAGAGAAGAGACAGGTGCAGGGACTCGGGGCCCCTGACAGCACAGCGCCTGCTCCGCACCCACAGACGGGTGAGTAGTCGCAGTAACACTCCTCGTTAGAAACGCCTGTTACCGACGCCAGGAGGGACCAGCCAAGCAACAGCAGAGAGACACAAATGGCCGTCCTTTGCCAGAACTAAATTTCAAAATAAAATCTCAAACAGTGGTAACTGTAGCTTTCCCACGGGCTTAGTCGTCACTGACGTCAAATAAACTCCTTTAACTTCCCTATGGTACGGTCTCTCCTCCATGAGCCTACTTATAACAGAGGCGCCCAAGGCTTGCTATACGGACATCAAAAGAGATCACGGTGATAGGTAGAGAGCATATAATAGAGTAAAAAGATTAAAGGTCTGGTCTGATGGTCAGATAACAAAGCCATCTGTGAATTACCTCGTATTCAGACAGGTGGTGGGAGGAGCACAGGAACTCTCTGTGGGTCTGCTCTGCCAATAACAAGCTGAGTGACCTTGAGCAAGTCCTTCACACTCTGTAAGCCGCGCCGTCCTCCTCTGCAAAGAGAAGAGGTCAGTAAGGTCTGTTTGTCCCTAGAGCTCCAAGAAGAAGACGTCAAGTCTTGAGAAGAGCAACTAAAAATACAGTCTCCTTGTGAGGCCAAGGGAGTTACATCACCCCACACTCACAAGAATATAAATGTTGACTGAGATCTTCTATAAGCAAAAAAAAAAAAGCCTTGTCAGGCATTTCGCAGTCACCAGGCGATGCAGATTTGAAAGTGTCCATCAGGAGCGTGCCCAGATGTTTATGCCACTTGGACGTGTGGTTACAAAGTTAATGTTTCACGTAATGAGATGCATCCAGACCTCGTTCTGTCATTAAGGCCACAGTGAGGAGTGAAAGAACAAGACAGCTTGTCTCACAGAGAGAATGACACCCTGTAGTCAGCAGCTTAGTGACCACACTGGCCATTTGAGTTCGACCCTCTGTGTTCCTTCCTTGGTTCATCAACAAATATTTACTCTGCTACTTCCCTAAGTGAGGCACTGTGCAAAGATGCGGACAATGCAAAGATACCACACCTGCCTCCCCTGAATGTGAAATCTAATTTGAAGAGATGGGTATCTGGGCATAATGATAAATAATAATGGTAAGTAAATATCTAATAATAAAACAAGATAGTGTATCATAAGTGTCACATGATGCCAGGCAATAAGTGCCATTTATGGACTAGATTTTAAATGGATTCGATGTCTTTCTTCGGCTGATTAAAACATTAATTTTAGATGGAGTATCCCAAGCTGTGTAATCTGAGCTGGAATGTAATGTATGAAGGTAAAGGGAGCGACAAGCTGGAGGAGGCTCACTCCAGGCTGGGAAGTCGGCATAAAAGAAGGCACTCAACTGGGAAATCCCAAAGCACCCAGAACAGAACGGGTTAAACCTTGCATGGTTGCTCAGGATGTCTCCATACGTCCACTCACCTACAGCCTATGGCCTCCCACTCACTCTTTCTACACCACGCAAAGTGGGATCCGTCACACTGATCAGCATACACAGCTCCCTGACTCAAAGCGCTTGTTTCCTTAACCAGAATTACTCCTTTCGTTCATGATGGACTATAGTTTAGAGATCTATAGATCCAATCTTTTCACTAACACAAGAAGAAAAAATAGACCTTCCCATTTTTGCTCACATCTAGTAAGAATCGAAGTGTACCCCCCTGCCCCCCCATACCCTCCTAACCTTCAGCTAACCCAGTAGTGTTAATCCACAATAAAGCCACCAGGACACGTCAGCAGTATAGTAGCAAAAAAGAGGAACCATGGGGCTTCCTCGTGGAAAACATGCTGATAAATATTGCAGACATATTTGGTTTGGGCAGTATTTCATGCTTACGTACCACAGAGCACGTAAGAAATCCTGTTAGCCATTGGCCATTGGTGATACCATGTCTCTACCAGGAGCTCTCTTTGCAAATCAGAAAGACCAAAAACATGACCTCAGCAGCACCTGGTGCTGGGAAGTAAACCCAGGACGAACACCACCTGGAAACAGAAGCGTCGGGATAAGCAACTCTGCTCCCAGAAGAAGGTGGCCTTTGAGCGCACGGCTACCCGTAACCTCTCTCACAACAGAGTTGAGTTCATCCTATCTCTTAAGTGTTAGCCTAAAATAATCCTCATTATTTTATCTTTTTCAGCACCTTGAGTACTTGAAATTACAAAAAGCTCTTCACAAATAAATTAGCTTCTTTGCAAGCTTTCCATTTCAATGACCTTCTGGAGCACAGCGGGTCTATTATTTTAAGGTTTGGTGTTCTCTTACGTGACACATTCCACCCTTGGACAGGTTGCTCTCAATTGGCAGTTTCTATTTATACTTCAACATATTAGTATAACAAATTTAAATAAAATCCTCCACTTGTACCATTAATTAGCATTTGGCAATGGGCCTGATTAAATGTCCTTGGCAGCAAAATGATTTCAGTATCTGAAAGGTTATTTTTATTACTTATTAAGAATGCCTGTTGGGGAACCAGCACCACCAACTTCTCAACAAGGGGGTCACGCAGAGTCTGGTGCGGTCCCTAACGCACCTCCCCAGGCTGGGCTGGGGAACCGGCAGCCAGTGTGGTCAGCTCTTCTAACATATGAGGAAAGCTTATCTGAACCACGGGGAATTTAAAGGATTCTTTAAAAATTAAGTTTGAGTGATTAAAAGAATTCTCCTGCTAATCCATGCTGGGACTTCAGGAAACAAAGTGTTCTCCTCCGTACTGTTCTGTGATGCGGAATGAACTTCTTCAAACACCAGGACTGAATCTGAGCTGCCCAGGGCCTGGAAAACCTGTGCTTTCTACATGAACTCTCGTTCAGAGGGCTCCTGTTCGCTACGGAATGTCCAGCCACAGGCCCAGGGCCTGGCATGTACGTGTTCACTGAATACGTGTTCTGTAATCAGGTGAAGGATATCAATTTCTGGGACACCTGTCACAGGAGGGGATGGCATAAAAACAAGGGAGAGTGCCATGCTTTTTATTTGTTTGTGATCCCATTTAAATGAGATACAGCTCTAGGAAGTGAGTAAAATGGAGAAAAAATATTTGGAGCAAGCAATACAGTGAATCTTGGAAAATTAGCCACGGTGACAGTGTATTTTCCCCTTTCATGAAATGACCTAGATGAAGAAGGAAGGGAGGAAGAAAGGAAAGAAGGAAGGAAGGAAGGCGGGCCACGAGGGAGGGGAAGGAGGGAACACAGAGGGGGAAGGGCAGAAGGGAGGGAGGGGAGCAAGAAAGGAAATTCGTTCTTACTTAACATAGGAAAATACTGTACTTAAGTATTATCACTTAAGTAATCTATTGGGTTTTCAAGATCTACAAATTAGTATATGTGCTGTATGAAATGAATGAAATATTCATTTGCTGTGACTTTTCCAACTACAGCATTTTGCGGTTTTCTGGCCCACCAGGAGAATTAGAAAAAATGTCCCATAATGAGTAATGCTTTGATGACTATAATAAACACTTGAATGTTGCAAATGGAGAGTGTGGTTTACGAGAGAGACTTTTCTGGGCTTCTGGCATATGCATAAATATTTGTTGAGCAAAAGGATTTAAGACGGAAATATTTCCTACAAGAAACTTACCATCTGGGTTTCTTAGGAGGAGCCCTGGGTGGTGTGGATGGTTGGCTGGGTGACATCCCACAGGGCAAAGGGTCGCCAGTTCTATTCCCAGTTGGGACACATGCCTGGGTCGCAGGCCTGGTCCCCTCCCCCTCCTTGGGGAATGTACGAGAGGTGGCCATTCGATGTTTCTCCCCCTCTCTTTCTCCCTCCCTTCGCTTCTCTAAAAATAAATAATAAATAAAATCTTTTTTTAAAAAAAGAATCTTAGGCGGAAATAAAGAAAAATAGGGAGATAAAGGAAAATTTGTGTTTCAAGAAAAACCTGCAGAAAAGAATGAGAACCTAGGAGCTTCCAGGGTAAGATACCAGGGAAAGTACACGACCTAATGCATTGCACACTGAAAGGGCCTCGAACTCCAGGGGGGAAATGCTCAGAAATGTGATCTGCCCCCACCTGCAGCCAGAGATGCACTGTTATAAAATTTTAGCGAAAGAGAAAAAAATACAAGTATGTGAGTAAAAGGAATACAGATCTAAGCTATATTTTAAATAAAATATTTATCAGTCAAACAAATGCATAAGCAGAAGCTACTTTTCTAATATCATTCACCAGTGAATGAGGTGAATCCTTAGATCATGCGTGCAAAAGGGGCTTGAAAGAATTCTCTGAATATCAACACTAGGTTTTTGTAAACACAGACAGTATCCTCTGCAGTAAGTATATATTGGGCCCCTCCACCGTGGGAGAGGGCCATCAGAAGTCCATCAGATTACTTGCAAATTCTTCACTTTCTTTTCTTAAGTTTTTTTAGTGCTACTAATAAGTAATAGCCCAGAAAAGGATTACTACCTTTTTCCATGGAACAGCTATGCTTAAAAGCATCTGAGAAATAGATTGACTTACATAAGCTTGCTCTGTGACAGAAGGGAGAAAGATGGAGAAGGATCTTAGCTGAGGGCCTGCCGTGTGCCAGATGCTGGATTAAGTATATTATATGCATTATCTCTTTTAATCCTTCCAACAACCTTGCAAATTAGTATTCATAGGAATTTTTTCGCTATTTGGGAGAGAAAGGAATTGAGAAGCAGAGAGATTTACCAGTTTTCACAATGCTGACCACTAGCGGAAACAGGATCTGAGCGCAGGTCAGTTGGGCGAAAGATAAAAGTCTGTGCTCATCCCACTGTGCAGCATCCTTTACAAGAGGAAGTCTCAATAAAATGACCACACACTCATTCCAGGATGCAAATACACGCTCGATCGTGTGTGACCTTCCCTATGCCCAGCTGACGAGGGCTACCAGTGACCACCCTTGGCTTCTTCTATAACCTGTGCTCTGGAAGTAACATTCACACATCTGCATCATGCTATTTGAGGATGCTTTTTGGTAGCTCTCTTGTGAAGCTAATATTTCCTGTTTTATAGACATTGTATTTATTGGTACTTATCACATGTTGGCCATCACCTCCATCAACATCAGACTGAGTCGTACCATTTTCTACAGCCCCTAACGCAGGGACTTGCAAACTGATAGTAAATGGCTGCTGAGCTGAACTGAAATACACTGAACTGAACCAGATTGTTCTGGATCATAGGATAAGGCAGCATAGTCCACATCATCTTTGATTCAAGTAATTACCGAACACCAACTGTGTGCCAGATGACACTGTATTCCGTAAGTGCCATCCTTGGCATTTAGTGTATCTACGTCTCAAATAGTAAATGAGACCTCCTCGTTTGTAACGTCATCTTGGACCCCTATAACTGGAGGTGTAATAGCACTTGCTGTCTTTAAATTTTGCCATTTAGAGCTGCAGCAGTGCTGTGGACAAGCCCCTGGAGTCTTTCTATGCGACTTTTTCCCCCACTGGGAAAGTGGAAATGTGACCATTTTATCCTAGAATCTTTTCAATTACAAAAATTCGATTCCTGAGCTACTGGGGCTTTGCAGGTTTGCAGGAAGGTGAAGAATCGGACACAATACCAAGATGTTTTGTGATTTATCCCCTATCGTGCTCAGTTTCCTCTCCACCTTTTGTTGGAGTTCTGAGAGCCACAGTCCCTGAGTAATCAATCAGCTGATTTCTGACCCTTCTTCCCGTCCACATGGCCATTGCCATGTGGCCATTCTGCTGGTTAAGATATGCAAATCCGCAGGGATATAATTAAGGAGGCCCTGAGATGCTTTCATCAAAGGACAGTTCATCCGCCACAGCTCTACTGCTGTTTGTGCAGATTAACTGCTTGGCAGTCCTTTCGTGTCCCGGAGTCAATCTGTATTTAAAGGATGGAGGTGAGTGGGCAGGACAGGGCAGTTTATCTTTGCTGCCTTCTCGTTTATTATCACACTGCTCTCTCGCACGGCACTACCGCAGCTGATCAAAATCAGGGACCACATATCACCAGAGTCGTTGGGATGAAAGGCAAAATACATTCTTTGTTCTATCTACATAAGAGTACTTAAAATAATTGTGGCAATCAATCGGGTGGAAATACCCAAACATAGAAATGGTTTATTCTGGAATGGGAATTACTTACAGTTTTTTTTTTAATTTTTTTTTTTTTGGCTAGCTTCCCATGGCAGTTACAGACATCTTTCCAGCACATGAGTGTGCTCAATTATCAGACCAGCTTGTAAAATGGTGGCAGTCCCCACACTCTGCCTGCAGCCCAACGCATCTGCACTTGATTTCAAACAGGGAATGGCCTCTTCTCAGCAGAAGTTCAAATCTATTCTACTTCCTGCCATAAGGCCATAACCCCTTGAAAGACTTCAGCATACAGATGTGATACTAAAATAGCATTCATCCAACTTGTGCTTTCTCTCTGTCCCTCCTAAGATTCCACACAGTCGAAATTTATTAGGTGCCTATCATGTTCTGATGGGGTCAAAGTGAGAAGCCAGAAAAATAAGAATGGAAGAGACAGAAGCAAATGGATGAGGAGAAATGCAGCTCTGAAAGAAGCCCTAAACATTTTTCAAGATAATCAGAAATCAGACAACAGAAATCAAACAGAAGAAAAATATGAGGCACAAATTTTTTCATCCATTGAAAAGACGTGAAAAGTTAGTCAATGGAGACATGACGGCCCAGGACCTTTCACACAGAAAACTTGAAGCAAAAAATCTGTGCCAGTCAGACAGATGGAATTCATCATGCCTTTGAAGTTTCCTGAAATACACAAGGCTTTTCGAATCATCCCCCTGAACTATGAGAATAATATCATTTAATATGATCATTTAATGCAAGAGCCATAACACGTCTAACAGTAAGTAGGTGACATAAGTCTGTTGAAGAATGCCCAGGGCATCTCAAATTTCTGCTAGAAGACTGAACCAAAAAAAGTTGTACAGGACTCCCACCACTGCCGAAAAGCTGCCTGTTTCATCTTAAGCTGCTGAGAAGAGACGCCAAGCCCTGGCTGAGCATCATTGGATAGACATGTGACTGGGAATGACCCAGGAGAACGGCAATCCCTGTGCCAAGAGGATGGGGATGGGCTCCGTTACACAGTGAAGGTGGGGTACCAAGGGCAGTGGGGGAGGTTTAAGTGACATCTATTTTGAGTTACGGCTTCGCTAGGGGTCTCTGGCATAGTTTTGCTGCAATGAAATGTTAGCTCCAAAAAAGCCATTCCAGCGCCACCTCCTTATTCTGTTACATTATATGACCAGTGGCCAGTGTTGCTATGACAACTTTTCCAAGTAGCTTTACTGGGGACCAAAATTAAAACCCCCTCCAAGCACAGATTATGTCTATAGGACATGAAGGAGCTGGTCAGTTCAGTGTAGAGTAAATGGTCAGCACAGCTCTGAAGCATTATGTAGAAACCCTCTACACACCCCCATGTAAAAAGTTGTCTGAAATCTTCACTTATATTGACATGAATGTACAGAGAACTTTCTTCATAAGCCTTAATGTGATTATTCCCCAGGACCCCAAAATGTTGTCCTTTCTGATTCCTACAATCCAAATGTAATTTTCGCTGTCCCAGTGCAAGCATCCCACAATGCAGGTTTTATCACCCACTTGATACGCCAGCTCCTGAGAGTGGACGCTGATGCAGAGAATGAAGTGGAAAGGGAGATGGGAAAGTTCCCATCCCACAGTGATTCCATGGTCAAAGGCAGGCAATCAGAACAACACAGATCATGAAGGGCTTCCTCATCTTCCAATTTTACCATGAAAAAAAAACCACTTCCCTTTGTAATTATTTATTTTCCAATTTCCACCCATGCTTCTCATGATAATTGCTAACTTTGTGAAATGTTAGAACACTGACTCTTGTGTAAAGCAAAGTGCCTTTTGACATTTATGAAGTGCTGAATCTCAATAAATATAGAAAAGTACTAATCATCACAAGAACTACTCAATGAAGTTGATCAATGGTGAAGACAAATATTCTTTCATTGAAATTCAGAAGGCCAAAAAAAGGCCATTCTTGTCTCTTGGATAAACTAGCACACTCTGCGACTTGCCAAGTAAGATTTAAGATCAAAGCTATGACACAGACACGGGGAAATTGTAGGAAGAAAGGAATCGCAGGTCAGCACGGTCTATTTCCTCTGCTGGTGTAGCTCCATATATAGACGTCTGTGTGCGAACCCCTCTGAGACAGAGCGGGCCAGTTACACTGTCACTCACCTATGATCTCTTGTAAAAAAAATCACCAGTTGTGAGGAGCTTGTAACACAAAATAAGGAATGATATCTATCACAAAATTGCTGGGAAAGCAGATAAGCTTCGAAGAGTGATTTGGGGAACATTAAGTATAAATTGCACTTCCGTTTTCAAGTGACATTTCTTTTCTCCAAAACTGCAGAACAATGTGGGGAAGGCACAGCATCAGATGACACCTCTGTGAAGAGCCAGGTGGCCCACATCAGAAGCTTCTCAAGGGGCAGAAGGCAGGCATTTGGGCTTTTTTGCCAATTCTAATCTTGTTAGGCTTGCCTGCCATCCAAGTACAGACCAAAACTCCATAAGCCCACACCACACCAGCAGAGGCTGGGCCCCTCTCCCCAAAGCAACTGGAAATCTGAGTCCATTTTAGCATCCAGCATATCTAACAGGGCTCTCTGACACTTCCTCCCACCTCCTTTCACCACATTTTAATATCTAAAAAGATCGGGGATCTGATTGCTATTCAGGAGGTTCCGATTCCCACGTAGATGATACAGGCCTCTGAAAATATGTCAAGTGGCACCATCCACTAAGTGAACAAATGTTTGTGGAGCACCTGCTGTGCAGGTGGCTATGAGAGCGTGTTAACACAGCGGTCAAACTGTGCGCCCTGGGGCCTGGCTGCCCGGTGGGATTTCTGGCTCTGCCATTTACTGGCTGGAGCGGCGTTGGACAAGTTAGCCCCTCTGGGCCTCAATCTCCTCATCTGTAAAATGGGGGCCATACTAGTGCCCACTTTGTATGGGTCCTGTGAAGCTTAAGGAGTTAACTCATATAAAGTACCTCACTGTAATATCCAGCCAAACACATGCTGGTGTCCAGTATTGTGGTGAATCAGGAACACCTAGGTTCATAGGCCTATCTGGTCTGTTCTGGTGGGTGTGCTGCTCATCACCAAAGAAATAACTCAAGTACAGCATTCTACTATTTTTTACTTACCCTAAGGTATCCAACCAAGTGTTTAATAAACTGTGAATTCTGCCTCAATCTTTCCAAAGCTATTTACCATCATTAATCTCATCATCCATTAAGATGAAATAAACAACAGTAGTTTGTTCTGAGTTTAAAAAGGAAACACCCTAACATTCCAATTTATAATTGTTGATAGTATCTAACATTTATTGAGTACTTACGAAATGCTAGGTATTATATAAGCACTTTATAAACCTCACCTCCTTTAATCCTTACCAAAAAAAGAAAATCCCTTGAAGTGGGAATCAGTTGCCCTAGTTTACAGATGAGGAAAGTGAAGCTGATAAGGACGGTGTGCCTCGCCTAATATCACAGGTGGAACAGAGAACACGAGCTCTAACAGATCCCCGAGCTCAGGGGCTTTACCAAGTGCAAGGACCTTGGTCAGGTCTCACTCAGCTTGATGCAGCGCAGTGATGGGGCGGGGGCTGGTTAGGGAGCGCATCAAGTAAGCTCCCAGTCATTCAAGGACCTCGGCATCCCAGGCAACTGCCATCGTCTTGGTCCTCCTCCAGGTCTCCTGCCCCCCCCTGCCAAATCTCCATGCAGCAGCTGGGGGAGGGGAATGAGGACCACATAGGGAAGGGTGTACTTCTTGCTCATGCCTGAAAGTGGCAGGCACCCTCTGCTCCTGCGGCTCTCATCCCAATGCCAGAGCTGAGCCGCATGACCTGAATTGCAAGGGAGGCTTGGAGATGTGGGCGACCCAGTGCTCAAGCTCACACTCTGAGACACCTGCCAGGAAACAGCCAGGTCCTGAACCAGGCCCCCTGGGCTCCAGAGCCCTTGCTCTTACCCACTACGCCATTTGTACCCGCACCAGCCTCTCCGATCCCCTGCCTCACCCTGCCAGCTGGCTTCTCTGCAGAATGTAAGGCTACCTGAATCTAAAATCATTCTGGTGCAATTTTTTTAAGTTTTATGTATATCTAGTTGTATATAACTATTTGACAGGGTTTATGTAATCTCATCATGAAAACAGTTAAAAATGCTATACAACTTTTATTGACCTACCTCTCACCAGCCTTCAGTTCCTTAAATAGGGGCCATCTCTGATTGAAACAGCACAATCTCCACAGGGATTCCAAATTACTGCTGCCTCTATCAAGATATTACAGCTACTAAATTTAAGTTTGTGACACATGAGATTCCAGTCATGGGACTGACTTCTGTTTAATCATTTTCGTGCACATATTCATTGAATTCTTGCCCTTCAACTAATGAAATAAAAGGCGCATTGATGACCCATCTTATCAATAAGTGATAAATATCATGATCTGATGTGTTGATGCTGCACTCAAGAAAAAAAAAAATCCATGCCAGACTTAGCAAAGATTATAATTGTCAATGCAATCTACAAAATGACTGATTGTTAGAGAAGGCTGAAGCCATACACAAAATAGCATCATAGAAATCTTACAAACTGCTTAAATATAATGTAAGGGTCTTGAATCTGATTGGTTAGTTCCACTACTTGAGCAGCTCACTTTGAAAATCAATGGGAAAAACCTATTGACCCCTAAAACTAGCAGCCTTTACGTCCAACAATTAGAAAATTTTTATTAACATCATCATTTCCTTCTACTAAATACTTCCAGCCTCCTATCTTTTTAACACAGGGTAGGATCCATTTCTCTACCCTGTGTGGAGTCGGGCATGACCATGCCATTTGCTTTGGTTTATGCAATGTGAGTAGAAGTGACAATTGTCAAGTCCTGGCAAAAGATCTAAGAACAGGTACATGATTTGCCACAATCCTATTTTCCTGCTGTGGCGATTAAAAATGGCCATAAATTCTGGATGCCTTCTTCCATCAGGAGGTGGAGTCTTTCCTCTCCTCTTAAATTCAAATTTAAAAAGCTGGCACTCTGACTTCCTTTGACCAGTGGGACTTGGCGAAACTGACAATGTAAGCACAGTCCTCAAGAAGCCTTGAAACTTTGCCTCTCATTCTTTCTTAAAACAAGGAAGCCCAAGCTAGACTCCTTGGAGATGAGAGACCAGGTAGTTAGAGAGATCCAGCCAGCTCCACTGAGCCCCAGACATGTGAGTGAGGCCAGCCAGCAGCCAACAGTCTCCAGCCAACCCACCAGCTGACCACAGCTGCCTGAGCAACCCCAGACAAGGAGAGCAGACCTGCCCAGCTAAGCCCACCCAAGTTGCAAAACAGTGAGCAAGTGAATAGTCATTGCTTTTAGAGTTGTTTGTCACAAAGCAATAGACTATGAAGACACCACCATGGGCCACAACAGAAGCAGACAGGGAGTTTCCTTCAGCTTGGTGAGGAGGACAGAGCAGAGTCTCTCAATGTGTAATAGGAGTATTAATTTGTCATTGAAGCCACTGCAATTTTGGAATTACTAGAGCATAACCTAGTCAACCCTGACTGATTCAGAAGTTGGGACCAACAAGTTTCCTTTTCTTTCTCCCAGAAAAAAAACTAAAATGTGCGATCAGAAAGTGGACAGAGAAGCAGCCATGATCCGAGGCTGCGAGGATGACATCCCCATGGCCCAGCTATACAACAGTTACTAAAATGTCCACCTGTGCAAGCACCAAAGGCAATGGCACAAATGAATGTGTAGCTCTAAGGCACAGTGAACATGACTGATCAAAGCCCCAGCAGCCACTCTGCAATGGACCCTGAGCGAGCACAGGAGCACACCCCTGCTTGTAAGACACGACCACGTTTGTGGTTGACCATTACACGGCATGTCCTGACCAATACACCTGTGAGCCATTCTTAACCCTAGAACAGTGTCTGTCGACACTGAAAGGGGAGAAAAACAATGAGCCACTGCTCTACTGTGGCCAACAGAGAACGTTCCCAACAAAGTAAATAGGAGAAATATTGCAACCAGCACATAGTGCATTTGGCTCTGGGATACCGGAAAATGAAAACAGGGGCCAAACCTTCAGACAAACCTGACTTTCTTGAGTGACAGCATTAGGTAGCTTGTGGAGTTCAGGGCTACAAACACAGAGAAGCCCAGTGGACGTGTAGAAAAGGGTTTGTTTGGGATTTTCCCCCTTTTACTGTCCTTATGCCCTGACCCCTGGGAGTTCTTTTGTTATAAGTGACAACAGTGGAGAAAACATGACTTCAAAAAAAGAGTAATTCTCTGATTTTTTTTATCAATGGATATGACTGATACACATACATAGTTAGGGTATTATGTAGAATGTGACTCAGAATAAAAGAGATGGTTTTGTTTTTTTATTTGGAGTTAGAGCTAGTTTTGAGAAATACGATTTCTGCAAAACTGCAGGACATAGAAGAGCTGGTTAAAAAAAAAAAAATACAGTGATTTTAGACCTACCAGGCTCTCCTCTGATATTTTTATAGACCTGACCTCCACTCAACCTTTCTTCCTTCTGAGGCTGCAACCGCCATACCTGAAGTGTGCAAAAGAGGACTCAGATAGCAGCAGGAACTCCAGGTGGGGAAGTGAGATTTAAGTGCAACTGATATCAGGCATCAGATAAATCTCAACCGACGGAATGAGGCTGTCCCTTCTCAGGCAGCAGGTTCGCACGTGCCCACATCTGGGACTGACAGACGTGTGCTGCTGTGTCACATACACCAAGGTGACCGTGCTCGCTCAGCCTGCCAGAGCAGTGGTTCTTGACAAATGTCCCCAACTGAGGAAGAAGAGCAAAAAGTGATTCTAACAAGTGGGGCTCATCACCAGAATCAACATCCCTGAGCCCCAGTGACTGAACAGAGCCAAGCCAGCCCCAGGGGGCCCAGGACTTCATGAGTCCCACTTCATGCAGCACAAAAAGGGAAATCCCCCCAAAAGTCCTGCTGATTCTCAAGGAAATGCGCATCCCAATATCAATACCAGCTGGGCAGCTAATCAAGCAAATATCAGTTATCCAAGAAGGCCATTAGTATTGGCCACAAGTAGGGGAAAGAGCCAAGAATCCAGTGAATAAATCCAGGGAGGAAAAATGTAACACTCGGAAGCAATATGAGCAGACTAGGTAATGCTACACCATTTGATCATTTAACTGGGAAAGAGTTGAACGCAAGATGAGTGAGATTTGAAAAATGGTGGGTTTATGACTCTGAAGTAGATTTTTTTTTCCCCATGAAAATGGGCACCAACACAGAATCCTAACTTTTCCAATAAATACAGATTTTAAAAATACCTTCTGTTTTTTTAACAGCGTTTGCTTCAGGCACACAGTGTCCCCTCTGTAACAGTGTCTGTGGTTGAGCGAGGTGGGGTTTGTTGTTGCTGCGTAGTTGCAACTTGTGAGACAGCTGATTCTGTTACACACCACGGCCTGTGGGAACGGAATGCTGTAGTGACTTTCTGGTACCTGGATTCTTCCCATAGGTGAGTTTAAACATAAATACACATCCCAATACTTGCCACCACCTCCATGTTCAAGAACATAGAAATAGCAGGTCCAGGGAACTCGCAGGCTCAGTATAAAAGAGGATTCCCATCATCATTCCCAGGGAAGGGCGACAGCTTTCTGTCCAAAGGCCCGAGGCCCATAAAATAAAAATAAGTTGCCATGAAACAGGTCTCTGTTTGTTTTTGTATTTATGCAGACTTTTCTTCCAGCTTTGTTGAGATATAATTGGCATTTAACACAGTATAAGTTAAGGTGTAGACTATAATGATCAACGAGTGTATATGTTGTGAAGTGATTACCACAATAAGGTGAGTTTACACACCCACTGCCTTGAAAAACGACTGTAAGTATATTGATCCTGCACAGAAAGGGGTCAATGAGAAATCGGACAAGACCATTTTTAATATCAAACCAAATAATGTGATGACCTTTTAATTACGTAGCTTGGTGTTATTGAGGCATAGACTATGTGGATGATAAAATATCAAAGGAATCTTTTTTGCCCAAGGTTTGCATCCTGTGCTCTCCACACCGTAGTTGACACCCATTTCGACAGACAAACGTTCAAGCCAGGGCTCACCACTGGGTCGCTGGTGAGGAGCAAACCCTCTCCTCTAACCCAGGCCCTGCGGCCTCTCACCCCACAGGCCCCTCACAGGTCCCTCCTCATTCACCAGAGATCCTGCCTCACACCCCACCTGGCGCTTCCCAAACATGCCAGACTCTTTCACACCTGCCTGCGCTGCTCTCCACGTGAGAAACGCCCTCTTCCCTCTCCTCAGTGTGGTCCAATCCCCACCAGACCCAGTACCAGCTACTCAACACAACCTCCCCTGCAACAGCGGCGGCAGCGTGCAGAGCCCTCTCCTCCCCTCCCCCAGACTTCGTTCACAGAGCCACTCCCGCGACCACTACAGAACCTCTGCTGCTAAAGACAGAAATCATTCTTAGCCATCGTCACATCCTAATCATCTAACCCAGCGCTGTATTAGTTACCAGCTGCTGAAAAAAATACGACCCCAAAACTTAGTGGCTTAAAGCATGATTATTTCACAGTTTCTGTGAGTAGGGACGTGGGCAAGGTTCAGCCGGGCGCTCCAGCTCTGGATCTACAACAGGCTGTAACCAAGGTGGTGGCCAGGACGGAGGCTCAGCAGAGGTCTCAGCTGGGAGGGACCTGCTTTCCAAACTCACTCCAGTGGTGTCAGCAGGGCTCAGCACCACATCAGCTGTGCACGGAGTCCTTCCTCGGTGGCTTGCCACCTGGGCCCCTCTAACATGGAGAGGCACCAGGCTCCCCCAGAGCAGGCGAGAAGGCAAGAGAGCGCCCCCGAGAGAGAGTGCTCGCAGGACAGAACTACAGCCTCTTGGCACGGCAGTGGCATCTCGTCATTTGTGCTATATTCTGTTGGGTAAAAGTGAGTCACTGGGTGCAGCCCACACTCCAGGGGAGGGTGTTGCTGCACAACGGCGTGAACACCAGGAGTCGGGCGTTTCGAGAGCTGTGTCAGAAGCTGCCTCCTTAAACGCCTTACATGGTGAACATTCAGTAAGGGTCTATTTATAAAAGGAGAAAAGCAATGTGACATTTTCTTCAAAGAGCTTTAGTTGTCTTACCAACTCCATGAACTTTAAGGTTATATAATAACAGAAAGTATACCAAGCCTGTGTTCAGACACACATTTTCAAAATAAGCACCTGTGTGCAAATAATTGATTTGGGGGGGCAGGGGGGAGGCTTGCTCATTCTACAAAATCATCTCAACCGTAACATTTTGGAGCAAAACTTTACAGATCTTGGTGACTTATTTGCAAAGGTGCAGAAGAAGAAAAAAATAAATAGCTAAATGGAAAAGATACTGAAAAGATGGCAAAAAATGAACAACCGGTTAGTCCAGAGGAAGGATATCTAAATGGTCATTGTTTAATTCTTTCAAGTTTTCTGTAGGCTTTGACATTTTTCAAAATAAAAAGTTGAGGGAGGATTTGACAGAACTGTTTTACACTGCCCCTTATAAGCTCACAAGAGTAACTCAAAGGTAATGGGACCCTGTACCAAGCAGTACTAGCAACTATAACTAACAAACCGACAACTAACTGGTTCCATACGATAAAGGTTTATTTCTCACCCTTGTCATAGTGGAGCAAATCTTTTATGCTTATAGTGGCTAGAACTATTTAGTAAAGCCAAAAAAGAAAAAGTACCATTACTTGCATTCTAGGTCCAAACTTTCTCTTATTTGTACCAGAAAGGAACCTAGTGGAGTATGATGGGGAGATTGGGGTGGGCAGTGTGAAAGGCAGTGCGCAGAAGAATCAGGCGGCCCACCCAAGTTTAGACTGGTCTGCCAGCTGATAGGTTGTCATTTCAGTCCAGGTGCGTTTAAGAGATTCAAAACATTTAGAATCCCCATGTGAGTAGGATACGGGGAGTGAGAACATGTCATGCTATGTCTCTCTACATGCTTGCGGTAGAAATAGCACAGTGAAGGGGTGTGTGTGTGTGTGTGTGTGTGTGTGCGTGTGCGCACGCAACGGGAGAACCCTGCCTGATGACACCAAACAGACTCGTATAAAAAGAAGGGCCTGTGGATAACCACCCTCCCTTATGGATGGTCCGCATTAGCACAGCGAGGGAGAGGGAATGGGAAGTGAAACCAGGCTTCTGTGTCATGAAAAATGCATGCATTGTTCTGGGCAATGCAATCTCTCTCTAATTGTTAGTATCTCTTTCACGAATGGAAATACCCGAGACAAAACGCGAGGACTTAATAAGCACATATTTTGTTACACATGGAGGAGCTTGGGGAGGCCAAGGGTGCTACGAAAGAATTAACTGTGCTTCAACCTCCTCAGCATCGCAGTCACAAGATGGACAAGTTGGGAACAAGGACAACTCTGATGCCTGCCGCGTTGCTGCATGATGCTGGAACATGAATTCTTCATGACCATCTAGGTAGGGCGCCTTGGTTTATGGGCTTGAACACCCAGAAGTTTCCAAAGATCAAGAGGCAATTATTGCTTCTATATGTTTCTGTGCAAAGCATAAACTGGTGTTATTTTGCTATAATTCAGCAGTCCTTTAATTTGGTAGAAAAATAAAAATAGGCAGCTTTCCGTTCAGATGAGATTATAATTATACTCATTGTATTTATGCCTAGGTACATAGGAAAGAAGGTGCATCGTTAAAAAGACCTAAGACTCTGAGACATTAAAAGGCCACTTGGACTCCCTTTGGATGTGATTTTAAATCACAGGGAAGGTTCCATGCCCTCAATAGTTCTCCCATTAAGCTCTCCACTTCATCCTTATGCTTCCCAAATGCCATTTACGACAGTATGGCTTCATATCCACGAATAGCCTGAAATCATACACAGAAGCGTGCGATTTTTGTGGGGGCCTGTGGCATTTTCCAGAGGCGGGTGCCTGGGGCTCTGATCAGACTCCCACAAGGATCTCTGGGCACACTAAAACTAGGCCCTGGATACTTCCTTAGTTAGAAGTTTTCCAAATGCAAATTACCCCTGGAAGGTTAGTGATGCCTTTTCCACACACAGTTCCCAGAGGCTGAACTGCATGCAGAAAGCTGGTCTGTGCATGCAGAAATCTTTACCAATCCGAAGCCTCCCTCTGAGGCAAATTCCTGATGACTCCAGGTTGCATAAACAGCATGCTCAGGGCCATTAATGTCTGTGTCTGCGGAGGCTGCATGGTGCTTGCTCTGTAGGCTCTTCTCAGAACCTTCTCTCACCCTCACCCTGCTCACCCCTTAGCTCTCGGGTTTCCCCCCACTCTTGCAGAACAAGCCTTTGGAAAGGGCTCTGTGGAGAAGCAATGGGCAACCTGAGGGCTACCATTCCCAAGCTCCTCTAAGTTCATCAAGAACATTTCAAGATGAGTGAATGAGTTACAAAACATATCTACAGTTTTGTCAAAATCCAGCGTGTGAATTTGATATTTGACAATGATTAGGCTAAAAAAAAGTTCCAGATCAAGTTAGACAATCATGATCTCTTGAAGTAGATTGCTCTTTTGACAGTTTCTCATGTAAAATTAAAATTAAAATGAAGGCTGTAATTTAACTGAGTTCTATCTTTTAAAAGTATATCTTAGTTTTTTAAAAAGTATGTCAGTATTGAAGTTGCCAACCATTTTCTTTTAGATTGGATTATCTTTTATTGTAAGATTCTATCTCTCCTAATTTAAAGGTATTAAACTGTCCTTTATTTTATTAAAGAATGGTGATAGAAATTGAATAGAAATAATGGTAATTCAAAATTTTCTAAATTTCCCTTATTCATAAAATCCAAAAGCCTAGCACTGACTTATACCATACTGCGAATTCACTCATCAACTCGATTCTCTACTTGGAGAGGGCCGGATGCGCTGAGACAGAAAGGGTGGGGGCGATAGGCAATGGGACAAAGAGAAGAAATGGCCAGAGAAAGGGGTGGCACATATAGAGCACTCTCGGGGAACTCTGGAGAGGTCAAAGGCAGTGTGAGAGATCAGGGGACCTAGCTGCCAAATGGGAAAACAGAAAGCACCCCCCCCCTCAACAAATTCTCTCTCTTTCATCATGTTACCAATGACTTTCCCTGGCTGTCAGGATATATTTGCAATTATTCAGCCTAACCAAGCTGAAAGCCGATGCCTCCACTGGGAAGACATGTTGGAGGTGTGCTATGTTTTATGTAAATCAAAAAGTTGTACTCGAAAGGATCATTTGATTTGTTTCTTTAGAGAGATTTCTGGGAAAAACTTGTGTGTTATTTTATTTGTGTAGGTCTATCCCTCTGGAACGTCTTAATGCCTGCGGAGAAGCAGAGAGACGCTGCTGAAGCACAGTCAAATCCAATGGAGCCAAGGACCTGGTCAATACCTCACACCAAGACTGGCAACGCAGCCACGTCACCAGGAAATTCCCCACAGGTGCCGGTCCTCCTGTTACGAAGATTTTCTCCACCGTGCCCTCATTCCTTCAGCAAATATTTATTTGGAATGAGTTAGATCTTTCCACCTACCCAATTCAACTGACTAATATTCACCAAAGGACACAAGGATGTCAGATCTTTAAATATCAAAGGCCACATTTATATTAAGAGGATTTTTTTTTAATTTCTAAAAGCTCTGGCAGAAATCTGGCTTTTTAAAAGAATTGTGACCATTAGTCTGGAAAATGACAGCTCACCCAGTGGCCTGCTGTTGAAATCTCTCTGGGACACTCGGTGCCTTTGCTTTACAACAAAGAAAGGCTCACTCTGCAGCTCCATAAAAGGATCTTCTAATAAAACAGCTTCTTACCTGTCTCAAAGGAGTATCAGGAGGATGGATTAGATAATGCCTTCACAAAGGTGCGTACTGTTAAACGGTGCTCAGAAAGTAGAAGGTGCTACTGCAACTGTCATTTGTTAGAGACAATGTTACTTGTTTTTCTTGGAAAAACTACCTTCCATTAAAAAAAAAAAGCCAAAAATCAAGTATACTTTAAGCCACCATTTTATGGACTTAGAAATGTATCTGTGACTAGATTGACATTTTCATTCCCCCTCCCTGCCCTCCAAGTCCAAGCAACCCCATGGGACCCGAGATTTCTATAGTCAAGGTTGAGAGAAGAACAGACAGGCAACAGCAACACATAAGCAGAAAATGGTGGAGAATAAAATTACAGAAACCTCAAAGGAGGAGACCTTTGACAGGGTGCAAACTCTTGGCGATACTAGTGGAAGACTTTGACCCAGAAAGGTTAAGCAACATCCCAAACCTCCCACCCCTGGTTAGGAACACAGTTGTGGAGAGTTCTCAAACACGACCGAATGGCTGGAAGGAGACGAGAAAGTCTCCCATCCCCGTCTCAGCATCGCCGTGCAAGGTCCCAGGACGTGGCTTACACTCAGGTTCAGGAAGAGAACATGTGAGCCCCAAGACTCTTCAGCAAGAAGCTTAGGAGTGAGGCCCCTCGAGTCTGGTTGACGGAGCTCCTTCCTAACCCCACTCTACTCCCTGGCTGGGTGACTTTGGACAAATAATCTCCCCAAACTTAATTTCCCTCAGCTCTAAAAGTAGATATTATCAGTCCATAAGGTTGTTGAGAGGATTACACAGTGTTTTTAACACAATGTCTAATGATAATTGTTGCTTTTAACGTCTCCAGATCACACAATTAAATGAGGATTAAATGAGAAAATGCATATAAAATGCTCAGCACGATGCCTGATACCATAATAAGTGCTCAACAAACATTGGGAAGTATCACTGCTTCGCCCTCCCACACAAGCAGTCATTTAACAAGTATCTGTTGGGTCTGTCCAAGGCACTGGGAACGCACTCTGTCCTGGGGACCCCACTCCCGAGTTCGGTCTGCTTACAGTCAGGTGGGAGCGACAGACATGTGGTCCAATAAATGCTCTAAGTCAGGGGCGAACAAACTAAGCCCACAGGCCCAATTCCGGCCTGTTTTTATATGGTCCCGGAGCTAAGAATGGTTTTCACATTTGTGAATGTTTGGGGAAAAAAACCAAGTGAAGAATATTTCATGGACACATGAAGAGCATGTGAATTCCAAATCTCAGTGTCCATAGTTAAATGCTATCGGTGCACGGCACACTCACTCATTTAGACATTGTCTGTGACTGCTTACATCCTATCGCAGCCGAGCTAGATGGCGGCTACAGAGACCGCATGTCTGGCAAAGCCAAAACTGTGTCCCCTCTGCCCCTTTGCAGGCAAACCTGCCAGCCCTTGCCCTCTCTCGAGCAATATTATCACATGCGTGAGCGCTAAGGATGCTGCAAGCAGGGGTTGGGGGTGGGGCACCTAATACTAGAAGCTGGTGGAAGCTTTGCTAAGGAGCTAGGCCTTAAAAGATGAGTAGGAACTTGCCAGATGGAAAATGAGACATAGATGTAGAAATCATGTCAAAGCAAAAGATTCTGGGAAAATAACAAGACACTGGGTGCTGCTTTAAGCCAGCTCCGACCTCCTTTCCTAGCAACACCCATAAATGCCATCGCTACGTGTCCCCGTGTGGGCACACATGAGGTTTTCAGCAGTCTGGTGACCGCCAGAACGTTTTCCTGAAGGCCAGAACAACTCTCTCCTCTCAGAAACATCACATAGAACTTTGATCCCTCTGAGGTTTTCAAGTTTCTGATGAAAGTGAGATGTGACGGCCTCATTATGAATACACCCCATGCCCGTGTCCATGTCTGGTTTCCTTTGCGTGTGTCACGGGGTCAGTCTGTAACTGGGACTGGTTCCTACTGCACCCTCGGCTATGAAGTCGCAAGGGGCACGGAGACACGTGCTCCACAGATAAAAGGAGTGGAGGAAAAAGAAAACAAACAAGAGGTGAGCAGGGCTCAGCTGGTGGCACCCAAATGTCACGTGGAAATAAGGAGCAGCCGGCCAAAAGGTGTCTCCCGACCCTGGGGTCAGAAGATGAGCATCCCTGACAACCAGGGGCATTCCTGAAACCTGTGACCTGGAGGAGAAACACGTGGCAAATGCTCACGCGACTTCAGGCACCGAGGCTTGTGCGGCACTGGCTTCGCTCAGTGAAATCCATCGAGGGCTCTGCTGTTGTCAACTCAGAGGGTGTCGTAAATGTGCAGTCACATGACAGAAACTAAGACAGAATCCAGATATGATAAATATACTCAAAAAAAAAAAAAAAAACCCAAGTATCCATTTACCTTCTCCTGACTCAGAAGGGGTCAGTTAATGGCCGGCCGACCTCCCAGAGCAGCTCTACTCCCCAGGCCTTCTCGCTTCCACACAACACACAGCAGCTCGCCCCAGCTCTGCCAGGCACCCCAGGCCAGCCTGGAGCCGGACTTTATTCTTCACCCAGACTTCATTCATCCCGCCTGCTGACCGAGCTCCTCCATGAGGCAAGCCTACACCAAGTGCTGATGATGGAGTGGGGACCAGACAGCCGTCCCCTCTCTCACGGAGCTCTCTGCAGACAGATGTGATGGCCAACACACTGAAGACTCTAGAATGAAACAATTGAGGGGCCTGATGGAGCCAAGCTGGGCCGTGGTCTACACTGATGAGGAAGGGAGACTGGACCCCCCGCCCCGTGGACAGTCCCTTCAAGGCCCCTATGCAGCATGACTAGTGTCCCGTTTTTAGGTAGTACTGGTGAAACACATGCGGCTTTCTCTTACAGCCACGAGGGCATCGGGGCTGTGCCAAGGAGGCACACTCAAGTCACATGCAGTACACACTACTCAAGGCATCTCCACCTGCTCCCCAGTCCATCTCTTCATGATAGGTTCCCCCCTATAAATGGACTTTGTGGGGCACCCCCATCAGGTCAGTAGAGATGCCCAGACATGCCTGCACACCAGCAGGGGACACTGCTGTGTTCTTTCCTGGGAACCTACACAGCACTGGAGAAAGTAAGTGGAAAACTTGGATTCGTCCGGCTGCTGGTTCATTAGCTACGTTGAACCATGCCTAAACCACGCATACAGCATACGGTACCCCTGCTACAGGCATACAAATATCATTTACTGCGTGACCCTGGATGCAAAGAAGTGGTGCAGCGTGAATCACTGAGGTCAAAATTGAATCCATACTGCGTATTTGTCATCCCCCAAACAATATTCACACCATAAATCAAGCTCTAGCACTTGGTAGAAATTCTTTCAGGTAAAAAGTACCTCATTGTTATGTTCTTCACCCACCAACGGTGTATTTTCTTAAATACAAAGCCAAAGGGAGCAAACCGTGCAACTAAACAGGGAAATGCTCTTAATACAACAAGTATTCTCTACGCTGCCGAGCTCCAATAAAGGCAGAAGGAAATACACTTCCTTTGCACTCAATAGAGAGAATGTGCGGAAGTTTGAGAAAGGCTGAGGGACCCACTTATAACCTCGCTCTCAATAGCAATCAAACAGACTACCTGCTCTTTGTAAGGAACGACTACATGTAAATCTCCTTCAATCAAAATGAGTAACACTGTTATTTTAGTATTTATACGCATGCCCAATGTATACACAGCCTTACACAGTAAATAACACTGTCCCAAACACACAGCAAAGTCTCTGCCCTGAGGACCAGACATTCAACCGTGTAAATACAAAGAGAAGGAAACCTTCCGGAGCTTGGAGCTAGAAAGGGGCTTTAGAGGTGGGAAGCTTCTGTCAACATGCGGGCTGCCTCTTGTTTCAGGGAAGTACAAGGACACACTGTTAGGGAAAGCAG
This sequence comes from Desmodus rotundus, assembly GCF_022682495.2. NCBI lineage: Eukaryota > Metazoa > Chordata > Mammalia > Chiroptera > Phyllostomidae > Desmodus > Desmodus rotundus. The sequence goes on from NC_071395.1 coordinate 11,662,954, forward strand.
AACAAAGAAGAGAACAAAAAGGAGAAAGGAGGCAGTGGCCAGTTGGAAAGCGGAATGTTGTTGCTCCCCCCGGCCCCATCGTGTGGGCTGATGTTCAACAGAGGCTCCTTCGCAAGGTGACCCACCGCAAGCAGCAGAGGGGACTGGCTGTAGGGGGTGGCTGAGTGCACGGTCTCTGAGCTAAGAGTGGTTAGCGTCCTCGCTCTCACAGATGTGTGACTGGGATGGACGTGCTTCATCGCCTCTTCAAGACTCTCTTCCTTGTCTGTGAGGTGGGGCAGCGCTGGTAGAGTAGTACTGAGACTCACTGGCTCTCAGGAAGATGAAATGAAATGCTGAAGAAAGCACAGTGCCCAATATACAAAAAAAAGTCCTGAATACATCTCATCTATCCTATTTTTCAGGTAAATATATTTGCCCTCCTCTTAAAGACCAAAGGAAGTGGTTGAATGGAGTGGCTGGTACCCGAAAGGACTTGGATTTGGTGTCAGCAGCGGGCAAGTCATCTAACCACAGAAATACTAGACTCACCTATCCTAAAGCTCCCTTAAATCCTTAAAATAGTTCCATGAGATTAAAACCAGGAGTTCCTATCTAAATGCCAAAATGCCAAGCACCACATGGGCTCTCTGTAACCTGGATTCAGTGTTGCCACAAATCAAATCGTGTCTCCCAAGACACAGCTGACAAATTTAGACTAGAATGTAGGTGTTTGTCCTGTTTCCAGACAAGAGCTCCGAGAAGGGGTCTCTTTTTTAGTTATCCTTCAACATTAGGCCCAAGAAGCCCAGGCTCTCCCCTGACCTTGGCACTTCTCCAGGGATAAGTTAGCAACCCTTACCTTTTACCTCTGGAAAAAGTGCCCCAAGGCCAGGAATTACGGAGTTATATCCAATTTACTTTCTGAAGTTTTCCCCAAATCTCATAGCACCAAAAACAAAAGTACAATGCTGTGCTCGCTCCGATGGCACACGAACTAGAATCGGAATGATACAGAGACTAGCATGGGCCCTGAGCAAGGATGACTCACAAATTTGTGCAGCATTCGAATTTTTAAATGTTAAAGGGGCTTATTTAAGAAAAAGAAGATCAAAACTATGAACAATAAAATGACAAAAATACATCTCTATCAACAGGTGAATGTAAAAAACAAACCAAGCAAACAAGAACAGAGACAGAATCATGGACACGGAGAGCGTTTTGATGGTTGCCAGATGGAAGGGGGTGTGGGGAATGGGCGAAGAGGTGAGGGGATTAAGAAGTACAAATCAGTAGTTACAGAATAGCCATGGGGACATGAAGCACAGTATAGGAAATGGAGTAGCCAAAGAACTTATACGCATGACCCATGGACATGAACAATGATGGGGGATTGCACGAGGGTGTGGGGGATGCTGGGTGGAGGAGGGGCAAAGGGGGGAAATTAGGACAATTGTAACAGCGTAATCAATCAAATACAATTTTAAAAAATACAATGCTTACTCTGAACAATAAAAATGAGACTGGAAATGCATGAGTAATTGCCGTAAAAGGAATCGTGGATATGTATCATTTCTTGGAAAACATTTAACAATGGGGGATTCCTGCAGCCCCGGGTTGTCGTTCTGAGTGGCGTGCGTGCAGTTTCGGAATGCCTCCTCGCTCGCACTTCCCGCAGCCACCAGAGCGATACAGTCCCCTCGCCCTTTTGATAAGCGCTAGATACCACTTCGTTTCCTTAGTGTTTCTTTATCATATTTTTAATTAATGTTCAAATACCGTTGTCTCCATTTTCCCACCACCACTTTGAAACCCTGTAACAAAGGGAGATATGAAATGGATGTATGAGATTTATCTAAAATCCAATTGTGTTTAGCAACAATGCCGCTTAGAGAAATCCCCCCATATCCAAGATCACATGTGATATATTTACACGGCAATGTACAGTAGCCACAATAAACGATGTGACTGATTACTTAAGCTGCGGGTATTACTGTTGTCTTCATCTCCCTCTCCTCTGGCTATTTGAGCCCCTTTTGAACATAGCTCATTTCCATGTAATCCACATCCCTTTGCTTGAATGCGCTGCTTCTCTCACATGTAAATTCAATTAAATTCCCTAATGGCTAAAGACAGTACACAAGCCAAGAGAATACAAATTCTGCATGTTTCCCCTGTGCTTGTAATAATAGACGTTGATTTTCTGTTCCATTTCAGTTACTGAAGAGCAATTCCAATTTTTGAGATATAATATAGAAAATAAAAATAGTTGTGTCATACTGTATTTTATCGTAGTGACAACTGATTGGATTGCATGATATTGGCAAAAAAAAAAAAAAAGACATGGGTTTAAGTCAGAAAATCTGAGTTTCCATCACGGCTCCACAGGATTGGAAGTCGGGAGGGTGGCTCTGAGGTTTGTGTTTAAGAATCTGCCTCCTTTCCCTAAAGGCATTCGCCACCCAATACTAGCTCTGGAAGAGCCGCAAACAGGAACATGGAGGAGGGGGGTAGCATGTAAACCTTCGGTCGGTCACAATTTTCTTGCCCTCAGTTGGGTCTCATCCACGGAGAGCTAACCAGTTATGGGAACATAACAGCAACATTAATCAGAGGGAGGAGAAAGAACCAGTCCTCCCAAACGCTCCTCCACCCTTCCAATAATACATTTGAATTATGCACATATAGTATGAGCACTTAGCAGATATCTGGGATTCATTTCTGGTTACCTTGAAATCCTTGATTGAAAAAAAAAGTCTCGGCCATCCCATAGTTTGCCATTAAATAATGTAAGCCTCTCCCGGAAAACTGTGTTTAAGACATTCTCTGTGAAGCAAATTAAAACCACAATGAGATATCACCTGTCAGAATGGCTGCCATCAATAAATGACCAAACAACACGGGCTGGCGAGATGGCAAGTAGAGGGAGCCCTCGTGCACTGTTGGTGGGAATGCAGACTGGGGCAGCCACTGTCAGAAGCAATATGGGCCTTCCTCAAAAAATTAAAACTGGAACTGCCTTACAACTCAGCGATTCCACTTCTGGTAATTTATCCGAAGAAACTCGAAACACTAACTTGAAAGAATATATGCACCCCTATGTTCCACTGCAGCATTACGTACAATCAGCCAAGATTTGGAAGTAGCTCAAGTGCCCATCAGTAGGTAGTGAGTGGATAAGAAAGCTGTGGTGCCTTTACACAAGGGAATACGACTTGGCCATAAAAAAGAAGGAATCTTACCCTTCGCAACAGCATGGATGGACCTGGGGGACATTATGCTAAAAGAAATAAGCCCATCAGAGAAAGACAAATGCCATATGATTTAACTGATATGTGATATCTAATGAACAAACTGAACTAACCACCAAAGTAGAAACTGACTCATAGGAAACAGACTAGCAGCTGTCAGAGGGGAGCGGATGTTAGGCAGCTGTGTGAAAAAGATGAAGGGATTAAGCAAAATAATAATAATAATAATAATAATAAACAGACACAAACATATGGTGATTGCCAGAGAGAAAAGGCGGCGGGAGGAGGTGGAAGGGGCAAAGGGGGCATGAATGGGCAGGGAAAGAGACTAGACTTTGGGTGGTGAGCACACAATGCAGTATGCAGATGGCGTGTCATAGACTTGAATATGTGAAACCTGTATGATTTTATTAAACAATGTCACCCCAACAAATTCAATTAAAAAAATAATAATGTTCCCACCACGGTTGATAAAGCCTACCATATGAGCCCACAGAAAGAACTTGTCTCAGATCCGATTAGCAGGGATGGGTGTGTTACTACCAAGAAAAAGTCATCATGAAGCTAGGGGTCTTGTTCCTCGTTTCCCATTGGCTTCCAGAGAACTCAGAGACAAATGAGTTGCCTTCCTCTACCAGACCCCTCAGCAAATTTCATATACAATACCGTACCTTGTCTTCATTTTACTTCGTGCCATTATTTTCTCTTTGCTCCAATTTTCCTCATTTTTAAAACTCCCTGTTTGTGTGTATTTTGCTAAGCTTCCTTAAACAAAGTGAGACATGGATTCATTTCTGGGATTTCATGGATTCATTTCATGGATTCATTTCTTTAAAATAAGAAACCAGAGAACCCATACAATAGGAAATATATCTAGTAAAAAAAAATGCCAACAGTATAAACCTCACAAATAAACAAAGAAGTACATATTAAAATGAGGCACCATTGTTTACTCAAAACTCAGTGCTTAGCCCTTCGCTGGCACTGTGAACTATTAAAATGATTTGCTTTCCTTTGGCCGGGGACAGGGGTTGTGTACTGACGGTGGACTCGGCACCTCCATAAGTACCTGGGAGAAATGTAAACTTGCACAACTGTTTTCATAGAATAATTGGATGATGCTTATTAAATCCCATAAATTTTGATCCAGTAAAACTCCTTCTAGGTTCTAGAATAAGGAAATAACCCAAATTCTGGGAAATCTACGTTAGGACACACACATTTCCTATAGGCATTAGGGCCTCATCTCAGCTTATTTTTTTAAAACTGGATAAAATACACATACATTAAACCTGTCATTTTAACCATTTTTAAGTGTACTGTTCCGTGGCATTAAGTACATTCATACTGTTATACAGCCACCAGCATTACCCACCATCCGTCTCTAGAACTGTTTCATCATTCTCGACAGAAACTCCAGACCCATTACATAATAACTCCCCAGTCCTCCCGGCCCCAGCCCCTGGTAAGCACTATTCTACTTTCTGTCTCTATAAATCTGACTATTCCAGGTACTTCATATAAGTGGAATCATATAATATTTGTCCTTTTGTGTCTGGCTTATTTCACTTATAATAATGTTTTAAGGTTCATCTGTTTTGTAGCCTGTATCAGAATTCCATTCCTTTTTAAGGCTAAATAACATTGGGCTGTGTTTATATATCACATCTTGTTTATTCATTTCTTTATCACCGAGTATTTTGGTCGTTTCCGTTTTGCAGCTATTGTGAATAATGCTACCATGAACAATGGCAGGCAAATACCTGCTCAAGTCCCTGCTTTCAATTCTTTTGAGAATGTACCTAGAAGTGGAATTGCTCCAGGTTGTTTTATATCAATGGGAAATTAGAAACAATCATTACGGTACATGCCCTTGACATTCTGTCTCCTTTTAACATGAGGACTCTAGGACCGTACAGGATGCCAGCCTGGGACCCTTCTTCTCCATACTGGCACCTGCCTCTGTCACAGCACCTGTGCCCCATTTGTAGTTTCCTTGACTGTTTTCCCTCTTTCATGAAAGGGGTCTTGTCTTCCATCTCTGGCCTCAGTTCCTCATTGCCTGGCCCACAGTACAAGTGTGGTAAGTGTGACTGGCTGAGAGAGAGACTAGCTAGAAACGAGACAGAAATCGCATTGTCGTAAACTTGATCCAGATGTTTATCAGCTGGTGGGGAAAACCGTATCGAGGACGTGAACCTAGTCTCTAATTTGGGGAAAACAAAATGAAAATGTTAGAAGTGATGGGAAAGTCTTAGGAGGAGTGTGAGCACCTTAGTATCTGAGGGCACTAACGTGGGTTCCTGTATTCTAGTATTTACCACAAGGAGAGGGAGTGAGGTTCTCGGAAGACCGGGAATGCTCGGGAGGCCCCAGGGAGTCTTTCTCACACAGAAGCACATACTTGCTACTCTTTCCCTTCCGTCCCAGTTAACATGCACACACACCTGTCTTCTAAGATAATGAATAAGTATCTAATATTCTAAAATGTCAGCGCTAGCAAAGATTTCATAGCCATAATATATCTGACCCACTCTTAAATCTTAAATAAATTGATTTTTAGTAATATGCATCAGTAAATCCCACGTCTCAGATCCTCCCTCTTTTCCTTTAATACCACATCCTCTTCAAAGTTGAGTCAGACCTTTATGCAATGTCACTTCCTCCAAGAAGCCTTCCCTGACCCACCGCTTTCAGGAGCGCACCCATCATTCTCTCTCACCTATTCTTCATGTCATCGATTACCAACTAATATGCCATGTGTTTATTTTGTGTTTCTCATTATTTTAAAGGTATGCTCCTTGAAGGCAAAAGCTTTTATTCACCCAGTGCCTAGAGCAGCATCTAGAATATAGCAGCAATTCAATAAAAAATTGTTAAATGAATACACATGTAAAGTCAATTAAACAATGCAATGACATGCAAATACACCAAAAATTAACAGTAACATCAAAACTGTCACATTGCTGGGATTGTGGCTGGGTTTTTTCTGTATTCTAAATGCTCCAATGTAATACAGCATCACCCTTGTTGGTGGGCCTCATACCCAGGAAGGGTACCGTCAAGGTGGACCATCTGCTACCAAGAACTCTCGTGTTGGCACCCCAGCGAATTCACAGAGCTCTAGAACCTTTTACTCAACTTTGCAAGCTCGAATCGCTGATTTTTTCTTTTACAACCTGAGAGCAGATCATTCTTCTCTGGATGCACTTATGTCTTCCCTACAAAAAGCTAACATACAAGCCTAACTACAAATTGTGTTTTTAAAACAAAAAAAATTTAACAGCCAAGGGGACCTCAGTTTTAACCCGCTGACTTAGTGGTCATGGAATCAGACCAACAGTATTTGGCTTTAGAAGTCTGACGTTTAGTGGAATTCATTGTTCCGTATGCGGGCTTGGTGGCTGTGTTGTCTCAGAAAAGCTGCTCCTGTCCTCAGACGGATGAAGTCTGCTGGCCAGAACTGCGACACCATGGCAAATCTGCCTTGTGCCTTTGCCAACTTCCATCACTGCCCGTCGGCCTCCTTTTCTGATTGATATGCTTTTTCTTATGACATACTTATTTAACTTAACTTCTAATAGCTTTTTTATGTGCTAATGAAGCCAGTTCTGCATTTTACCTCCTGCTTCTGGACCTGAGCAATATTTATATTTCTCATGTTCTACATTCACCTAAATCATTCTTATGCTTCACTGTTATAGATAATCCCCCGAGACACAGGAGGACCTTCTTTGCACTTGCTCCTTCATTCAAATTATAAAATTCATTTCTACAATCAGGACACTAAATAGTCCAGATTAGGAAAAGTTCCTTTTTAAGTCATGTTTTTTAAAATATAAATGCTTCTGAACTTGCCACAGGGTCCCAGCAGGAGCCTAAGCTATCGTCTCCTAAAAACTTGGCGTATCTGGACGTTGCAAAGGCACTGGGGGGACAGGCTCACAGGGGATCCATTTTAATGATGATCAAGATTCTTTCCAGAAAAGAACTCACCCCAAGCACAGCGTCAACAGCCCCGACTTGGAACTGCGAAGTGGATAAGAGCATAGCGTATATCAGGGCTGTTACCCAGGGCTTCCATTACAAGATGAGGTCTGTGTACGCCCACTTCCCCATCAGCAGCGTTGTTCAGGAGAGAATGGTTCTCTTGATGAAATCAGAAATTTCTTGGGCAAAAAATACATCCGTAGGGTTCAGATGAGGTCAGGTGTTCCTTGTTCAATATCTCAAGCCCAGAAAGATGAGTTGATTCTTGAAGGAAACAACATTGAACTTGTAACCGATTCAGCTGCTTTGATTCAGCAAGCCACGACAGTTAAAAACAGGGATATCCGAAAGTTTGGGGATGGTATCTAGTTTTCTGAAAAAGCAAGCGTTCAGCAGGCTGATGAATAGGATTGAGGTTGTCCAGCTATAGAGACAGCAGTGTGCCGAATGATTCCTCAGCCTTATTTGCGATATTTTAAAGATGCAATAAAAGCCATGCATTGAAGAAAAAAAGAGCATAGCATGTGACTGTCACTCATACTCTTCCTCCAACCTACACCCATGGCAGGACGTGCTGCTGATAGGAGCCAAAATACCTCTTTCTCTAAAGCCTGCATGGGACTTTCAGACTAAAACACCAGCAACATCGGTGCCAGCAATGGCTAGGTGGTGGCAGTGGCAGCTTTGTGCACACTGTCACCAAGGGTGCTGACTGCTTGAACGCTCTGGATGTCAAGGGCACAGATGTCAGGGCCCCCGTTGCATCAGGTAACTTGAATGTGACACCAGTGACATAGATGAGTTGACCATCTGTGGTGATGGGAGTCATTATTACAGCGAGCCCAGGTGTTTGCGGGCACAGACATTTCGTAGAGACCTTCAGGCTCTTTTACCAAAGTTGAGAGGGCTGGACTTTCTGCAGGTCAAATGCGAACAGATAGGCAGAAATGTTGCTTTGTGATTGTTGTTCGCACCATCCCGCACCAAGGTCTGGGGAATATGGTTGGCACACCTGTACGTTAAGTTTCAGTTGGATACAATCATTTCTCTTATGGAAAATAACTCATTCTCAATGACAGAAAACCAAGTAATCACCATTATTTTTTATTAAAATCAAGCTACATCTACCTTTAAAATGGTTATTTTTAAAATTTGGGGGGGGTATGTTCAATGCAGAATAGACAAATCACATCATAAACACTCATTTCCACCACTCAAAATGAACATGCTGTCATACGAGCTTCCGGACTTTATCTTTAAAGAAACAAAACTTCGGGAGAACCAAGATGGCGGCGTAGGTAGACACACTGCGCCTCCTCGCACAACCAGAACTGACAGAGAATCGAACAGCAAGGGGGACCAACACCAAGAAAATAGAAAATAACCATTCATCCAGACTGGTAGGAGGGGCGGAGACGGGCACCGGGGTGGAGAGGACTCGCGTGGCTGTGGCGGGACTGAGACTGGCGGAGTGTGGGACAAATGGCGCAGACAGTCCGAGCACTAACAGACCCTGCGGTCCCACATCTGCGCAGATAAACCGAGAGGGCCGGACTCAGAGTGGCGGAGAGTGGGGCAGGCAGAGCAGCGGGTAGCACCCCGCGGCACCACATTCGCCCACAGATAAACCGGACGAACGGCGGGGAGCAGACCGCGTAACCCAGGGCTCCAGCTCCAGGAAATAAAGCCTGAAACCTCTGATTGAAAGCGCCCCTGGGGGTTGGGGCGGCAGCAGGAGAGACTCCCAGCCTCACAGAAGAGGTCGTTGGAGAGACCCACAGGGGCCTAGAGTGTGCACAGGCCCACTTACTCGGGAACCAGCACCAGAGGGGCCCAGTTTGATTGTGGGTAGCAGAGTGAAGGATTGAAATCCGGAGGAGAGTGAGGCGGGCGCCATTGCTCCCACTCGGCCCCTCCCCCTCGTACAGCGTCACAGCTCAGCGACCAGCGTTACCCCGCCCTGGTGAACACCTAAGGCTCCGCCCCTTAAAGTAACAGACGCGCCAAGACAAAAAAAAAAAAAAAAAAAAAAGGCCCAAATGACAGAACACTTCAAAGCTCCAGAAAAAATACAACTAAGCGACGAAGAGATAGCCAACCTATCGGATGCACAGTTCAAAGCACTGGTTATCAATATGCTCACAGACTTGGTTGAATCTATTCGAAAAACAGATGAAAAAATGAAGCCTATGCTAGGAGAAACAAAGGAAAATGCCCAGGGAACCAATAGTGATGAGAAAGAAACTGGGACTCAAATCAATGGTGTGGACCAGAAGGAAGAAACAAACATCCAAACAGAAAAGAATGAAGAAACAAGAACTTGGAAAAATGAGGAGAGGCTTAGGAACCTTCCGGACGCCTTGAAACGTTCCCACATCCGAATTATAGGGGTGCCAGAAGGAGAAGAGGAAGAACAAAAAATTGAAAACTTATTTGAACAAATAATGAAGGAGAACTTCCCTAATCTGGCAAAGGAAATAGACTTCCGGGAAGTCCAGGAAGCTCAGAGAGTCCCAAGGAAGCTGGACCCAAGGAGGAACACACCAAGGCACGTCATAATTACATTACCCAAGATTAAACGCAAGGACCTACATCCAAGATTACTGTATCCAGCAAAGCTATCACTTAGAATGGAAGGGAAGATAAAGCACTTCTCAGATAAGGTCAAGTTAAAGAAGCTCATCATCACCAAGCCCTTATTATATGAAATGTTAAAGGGAGTTACCTAAGAAAAAGAAGATCAAAAATTGGAACAGTAAAAATGACAGCAAACTCACAGTTATTAACGGCCACACATAAAACAAAAACGAGAGCAAACTAGGCAAACAACTAGAACATGAGGGTTGTCATTAAGGGAGTGGGAGGGGGAGAGAGGGGGAAAGGTACAGAGAATAAGTAGCATAGATGATAGGTGGAAAATAGACAGGGGGAGGGTAAAAATAGTGTAGGAAATGTAGAAGCCAAAGAACTTATAAGTATGACCTATGGACATGAACTATAGGGGGGGAATGTGGGAGGGAGGGGGATGGGCAGGATGGAGTGGAGTGGGGGGGGAAATGGGACAACTGTAATAGCATAATCAATAAATATATTAAAAAAAAAAGATTAAAAAAAAAAAAAAAAAAAAGAAAGAAAGAAACAAAACTTCGCAGCCAAGGGCCCTGTCCCCGCTTCTATTCTCCACCAGCGTTCCCCGCCCTCGCCCTCCACCCCAGGAAGAAACCATGGAGGCAAGTTTTAAATGCACGACACATAATACAACACATTGGTTATGGACACATAATACAAAGCAGAAATGTAAAGACAAGGAATAGATATATACGAAGGTAAGATCATTTTAAAATAAGAGATGGGAGGAAAATGCTTTACTTTTCTTATAAATACTGCCAACTGTCAAGAACCTGATTTCTTTTGAATTCCAGGAAAAGTAATCAAGGAGGGTGAAAGACTTCGTAGAAAAGTATTCCATAGCCACAATCTCACTCTTCCTTTTCAGGTGAATTCAAGAACACGATAGAAGAAAGTTGGGAGCTGGGAATCAGAGATAAGATAGTGTTTCTTCCTTCCAGCACTTCCTCCTTTTCAGAAACTGAAAGAGGAGGCAATGAGGAGAGACCCACGGGCATCTCTGAGCAGCGAGTAGCTGGGGGCGCCATGATACCAGCCAGGCCTAGAGGATAAAGCAAATCCTTGGACCTGGCATTTGATTCCAAGCTAAGAAATTCAAGGTAGGCTACACAAAGCATTCTAATCAGGGCCTACATATGTTCCATTACAATAAACAGCATACCTATAAAGTTAGCTTAAAAGCTCCCCAATTTTTCCAGAATCTTTCCATAGTCTTTATTTGCTTTAAGAACAACTATAAAGCTTTGTTTAAGTATAGTAGTCATTAAAAGTATTTCAATAAGGCTTTCAATTGAAAAACAAAAATAATGTACAAATTGGGGATATATCAGGGTCAGATTTCTAATTAAACAAGAAAATTAAACCTGTTATTTATGTCTTCTCCTTCCTGAAATCCAGCCAATATTAATAAAAATACATTAGCTCCCAAGTTCTCAGAGCCTGGGCAGGAGGGGAGTGCAAGTCCCGCAGGAAGCAAACCCAGGGAAACGAGGGGACAGACAAGAGCAGACGAGGGGCATCTACAACGTCTTGGGAGCTAGAAAAGGGGGGAACCTGAGACAGCTGAGTCAGCCAGAGCAAGCTGCAAAGTACCGTAGTGAAGGGTGTGCAGATGAAGACAAGAACTAACCTCCGCGGACCACAGAATTCCAGAAAGACCCAATATTTGGAAGTGCTGGGAGACAAGGCTAAGTGACACGCCCCTTTTCCTCAACTGAGCACACAACCAATTCAGACAGAAATGCAGGGGCTGGACGGTAGAGATCAAAGTGTCACCTGTAATGTGGAATCCTGGACTGGATCCTGGAGCAGAAGAAAATCTTTGGAGAAACTGATGAAATTCCGGTGAGGTCCGTGGATCGGCTCACTGCGATGTACTGTGAAGCTCCTGCCTGATGTCCACACTCACAGAGTCGGCGACTCGAGGGGAAGCCGGGCGATGGGCATAGAGGGACCACGGCATGCACTTCGATCATTTCAAAATGTCAACGTTTCTAAAAGTTAAACGTCGCCTTGAATACAGATAAAGCTCTTATTGGAAAACAGAGCTTATTCTGCCTGAGTTGGATAAATTTGCCGACTCCACTGCTGCATTGGACAGATTTACACAATCACAGTCACAGGCGACGACAGGCCAACAAAGGTGCCAACGTGGGTGCCTCAGCAGAGTGACGGGGGGGGGGGGGGGGGGGGGGAGGATGTGTTATTGTAACACACACAGCCCAGGTCTCAAGACTCTTTCATTCTATTAAAAATTATTGAGGACCCAAAGGAGCTGTTGCTGGTGTTGATTATACCCAGGGGAGGGCAAAAGGAGGTCTACAGTTGTTCATAGAGAAATAATACAATTAATACATAAATAATAATACAAGAGAATAAACTTTGTTTTGCACACTGACAACTGTACACCTACTTCTGCCCACCCTGTATATCAATATTTACCACAAAGATAGAACTTTTTCAATTTATTAATTCATTTAAATATTAATAAACTCAGCACATATTAACATGAATACATAACATGTTTTATGAAAGATAATTATGTTCCAAAACAAAAACATATAGTGAGAAGAGGGGTTTTGTGTGCACATTTACAAATCTTTGTCACGTCTGGCTTAACAGAAGATGAGTGAAAGGGGCAAATAATACCTCGGTGTTATAAAAAATCATGTGACCAGTAAGTGCCCCTCTACACACAGGAATGACAAGGTAAATGGCCCCCAGACAGGCAACAACAGCACCTGAGAAGGCTGGAGGAAGGAGGAGTCTCAGCCAGAGCAGCAGGGGTTGAAAGTCAGTCTAGGAAGCAGTTAAACCTCTTCCCCTGGACCCCATTCGTAGCGTGCACAACCAGGTCACTCTCTCTCCCCATGCCAGCGACTCATTGAGAGGCTAAACCCAGACAAGCTCCAGCCTCCGGGACCCAGGCAGGAGCTGAGGAAGGCCCCTCTGACCCGGGAAAACCAGGTGAACAAATGCACAGGTGTGTCGACATTCCCCCACCCCCCTGCCCCACTCAGCTCTCAGAATCCTGGCAGCCTACTGTGGTATCCACCCCCAACACGTACGCCCTAAACAAGAGATGGGGTGATTTTTCTCTGAGGAAACTGAACAACTCAAGGAAAAGACCTATAAATACGGAGAGTTGGGACATCCATCAATGAAACAGCACCAACCAATTACCCTAAATTAAAGCCCACGTCCTGACAAGCCCTGCCTCTGCACACACAGCTCCGATCCACTTCTCATGCATCACTCTCCATGCGGACCAGCAGTCCACGACCACGAAGCCAGACATTCTCGGAAAGCATCCAGTGGGGGGGAAAGAGACCAAATGATAGAATGACAGGAGCGATGTTTTTTAAAAAGAGAATATTCATCAAAAAACAAAGGACATCTTAGAAATCAAAAATGTAAGGGTAGAAAATTAAAAATCAATCAAAGTGTTGGAAGATAAAGTTGAGCAAATATCTCAGAAAAAGTAGGTCAAAGAAAAATGGATAGAATATAGAAAACATAACACTAAGGAAACCAGAGCATCAATACAGGTTAAATATGTAATACATATGATGCCAGAAAGAGATAACTAAGAAAATTATTGAATAATAAATACAAAAACTTCACAGAATTGAAGATCCTGAGTTTCCAGATTGAGAGTGTCCCACACATACCCAGGAAAAGGCATGAATATACGAAGGAAAAAGAACCCACACATTGACATGAAACTCCAGAGTACAGGTGATAAAGAGAAAAGCCTAAACATTTCAAGACCTTTTTCAAAAGAACAGGAAACACACAGCAATGAAGATTCAGGATGGCATCAGACTTGACGATATTAACTGTGGAAACTACCTGAAAATGGAGCAAAGCCTTCAAAACTCTAAAGAAAAATAATATCCTCCTAGAATTCAAAACCCAAACCAATATTCAGGGAGGAGGACAGATTAAAGACACGTTCACAAATGCAAAATCTGGAAAAAGATTACTTCCCAAGCAAGCTATTTCAGGATGCTACTAGGAAATGTAATCCACCCAAAATAAGTAGTCAACAAAGAAGGAGGAAAAAACCATGGAATCCAAATGAGAAGATTCTCCCAGTCTTCGAGATGCGCCCAAATGAGCCCCTGCTCCTGGCATTCATACCCTTGTACTGCTCCCTCCCATGCCAGCAAGGACTGGGCTGTGTGACCAAGAGGACGATGGCCGAAGGAACAATCTGCCACGTCTGAATCAGGTTATAGAGACACAGAGCCCGCTGTCTCGGCCGCTGTCTTGTGCTCTTTCTTGAGTCCCTCCCGGTGGGGAAGCCAGCTGGCAGGATGTGAGCAGCCCTAGAGAGAGGTCCACGTGGTGAGGCACCAGATCCTCCAGCCAAGAGGCTCATGGCTAAGCTTCAAAGCAGACTCTGCAGCCCCAGCCAAGCTTCAAAAGACTGCAGCCTCAGGAGAAACTCTGAACCAAAGCCGTCCATCTAAGCTGTCCCTAGATCCAGGGCTCACAAAAACTGAGGGAAAATAAATGCTGATGGTTTTAAGCTGCTAAATTTGGGGGTGGCTTGTTACACGGCAATAGACAGCTAATACACAGGGGGTCCAATAACAAGAGAAGTGAAAGAAATTCCCCAGACCAGGAAGCCCCAGGGCAACAGCCCCGTGGCCAACTTAGCACTCAGCCCAGATGCGAGCAGGAAGACAGAGGGCCCTAGGGAGGGTGGCTCCCCGAAACGGTGGAACTGAGAGGTTATTTTATGGATCTTATGGTCGAGAAAAGTTGCATTTACTTCCTTCAAGTGAGAATATGCATTTAATTACCTTCACAAACACATCCATTTCCAGAGAGAAGTGTCAACAGGTACACAGAAAGCTACGCAGAATTAAAAATGGAATAATTATTAACTCTAGAAAAAAATACATTGTTCAAGAAAGATAATATAACTAAAGTACATAGATAGCCCAAGTATAAACAATACAGGTATTTATGAAACCATAATAACTAGATACTGAACACTGATAATTCTGAGAGTTTGAAGAAATCAAAGTGTATGCAGTGGGGGCGGGGGGGGGAGGGAATGCACTTTAGGAAAGCTGAAACTTAGCTTCTGCAATAGGAACCAATAGATAATGTATAAAATGTAACGATAAAAAACTGTAGTATAAGTGTGTCAGTGAGAAATTCAAAGGTTAGTAAAAGGATAAGAGCTAAAAGAACAGAAAGTGTCGACAGGGGAGCAGAAATTGAGGGTGGGGATGAATGGGGCCAGAGAGTACTGCGCTCCCAAAGCCCTGTCCTTCTCTCTGTCTTAAAAACAAACACTTTGGTTAAATTACAGTTCTAATTCGGCAGTGTTTACCTATCACAGGACAAAGTCAACAGACAATGTGTCCAATAAATAAATCACACAATGGAAAATTTCTTTAGATATTTATCAATAGCCACCAAATGATATCCAAAATAGAAATGGCCCGTGTGGTTTCCTCTGGGAGTGGGGCCTGGGAACAGTATCCTGGTTGCTGTTCTATGAACCACCCTGAGGCTTAGTGGCTTAAAACAGAAAGAATCCGGACTTAAACCAAAACAAGGCAGGGCTTGGTAGGAGCGGTTTGTCTCTGGCCCACGCAGAGGCAGCCGGGATAGCTGGGCTGGGTGTAAGTGACACTCACCCCAGACCTTGAGTCACAGCTATGCAGTGTCTGAGTGCCAGGTCTTCAA
Organism: Desmodus rotundus; assembly: GCF_022682495.2. Classification (NCBI taxonomy): domain Eukaryota; kingdom Metazoa; phylum Chordata; class Mammalia; order Chiroptera; family Phyllostomidae; genus Desmodus; species Desmodus rotundus. Next base: position 11,678,511 of record NC_071395.1, read on the forward strand.
TGCTGACTCCTGGTGCTCTGCCTGCAGCCCAGGCTAAATTTCCAATGTGACTTTATTCATTCACGCTGTTTTACAAACTTGCTGTCTGCCCCTAGGAACAGAGGGGAAATCATCAAGATGAACGAGAGCCTAAGGGTCACAGAACACATATGGGGCCCGGCCTGGGGGGGCTCCACTCTGCCCAGAGCCGATATCTGGAAGCTTCAGGAAACTGGCAAAGTGTCCTGTTGGAGATGATTCCCCAGGCCAAGGTAGCCCTCCTAAGAGCTCAGGATTCCTTTTGGAGTCAGCGGAGATGGGTGATTTATACACCTCAGATGATACTGTACATGAGACAGCAGTTTCCTAGGTTTCTCCTGCAGGTCTTTTAGAAAAAGAACCAGTCACCCGGGTCTACCTCATCTCTGCAAGACCCAAGTCACGTTATGGAACGGCCAGCATGGTGACGGCAGGGGCCCGCCCAAAAACAAGCAGCTCTACATCAAAGCAACTCCAACTAAATCTTTGATACTATCCCAAGACAGAAGCTCGACCCCTTTGTGTCTAAAGTCAAGTGATTGAATCAGGTAGGATGACTTTTTTTTTTTTACTAAAAAATTATATTTTATTGATTATGCTATTATAGTTGTCCCAATTTTCCCCATTTGCCCCCCACCCAGTAACCCCCACTCCCTAGGGTAATCCCTACCCCTTTGTTCAAGTTCATGGGTCATGCATACAAGTTTTTTTGGCTACTGCATTTCCTGTACTGTACTTTACAAACCATGACTATTCTGTAACTACCAATTTGTACTTCTTAATCCCCTCACATCTTTACCCATTCCCCCAAAATCCCCTCCCATCTGTCAACCATCAAAATGCTCTCTGTATCCATGATTCTGTTTTTCTTGTTTACTTTGTTTTTTAGATTCAATTGTTGATATATATTTTTTTTCCTGTTTTTAATTTTAATTTTGTATTGTTATTCAGTTACAGTTGTGTGCCTTTTCTCCCCATCCCTCCACCCCACCCCAGCTGAACCCCCCTCCCTCCCCCTCCTCCACCTTCCCGCTTGATTTTGTCCATGTGTCCTTTATAGTAGTTCCTGTAATCCCCTCTCCTCACTGTCCCCTCCCCACTCCCCCCTGCCCATTGTTAGATTGTTCCCCGGGCGCAGGGTCTGCTGCAGGTAGGACGACTTTCAAGGATGGATACCCACAACCTTTGAAGGGTGGCCTCTGAGAACACACCCCTGCTCTGACACAGGGTAGCAGTGAAGGGGAAGCTGATACAGCTCCAGGAGCAACGGGTCTTCCTTTAGAGAAAAGAGCCCTCTTTAAAGCAACGGTACTTCCTGTGAGTTATGGCAACTGAGAAAGCTTTTTTTTTATTTCTTTTTGCTCTGCTTAGCTTTTTGCTTTTGTCTGAAATTCTATTATAGTAATAGTGTAAATGAGGCTAGCGCTTCTCTATGCCCTGTGTAAGTCATGAGTAGCAGTTACAGCCGGGGAAAAATACAGCAAGAATACAGGCAATATCGAGACCTTTTCCTGGGCTTACTAACAGTCTTTCTGTTGAAGATGTTTACATAGAATGAATTACCAAAAAAATGACCAAAAAGACCACTTGTTTAAGCTTCATCTTCAGTTTACCTTCCTTTATTCTGATCCTGCAAGCTGTCTACTGTTATATGTGTGTATTTAAAAATCCAAAGGGCATTGCTAGCCGGAAATTTCTAAATATACAAGGGGATGTACAATACATAAATTACTTAATCAAGAGTTGTCATTAGGTTACAAAAGGGAAAAAGAAGCCAGCATACTTTCCACCAAGCAACCAGCCTGCTTTTCCGCTCTGGAGTTCTGCCTCCTCTGTCTGATCAGAAAGTACTGGGTGCGGGGGTATGTTTCAGGCGCTGTGCTAGGCTCCGGGGACACAGCAGTGTTCTGGATGCCACTGCTGCTAAATGGGACATCCCAAAACTTAGTGGCTTAAAAAAATAACAATTATTTTATTATTATGTCACATAGTTCCGGAGGTTGACTAGGGCAGGCTGGGCAGTCGTTTCCTGGGGTCTCGGACACAGTTGCTGTTAGAGGGGGACTGGGGCCTGGAGTCGCCGCAAAGCCTTGCTCAGTCCCATGGCCGGCAGGCAGTGCTGGACCTCGGCTGGGACTGTCACTGTAACAGTTAAGTGGAACCTCTTCTTATAGCCCCGGGTTCCACGTGGCAAGACTCAGGATCCCAAGAGGACCAAGAGGAAGCTACAGAGCCTGCGTGAGTTATCCTTGGAAAACACAGAAGTGACTAGTGTCACTTCTGCCAATAGTCACAGGCCGGCCAAGATTCAAGGGGAAGAAGCATAGACCTCCCCCTCCCCCATCTCTCAACATGCAAGTGTCAATGTCACACTCTAAGGAGACAAGAGATCTTGTTGTGGCCACCTTGGAAAATTCCATCTTCCACGAGAAGTAAAGAAAAACACGAAGTCTCTGCCTGCGGGCACATGTTCAAGGGCGGGCAGCCTGGCTAAAACCAGATCAAGAGACAAAGGGAGGAAATGCCGCGGGGGCGGGGGGGGGGGGCGGGGCGAAGACTAAGGGGAGTTGAGGGCATCACCTCTCTCATGGAGAGCAGTCACAGAGGGCTTCTCTGATGAGGGGCCGTGTGAGCAGAGATCCTAGAGCAACAGGGTCATGAAGGCAGCGGGGTGAGAACATCCCGGCGAAGAGACAGCAAGCGCAAAGATCACAGGGGAGAGAGCACATCTCTCTGGGAGTGACGAGAGGGCCAGCGTGGCTGGAGCCGTGGCAAGGACACAAGAAGGGGCAGGGGAGTTGCTGGGGGCCAATCTTTCAGGGCCTTTGGCCATGGGGACAACCGCGGACTTGGCTCTGAGTAAGATGGGAAGCCATGAGGGGCCTTTCATAGGGAAATGGTGAAATTGACTTGCATTTTAATAGGCTCTCTCTGGCTACTGTGTGACAAATTGGAACACAGCAGCCAGACCTAGGGTGACAGTGGGAGACCAGTTTAGAGACATGCAGGTCATCTAGGTGTGAGGTAATGGTGCCTTGCACGAGGTACTAGCAGGGGAGGTGGTGAGAAGTAGGCAGGTTCTGATGCTAAAAACATCTAGTGCCTTTTTTTAGCATTCAGATAATGTCCTATTATTCACTGATCTAAAAATTAAAACCTCGGCTTAAATAATAAATGTAGAAGGATAAAAGTGCATCAGTTATCATGAGGCCGCACACCACAAGCACATTTTCCTTTAACATAGCCTTATGGGTTATTGCAAACACGTTGGAAAGCTTCTCCTCCCTCCTATGACATAGCCTAGTCCACATAGCCAACGTGAAAGGCAAAACTAAGGCCTTCATCACTTAGGCCCGGAAGCATTTGACTGAAATATCTAGGCAATTGAAGAAAGTGTGGGAGGGGTCCATGCGATCTAGGCAATGGCCTGAAATTCCCACATCCCTTTGCACAGGCAGATAACCGTCGCAGTGGGATGGAACTCATGGGTAAGAAGAATGTCACCCCTGTGAGGCAGATGGCTTCCTGCAGCATAAGAAAGTCAGTCACTCTCCAGGGAACTAGGCGCCCTAAAGGAGGTCACTGCCTCCCCCACGTCAGAGCACTTTACTCCCACGGAGCTTTACGTTCACGTGGGCTCATCGACCACACAGTCGGGAAGTTCAGGCAGCTCTTCACAGATTATGGGTTATTTCCTTATTGTGTTTGCTAAATGGTGGAGTGTCTAATCATTTTTATCATGGAGGGAAATTTCATGAGGTCTCTCTGGCCTAGCGAAATCCCAAAACAGGATTCTCTGTGTATTCCCTTATGCCCCAAGAGTCAGTTGAACCAATTAAGGAGTGCATAATAAGCCAATTACTTGTTCCCTACTTTTCCTAATGAGTGCATAAGGTGCACCTGCTCAATTACAGCTCACTTGGTAAGGTGAGGTTCTTTGCTACACTACCACTACAATTTGTCATTATTTCACTTCTTTCAGTATCAACGGCAGCCTCAACCTAGTAGCTGAGATTCTCCTTTGAGACTCCTGGGAATTGAGCTTGTCCTCATGAGATAATCATTCACCCTTCAAATTCAGCATCAGGACCAGCTGTCGGAACTGCTGCAACATGGCCCCTCAGCAAAACCAAGCTGAAGCCAAACCACACCCTGAAAATGAGGTGCTTCCTTGGGCAATCAGCTGACACTTCAGACAGAAGGGCTTGGGACACCTACAACTACTATCTTGCAGCCACCAGAGGCGCATCCCTAGGTTCTGTTAGGCTCTTTTTGCCCTGATCTTTCCACCTAGGTCAAACATGCAAAGTGAGCAAAACCCATCCAAGGTCAAGACTCAGGTTATTGTAAGACAGACAGTTCTAGTATCCAAAGGGAGAACAACAATCTTAAAAATAATATACAGAATAGAATCAGAAAATTTTGAAACTTTGTCAACATTTATTTTCACCAAACAACTCATTAAATCACTATAAAAGTCAACGCATATGGTCGGATATGACAGTTTAAATTCCAGGAAGACTTTCAAGTCAAGTTAAATTCATAATACATAATATAGTCTGGTGTCTCATCCTTGAATTATAACGTTTTTATTACATCCAACTGTAAATTGCCAACTTGTTCCCGTCCTGCCAATCTCTTGACTAAATGGGGGGACTGTTAGGCATTATGAAAATATATCACGGGAAAGGATGACTCCATCATTGGTCTCGTTATTTCAACATCCTACTTAAAGTTTCATCACTAGAGCAGCTGGCCCAAACAGAATTGTTGATTTAGCAATTGATAGCAGCACAAATGAAACAGAAAAAAAAAACTGGCCAAAATGGCCCATGTTCCATAGTCACTGTCTGGCTGTATCTCATCGTATTGTTCTCCAATATTTGTGTGCCTTCAATACTTTGGGCGTCCATTGTGATCACTTTAGTTTCTTCCCTTCAAAGCTACTCTTGTTTTACAGGCCTTATTCCCAAGGGTCCAACTGAAGGGTATTTTATTCTGTGTCTTACACTGATAATGGGGCCATAACTTGTACCCATCAAGCTTCCCCATAAAATGGTTTAATGTCTTGAAGCAGTGGCAGTATGTCAGCTTGGGCAGGCAATGAAGTAGGTATCATTTCACAGATAGAGACCCACGGTGCATTAGTTCCTTACAGGGAACTTACTTAAAAATTAGCCTCTTTTAGCAGCTTAGATTCTAAGACTTTCTAAAGGACAGATATTTTAAAATATAAATAATAAGTACCTACCTATTAATCACTTTAATAATTTTTTATTTGCATTTATTTTAAAGTGGTTTATTTACTTTTTTCCAGTTGCATATACATGTTCATTATAAAAATTTTTGAAAATATAAAGTCCCCAAAGAAGAAAGCAACAATCACCCACAACCCTAACACCCAAAGATATGGAGTGCTAACATTTTATAATTCTCAAGGAGAAACCCATTTTTGTTTAGAGACATATCCAAATAGACGTATTTGATTACAAATTTAAAGTCCACATGACTTAGTTTAAATCTTCTCTAAGACAAGACAAAGAATGTCTAACAATTTTTCCCCAAAAATGGACAGGAATCATGACCTAGAAGGAGAAAGGAGGAATTGAAGGAGGGAGGGGTACCCTTGGCATGGCGGAAGAAGATGACCAGTAGTTTCTAAGGTGGATCTATATGAAGAGTAGAACGGGAATGTCTAATGTGTTTTTAATGGAAACAATAAACACAGACCCTCTCACCCTCTGGATCAACCACCTTCAACCCTCAAATCTTCAGTGAAGTCTGCAATACACAGCAGCTTAAGTTGGTGGAGCTGGGGGGAGAAAGACATTGGGTAAGAGCAGCATGCATGGGATAACATCATGCAGGGGAAGAGAAAACACAGCATCTAAGAGAGCAAAATGCAGACTGGAGATCAAACGTGGAACCAAAGTAGGAACTCACAACCAGTAGTGATTATAAAAAATGTCACTTCCTAGAATACTAGAAATAAGGGATGAAACACTAAGTTTTCCACTGGAAACAGGTACATAAACCAAATTTTATTTCTATACCAAGGACAGAAGACCCCAAGCAAGCCTGAAGTTTTAGACCTGATCTGGGTTATACTTTTCAGAAAATACTAGAAGCTTTAGGCGATGGTGACAATGATGATGATGATGATGATGATGACAATGATGATGATGATGACAATGACAATGACGACGCAGTTTACATACTTAACAGTAGAGGTGGTAAAGGAGACTATGGAAGTATTCAAAAAAGACTGTTCAGTCAATGAAGTAGCCAAATGAAATTCCAGTATTTGCCAAGCACTTCCAGTGACAGTTCGCTCCAGTGGATAGAACACAACCCTGACTGCGTCCAGTTTTCAGATCCGGTCCCGCTAACAGCTTCTGAGCCCCTCTCCCTACCCACAGCTACCTCTTGGCACCATCTGTGGCACCAGTGACATACGTGGCAGTGAGGGAAGAGTACCGAAGGCAGCAGAGAATGGGCCTGACGAAGTATGAATCCATCTGCAGTATTACCATGTGTTCTGCACTGAAGCAGGCAAAAGGGACTAAGGCATATAACCTTTAGTTCACGGATAAAACCACACCGGTGGCACCAACTACAGCTCAGTGACCGGTGAGGGGAAGTCACCAGAAGGTAGAAGAATCAGGGATATTTGGGCACTGAAGCTAGACTTTAAAGAATGTACAGAGTGTCAATGTATAAAAAGAAAGGAAAAGAAGGAAAGATGAGGGAAGATCATTCCAGGATGGACAAGGGTTGTATGGCACAGCAGGTGGAGCTACAGGAGAGAGCAACCCGATCAAACAGCAAGTTCCAGCCCAGGGTGGGAATCTAGAGGCGGGTCAGATTATGAACACTGAAAGGAAGACTGAGTCTCAGTATGCCAGGAAATGGGGGGGCCAGAGCAGGTCCTTGGTCATGATCAGAGCGGCATGTGAGCATGACGCGTCTGACATAGAGGGATAGATAACAGTGCAGAGAACACAGAAGGTCGCCACAGTAACCCCAGGTCAAAGTGATGATGCATGTGACCCAGTGGGCTTGAGAGTGCCGTCTTCCTGTGTGATGATGGCTGTTTACTAGGTGCCTGAGAGCAATTACACCCAGGAACAGGGATTTAAGTGCGTGCCCATTTCTGTTTTATCGTCTGAAATTCCAAAGGGTTGACAAGACCAATAGGCCTCATAAGACCAGGGGGAGTGGAGAGAAGAGGGAGATGGGGGGTGCATTATGTGGAATAGAGGTTAAGTAGAGAAACGAGCACCCCTAGTGTGCCCATTTCCTGTTGCTGCTATAATAAGTTACCAAAACCTACTGGCTTGAATAACACAGATGTATTACCTCCAGATCTGCAAGCACATAAACAGCATCCTGTGCTTGCTCCTTGGTCAGAACTTTGTCACGTGGTCACATAGAGGGGAGGGGAGGCAGGGTGGAGATGAAGGTCTGTGCATCTGAGATGGGCCAGCAGCCAGTGGTGTGTGTCACATCCCATAAAATGATTTCCTTAGTGGAAACAGGAAGCTTTTAAATGGAAAAATATCACTGCTTCACAATCAGGCACCAAGAATGAGGAAAAAAGGGGAAAGGAGAGCAGGGAATAGTGTTTCCTCCTAGAGAGCAATTTCTTGATATTTGATAGCATGTATGGGACATCAGAAACTATATCCTGGTAAGGTGGTGGCATGTTTTCCCTGGAGACATGTAAGGATTTCCGATCACAATCAAGTGGATAGAAATGTTTTATAATCTCTCTCCTACTAGAAAGCAAGGAAATAAACAAGAAAGCCCCCTGAATTGCCATTTAATCCCAGTCTGTGCTTCTGAAATATTGGGTTTCTATCTTCTCAGAACTGTTTAGGAAAGTGTTCCTGGCAATAATTTAGAGCACCCAAGTACAGGAATGAGGCCAAGAGCAAAAAGTGCCCGATATTTTAAAAATAAAGATATGAAACATTCTTAGGGATATATCACTATAGTGAATGACTTGATATAATGTCACAAAAATCACAAAATATTTCAAGAATATAGTCACTTAAGAGAGGATATTACCATTCCAAATATTTCAGGGAAGACTATGCAATTGAGAGAGAGAAAGAGATTGAGAGAGAGAGAGGGAGGGGAGAGAGAGCAGGTAAGCACAATGAAGTGGGGGGGGAGAAAAGGGGAAGGAGGGAAGTAAAAAGAAATTGAAGTGCTTTTTATAAATGAAACTCTAAAAAACACTGCAGAAAATTGAGAGTAATGTTATTTCACTGACCCAGCAAGATATTTAGTTAGCAAACCTGACTACATGAGAACACACCGTCAAATTATTTAACTTGTTAATAGCCTCAAAAAACAGAGGCTCTTGGCAGCCTTTTCTCTGGAGGCACCCGTCTCTCCTGGTTCTGAGCTCTCCCTGCGGCTACCATTCCCACCCCTCCCTGATCAGGCAGATCTCCCACTTCCCACCCTGGGCTCCCAGTCCCAGTTTACCTACTTCTCTTTGTCCGGGGGAACTGCGTGATAGTCCTGCAATCTCCTTTGTACTTGCCCAGACCGAATATATACAAGTAGTTCCCTCCCGTCACTCCATAAAATTTATGAAAAGGAACTTTGTGAAGATTTAAATGTAGTCTGTGCCATATTCAATTTAATTCAATAAATATTTATCGAGTGCCTGCCTGGAACTGTACTGTGCACCATGTGGACTATAAAAGAAATATATAGCACAGTCCCCCCTGTCAAGGAGTTTGCAATATTCCTGGGAATAAAACTGGAATGCCGAAGTAATTACAGGATGCAAGATAGTGTAGAGCCAGGCAATAACATTACGTAACCAAGACCAAAACATAAGGTGCAGACAGCATTCTGTTTGGTCAGGGCGGGCAGGATGGAGCCATGGGGAATAGTTCATGGAGGATGGAGAACTTGAGCTTGTCCTTGAGAGGTGCATGGATTCGACTGGGTGCAGCAGGGGAGAAGGGCACTTCAGGCAGTGAAAAGCACGTGAGTAAAATCAGAGAGAGGAGCAGCAGGCGGGAGGTGTGACAAGGAATGTGAAGAGATCAGCCCCAGTGGAGAGGAGGTGCCTGGGGGTCACAGGGCTGTGTTAGAAAAGCTGGATGGAAGAATATAATGAAATGCCAGGAAGCCTTGAAGGACACAGCAACGAATTTGGACTTGAACCATATGCTCTTAATCTATCTATACGCCTTCTTGATGTTGCTTCTTCCACTGTCCTCAGAGAAGTCATTCACTGGCAGCCAGAGTGACATTTGAAATGAACCTGGGCTACAGAGTGAGAAAGCTCTGGTCCGGTCTCATATGTGACCTTAACAGAGTCATTTAACTGCTCGGGCTTCAGTTTCCATGACTGTAATAATTTAGGGTTGTTGTGGAAAGTGAGATAACATGTAACATGTATAATGCACCTTCTGAGTACAAACAGATGGAATCCTTTACGGGTTTCATTCATTCAGTAACGATTTGTTGAACGTCTCCTCTGTACTGAACACTGTGTTCAGCTCTAGGAAAATAAAAACAACAACACATAGTGCTTATTCTCAAGACATGAACAGACATAGTTTAAACCCATGGAAAGAGCAGCAGCTTAGGGCCACATAACTTGGAGTTGAAGCCCATTGCCACCACTTACTAGTTTGTATGAATTTGGGGACATTATTTACTCAGTCTGAGCCTCGGTTTCATCATCTGTATAACTGGTCTAATAGTATCTACCTTATAGACTGATATGAGAATGAAATACAATATGTCAAAAAACTAAGCCCTGGCTGGTATGGTTTAGAGGTTGAGTGCCGGCCTGCAAACCAAAGGGTCACCGGTTCGATTCCCAGTCAGGGCACATGCCTGGGTTGTGGGCCAGGTCCCCAGTAGGGGGCACACAAGAGGCAACCACACATTGATGTTTCTCTCCCTCTCTTTCTCCCTTCCCCCTCTCTAAAAATAAATAAAATCTTAAAAAAAAAAAAAAAAAAACCTAATATAACACCTGACAAATGGAGGCACTCAAAAACCGGTATTTGTTTTATAGTGGAAAGGCAGCCATGAAAAATAACTTGATAAGAAGAAGCAAATGCCTGAAAGAGAGTTAGAGAGTTTTCACAGATGACATAGTCACAGATGAAATTTAAATAATAAATAGGATTTGCTGAGTGAGCCAGTATTGGGAGGACTTTCCTGGAAGAGGAAAGAGCATGTAAAAAGGTACAGGGACATTAAAGGGACTGGCAGCTACTCAGACATGCAGGTACCACTGTATCACTAAACCATAAGTCCAAAGCAGCGAGTCCAGGGGGTGAAAGTGGCTGGATAGACAAGGGCCCAATTCTGAAAACTCTGGAATGTCACTGGAAGAAGTAGAGCCTATCCAGTGGGTAATGGGAGTCACCATGAAGTGCTGGGTAGTAGTAACACAGCATGACCAGCTCTCTGCCAATAAAGGGAGAGGGGCAGGAAGAGCGTCAAAGACACTACTGACAAAATCCAGGTGGAACAAGGAGACGGAGAAGATTGAAAAATTATTGAAGATATTTAGGAGTTGCTTCCAACAGAATTTGGTTTTGATAGGATTTCAGAGGAGGGTAAAGATGAGCCAAGGGTTGAGGATGCCTCTCCGATTCTTGCTGGAAGGGGAGGCATTTATTGATTTAACAACACAGATGAGAAGTAGGTTTAGAGGAAAGATATTTCTTGCCTGGGACACTGAGATTTTGGGGTACCTGTGGAGCATCCAAGTAGAGACTGGGATGTATGGTTCTGGAACGGAGAGTGGCGAACGCAGCAGGCTGCTGACGTGCACCCAGGAATCACTGCCCTGTGTGGATGGAGGTTCGCATGAGAACAGACTCCCAGGGAAAGGACCAGCGAAGAGGCAGCTCTCGAGTCAGGCCGTCCCCACCTCGCCTGAATAATTGAGCTGCCCAAGCAGACGATGCTAAAATCCTTTAGGAAAACAACATAAACCTCCAAAGCGGAGGATGCTCAGGTATGCCCAAGGTCAAAGGAATCACTCTTCTGGCATAGCTTTTCTCTGCGTAACATAAGTTTTGCCTGTCTAAAAGAAACGAGAGGGGGTGCACGGAGAGCGGCTCCTGCATATCGAGGGGCTGCCTACGGGATGACAATTATAAACACACTCTCTCTAGAAAAGCACTTCATTTACAAAGCAGATTTGACAGCTCAAGTGGCTTTTTGGCGACGCACTCCTGCCCAGCTCCTGTGCGACCTGGTGAGCTTCGATTACAGCCTCGATGCTGGCCCCACCAAGGAGACCCCCTAAAAGGGGAGTGATAAATGAGGCCCTGTCAGGCTCCACTCCCTGGGTGGCCTTGAATCTCTGCTGTTATCTGTTACCCTGCCAGCGCTGACAGTGATGAACACGAGGCAGGCAGCTAGCGACACCCCAATTCATTACTAAAAAGAAGGGAGAGCAGAAATATAGGGAAGGTGGCCACCATGTGGAAGCGTCTCTCACGTCAGTGCCGTCTTCCTCCCACAGGTCGGAGTGGTGAAGAAATGATGGCATCCATTTGTCTCCAACAAGGGCTCTAATGATACTTGGAACGAGCCACAGTGAAGCTCGCCTGCAAACCGCACACGGGCCTCTCTGTGGGAAAGCTCTTCTCGAGCCATACAAACGTAAGAAGAAATATTTTCAGGACCTGATTTTTTTTTTTAGCCTACTCGTATTCTAGAAAAACATTTTAAAGATCAGAGATACATAAAATCATCAGTCAGCACTGCTTGCCCATGCTAAATTGTTATTCATTCCGGGCGAGTGCATAGTGTCTCTCTGGAAGGTTATAGTAAGCCTGTGATTCTGCAGGAGCGGTTATTTGAGGCAGCCCTAACCACTGCTTCCCACGACAGACATTTGTATCTTTAAGTGGTACCTGCCCCCCTCCCTAAGCAATATTTCATCAAGATTTTTGTTTCAACCAGTTTTTGTCTGATCTCATGGGAAATAAAAGCTTTTGCTACATGGTCGCCTTTTTCATATTAATGGGACTTCCTGTGATACCTGAAGATATTGTGCCTGTTCAGTGAATGCCTCTTGAATTTAATGCCCAGGGAAGACAGATTTTTTTTCCCATCTTAATCCAGGCTGTTAATCAAAGCACTGGTTCTGTGGGACATTAAGAGGAAGGAAGTTTAAAAAAAAAAAAAAAAAAGGTAAGGGGAACGTCTATAGCAGGGGTGTCAAACCCATTTTCCCCGGGGGCCACATCAGCTTCACAGTTGCCTTCCAGAGGCTGAATGTAATTTTAGGACTGTATAAATGTAACTACTCCTTAACAGTTAAGCGAGAGCTCGGCGCTGCCGCCAGAGAGAAACAAGGTGCTGGGCCAGATAAAACAAGGTGGGGGGCCAGATTCGGCTCGCAGGCCTTGTGTTTGCCACCCACCTGTGCTCTATGGTGGTCCCCTGGGTTTACTCCTTTCCTACAGCCTTCTTTTCCTACAGGGTTTTTTCAGAGTCTTTATAATATTAATGTGCATTTTGACTTCCCTAAAGCAAATATAATCTGCAGTGTTTCTCAACCTATCTTCCCCAACTCAAGATTTTTTTATGGAATATATATCTAGAGGAGTGTTACACAGAACCACACTCCAGGAACGGCTGGTCTAAGCCTTACCCACAAGCCCATCTTCTTACTCGCTCCTCCCATCAACAAAATCAAATGACTATCGAGCTAGGTTCTAAGTATCCGGCAGAGTGAGACAGTCCGAGGGTAAAATAAAGGCCAAAAAAGATATAAATCCTACCCCCAAAGAATGCATATATCTTGCCCTATATTCTGCCCTCGTATATTCTGCCTTCTATCCTTATTTCCCTGTCTAAAAAAAGGAAAAGAAGCACAAGTTAATGAAGATGCTGACGCAGAAAGAAAGGCAATGATCTTAAATTTCAGACAGAAGCAATGGGATGATTAATGCATGGATTTTTATCCTCACTTTTTGCTGAAAATCAAATCTTCTTTCTTAAAAAGAAAAAAAGTAGCATAAGACATTACCATTGATTTTGAGAGCATTTTTTATATAAATATGAATGAAAATGGTCAGACTTCAGAATAGCTAAAATCTATATAGCATAAGTTAAAACAAAAAATGTGGCAAATCTGAGAGTAAACACAAAATAATAATCATTTCAATATTACAAGACATCTGTTTCTTATTGTGTAGGACAAATACACATTAGCAGCATTTTACATGTTGGCTACTAGGTTCTCTTGATAAAATAAAGCCACTAGTTATATTCAAAATAGCTAAGGCGATCTGAAGTCTAGGCTTCAAGCAGAAACAAAATTTTAAAAGAGAAATGAACTAACCAGCTTTGTTTGTGTTTGTTTGTTTGTTAATTAAGCCACAGAGCAAAGAAAAAATATTTACAGCAAACTGGAATTTTCGTCATTCAAAGACTTTTAAACTAGTATCAAAAGCAGTGTTGCAAACTTGTAGTAACTAGAATGGACTATATAGCCTCGGTGATCGTTTTCATCTTTAAAAAGCAATCAGAACTCAGGTGGGGAGAACCGATCACCCGAGAACTAAAGTAATATCTGGGAGAGATGAGGCCATCACCACAAATTAGAAGGAGCCCATCATTCATTTTCTGCCGCCTTCTCTCCAGGAGAAAGTCGACTCTCTGAAAAAGCTTGCTGCATTTCTTCTTCCTGTGCTCCGGAAATTCAAAAGCCAATCACAATGTTTCCTAATTAAAGGACAAAGGAAGACACTTGCAAATTTGTTTCCTCATTCCCAAATTATTTGGATCCAGACCGCATGGTATGTGCCAGAGATAGGATAAACATAATGTTGTGGTTCACCCTTCCACCATATCCACGTAAAAGTCTCTCTTTCCAACTCCCGACAACCAACCGCGTGCCTTCCACTTTTCCTGCAAAGACATTTATTTCTGGCAGGCCAGTCTGAATTTGTCCTGTTGCCTTGCTACCTACTGGTGACAAATACACGTCTTCGTTTCTAAGTCCTCTGAGCGCTGGAGGATTGATGGGCATGAAGGGAGAACTGGGATGGACAACACAAGGAAGGAATTCATCTTATTAGTCTTTGATTCGAGTTAATCACCAGGGAGATAATATTTTAAACTTCGAAAGACTTCTTGGAAGTTTCCAGAATTTCTCCAGAGACACAGATCAATAGACCAGAATAATCAAGAAAAGGGAGTGAGTTTTCCAAATGCCACTCACTTGGTGTTTTACTTGATTAAGCAGAAGGCTTTTAATGGAATTGTTCCAACCCAGGGAAGAAAGGGCAAATCAACCCTCCAGGGCAGGGCCTCCAAGTCAAGCTAAAGATAAAAGAAAGAATGACATTTAATTCCAATCTCCACCCCTCAACTCCGGGATGTAGGAAGCACTTGTCTGTTATGTTGTTCAGTTGATGAAAGATTTCCCATAGTGTGGAGAAATCAATGCCCACTGTCCACTCAAAATAACGCATGGTGATAGGGGGCCCAGGGCCCCATAATTTTGCCCCTGACTCCTTCTCCTTCTGCTGGAAATGACTGAAAATGGAGTCTGCCTGATTGCGGGGAGGCCTCCATGGGCTTCTCAGATGTTTACATATTAGTACCATGACCTCAGAGCTAAACCCCCTTCTGCAAAGCCGAGCTATCTGCCCTGGTACCCTGAACCAGGCATAAAAATTCAAATGTTTTCAAACAAAGCCTAATGTTTAAAAACAGCAAAGAATTCACATGGGCTGGGGTACAGTAAGGAGTAAGCTTCCAATGCCCCAGAGCCTTCTCCAAAGCGGCTCCATCACCCCTTGTTCAGTGTCCAGCACACAGACATTCCTCTTTCGGGGTGTGCTTCTCCTAAATACACCAGTTCTGTCTCTCCTTTGGGCCTCGGCTCCTTCCCGGTCACATCTGTCATCACTTCGATGGGCTCTTGTTTTCTCATCCTTTCTCTCCTCTGCTCCATCCCTTTCTCTGTCCTCTTTATCCCTCTCCACCTCCCTCCAGGCACCTTTCTTCTCTGGTCAAGGCAGCCATGTAAGCATCGTGGGTGCTCGACGTGGCTTACCAGGCAGGGAGCCCCAGAGGCTGCTGCTGCCCACGAGAAAGGCGCCCCAAAGAAAGTGTAAGAATCTGATCTGCAACAAAGCAGATCTTTCGCTCAAAGCCGAGACTATTTTCCTTAGCCTGTGCTCCAAGGGCTGTATTGTTAACTTCTATCAAAGGGGTTCTTATCTCAGGAATCACTGGAAAGTTTCGAACACGATTGACGGCCGGTCCAAAGAACATCCACAGCATGATAAGCCTCGGAGAGGGGATGTGCGGAGCTGGTTCGGGATGGCCTGGCTGTGCCTTTCAAGTTCCTTCCGCGGCGATCAGTGAGTGCGCGCTCGGCAGGGTGACAACAAGCCCGGACTTTGTGGAACAGTCTTAACGGCTGATGTGTAATCCATACAGCCAGTGGTAGCCCGCTGAGGATAAAAGATTTAAAGAAATGGAGACTCGAGGACTGATTTTTTTTTTTTTTTGAAAGATAATCTTGGGATGAGGGAGAATGAGAACAGTAAGATTTATGTTAACCCATTGGGAGTTCTCTGGAAATCTCTTTGATGAAGGACTGAGATTGCTTTGAAGGAGACGTTATTGAGGCAGAAAGTAAGTGTGGTGCTCGGGGACTCAGGGTTGACTGGGTCACTCATCTGCCCTCCTGACTTTGGGTTTCCTCTTTCTTGCAGATCCTGCATGAACCATACTCCTCAATGCTGCTGTACAAAACAGTCTCCTTCTGAAGGGCGGGGCTTTTATTTAGCCTTCGTAATTACTAGCATCCCGACTGGTGGGGCATATGGTAAAAAGACAAGAACCCAGCAAAGAGAACACACTCACGCAAACACACCCAATATGACATGCAAAAGCCTTAACCGTTGCACACAGCTTTTCTCACTAGGAGTTTGGATTTCAGCTACAACACGGCAGGAGAGCTGGGACCAGCCCAGTAAACACTGTGGGGAGAAAGAGTGGTTAGCAGTTTCCACTGGTGGGGGAGTCGGGGCTGGTAGATACGGCTTCAGGGGTGAGCAGTAAAGCTGGTCTTAGCTTGAAAGGAGAGAACAAAAACTAGAGGGTTTCGAGCCGTCAAAGGAGATGCCCAGAACTGGGAACACAAAAGCTACCCTTAAACAGAGCAAACCACCAGTCCAGTGATCCTGGAAGAAAGCCTTAACAGAAAAATACTTTTTTAAAAGAAATCAAGGAGGAAAAGAAACAAGTACCAACGCGTAACATAACGACTAGAACCACCGGCTGCTGATGATCAAGGAGAAGCTGAACCTCTGGGCTGTGCTCTCTAACACGGGCTGTCAACTAAAGCTGTGCTCAGGACGTTTTTCTCATCATGCTTTCTTTCTACCCTTCTCTGCTGTGACCACAAAGTAATGAGGCTGATTTTTTTTTCTGATGGCCTAAACCCCCTTTTTTTTTAAGGTACAATTGGCATATAACGTGTTAGTGTCACCGGGACACTGTAATTTCATATTTACACAACCAAGTGCTGGCCACAGTAAGTCTCGTAACCCTCTGTCTCCCATTTCAACCTGCCCCCCAACCCCTTCCCCTCTGGCATCCCCCCATCTGTGTATCTCTGAGTCTTGTTCTGTTTTGTTGGTTTACTTCACTTCTTGGCTTCCACATATAAGCAGAATCGTATGGTGTTTGCCTTGGCACACAGTACGTTTCAGGTCCACTCGGGACAGGAAGCCCCTGAGGCATCGCAGGGGACAGATTCAGAGTATTCTCACAGAGAATTCTCACAGAGTATTCTGAGGATGAGTCACCGAAGTCCCAGGAGAGCACTAAACACTAAAGTGAAGAGGGTTGGCCTCTCTACCACGACTGGACAATTCCTCTGATAAACCAGGTGATGCGTTCAGTTCAGCATCAGCAGCACGTCAGAAGAATGGGCTGACGTAACAGTTGCTGTGCGTCATCTGTATTGTTCCAAAGACTCAACAGCAAAGCAAGCCAGTGTGAGGGGAACCGTCTCCTCCATTTCTGCACGGGCACCAGCAGGTGACTCAGAAGTGCAGCGACCCACCCCCACTCACAGCGCTTGCGGGTAGCAGCAGATACAAGACCCACGCCTGAGCTCTCTGGCACCTAAAGCCAAGAACTTTCACACCCCTAAGCCCAGCTCCAGTGGATCCAACAAGGCATCCTGCTGTTGTTCGCTACATCCATGCAATCTATACCATGAAAACCCAACTGCACAAAATAAACTTAGCAGGTTAGCACAACAATAATTAGAAAGAAACTCTTTTAAAAATAATTTGCCTCTGAGTTCCCTTAACAAGGAGCTCACCTGGAATATCTTACGGAATGAGAAGTCATCTTTGCATAGGGCACAGTGTGTTTGTATGAGCAGGGGTCACTGGTATGCGTGGCATCACAAGTTTCCTGCCCTGTCTACTCACCCTGCCCCCCTGCCGATACCGCTGCCCACCTTCCAATAGTAACAAGCACGTAGGAGGGCTGGTCCTCAGGCGAACTGCAGGACAAAGCATTAAAATGGGTGAAAACAACTTATGAGTGTGAACTTGGTAATGACGGCACAGGGTGTATCTCCTCCACTCCAAGCTCCCCTGTGCACTCTTGTTCTGACTCCCTTTCCCCACTGGAAAGCTGCACAGCACCCATTTTTCAGTGTGGGGCACTTATTAAATTACACATAAGCACCATACTCCGTGGGGCCAGGATCGGGCTGCAAACAAAACCTAATGTGTGAACAGTTCTTAAGGGCCTTTCGGTTGCCATTCTGTCACTCTCAGCGCCAGCCCGGTTCAGAAGCCCCATAACTTGTCCTCTCCACAAGCAGCTTGGCTAGAAAGCAAGTTGTTTAGAGCAGATAACAACCTCCCCTGAAAGAAACTAGTGAAGCATTTAGAAAACGGGCTCCACAGCAAATGTGGTCCAAGGAATCACACGGCAATCTCTCAGGACCTGTTTCCTTCGGCATCGCCCTCATGATGCTGCTTAAGGTCCACGTGACGGAGAACACTTCTCCCACACGCCCTGAGCTCTGTGACACCCCGGTGTTTTCTCTGCATCTGATGCCGGGGAAGCAGAAAGGATGACAATGCCAAAGAACTTTCTCCCGGTTAATAGGGAGAATCTGAGATCACCTGGACGGGCTCCATCTATTGCAAAGACTCTGTGGGCGGTAATGAGACCTGAGAGCTTGATCTGTCTTCAGGAAAAGCCTTTCCTAAACCACTCCAGACGAGACGCTAACCTATTTAAAGACCTCTTAAGAAAGGGGGTTGGTGGAGAGGGGGGAGGGAGGTGGGTTCAGCTGGGGTGGGGTGGAGGGATGGGGAGAAAAGGCATACAACTGTAATTGAATAACAATAAAAATAAATAAATAAATAAAATAAAAATAAAAAAATATATAAAAAAAAATAAAAAAAAAAGAAAGGGGGTTCTTGACTCTCTCCTACTGTACAGAAACCCGAGAGAAATGGGAAGGCAATTCAAATCAGCATATATGTGAGTCAACATAATTGGCCAAACAAAATTGAATTCCATGACACCAGGTAAATCACTCATAACGAAAGTTCTTTTCTATCTGTTCACTCTTTATAGGATCTGAACTAGGGAAATCCTCCCAAATCATTTCCTTGATCACATTTCTCCATGGCTTCCTGTAATCGAAGGAATTGTACGCAAAGGAAATGGAAGAGAAACGCTCTTTCGCATGGCGGACATGCTTTCACTCTGGGCTTCACACGTACTGCTCATTCCCTCCCCTCCTGCAGGTGTACTCGTAAGTGTGCCTTGCTCACTGAGACCCGCCCTTCCTGCCCCATTTACACCTACAGCAACCCCCCACACACGTGCTCCCACACATTCACACATGCACACCCTGTGCCCCCTTCGCACTTTCTCTCTGTAGCACTTATCACCATAAAACATATTGTGTTACTTCTTTCTTTCTTTCTTTTTTAATCACCTATCTTTTCTAATCAGAATGTAAGCTCCATGAGGAAAAATAGATTTTGGTCTACTTTGTATCCTTAGTTATTAAAATAGAGTCTAGTACATAGTAGGTAATCATTACATGGTTGTTGGGAGAAATGAATGAACATATAGCTTCCCACAGGACTTAGGATCTTAAATAAGCTAAAAGATAATTGCTTTTCTCAAATGGAACAAGGACTAATGAATATGCAGCAGCTACTCCTAGTTAGGATCTTAACTCTACTTCTCCTTAAGATTCTGGGATGGGGGGTTTCAACTGTGAGCCCCGGGGCCTTGGCATTCCTCCAGATGTGTATTCTTCTTCTCCTCCCCGCTCTGCCCCCAACCCCTGCCACAGAACCAAGAGAGGGAAGATCAAAAATTGGGCTTCTGGCTCCCTGATTCCTTCTTTTTTTTAACCCTCAGCCAAGGCCATATTCATTGATGAGAGAGACAGAGAGACAGAGAGAAACATTGATACCCAACTAAGGGCCAAACCCACAACCTAGGCATGCACCTAACCAGGAACTTAGCCCTGACCAGATGACACTCCAACCGATGGAGCCACACCAGCCAGGGCCTGACTCTGTCAATGGTGCCAGCTTTTCTATTATCCGTCTTAAGCACTGCAGTTTCCTCTAAGTTGTCACCAGGACGGAAACTGTTCCCTTGCTAAAAACACAGTGAGAAAAGCTCTGGCCTGGACCATAACACAGAGAGGTGTGAAAGAACACTGGACCGAGTGTCACAGAAACACAGGCTTCATTTATTCAGTGGATATTTATAGAGCAACTGCTGTGTGCCCAGGTTTGTGCTGGGCACTGGGAACACACAGGCAAGCAGAACACAGTCAAGCTCACATTCAACCAAGTTCATGTAACAAATGATTACAATACCCTTGGAAATTTGGGGAAATGCAGGGGAACTGAGGAAGGATGTCAGGGATGTGTCGTCTGAGCAACAGCTGATGAGTCTTAAGGATAGTTGTTAGGCAGATGACGCGTAAGAGTGACCTTCACTTTGTGACATTAAAAAAGACCTTAACCTCTTTAGGACTCAGTTTCCCCAGCTATAGTTAAATACGCAGCTGGAAAGTTAGCCAATACGTAAAGTCCCTCCCAAATGCAAAACTATGTATGCAGATTTTCCAGGTCACCCTACACCCAAATAACAGAAACCATTAGTTTCAAGTAATGTTGCTGAATATGGCATCTTGGGCCACTTCACTTGGACATTAATAATGTATTTGGCACAGCACGATGATCAGTGAGTCCCAGGGAGAGCCATTTAAATTAATCGATGTTTTCTTCCATATATGAGAGATGCTTATTGCACTGACCAGATCCAATTTCAGTAATTCCGTTCCAACTATGCTCAACACCAGATAAAATCTTAAGGTAAGTTACAGAATTACAAAGTTTATCGTTCACTATTAGCATCGAGTTTGTTTTTTATATTTGAGACATCCTTCCACATTCAGCACATAGAGCAAGGAAGCAGAGTTCTCTAAGTCTGTTAAACTTGGAACTAGACTATTTCAAGACGCTTTTAGTCCTCTGTGCTTTCATATTGTAACTAACATGTTGGCCCGGGATTTGCCAACGATCATCAACTACCAAACTATTGAAAGCTAGGAGGTTAGCTCAACGGTAGTAAGTGGGATTCTGAAGTCTTGGATATGTGTTTGGAGGATGTCTGTGTTGGGGCTTTGGGTGTGTATAAACCTCATCACACTTATGGTGCCCAAGAACTTAATCCCTACCCGGGGGAATTAGAGAAAATGACTTAGCCGCAAAGGAATCAAGGTAATAGCAATATTCCTAAGCATAAATATAGGGGTGTCCTTAATTTTAAGAGGAAGCAAGTAGAAAGTGAAAATATGAAAAGAGACATTCTTAAAATATAAAATGCACTGAGCATTTAAGAGTTTGCTTCCCAGCATTGTTGTCAGTTTGGCTCAAATAAATTTTTATTAAAATTACCTTAAAAAATGAAATGTACACTGGATTTACCTGCCTGTGGTTCTGGCAGTGACTAGCTGTATGACTGTGAATAGGTCTCTCGTGTTCTCTGAGACTGCCCCCTGACTTATCAAATGAGGGTAATAAGACCTGTTAGAGTAGGGACACATTTCCATCAGCTGACAAACGGATAAACAAAATGTGGTATATCCATACAAGGGAGATTTTTTGGCGTGAATAAATTATAAAGTACTAATCCATGCTACAACCTGGATGAGCCTTGAAAATAATATACTAAGTGAAATAGGCCAGTCACAAAAGACCACATGTTGAATGGTTCCATTTATATGAAATGTCCAGAAAGGCAAATCTATACAGGCAGAAAACAGAATAATGGTTGCCTAGCACTGGGGGGTGGAGGGATGGTGAAGTGACTGCTAAGGGGTTAGTGATTTTTGGAGGGGTAAAAAAAAAAAACAAACCATTCTCAATTTGATTTCGGTAACTATTTCACAAATCCAAGAATACTAAAAAGCCACAGAACTGAACATTTCAAATAGGTGAGTTTAATGATATTTGAATTTTATATTGATAAAGGTGTTATTAACAATAACACCTATCAGGTTGGTTGTGAGGATTAAGCAATATGAGACATAATTCAAAACATCTTATGCAACAGTAGCCGCATAAATTACATTTATAGTTTCTTTGAGCAAGATGGTTTTGATGCTACTCGGTCAATCCAGTGATGTCGAGAATAAACCTAAAACTGTTAAACTAGTCACCATCGAATGCATGCGTCCAGTGAGCAGGTGTAACGGTCTGGAGGCCACACAGCGGAGGTCAGACGTCCATCTGTCTCACTAAGATCCTGTAACCCATCGCCGTCTCCGAGATCAGGCGGCCGTCACTCAGACCGTGTCAAACCTCTGATTGTCTCACTACTTGATATCTTACTCTGAACACATGCCAGTAAAGCAGACCAGGATGAATGTGCTGGAAGGGGGTTTGGGTGTAGGAAATCTGCTGTGAAAACAGAGGGGTCAGGGGCACAGAAAGCAGGAGGGTGGGGGAGAGTTTTCTATGTGACATAACCACGTTGATTCCATTTCTGAAACGCATTTTCCCTTGTATTTGGATGCATCTTGGTGAACACAGCTCTCTCTTGTCTCACTGAACAACCGCTGTTAAAATTTTAGTGACAGAATGAGAAAGCCATTCAATGAAGATTGCCAAATGTCTAATTAGGTGATGCTGGAAATCAGAGGGGAATCCAACTGCTAAATACAATAAGTTCAGGCGTAAAGTCACTGGTAAAAAAAGGAAATGGCACCTTCCCTTTGTTAAAATGGGGTACACGCACTAGATATTTTCCGCGACTCCCCACTGATTAAGTCCATGAGGAGTAGCTGGAGACTGAGTTTCAGCTCTGCACTGGCTTCACATCTGAGCAAGCCAAGATCCAGAATTACTACAAACTCATTGTAACTACAGGGGGAAAGGGAACTAAACATGTCTTCCTAAAATTAAAAAAGTAAAAGCACTAAAAGAAAATAAAATTGACTACCTGAAAATGTGAAACTACTTTTAAACGACACCTAAACAAAGTTCAAAGACAAAGAACCAGCTTGTTAAAGATCTGAAACAAACACAAAAGACAGAATGTTTGTGCCCAGGACATGGGAAGAACCTCTACAAGTGGATAAGAAAAGGGCAATCCAACAGGAAAACAAACAAGGAATATAACAGGCAATTAATGAAAGAGGAAATACAAATGGCTGAGAAACACATGACGGTAAGTTCCCCCTCAAGAATAACCAAGGAAATGCAAATTAAGTCACTAACACTATGATGACTAATCAGAAAGGAAGAACGTTAACAGGTAACATTTGAAAATACCATGCTTTGGCAAGGTTTTGTAGAGAGAAGACTCTGTTCACCCACAGTGGCTGTGTAAATAAGAACACTTACTTTGTACCACCCGTTAAAATAAAAAATGTTTATACCCCTGACCCAGCTTTTATACTTCTAGGAATCTCCTCATTAAAAAAATAATACTCCATGCTAGAGTCTGGCATACGCAAAGATGTCTGTTGCAGTAATAATTTGGGAATTGTTTTTAAAAATGTTGTCTATTCGAGAGGTAGAATATTATATAGTAGATAAAAATGGATAAACTAGAGTATGAGTGTGGGGGGCATGGGGGGATTGAATCGCCACAGACTGTTTCGTTCTAAAAGTAATTTTTATAAAGTATAATGCTTTTCATGTTCCAAAACACAGTTGACTCTTGCATTATTTATTAACTAATGTATTGTGTGTGTACTCATTGTTATTATTGTTGTTATTTCATACCCTTACTTATGGTTTGTCTTCTTAGATAATGATGGCTGGTAATTTAACCAATGACCAATGGAAGTGGATACTTGAACCTGCGTTGCCCACTCCCGTGCATGCACGTCGGTGCA
The DNA here is from genome assembly GCF_022682495.2 of Desmodus rotundus. Lineage (NCBI taxonomy): Eukaryota > Metazoa > Chordata > Mammalia > Chiroptera > Phyllostomidae > Desmodus > Desmodus rotundus. Next base: position 11,701,975 of record NC_071395.1, read on the forward strand.
GAGGATGAACTTCTGGAAGAATACAAGACAGAGACACCAAGAAGGGAGTGGCAGTGCCGCTGACAAGCAGGGGGCAGCGCTCAGACGGCAGCTGAAGAGAACTTCGGCTCTGCCTGAAATGTTCTCATAAAAAGAAGATGAAGAAGAAGAAGAAAATACAGTCATGTGGTACTTGTATAATTTTTTAAGTATATGTTTAGGAAAACCCTGAAAAGAAATCTGCTGAGTGTTCGAGTGATTTGCTTGATGATGAATACAGCAGGGACTGTTATTTTCCCAAATACGGGTTGGGGGCAGTGAGTATGGGTGGGGGTGAGGGCACACGTAGGTGTGTTTTCCAAATTCCTCAAGTTAGGAAAAGTGGAAATGTGGCTACTACACATTAATATTCACTCATACAACTGAGAAGCCCAACAGTGAGAGTGGCCCAGGTTTCCATGTGATAGAGGCTCCCTATATACCCCATGGAGGGGAAACCCACTAACTAGCCCACTATCATTCATTAGATTCAACATTAGATTAAAATTTGTATTAAGCTGGAAGCCTTCACCTTGGAAATCAGAGAGCAGACCTTTGAAGAAATGAGCAGAAACAGGAGAATTTTGTGATTAAATGTTACCACATAATTTGTCCTAAACGCTTTTCCTTTTTAGAATGTCAAGGTAATTATATGTTAAATACTATGTTAATAAGCCCTGGAAATGCAGGTTTTAATTATAGAAACAGGAAACATGAGCTTCTAGCCTCACATGGTTTACCTCTGGCCCCACGGAATTTGCAGGTTACGCCGGAATCCTTCATTACCTGGTTACACACTAGTGAACAATATGACATTTTGCTTGGGAGTGATATAGGATAATATGATGGAAAATAACTGCACTTTGTCTATTGTGCTTCCCCTGTAAGGCTATAAATAAGCTGAATTGTGCTCCCTTGATTTATGATTATGACTATTATTACGATGATTTATTCTGGGTTGAGTGCCGACAGCGGGCCGAGTGCAGCGCCAGACTCATAAGAAGAAATGGTTATGCCCCGGAGGCTCACACACCAAGACAAACAGTTCAGCCATAAAACCCACCAGCTAAGAGATGCTTAATCTCAGCAGCCCAACGCTTCTTGGGGTTTATGTGTGGGTGGAGAAAACGTCCTCCCCGGGGGAGGGGGAAGAAGGTTAACGCTCCTTGAAAGATTCTCAGGGCCACTTCTCAGTCGAGATTTCACACAGGGGTGAAGAAACAGCAAGGTGCATGCTCTTGGAGCACAGTCAAGGGGACGGTCAATTGAGGGTCCCCTGCAAACAAACAGTCTTGGCTATTGAGCCAGGTATTGTAGGCACATGATCACTCTTCAAGGGCGTGCTCAACTACCATATTCCAGGTAGGTTCAACGTGCTGCTTTTATATTCTAACCATTTTAAATATGCTCTGGAATAATACTGGCTATGGACATCTAACTCTCTACACCAGTGTTTCTTTTTTTTCATTTTGTTTTATTTACTTATTTTTTAGACAGAGGGGAAGGGAGGGAGAAAGAGAGGGAGAGAAACATCAATGTGTGGTTGCCTCTCGTGCACCCCCTGCTGGGGACCCGGCCCACAACCAAGGCATGTGCCCTGACTGGGAATCAAACTGGCAACCCTTTGGTCCATAGGCCAGCGCTCAATCCACTGAGCCATACCAGCCAGGGCTACACCAGTGTTGTTTCAATACATACATTTTAAAGAGTGCAAGGCTTGGAGTTCTTTTTAGGTATGACAGACTTTCTAAAAATCTGTAGACAAATAAACTTGAGAAATGCTGGCTTAAACAAAGAGAAATAAGCATCTCTATTGCGAGAATTCTCAGCCCATGTGAGAATCAGGCCATGAACACTGGGAATCTCTGAGTTTGGCTACAAAATAATTTTTGGTCAGAGTGCATCACAGGACTAGTATGCCCGGAAACACACCCTGGAAACCACCAAGGCTGAGGCAGACAGAACAAAAGAGAGAATAATTACTTACACTTCCAGGTTTTTTTAGCATGACCGTTGTCAGAGTCCTTTTTTTTCCTGATTCAAGTGCACATAGATATAATGTGCCCCAGTGCCCCTTCCAGCAGAGCCCAGCAAGGCACAACCCTCCCCGCCACCTTCCCAGCAGGGGTGGAAGGATGATGAGGGCAGGAGGAGCCTACACATTGTGGGAGACGGTGCTCCAAGGTGATTCCCCAGGGACCCCCGCCTCCTGGTGTTCGGGCCTGTGGGTGCTCCCCTCCCACAGCAAATAGGGCTGACCTGGGTAACCAGCAGGATACTGTGAAAACAACAGAGTATTACCTCCGAGGCTAGGTCATCAAAGACACTGTCCTGGATCTCTTGCTCTAGGGAAAGCCGGCCACCATGTTCTGAGAACACTCAAGCAGCCCTATGGAACTTACAGAATGAAGAAGGGAGCCCTTCTGTCTACAGCCAGCTCAGTGAGCCCTCTTACAAGCACCAAGTCGAGCTCTCAGAGAACCAAAATCTCAGCCAACATCTTGACAACAACCCCATGAGAGACCCTGAGCCAGTACCACCCAGCGAAACAGCTCCCAAATTCCTGACCTACAAAAACTGTGTGAGATAAGAGAAGTTTGTTGTTTTAATCCACTTAAATTGTGGGGTCATTTGTTACACAGCAATAGGTGACTAATACAATATTCTAAGTTTTTTTAAGATTTCAAGTATACTGTCCTGCTCTTTATCCATGTATCCTAATTTGGGGGTTCAAAGTATTTGACCACCAGAAGAACTGCGTGCCTTGTGTACAGGGTTCCAGTCACTGAATCTCAACCAGTAGGAAGACCAAAAGAGCCCTCAAAGACAGACCGGGATGGCCCTCTGAGAATACGGCACCGCCCGGTTCACTGAAAACTCCTGTTTCCTGGATGGGACAGGCCAACTTCACAATGAACTGGGAAAACCATACCAGTCCCTTTTGGAAATCAGGCCCGCTGACCGGGTTACTGAAAGCCAGAAAGTGGCGTCCACCTTGGAGGCTGACACAGACATTGTCTGAACTCCACTCCGGGGTAAAGCTGAAGAGTCGGCCTCTTACACTAACTGAGTTGAGGGGGTTGAGGTGACTCCAGCTCTCCCCTGTGCAACATTAGGAAAGAGGGAACGAAATACTGCCCAAGGATGAAGAGTAAAATCGGGAGTAAGGGACACAATACAGAGCTGTGTGGAGACACGCAAGCCTAGGCCAAGGGGCCTGGAACCAGGGTGACGAGAGCTGAGCAGGGTGGGCCCAGAGAGTCCTGCCCTCTGTGCAGAAGGGAGCTGTGAAGGAGGCTGAGCATCTTTGGAAAGAGGGCGACCCAACCCAGATGTGTGGAAACTTCCTAGATGATACAGGAGAAGCAGACTGACCGGGAAGGAATGGATACACAGGTTGGTCAAGTTCACAGAGTTCACAGAGCACGCAGGAGCGGCATGCTCAACAGAGGCTGTCATAGGATGCATGTCAGGGGGAAGTGGGGCATTACGAAAGGGTCCTATCTGAGCTATGACCTTGGGGTCACACGAAAAACAAGTGTAAGGGGCAAGGAAGATGGAGAAGGGAGAGGGGGAGGGAGGGGAGATGCACAGAGAAGTGCGCGGGCTTCTTCCTCACAGTGGCCACTCCTCCGGGTAAGGAGGTTTGGGAAGCCCTTGCCAACCTGTCCAGCTGAGCCAGGATGCCTGGATGAAGAGGAACCACAGGGAAACAACCCAGGGCCATGTGGCCCACAGCTGCCTCTGACCCAAGAGTGTGGGGTGCTCGAGTGTGCTCCTTGGGCAGTCTCCTTGGGCCATGCTGGCAACCTTGTAAGGCATTCTGCACAAATAAGTTTAATTATTTTCTCCCATTGCACCAAGTCCAGAAATAGTCCATGACCAATGATCCATTACAGCCGCCGGTAGAAATAAATTCACTTGACACTTTGCAACAGGCTCAATACACAGCCTCGCCCACGGAAAGGCACGTAGCGGTAATCAGTATTCCTCTCTGGCCTCAGATCTGGTGGGTAATTACAATTAAGCTTCAATGGATTAGCTGTCAGCGGGACAGTACATGGTGAGTGGTATTTTACATCTCTACTTTTTCAGCAAATTCGGGCATGTGGGGTTTTTTTTTCCTTCTCCATGGAAAACAAAAAAAAAAAGTTACTTCCAATTAATTCGGGAGACCATCATAATCACGGAGAATGGTCGCGTTCCCCACGGTGGAATGAATGAGGTGTAGTGTGACTCTCCTCATTGTACCGAAATGCAAGGGTCACTCGTGTTCCTCTCAGAACCCCTCGTTTACATTTCTCAATTAGGAGATGATGGTGTGTCACTGTGAGTGAAAATTGTTGGAATGACCTCTTGGCTGTATATTCTAACCAGCAAATCTTTGGGGAGGGTTTGATTGAAAGCGTGACAGGAGAACAAGACAAGTTATACCGATGATAAATAAGAACAATTATCACATTTATTATCTAATAAATAATTTATGGTGATTTGCCATTAATCCATCTCCAGTCACCTTCTGGATACAAAACACGCCCCAGAGGCTGGCTGGCTTCGGCGTTTCCCACAGGGCGTCAGAAATTCCTGTCTGGAAAGCACAAAGGAAGCATTTACCTGGGATATAAGGAGCTGCCACCGCATGCTTGATCGTTTTAATCAGCGCAGATGAATGATGCTCCTTACATAAATGGTGAATCGGTCTCCTTCTCTCTCGGCTTTAAAAAGAAAAAGAAAAAATCTGCTCGAAGCCATTTTGAGGAGAATCTATAGCTTAACACATAAGTGTCTTACGTATTCAAATCTTCTCTTCGGTAACTACAGCAGAGTCCTAATTGCAGAGGGTACAGACCATTACAATAGGGTGACTGAATCCTTTACATTAGTCCAGAATCCAGTTGGTAAGGATTAGTTGAGTCTACAAAAATGACACTAAATTCTGGAGATCAGTGAGAAATGGGGTTTCTTCTGCTGCATTCTACTTGTTGGTAAGATCCACAGGAAAATATGGATTATTTCTAGCCCCGGTGCCAGATGAGTAATGCCGACCTTATGGACCTACAAGTCACTTACCCTAGTGACTTCCCTTCACCGAAGTCACTAGGGTAAGTGACTTGTAGGTCCATTAATGCTATTTTTTCCCTCTTTGTTCTCAAATCTGTCTCCATGGTGTCTCTTATTCAAAGATGAGGTTTCAATTCTACCTATTCTCTTTTTTGTAATTTTTGCTCCTTTTCAAAGGTGAATTTTCTATGTAGATTAATTTGATTTTATTATTATTTACATCTAACCTTAAACATACAATATATTCTTTGTTAGGATTTCTTTTTCTCATGCTTTTTTCTCTTGACATTTTTGGTCCCTGCTCTGCTATTGTTCTTGTAGTCATCTTATCTGTCAGTTTGGACTCACTTCACAGGATTCCAGGATCTTTTTTTAACCAATACAACATCACCATTAGGCTGAAATTCCTGTATAATTATCAGAAATTAATGAACTGGTATTGTCTGTTGCAGTCTCCCCTACGCGGGAATGAATGGATAGGCCGGAAGTCAGTGTTCTCTCCTCTGCCTTCAGGTATTAAAAGACATTAAAATACTTTTCAAGGTCTGTTGAGAATGTGATTATACAACTGTTGAAGCAATTTGACATCCTCAGAGTCAGGAAATTCTACCCCATCGCCACTCAAATCCTTCCAACTCAATTTTAAATAGGACTCACTGGGAGACTCATTGAACACCCTACTTTACAAATGAGGGGACAGTGGGAAAGTAGACACCATGCTGCCTTACAGTCAGCACATCCTCAGCAGTGCACGGGGACGTGGGGGATGCTGGGCTTCTGGTTGGCATTCCTGACCCACAGTCAGAAAGTCTTTTATCCACCGTCATGAGATGAGTCGAGACCAGAGGCATAGACCCCAACCAGATCGGCCCTGAACAGCCACAGCCCCTCATACTTTACAGCGTAGGGGAATCATGAGTGTCCTTCATGGCAACATAATTTTAAATAATGGGTAAGGTCCTAGATTATACTCGGTGTAAGGACCAGGCTATTCTTCCTAATTTCTAATACATCGTACATAAGCCACAAAACCTCCCTCCACATGGAATCATAGGAACTGTTTAAAGAATGTTAAAAGGACCAGAAAAAAAAAATTCTGGGCATCTATTTCTCTTGTCTGACATGAGAAATAGTTGTCACCAATGCAGATCAGGACAACTGAAGGTCTTGTGATAAGGCAGCATTCAGTATTTTAATGCCAGCATTGTGAGAATTCACAGAAGGGAAAATTTTTCTCTCTCTCCTATGTCTCTTATTCATATGTCTGTCTGCATACGTGTGTGGCCAAGACCACACAAATACAGTAGTAACAACAAAAAAAAAGGCACAAGAAAAGACGTATTCTACTCTCTTCCAAAAAAAATTAATGTAAATTTCTTACAAGTGGGCTCCTCTTTTTAGAAGGTAATCCACTTTGAAAACTGATAACCCAACTCTCCCCGTCTAGAAGCTCTGGGAGGGGATGGTGTGTGTGGTGGACGGGTTGGGGGTTAGGTGGATGGTGTTTGATTTACAAGGGCCGGCGGAATGCTGCTTTACTGGCAGATCCTCCTGTTTAAAGCAGTCGCAGGAATGGCCCTTCTGTGAGGATGCCTGTGATGGAACATTCCAGCACTCCCTACCAAGCAAAACAAAGCTTGCATTTCATACATTCCCCATATCCTTAGGCCTGCTAAGTTACCACCTGTGGTTTGGCTCTAAGCAAACAGACACCTGAAAGAGGAGACCAATCAGCAGAGAATCTCTCAGGTGCTGATCCACAAATACTAGGAGCCCAGGGAAATAACCAGGAAGGTCTTTATGTGACACTACCAGAAAGGGAATTAGGATCTGGTTGGCATCAGGGAACCTGTTGGGAGAAATCAAATGACTGAAATGTCAACACTGAGGAATGCAATCTGTGAAGAGAGAACAAAGGGCTGGGGAAGGAGCGTTTGTGCTGTGGACCTAAAAAGAGTTGGACTGGAAATGAAATACACAATGAATAGCAATGAATAGTAAAGGAAGTCACAAAGCTGAAGCTTTATGAGTTAAGGAAAAAGAAATCTATGAAATAAAGAGGAATTAGCAGTAGGGGTCCTCGGTGCACTGCTGAATCAGGATGAACTCACTGATAAATTACTGTAGAGGGAAAAAAAAGAGAGAGCCTTGCCCCCATAAATAAATACAATGTAGCACGCAGTACAAATCTTGGCGGTGATGTGTCTCCTCTTCTGGCTGCTACCTTCTAAAGTGTGCCTGCATCTTACTCCTCCCTCTGACTCCCAAACAAGTGTGGGCACTCTCTTTAACTTCTCGCCTCTGAGTGAATGACAACATCCTGGGTTGCCATCCTTCGGGCCCCTCAGGCAGACTTCGGCCACTCTGGGGTTTAGAGGCACAGTCTAAATAAACCAAACAGAAGTAAAATGCTAAATGACAAGAACACAAAACTCTGTGACTCTGGATTTCAATTACTGAGACATTTCTTAAGGGATAATACAAAAGATCAAACCACGGGTCACCCGGGAATTTTGAGAGCTGTGTGCCATTAGCTGCTCGCTTGGTAGAGTGGAAAGGGCAGCCCGAGGTGAGGCAGTGCGGGCCTGCTCGCGACACAGGAGGAAGAAACGATCAGGAACGGGGAGGTGAAGGGCACCGGGGAGCACGGCCCAACTCCATTTGCCGTGTGGAGGGGAGCTTTATGTGTGCGACTTCTCACAAGTACACAAAGTGGGGGAAAGGTGAGGCCATAAGAGAGAATTCTACCCTGAAACTGAAAACTCACAAGGGGAAAATCCGTGAAGCAACATTACACTGTGAGATGTCATTCTCTAAAGGGCTTAAACAAGAAATGTGATAAATGCTATTACTCTGCAGAGCCATAAGGGTGTCGGGGACTCAGTCACTGCTCTGGTTTCGCCCAACAAGTGCAAGAAGGCAGTTCCAGGAACACGGGCACTGTTCCAAAGTGCTTTCAGGCTCCAGGCCGCAGGGAGAGAGGCAAAATGGGAAAACCGTCCCACTCATGAATCACTTCAGATCATCACTCTCTAGTTGTTCTCTTGGGCTTAAAGGCACCACAAGATCAGGATGAGCAAAGAATGAATAAAGTGAAAGGTTGGAAAGGTCCAGAGAAAATCCACGCAAGAACCAAATGGAAATCAGCCTAAACCAATCTTCGAGACCGATTTTCTTAAAGATCTCAGCAAAACAGCTGCAAGAAACCCCCTAATGTTGCTCCAGGATCAGGCAAGTGTGTCTAAGACTGACGAGCAGCTGCGCTTCTAATCTGGGTACAGATAAAAGAGCGTCTGAACAGTTAGAAACTGACGCCCATGGAGACGGTGCCCAGACATGTGATCTCGAAAAAGCTTTTACAAAACACGTGCATGCGTGCACGGGTATCGAGATGCATAAATACCCACTGCGGCCTGTCCTCCTGGGGGTGCAAAAGAGAAAGATTTTAATGTATTGAAAGTGTCATTGTAAACATTGTTTCATATTTCATCTCAACCCCTGAAATGTCAACATTGTATGCATAATGTATACTATAAGCCTACCTGGTCCAAGTTGTAACCAAGCCTTCCCAGGCTGCAGACCCCTGATAAAGTTCTCCGCAAAGCGCCCCAAAGGCAGGAAGGTCAAGAATCCAAAGGAGCGTCTTCCCCAAACTGTCTTTGTGCACTTGAACAAGGAGCTGTGAACAAGATATTCTCTCCCAGTGCACAAGGCCGCTTCTGAGCACGTCGGTAAATCAAAGCCACCACCGAAACCGAGATGGAAGCCCATCGGCTCAGATGCAGTTTCCCCGGCAGGGATGCCAAAGTCCACCCTCGCAGGTCTGAATGACAGACTGGGAAAGGTGCCGACAGCATACAAATTCTTTTTTTAAAAAAAGAGAGTTACAGAACAGTATGCATAGTATGATGTCATTTTTGTTTAATCACACTCAAGTTATACATGTACCCATTTTATGACCACAGAAAAAGATCTGAAACAATATACACAAATCTTTCACGGTGTTTACTCTTGAGTGACAGGGAGACTGGAAGGCTGACTTTGACTTCGACTGGATTGTTCTGTATTGTTTTACTTTGTATCATAATTGTGTCCTATTTTTATAACTTCTTTGAGAACCAACTTCAATCTCAGAATTCAGACCTGGGACTTCCTAGCTGCCTTCTATGGTTGCTTGTACAGTAACATCTGTCCAGCCAACTTCGGCGAAATCTCTCAGGGTCCAGAATTTACCTTCTCTGTGGAAGACAGAAAGATTGGGTCGACGTTCTACGATAAGCAGACAAGAAATGGACAACTGTATCCAACACATGAGTCTGGTCTGGATCTGGAGCAAAGACAACAATTGTTTTTGTCTTTGAGGACAGTAGACAAAATCTGAATAAAGTCCATGGATTGAATACTACTGTCAATGCAATTTCTTGATTTTGATAGCTGTGCTGTAGATAATACATAAGAAAACATCCTTAGGATACTCACTACAGTATTTAAGCATCAAGGGGCATCTAACTTCTCCTCTCCTCACTCTCAACTGGGTAAGAAAAAAACAGGTATGACACACAGATATGGACAGATACGGGAGGGCAAATGTGCCAAAATGCTCACCTTTGGGCCACCCGGGGGAGCTTTGTACAGGCATTCTTTATACTATCTTTGCAACTTTTCTATACATCTGAAATTACTTCCAAAAAATCTTTTTTAAATTTCAGAATAAAAGGAAAGAAAGGAAGAGAGGAAGGAAACTTGCCTTCTCTTCTACCCCTTTCTTAAAAAGGGGCTCTGGTTGTTGGCTGTTTTGTTTGTTTAGTTGGTTTTATTCATTTACACAGTTTGATCTTGTCCATGGAAGCTGATCCACCTTCAGAAGGAAAAGTGAGTTTTCACAAATATTTGAGGCTAATTTAGCTAATGAACATCTCAGGATATTTCACAAGCAAATATGGATAGCAAGTGTAGTTAACCTGACTTACTAACAGGTCAGAAGATTTCAGGAATTTGGACAAAGAATAAGTCAGCTGTAGACCTGAAAATAAAAACCAAGTTTCCTAGAAGCTCAGTCAATATGATTTTTGAAGTCAGAATTGTGTGCTGCCACAGCTGTTCTCCAGTGGGAAACTGCCCCTGGGAAGCCCCCAGGGCTCGTCAAAAGCAGAGGGCCGGGGTTCTCTGTGTGCTGTGGGGGCACAGGTCACACTACCGTGCACCCCATAAATCACAAATAATAATATCCTGAGGCATTCTCTTCCGTATGAAAAGATAAGAACTCTGTTTTGTTTCCAGAACCATTGCTCCTTTTCCTGGCTTCACATGGCTCATGTAATTCAGAAGAGAGACTTCATTCAAAGAATGAAAAATAGAGCAGTCTGCATCCTCATGCCTCTCTCTCCATCAGCTCAGCAAGCTGCAGAACGTTATCTGCCTTGTAAGTAGCTCAGCTCCCTCTAACAAGATGAATTTCTCTCCTAAAACAGGTTTGTACTTGGGCCTTCACCACCAGTACCCTAAGCACCTCTGAGAAAAGAGCGCATTGCCCTAAGAAGCCCAAATATGGACTTCATATAGTGCAGGCAGAACTCACCTTCAGAGAAAAAGAGATACAGCGCACTCACAAATAACAGGCCTTAGCAAAAGAGGGTAAGGAACCTGTAGTCGCCCTGAATCCTGGCAGAAACGGAGGAGCAGACAGAGCTCCAAAGTCACTGACGAACTGAAAATGGCTCCCGAGACTCTACAGGCAGCACTGGTGGGGACCGAACGGTGGCTACCGAGTGCAGACCCAGACCGGAAGCTGCAGCCCCGCCCCTGGGGACTTGTGAGAAGCGCAGAAACTCAGGCACCTCCCTGGAGGCTGTTGAATCAGTATCTGCGTTTTAGCAAGATCCCCAGGAGATTCTACATACACTGGCGCCTGAGAAATACTGAACTGGAGAAAAGAGTGCACTAGACGGCTGGAGCCGAGGAGCAGCAGAGGGAAAACACATGAGTGTGCACACGCACACACACACACTCCTCTGAGGCAAACGACCACAACAGAAGACCCCCCGTTCCAATCTGAGCCACCCACAGCCTCGCGTCAGTATTCCACCACAGCATCCCTCCACCACGCCCGTTCACCCATCCCTCCTGGTATCCTGGATCCATGGCCTGCTTTCACCTAAGTGACGGGCAGCCCCATGGCCTGTCATCTCTGAAAGAGGAGCACATAATTTTGATCTCTCATCCCATGGACGTGACGAGTCATATTGACTGATTTGCATATAATGAGCCATCCTTATATACCAGGGGTAAAGCCCATGTGATCTGATGCCCCCAATATAGCCCTTTCAATGTGCTGCTGAACTCAGCTTGCTACTATTTTGTTGATAATTTGTGTGTTTATCCTCATCAAGGATATTGACTATCACTGTCTTTTTTGTATAGTCTGACTATTCTATTTTTAAATTGTCAGGAAATACCTTCCGTTTATTGAGTGGCTACTGTATGCCAGGCCCTGTGTCAGGCACTGCCCATATGCCACGGCCTGTCCAGAAAGTATCCACCCAGGTGCCATGAAAAATAGAGACCTTTATCAAAGAAGATACAAGATACAAGAAACCTTGTACACAGGACAATGACGCCTCAGTCCCCTTCAAAGTTCTGACCTTCTTGGGGAAATCTTTGGTAGCGGTCTGAATCAAGTCATTAGCAACTGCAGTACGATGTCCCTTCTGCTCTGGTAGCAGAAGCTGCATAATGAATTTTGCCAGGACATCTTTCATTCCAAGATCCTGTGTCAAAATCTCAGACTCAGGGGTTTTTGGAATCCCCAGGTCAGCTTCTGATTCTCATGATGTCAGTCTCTGATCTGTGTTGATTGCAGCCCACACACGTTCAACAGTCTCCAGTGTTCTGCTTGCTGCAGGCCTTCCAGAATGTGGATCACTTTCCACAGATTCTCGACCATCTTTGAAGTGTTTGTGCCACACTTTTATTTGTGCTGCTCTCATTGCAGCATCCCTGAAAGCCTTCTGAATCATCCGAATAGTTTCCATGGAGGAATGTTCAAGCTCAATGCGAAATCTGATGCAGATTCATTGTTTTACTTGCTCATTTTGAATGTGGCAGCCACACAGTAGAAAGGCTCACTCACCAGCATCTACCACCCCCACTGACTAGTACAGTGAAGTCGCCATTGTTCACACATGTGCATTCCAGTCCAGTCTCCTTGACTGCCAGGTTCCATCAGTGTTGTGCAAACCATTCTCTTTATATTAACAATGGCCGGACTTTTTCTGGACAGAAACAGTCCAGAAAAAGTTCAGGACATTTAACGCTTGTAACAACCCTGTAGAGGTACCATCATTAGCTCCATTTTATTAATTTAAAAGCTGAGGCACTGCCCAAAATCAGAGCAAGAATATGTTTGAGCTAGGATCCCACGTCAGGTTCTGTTCCTTCCTCTGCACCACAACTACACAGAAGCTGCATTTTTTAAATCTTATTTCTTAAAGGAAACAAAAAACAATTCTATATGACTCCACTTCCACAGGAAACTAGATTCTGTCCAAGGCAGAATTTCTAGTTTCAGCAAGGACAAAACTGTTTGTGAGTTGTTACTGGAGATGGGAAGGAAATTTATGAAACAAGATGGAATCTTTGTCTGACAGACTTCTAAGGGTCCCTGGAGGCCATCCAGGCCAAATCCACCCCAGACCAAGCACTTCCCTGAAAGCATCGGCTTCAGCGGGGATGTGAGGACAAAGTCACTTCCCACGAGAAGCTGCCCCTTTTGTTGAAATCTGAGGAGCTCCTGTTCTTCCTTGCAAACCACACAGCATAACCCTAAACCCTCCCTTCAACTGCCTCTCAAGAGTCGAAGACAAAAAACAGGACACAAAGTAGAATTTCTCCATTGCCATTAAATGGGCCTGGTCTTCCTTGTGTTGCATGATTTTCAATCCCTCTTCCATCCCACTTTCTTCCAGGTGCGCAACCCTCTGCCCCGGCCCCGCTTCAAGTGAGCACCCACAGCGTGTCTCACAGTTCGGGCTGTGGGGTGGCCGAGGCAGAGTCGCTGTCTCCCTTGTGTTTCGCCCCGCCTCACTCTTTCCAGCCTGATTTTTACCCCAGCACCTCCCCCCCCCACACACAAGCTGATCCAAAATGTCATCCACCTACTGAAGGGCAATGCTGCTGGTAACTACACAAACGCATTAACTCTCAAAGTGTCTCGCCCACCCACTCACCCACCTGCCTCCAAAGGCTCCCTCTGGAAGTGGGAATGTGATCAATCAAGTCAGTTTCACATTGCACAGCCCACACAGTACAGGGAAAAAATTAATGACGCTGACTGTTCTTGCTAGAGAAGCAACTCAACCAGACAGCAGCCTTCACAACAGGAAGGAACACTTCACTTTGAGTCATCATGTAAGAGAAGAAAAATTATATATACTTTTTAAACTATGTAAGGGGGGGTACCCAAAAAAAGGGAATTACCATATTTTGCCATATAATGTGCACCCACATTTTAATACTAATTCCCATGTATAATGTGCATCCTTATTTTTCCCTCAAAAATCTGGGCAAAAAAACTATGTCTTATACATGGCAAAATATGGTACTTTCTGGATGGCGGGCCCCTTGTAGTACAGGCTTCCCCTGCTAGGGGAGTGTCCTAGGAACCCATCTGTGTCAGGGTATAAGCTGGCGTTGTTGTGAGAGGCTGCTTTCGGCTTCAGTGAATTTTTTTTTTGAAGATTCTTTCAACGTGTTTGCCCATGTCATGATGGGTGATTTATGAGCCCACCTGCCCACACCTCACAGAGTGTTCAGCAGTTTTTGACCCCAAACAGCATGACCCCGTGCCCCACCCTCCCTATTCACCCAGTCACACCTCAGCAACATTTTTTTTGCTTCCCTGGATGGAAAAAAAGTCCTCAAAGGGAAACATTTTGCCAATGTGAAAGAGGTGAAACCAAAAACGGCAGAAGCACTAAAAGGCATCAAAATCGACGAGTTCAAAACCTGTTTTGAGCAGTGAAAAAAATGTCTCGATGGGTGCACTGCATGAAACGGAGAGCACTCTGAAGATGGTTGAAGTGTAATCATGTAAGAATAAATACACCACTCTTTATAAATAAATTCTGGTTTGGGGAGGTCTCCCCTCACACAGGAAATAGAAAGCCATTTGCCCGGCAGCCATAGGAGAGCTCATGCTCCACTGACCTCAGTAAAAACAGGGCTCCCTTTTCTCTCAGTGCTTAAGCATTCTGCAGACACCAAAGGCAGTGAAGTCAGAAGAACTTGATTTAGAGTCCACACTCAGCCCTGTGGTTTGCAGACTGGGACTTCCAAACCAGCTCCACGTGAACAGACAAACCGCAAGGACAGAGAGACCCCTCCACACCATCCATCACAGGCTCCCGGCAGCTGGCTCGGCTCCATTTCCTGCCCACCAGACCCAGGGAGTGATGGCTGGCTGCATCCCTCTCTCTCTCTCTCATTCTCTCTCCGCCTGCCCACCCCGCAGTCTTCAATCTTGTTTCAAGGCAAGCCTCTCCATTACAAAACTCACAGCCATCCCTTGAACAGGAAGAACCATGAAGTGTCACAACTTCATCTGGTCAGCTTTCCGCACCATTGCCAGGCCCAACCTGTCTCCCTCACCATCCTCTCCCGGGCCTTACCTGTCTCTCTCACCATCCTCTCCCAGGCCTTACCTGCCTCCCTCACCATCCTCTCCCGGGCCTTACCTGTCTCCCCCACTACCCTCTCCCAGGCCTTACCTATCTCTCTCACCATCCTCTCCCAGGCCTTACCTATCTCTCTCACCATCCTCTCCTGGGCCTTACCTGCCTCCCTCACTATCCTCTCCCGGGCCTTACCTGTCTCCCCCACTACCCTCTCCCAGGCCTTACCTATCTCTCTCACCATCCTCTCCCGGGCCTTACCTGTCTCCCTCACCATCCTCAGAAGGAAACAGCCTCTCCATATCCCCATGTCTCCTTACCCAGACCTACTCAGACTAGCACAGCTTTAAACATGTTTCCTAAATTGGATTTCCCACCACCAGCTTTATTTACATGAAAACAGCGTAGAGTGCTTCGGAATTTGGACATGGGGAACTTCTTTTGGAGCGATGGATTTCCACCATCTTCCACGGAGACCCGGGGCATCTCCGCACCTTCCTCAGGGGCAATGGGAAAGCCCATGATTGCGCCTTAGACCCCCTCACACGTCTGGCTGTGATATGTAGGAATTTTATGCAGGATTTTTCTTTAATAGGAACATACTTCCATTCGAAAAGAAAGCAACATTACTGCTGAAAATATTCCTTTCCTCACTTACCACGCTACGACTCTCTGACCGCAAAGCACACAGAACGATGCGTACGTTTTCCACCCTGCCATGGAAGAAATGAAGCGAAGAAAGTTGTGTTGGACAGGAAAGAACACAGAGAGTCAGAATGTTTACTACTTCAGCATCTCCCGGTGTTTCAAATGACACATCACCAGAGAACTCGGGATCATCCGGTCCAGTCCTGGGGTATCGGACATGAAAAGGGAAGCTCTCAGAGGATAATGGCTTGTTTTATTAACCAGAGCAAAGTCACTTCCACAATGTTTTTATACATAGTAGACACTCAGTGTTGAAAGAACAAATGTTCACATAATTAATTAGTTAATATATGCTCATTTTGTTCCAGAAAAAAAAAGTTCAGGTGGTTTTGTAAAACAGAACACAAAACAACCACCAAAAAAAAAAAAAAAAACAACCACAACATAAGAATGGTATGTAATAGGAGTGAAACTGTCTTGAGTTGAAGCTAAAAATTCATTCTCAGCTGCCTCGTGGACTCAAAACTCTGAAAATTTACATTCATTGCACTTTTCTCAGCTGTTCTAAATTTTAAGTGATGAACAATTTTCTGCTTCGAACTTTAAATGACAAGTGAGAAGCCCATGAGGACTTGCAGACAGGGAGGTTTCTTGTGGGTAATATATTTACTGATAGGATTCTGCCTTGATTTCATGAGAAGTTTGCCCCTTCTCAAGACTGAGCCTTTCCACTTGCATTTGCTTTGAGACAACGGCATCCAGTTGTGATGAAGAGCAGGCCATGCAGAGGGCTGATGGGCCACGTAGGTTCCAGCGGTTGGGTGGGCCTGGCCATGGGGCACAGGTGCCTTACGGGAGAAGGCTCCAGGCTTGCTTCTCCACCCTGCACCCAAGTTCAGGGGTCACCCCGCAGCTCAGCAGACAGGCAGAAGCTCAGGTCCCACCCTGAGCTTCTACCCAGGCAGAATCTGCACTTTAACAAGACGTCCAGGCAACCTGGATGCCCATGAAGTTTAAGGGAGAGTGGTGCGCAGTCTCTTTACACTGCCAGGTGCAGAGGTTCAAAATGCATCACACGTGGCTCAGTGGACTGAGTGCTGGCCTGGGAACCAAAGGGTCGCTGGTTCAATTCCCAGTCTAGGGCACATGTCTGGGTTGCGGGCCGGGTCCCCAGTAGGGGGCACACGAGAGGCAACCACACATTGATGTTTCTCTCTTTCTCCCTTCCCTCCCCTCTCTAAAAATAAATAAATAAAATCTAAAAAAAAAAAAATGCATCACACAGTCGCAATGGGCACATCAATGGGAGGTGATTTGGGGGGGGAGGGAGGGAGGGGGATTTGGGGTTAGTTTTTGCCTGTTTTTAGAGATCTTTGTCCTTGCTGCTGTTTATGGAAAATACCAAGTGAAAGTCAAATGAGAAAAAGGTACTTTTCAAGCCAAATTGATTAGTCACACTTTGGCACACGTTGACAAAGATATCCACCCCCAGGGGCATAACTGTTTTTGAGAAATGACTTTGTTGTAGAGGCAACTTTTGTGTCCAGAGGCCCAGGCTACACAGCATGGAGTGAAAGAGAAACATGGCAATAACCCAGCTCATTGCCTTGCTCTTCATGGGCAGGCAAACCAATCCAGGTAGCACGGGCTATAAAAACAGAGTAGCCTGAATTACCCAGGTTCACTGTCACTGTCATTCAGATGAACTGGATCACAGCCAGACTTCACATCCTTTTCTGCTTTTAAATACAGCGCAAGGGGACCCTGCCCCAGCAGACCTGAGAAGGGGCGGGGCAGGGGTAGGCAATGCCTGGACCCACTGGGCATCCGCCGAGGGTGACATTCAGCTCTGGCAGAGCCCCGGCTGCACTATCTGCAGAGCAGGCATCACATGGAAGCAGGGTGGCGTGCCATAAAGCAGACACGGGGACCAGCCCAAGGGTAATTGTTCTAAATCCCATACAAGAGCGAAGACAGAGATGTCAGCAAAATTGTCGCCTGGTGGGGTAGCAGCACACACAGGACTGCGGGGTAGAGTCAGACAAGAAAGGGAAGATTTTTTTGAAAAGGCCAAATTTATTCCAACCAGGTATGGCAGGCCAGCTGGAAGACATGTCAGTCAGGGACTAGACTCTCTGCTCTGAGATATTTCTGGAACTTGTACATGACAGCTTCTCAAAACCAAATATAAGAAAAAATTACAGCTAGATTCCCCCCAGGTATGGGGTACGTTCTGACTGTAATGGAGGAAGAAGAAAGACTGATCAGAATTTGGTCAGCTCCCTCCTGAGTGACAGGTGCCTTTTCAGGTGCTTTGCATGTATTTTGCAAAAGTTGCCTGGGTTGAGGGGGCAAGGGGTCTAACCTAGGGATCAGTCACCCCTAAGGAAGTCCTTGCTGGGACTTACGGGTCCCCGAAGTTCCTGAGATTGTATGAAAATTTTTGTGTGTATGTTTCCGCCTGGGAGGAGAGACCAGAGCTTTCAGCAGATTCCCCAACAGATCCATGACCCCTGAAAGGTCGAGAGTTACAGTTAGCGGAATGCACTGTGAAGGATGAAGGAACCAACATCTCCTGAGTGTTCTCTGGCAGGTCCTGTACTCGCGGACATCATTTAATCCTCCTAAAGACCCTAAGGAACAGGTGGAAAACTCAAGGCCCGAGGGCTGAATCCAGCCCTCCACCTTGTTTTATCCAGCCCGACACCTTGTTTCTACCCGGCAGCAGTGCCAAGCTCCTTGCCCCTAGTTAAGAAGCAGTTACATTTATACAGTCCTAAAATTACATTCAGCCCTTTGAAGGCAACCTCGAGGCTGATGTGGCCCCTAGTGAAAATGATTTTGACACCCCTGCCCTAAGGCAAGGGGCACTGTTTCTTTTTACATTAAGGAGAAGTCAGGTTCAAAGAGAAGCCTTACCAGGTAAACATACCTACTAAATGTAACAACAGGAACATAAAACTCAGACCTGCCTAGCCCAACATCCACACTTTTTCTAGGATACTATGCTTTCTGGGTATTGTCTTGGGGGTGAGGGGGGCTAAAATCTAGGGAAGGAATGCACCATTGAAAACCAACGTGACGTTTTAGCTGGCTCTTGCAGGATGTGTTGAGTTTGGACATCTAGAACAGCGAGACGGGCCTTCCAGGTGTGGGAGCCAGGGTAACAGACAGCACTGTGGGCAGGGACAGGACCCGAACACAAGGCATCGCCTTCCCTCCTGCTGGCTAGGATCTTCCTAAAGGCCCAAAAGTCAGGTAACGTTCACAAGACTAAGTGCATCCAGGATTACGCCTCCAGCCCATTTCGCTGTAAATTTCCTGTTTTCCAGACCTCAGTGCAAGCGAGGATAACCACTCCAATCGGACACCTGACATAAAGCCCAGGGGCTGCTTAATGCCCGGTATCGATTCGAACAAGAGCATTTTGTTTATTTCTAACGGGTCTTGAGCTGGAGAGCGGGTTTACTACAGGTCAGGAAGAAGCCAAGAGCTTACCCAGGGCCACCGGGGCCCAAACAGCCACACGCAGCCTCTCTGGAAGTAAAAGATCCCGCTTTCCGTGTGCAGGTGTAACGCATCTCCAGTCCCCCCAGAGGCTCCTCTCTCAATATAAATAATATGCAGAGATTAAAATATTCCACGTATGCCACAACACATTTAATCGGGCTTTGAGACACACGTTGACTCGACAGCGGAATCCTGCCGCCTTCTGAAACTGAAAAGCCACTCAACAAGGGGAATATTAGCATGGAATCTCATGTCACTGAATTGTGGCTTTAAATCCTGGGACCGACAGATGGCAAAGTCGTGACCCACGTCCCCGCCGCCTCTCCTCACCCTCAGGGGACAGGATGCGCTCGCCCTGGGACCATCACCAGCAGCCACGCTGTCTTCAGCTCGGGTGGTACTCTGGCACTTAACTCTTTCACACAAAGGAGCCATTTCACAGGCATTATCTGCGCTGGAATAATAGCACCAACAAAATCTTCTCGTTGGCTTCTAAATGGACATAAGCGTGTAATAGCCCAGATCTCTTCAGGCTCCCTGGGTGGGGATTCTCAAGATTCTATTTCCCATAAATAGAAGACAAAAGAATATTAAAAGGTAAAGATACGTGATGTTCATCTTGTTTCAGGGGATCCTATGCTCCTGGAGGGCACAGAAAGGTTATCTGGCTGATTCTTTTTAGTGGTTATTGACTCATAACTGTCTTCGTGGACCGTAGAAATAAATCTACCAATGGACTTCCTTTCAGGAAAAACACATGGCTCCCTTTAGATAGAACCAAACAGCATTCCCTGAGATGCCTCCTTCCTCTCTCCTGCTTAACAACTTGAAAGAGTAGCTCCTGTTCTAAAAAACCTGTGAGTGGAAAATACTGCGTTCCACTCCCTAAAACTGGAGTGAAAGAGTCCCCCTGTCTGAACAACCAGGAAGTGGCGGGGTTGCTGGGGGAGGGGCGGGGGAACTAACTCATCACCCCCCGAATCCATTTCACGTTCAAAGCACGCGATCTTGAAAATCCTGGATAACTATGAGATTGCGTACTTGGCTATGGTTGCAACTGGAACGGATGTGCTGCCTAAGGAGATTTAAAAATAAAAACTTTTTTATTCAAAACACCCAAAAAGAAGACAACTTTCTGACAGAACCCCTGTGGAGGCTGGGACATGTGTGCCTGCAGATGCATTCCTCATGCCCGCCAGCGGAGCGCTGGCAGGCGCGACCCTCAGACAGGGAAAACGACCCAGAAGAAGGGGTGCTGCAGCCTGACCCCCGTCGGCAAACACCAGGACCATCTGCAACGGCAAGCCCAGGGCTCCAGCCCGGCCTTCGCAGCGTGTTATCAATTCTGTGTGGGTGCTGCTCTGTAAACACATCTAATTTGGTTTTAAATTTTAATCCATAAAGTCATTACTAAAGGGCTGCAGGCCTCTGGATGATGAACCAACTGCTTCTGAAGCGGACAGCGAGCACCGGAGCCAGTCAGGGGTGTCTGTCTGTCTGTCTGTCCTCGGCTCCCCTCCACGCCTCCGTTATTCCTCTCTGGTCTCTGAGTTTCCTCGGCGAGGTGCTGACTTTCTGCTGCACGGTCTGCACTCGCACTGAAGAGTTTCTGTCGTTACCTGGCCGGCCTCCCTCTCTGTCTGTCTCTGCATCACTCCCTCCCTCCCTCTGTCTCTCTGACTCTCTCTCTCTCTCTCCCCCCCCCTCTCACACACACACACACACACACACACACACACACACACACACACACACACACACACACACACACACACACACACACACACACACACACACACACACACTGAAGTTCTCTGCCTCTTTCTGACCCAGGATTCCAATCACTGCCTCCTTTACCCTTCCAATTTAATCTACTTCTCCACGTCTCCAATATACGCTTGGCTCCTTAACAAAAAGATCAGGCTGAGTGAGCCTGGGGAAAAGAAATGGTCTTAAAGAGCTGATGGCGGGGAGCATAGGTGACTGACAGACAGACTGACCGACTGAGTGGGCCGCCAGCATCTCACCCACTGCCCTCCTTGGAATATCGATCCTCTTAGGTAATTAACTGACCAGAAGGTGAGCTGGCCTTTTTCAACAGAGAGAACAAAAGGAGAATCTTTCAAAACATGGCATAGTGCAATATAACATTTGGTTTACTTAAACTATGTAACAGCACTGGTTCTAAGGGACTTAGGAAGTTTAACCTTCTGTTTTTATGACAATCTTGTGAGGATGGTGTAACTGCTCCCCTCACCCCCCTGCCTGAGAGACCAAGGCACAGAGTGGTCAGAAAACTTGTCCGAAGACACACAACTGAGAGGTGAAGGTCAGGATTCCACCCAGGCGGTTCGTCTCCAGAGCCGATGTTCTTCAGCTCTCTACTCTGATGCTTCTTACGTGATTGATTGCATCTTTGTCTAATAGGGAGGAAAATTTGCATTCATTTTTTATGAATTCTTTCTACTATTAAAGCCAAGTTTTCTCTATCAGGGAAACAGATGACTGATTTACACTGTTGGGTATTATGCTATTTACCCTTACTAGGTAAATATTTACCCTATTGTCTGAATATTTATCCTACTATTGCTCAAATATCATGTTTCTGCCCCCATCCCATTAACAACACACCTGTTGACTAGGAAGGCGTTAGGCCTACCTCTCACCTGCCCTCACCCCCTTCCTTTTGCCAGCCCCTACACAGAACCACATTCAAATCCCTTTCCACAAAGCAGCTTCGTACAGAACCAGGCTAAGGCCTTTGCCCTCCTCTCAGTGAGGCTGCCAACAGCATTCCTGGGCAGCCCTACAGACACGGAGCGCCCCACTCAGGGGCCCGGGAGTGTCCCTGGAGCAGAGTCAGTGTGGATCTCGAAAGTCCCCGGTCCCGTGCTGCTCGGTGGCCCTCTGGCTAACTTCCTTCGATTCCAAGTTAAAGTGGGCAAAATAAACCCTAGACAATTGGGGGAAGCCAGGAGAGAATTCCATTCTCCTCTGTAATACTAATAACAACAGCTTCTGTGCTACAGAACTAGTGGGCTGAATGAAGTTTCTTCCCAAGTAAGCTCTGCTTTAGGATTTTAAGACCCAAACGCCCCAGAATTTTTCCTTGTTCAAAAATGGATGGTTCTGCCTCTCACTGAAGGTGCAGTTTAGAAAGCGGCAGCCCGTGAACGCAATTAACTAATTGGAAATCACTTAATGACTGGGGCAGCATTTTGGATTTCTGGCGCTGGCTCAGGGCAGTCCAGAGAAATTGCTTTCCAATATTAGGATAAGGTAACCTGTGGAGGTCGCGGAAGGCTGTGGTGAGAAACAATCGGCCCTAATGCGCCCACCAAAATAATGGAGACATTATAACGTGGCTGTCAGTGATTGGAAAGCAAGCCCGACATAAAGATTCAGAGATAGGTGGAGATCTGCTGAGAATAAATGTACAGCCAGAGCACCTCGCTATGATTTTCGAAGGCTTACGATTTTTACTTAGGCATTATGCTACTGAAATTGCTCTCATGGAGAGAGCCAGGCCCGTGCGGAAGGGGAGGCACAGGGAAAAATAAAGTAAATGCTCACCCTAGAACAATTGTGCAATTAATTGTTTTAGTATGAAGAGAGTCAGTGTTCACATTAGGGAAATAATTGAGTTAATTGCTCAAGAGTTAACATAGCCAGAGAAAATAGATGACCCCAAACAATATTTAACCATTTGCCATTTGTTTATTTCAGGGTAGTGAATTCTCTTAGCATATTTCTAAATAGCATAATTCATTACAACCAAAGTCATCGCTGTAGAGAATATAAGCTATCTCTAAGAGCGTATCTAATTCCTTTTTACTTTAGTTTTAAAAAGAGGTGGAGGCGGACAAGAGCATGGTGGTTACCAGAGGGAGACAGGGCTTGGGGCAATGAAGGGCAAATAAATATATGGTGATGGAAGGAGACTTTGGGTGGTGAGCACACAATGCAACATACAGATGAGATATTATAGAATTGTACACTTGAAACCTAAATAATTTTATTAACTAATGTCACCCCCCCCAAATTAATAAACTAAAAAGCCTACTCTAGGGGGAAAAACAAAGGTACAGGGGCTTTGTCCAGGTACCTCAGTTGGTTAGAGCTTCGTCCCAACATCCCAAGGTTGCAGGTTCGATCCCAGGTCAGGGCACATATAAGAATCAACCAATGAATGCATAGATAAGTGGGACAACAAACTGATGTTTCCCTCTCTCTCTCTTTCTCTCCCTCTCTCCGCCCCCCACACCCCTTCCTCTCTCTATATATAAAATCAATAAATAAAAGTCAATAAATCAATAAGTAAAAAGAGGTCCAGGGATACGCATAGGCCTAGGCAATTTAAAATTGCTTTGAGGTGGACAACTGTTCTTATTCCTCCTGGGCCACAGGGTTATTTTGTAAGTGTGGCAGTTCTTTTCCCCTCTCTTTGCCTCGGTTTATGCAGCTACACAGTGGCCTGAAACCTGTTAGAAGGAATACCACTTTACAGCTGTATTCAAATGATGCTGGAATTTTGCAAAAATAGAGCCAGGCAGCTATACATTCCTCCAGCAATACCATACGTTCACCTTTACTTCCCCATTGGTACAGTGAGTTTGGGAACGAAGACTCTCCCCCTGGAGATACTTGCTCTCATTCCCCAGCACGACGGAAATTCTCTGCACACACTTGTCACTCCACTGCCTGCATGTAGGCCTTCCCCAGTCCCCAGCTTTATTAATTCCGTAATGATGAGCAACGCAGATGCCTCCTCTAGGTACGGCCTTCGATGCTCGCTTTGGACCCAGCCATTACCCAAAGGGTGGAAGGTGTTCTCTTTCCCGGCAGCAGCATAAACAAAGACACACATGCCATTCTCCCACATCAGGCCCCAGGAGCACGTGGCCCGTGCCTCTCACCTGCCTCTGATATTAGGTACTCCTTCAAAGCAGGGTCTACTCCGTAGAGCCACATGCCCAGAAATTCGGCTCACACAGAACACATCCGCCGCAAGGAGCACAACGCCGACAGGAGTAAGCTGGTGACGCTCCCCTTAGAACAATGGTTTATCCTGAGTGGGGGGCAGAGGGGGGCGGGGGGGATGAATGTTTAACTTACCGCCTTCCTTGGAATTTAATTTCTAGTCTGCATTCTAGAAAGGGACATCCTTATATCAAGATTACGTCAAGACAACAGGGCTGATAAACTCATTTTCACTACCAAGAAAGTCCATCAAGAAGCAAAGCAGGATGTTGAATTTCATGATATACTGAGGGAGCAGCCACGTCAAGAATTTTCTGGGCGTCCGTTGGACTACCTCATGAAATAACAGGGAAACATTTTCATCTTCTTAATAAAAGAAAAACCTCCAAAACAGGATTTGCAGGACAAAAATCCTACAAATAGGCCTTTCAGACTGACTCAGAAAATTTTCCAGGATGACACACCCAAAGAAAAACGTGTGATTTAATTGACCGCGTTGGGAAGCGTGTCCGCCCCACTTAGAGCCCTGTGCGCACTGACCCACAGGTGAAGCTGCACCTGGGAAGGCAGGCCGCACGCCAACGTGCACGGCCCCATTTGCAAAGCTCGGCACTCTGGAGCTTAAATGTCCCTGCTTAACAAATGGTGAGCAATTCAGTCCACCGCACAGAGACAAGACCAAGGCCAAAGTCTAACAATAGCTCCCCGTTCTCAGAGTCCTTGAATTAGTGAATGTTATTACAAAAAGGAAATATACTTTTATCTAGGTTGTTACTTTTTCCCTCTGCTGTTTTCTGTGGCTTTGCCTATAAGCTCACAGTTTGTAGTTAAATTGGACAATTACTGAGCCAGAAGTGAATAATTAATGAACAGTCACTGTATATGTTTGGGAAACTGTGACCCAATCGTCAAACAGATAGCAGAACCACTAAAATAAATGACTTGTTCCACTCATTACCTGATCAGCATTTGTTTAGAGGTTCCTAGGTACCCTATCAAAATTCTAATCAGTTCTACTTAAATTACATTTTTTGCAGTGCATTGTTATAAATGCTAATTTATGCCTGGAGCAGAACAGCTTTATTTCTCACCTGCTGAAGAAACGAATGAATAAAAACATACTTCTACAGGGCATAAAAGATTATCAAAGGTTCAATGACTATTGGATTTTGCACTTGGCAAAACATCCTGAAACTCAGAGCTGCAGCTTTAGGAGACAAGAACACTCAAATCCTCCCACAACAAAGCCGTCCATCTGGTGAGGAGGCAGAGGACTGTCCCTGCGGCCACCTCCGGGGACTTCCTGCCATGGGGGACAGGAGCAGCTTTCGGGGAAAGGAAGAGAAGGAAGGGAAAATTGTTTATGTTATTTGGTGACTGATTTTAGAGAGAGAAAGGAAGGAGGGAGAGAGAGTCATCAATTTGTTTTTCCACTTATTTATGTGTTCATTGGTTGATGCTTTGTGTGTGCTCTAAACTGGGATCGAACCCGCAACCTTAACATGTGCGGATGATGCACTTACCAACTGAGCAATCCAGCTGGCAGCCAGTGGGGGGCGGGGGGGGCAATTCTTACAGCTTGAGGACAATAATCCAAATAGTCTTAAAGACAAAGGGGTATTGTAGAATCTCTGGGCAGCTTTCCTGCATCAAGAAGAACTCCTCCAAGCCTGGGACCACATCTGCTGTGGCCAATGATGATGTCCATCTCCACCAGCTTGTCGGAGGTGGCAGGGTTACCATATTGACGGTAACTCCCCATCTCCTTCCACAACGAGTTTGGTCTTCAACCTTGGGACCAAAGAGCCTCTCTAAGCCACGAGAGCTGCTCCACCCAAGGGAATACAGAAGGCGTTTTGCCCTCTGATGTGCATAGGAAGCCAAGCCACTTGCTGCGGACGGGTGGCCCAGACAGCCCCCAAGTCATTTGGGACCTAGAAGACCTCAGAAGAGAAAGAAGATTGAGAGTGGTGTTCCAGAAATAGCTAGAAATCTTCTACTGAGCCCCCCAAAAGACTTCGTATGGTATAATGCTCCCCACCCATCCCAGGCCTGGTGTCTGTGGAAAGCAGTGAGCCTGCCATTATCCTGCTTGGCGAGGGAAGCATCAACTTCAGAATTCATTGCCAGGAGGGTTTTATTTTTTTCCCAGCCTGTAGAAGTTTTTTTGTAAGCTGAGGAATTACCTTGAGAGGATTGAATTTCCAAGTGCGACTCCATGGCTGCTGGGGAGGCTGAGGCTCCCTCGAGCATCAGCATGCACGTCCCTGCAGGAGAGGGGCAGGGGAGGCCAGATCAGCCTGGCTTAGGGCTGCACAGCCTGGGGGGTGGAGAGCTCAGGTTCACACAAGCATTTAACCTCTTTTAAGCAGTGCAATGTGGCTGAGGCTTAAAACAAGGCTGGAACATTTTCTCGCTTATTATCACCTTGATAACCTGTTCTAGCAGCTCAGGAAGGAGTATAGGGATGAAGGGGGCCTGAGAAGGAGCCCTGGGAGAGGAGGGGCGGGTCACAGCTTGAGAGAGAGCCAGAGAACAGCTGCTGTTTTCCTGCTGTCTGAGGGCAACTGGGGAAAGAAAGGTGCCAGCCGTTTGCTCTCTAACTTCTCCTTTCTCACAGAAACAGCATTTCCCAGATCGTAGAGCTAATCACTTCCCGGGACAGGTTAGAAAAGAATAGCTTTCATTCATTTTCTTTGAAACCCATTTATTAGTTTGAAGGCAAATTTTCTTGTATGAAATACCCAAGTAATGGCGGCATTTCTGTAGGAGGTAAGGATGGGGAGAGGCAGCGGGGACGGGAGAGGCTGGCAGGATGGCTCATTGTAAGGGATGACATGATGGATCAGCTGGGACAGCAAGGCTGTGGCCAGCCCCTCCCCAGACCTTCCCAAAATAGGGCTCAAAAAACATGCCTCCCTGGTCAGGGCTAAAACCAATCCTTCAGGGGTCTTTTGGAGACATTGAATGGTACACTGATGTTTCTCAATCTTGTTTAAGCTGTAATTGGTTCTAGTAAAAAAAATCATCCTCCCTCAATGTTTTCTTTTAATAAACCCAAAGCAAAGCTGTGCGCCAGGAGCCTGTCTGTACAGAAAGCCTCACTGTCCTTCCCACCAGGGGGCGACTCTCAGACCCGCCCGCCACCCTCCTGCCCAAGACGCTTATGTCCTGGATGATATTTCTGTCCAAATCCTTGTCTCATATCTGAGTTGTACAATTTCAATTTTCTAACCTGCAAAAGAAAATTAAGTCCCTGGGGGAATACGCACTGTCCACTGTATTTATTGCCAGATGTTCACAGACCGTGGTGTTTGGTCACCATCACGATTACCTCATTATTTTCATTGCAGGGACCTAACATTTAACTAGATGGCCACGATTTTCCCAGCTCTATCCAAAATAAACGATACGGGGGCTCACAGGATCACAGTTCCCACTGATGCCAGGCCATTCACTTGGCTTCTCATCGCAAAAGGTGAGGCTCTCAATCAAAATGTTGCCTACGTTAAAAATATGAGACAACAAGTCACATGAGAAGACATATTCCATTGGTGAAGTGATTCCCATTTTTAACACGTCCATTTAGCCTTCATCCATATCCGTCACAAAAATATCGAGCCAAGCCAAAGGTAGAGATCTCATTCTGGATTAAAATCAGTAATCATCCAATATTACATATTTCTTACTGCTCAACCTTTTTAGCAATTACCCACACTTAAAAGATGAAATATAGGGAACTTCTCTTAAACTTAAAGATGGCATAAAGCTGAGAGAGACAGTTCATATTTTGGATTCTGCAGGAGCCCAAAGTTTTGGCCAGGCTAGAACAAATGCAGAAACTCAACACGCGGCCCTGCACTGATGTTCAAAAGGCCCTTTACGGTGCGCTGCGTTTTACCAGCAATCGTGCGACAACTCAGTGAGGCTCTTGCTCGGTACAAACCAGCATGACACGACCGTCCAAAGTGCTAATTCAACCCACAGACATCCAGTCCAAAATGAGCGTGGAAAGGGTTTGGCCGTACAGCAGTCGGACATCACACCACCGGGTTAACATGCTGACTGTCACAAACAATGTGAACTTGAACCAGTTATGTGATTTGAGCTCTCATGTTCTCATCTGAAAATGGAAATAATGAGAGCTGACAAACATATTCCCATAAAATTGTTGTAAAATCAAATGAGACCATTTCCATAAAAGTGTTTTTAAAATTACAAAGGATCACCGCACTGAGCGTCACTTGTTAGCCAGCAAGCGTCCACCCCTTCCTGACGAATGCAATCCAGCTGTCCTTCGGGGAACCTCCCTCCAGCATTCTCGGCTGTGTCCTGAGGCCTGGCTGGCTAAGGCTGCAGAAATTGGTTTAGGAATGGGCACCTAACCCAGTCAGGGCCAAGGAGACATGCAGAGACTAGGCTATGGCTTTTAGGGAAAAAAGCAGCTCTCTCTCTTTGCTGCATCTGAAGGTGAGTCCTGGGATAACACCAACTACCCATGAGGGAGCCAGCCTGAAGAGGTGACTGATACACAGAAGATGGCAGAAATGAAAGAGACAAGAAACGAACAACCTCACTTGCCATCCGACCCCAGGTGAAGCCAGCATCCCCCTGAACTGGACCGCGCTCTCAGCATGTGCCTCCCTTTTTAAGTCAATGTCATTTGCACGTCTCTGTCACTTGCAACAGGAAGAGTCCCGCAACTATACGTTTGTTTAATGTCTCAGAAAATCCAGTTATTCAAAGATAGGGAAACAATAAGTGGGAGGGTTTTCAAATGAAGATGTGTGTGTATATATGTGTATATGTATTTCTTCAACAAAAGTCAAATCTATGTTTAAGTTGTGTTTGACTGTTATGTTTGTTAGACTGTGTAAGATTATTACATTACTGTTGGGCTGTGTTTCCTAGAACAAGCAAAATGTCATTCTTGCCTATGCCTTGGATTCTAAGGAATTACATAAAAATTTTGTTCTGAAGAGAATTTTTCAGCATCCAGCCTTTGGGAGAGGCATGTTTGCCGCCTCCCCGTCTTGCCTTCTTTGTCTTCCTGCTGAGCTAATAGCTAGATCTCCAGCTAAAACAGCAGTACCCATCTCTGATTAATGGAACCTCTCTCCCCACCTTTCTTAACGGCTCCCTCCCATCGCGATTTCAATCAGAACATCACGGGGAGTCCCTCCTGGTGCCTCTCCAGGACCACTTCTATTGCCATTCTTTCTATCCTCCTCCTCAAGACGAGAAGAGCCAAAGAAAGGTCTCCACACTCCAAGGCTGAAATCAATGTGGAATGTGAAGAATCTACAGCTCATTCTAGCCAGAAAGGACCTATAGCCATCAGCGCAGGGGTCAGCAATAGCCTAACTCCCGCCCTCCTGATTTTTATTTACATGTGTCCTTGTAAACCAAATGCAACGTGAACACGGCCATGTGCATTTGTTACAGACTGTCTACGGCTGCTTTCCTGCTGCAACAGCCACCGTGAGTAGTCACAACGGAGGCTGTACGGCTCAAAAAACCTAAAATGTTTACATCTGGCCCTTTATTAAAAAGTTTGACAACTTCTGATCTGGTCCAATCATTTAGTTTTTTAAAAGGAAGCTTGGGCCCAGAAAGGCTCGCTCATAGTACACAAGAGACCAAGCCCAAATTCATTCCCTGTGCTGGTGTTTTTTTATGTTCTACTCTTATCCACCTGCTAAATCAGAGGTGGCTCGCGTTTCTGTGGTTTCCCAAACACGGCCCTGGCTGGTGTGGCTCATGGACTGAGCACCAGCCTGCAAACTGAAAGGTCGCCGTTGGATTCCCAGTAGGGACACGTGCCTGGGTTGTGGGCCAGGTCCCCACTTGGGGGCACCAGTGCCGGACGCAGGCAATTGATGTATTGTTGGCACACCGATGTTTGTCGTTCTTCTTTCTCCCTCCCTTCCCTTCTCTCTAAAAGTTAATAGATACACATTTAAAAACAAAACGTGTGAATGACCCATGGATGTGGACAACAGGGTGGGGACTGACTGCAGGAGCAGGGGTGGGCTGGGCAGAGGAGGGCAAAGGGGGGGAAATTGGGATGACTGTAATAGAAAAACATTAAAATATTTAATTAAAAGAAAAGAAAGTCTTAGGGTTTATCAAGAAACAAAAGAGTAAGTTCTGGGGGAATAAAGAAATCTTTAAACTCAAAAAAAAATTAAATAAAATAAAATGAGTTCATTAAATGCAAAGGGACTGAGGAAATAAGGAGTTCCCTCGGAGACTTCTTACCTATGTAAAGCATCTTCTCTCCTGCCTCCACAGCCTCCAAATATTTGGAACCACAAACCAATCCTTCTCCCATCGGCCATCCAGCTATGACCTGCGACATCATCTGTAAACTGACACCACAGTGTCCACCTCCCTGAGTGGTGCGGGTCAGATGACAGTGCGAAAAGGCATGTAGCACAGTGCTGGGTTCACAGCAAACACTCAAAAAGTCATAGTTTATCATCATCATCATCATCATCACTACCATAAAAATGGAGGCATCCTGACATATAACTGTGTATTGGGGGCCATGTAATCACTGAACTGGGGGTGTCTCTAGATCCCTGCACAAGCAATGGGGGAGAACACAAGAAGGTAGGTTCCAACACTCAATTTCTGCAAACAATTAAATTCATATTCAGGAGCCATCATTCAAGGTAGTCGTAGCAGCAGTGGGGGAGGCATCCTTCCAAACCCCAACAGTACCTGTAGCGCTGGAGGGAGAGAAGGAAGAATCTTTTGCTGGGGCTAAGGCATTACAAATGTCAACACATAATAAGCTAAGGAAAAACGGTGTCCAACATCATGTGGATAGCGTGGGTCCAATTATAGCCAAGGACAATTGTCCTGATTGTCCCCGAAATGGGAATGGCCCCACCCAACACCAGGGGCTCCCCTCAGGCCACACTGGCCCCTTTCTAGTCTGACTAACCCTTCCTTCTTTACAGTTTACGGCCACAACTCCCTCTCCCTCAGTCAGTACAAATTTATTGTCATCGCTCAGCAGCAGACCACACACACGGCAGGAAAGGCTTTTAACTAGGAGCAGCATATTTTTGCCACTCTCGCCATCCTCTTGCCCAATAATGATGCCTACAATGTTCTTCTGTATTTTGATAGTGCCTACGATGGACGTCAGCAGGGAAAAACAAACACTATAACCCCATGCCAATGGAAACAGCCGAGCACCCTTCCTCCACGCCACCTCCTTCTGGTCTGAGACGGCAGATGGCAATGCCCTCCTCAGTAAATGCCCCTTTAGAACTTAACAGGGGCATTTAGAGCAACGTGGTCCAACCTCTCTCCTACCCTATTTTTTTATGCTAATCATGGGGAGTAAAGTTTTGCCAGGGTTGCTTTGCCCATATTGGGAGTCCAGCCCTGTACGTGGCCCTTTGGGAGGTGCCAAAGTCACCTGCTCATGCCTTGGTAGCCAGAGAGGATGACTGCAGCTAATAGCTAGTAAACTCCCTCGTTGGGAGGGTCTCTCCCACCCCAACCACACACCTACTACTGCCATCTGGGTGTGTCTTTTGCTGCATAAGAACTCAAACTGAGTGGCAGGCCTGTTATTTTTAAAAATATTTCAGTAGCATCTACAACCCAGAACTGCCTCATCATGACTACCCTCACCAAACCAGGAAACCTCACATTGAGAACGGCTATGGTTTTCAGCCAGCACCAAATGTCTCTCCTTCTGCCTTCCTGTCTCTCTGATCAATCAGAACACGCGAAACTCCCAAATGAAGAGTCAACACACGGCCCGGGTTCATCTCCTAACATATGTCAGGACCGGGGGAAGAAAACACCCCGACGCCCAGCCTCAGTCAGCCATCCATTTCCTGCAGCTTGAACCTTGCACTGAAAGGCGTGTGGTGGGGGAGCCGGAGCTCGGTGGAGTGGGGGCCGCTCCTTGGAAGACGACAGGTCTGCGCTGCACACCTGAGCCTTGGAGTCATTATCTCCCCTGCCAGAGCGTCCGTATTTATATGTAATGAGATCATTACCAGGCAGCTATTCCAATTTGATTCAGACTTCAATACTTCTTGAAGAAAAAAAAAAAATAGCATACAAAAGGGTTTGTGATGCCAACTCAATCAGATGTGCTGTTGATGGAGAATTATTCGAGTGCAAGCCAGAACAGGAAAAATAAGCAATTTCAGAGACGTTGCTGTAAGAGCCGAGTTCTCCCGTGATGGTTCCTGTGAACGTGCTGAAGTATCCGGAGGTGAGGATCGGAACTCACCACTGGCAGAAGAGAGGGCTGTGTCTGGGATTTAAGACCAGGCGTGTTCCCACCAGATCACTCAGGCAGGTGGGGCAGGGCCTCCTGCCGAGACTGGGCTCCCACCGGCTTTCAGTGCGTAATTAGAGCAGGCAGCGGTACGGCAGGCCAGCCGGCTCTGAGCAGTCGGGGGTTAGAATGGAACCCCGTGGTGGGTATTATTATTTTCGAGCTTGAACTCAGGTGGTTAGGCAGGTAGGCAAGACACTTCCTCTCCCCTTTCATGACAAGCGTCTTTGCCTCAAAGAAGGGACTTTGTCTCTCCCCACCCCTGTTGCCTGTGCAGGATAAAGACCATCGCAGGGTGTTCCTTCCCTTTGTCCCCATTCACACAAAGTGGCTAGCACTTCGGTGTCCCTGTGAATCACGTATTCTGGCTAAGGCTCAAAAACCCGTACTCTATCTGTTTGCAGCAAATTAGAAAATCGAATGGGAGAAATTGAATGCTAAGACAGAACAAAAAGGAATCACTATGTGATAATGCAGACAGTGCCTCCGAGCCTTGGGTGGCAGTTATAAAAGTTGCTCGTCACTGGCCAGCTCTTTTTAGAAATTCCCTCTGCTGCTTATGAGCTCTCCGGATGTGTGAACTTCAGATAAGCGTGAACTGACTGCTCATTTCTAGGATCTCTGGTTTTTCCTGAGATCACAAACCCAAGAAGAACATCATTTTAGCTGTAGTCCTCGGTCCTGAACTCCAGTTGGGAATAGCATTCAGGGCAGTAGACTTGGTATCACAATAAACATGAAACTAAAGGATTCTGGGTCTTTTCTTGTGGTGATCATAAAGCACCCATTATTCTTCCCCTAGCATTTCATAGCAGGCCAAACCAGAATAACGTTGGGAGAAAATATTTCTAATTGTCCTACCTTAAAGATGTATCTTGTAATTGTTGGTAGTTAGTTCTGGTAAAGTTGCTAAGGCCACTTCGTAGATCCTAGTCTTGGGATGTGCTCAGCATTCAGAAATCAGTTAGTTGAGAGAGAAAGGGAGGGAGCCAAGGAGGGAGGGCAGTGACCTCCTGTCTCCGGGACACACGGCGAGCTCCGCCATAGTCTGCATTGCGTAGGCAAAGAAGTGCATCGAAATGGTCCTGAAAACTTTGGGACTTAAACAGGAAAATGAAAACGACTTTCTCTCCCTACCTACATCCACATTAGCCAGTCCCAGCCCTCACTTTAACATTAACTTCTTGAAGAGAATCGGCCCAAGTAAGAATTATTACTTTTCTGTCTATGGTTCCCTATTGTGTGTTAGCAGGCTCCAGTGTGTGTGTGTGCATGTGTAGAGAGAGGTTCTTCTTTCACAGTCAATGTGGACTCTCCAGAGGACAGCAGGGATTCTCCACTACACCCTCATCTCGTTACCTACCTTTCGCTCTTCCCTCGCAGCCTTAAGAAAGGTCTCCATCTCAAAAACCAACTGCCTCTGCGGCCTCCTCCACCAGCTTCCCTGGTCTTTGCCTCTGCCATCAAATACACTCATGCGCCTCTTCTGTGGGAGACCGTCCAGGCTAGGTGTCAGGTGTCGTGGGTTCCAGTCCCTTCTCTTCCAGGCACTGGATGCCCCGGCAAGAAACATCGTTTCTCCTCATGCTGCATTTCACCTTGAGAGTGGCTATGACTCAGCCTTGCTACTCACTGTCTGCAAATACTGCTTTATTTCAATCCTTTCTTCAACAGCTGAAACTTCCTTACCCCAGCACCCACTCTCTCCTTAAGTACCTAAAATACAGCTTTTACACCTCCCACACCACTGAAATCACTCTTTGAGATCATCCAAGCCAACTTTTTTGCCAAACGAAATAGGCTGTATTGACTCTTAATCCTTTGGACTTTTTGGATGCAGCTGATGTGACCGAGGAAGCTCTCCTTACAACATTTTCGCTGAACTCCCACACTGTCTGTTCCCCTCTGCTTCAACTTTGTCAGGTCCCCCTGTCCACCATGGGGTGCTCAGGTTTACTCACAGCTGGGCAGCCAGCTCTATGTGTGAGAGCAAGCTCAGAGGGTAGACATCGCCCTCCAACCCCCCTCCCCACCGCCAGCATGGCCAGCACACCCCTCCACACACCCAGTCTGTGACATAAGAACCACCGCTCTGGGTGAAAAAACTGCATCTCACGGACTCTTCTTGTTTAAAGAGTAAATGCCTTTATTCACTTACATGAGAAATCTAAAGATCCAAATAAACAACCAGACAAATCAGAAACACACCCATAAACACAGAGAACGGACTAATGGTCGCCAGACTGGAGGGCGTGAGGGCACGGGGTGGGAAAGGTGAAGAGATTGAGTACAGACTGGCAGTTCCAGACTGGTCACAGGGATGCGAGGTACAACATGGGGAATATGGTCTGTACTACTGTGATAACTATGTTTGGTGTTACGTAGGTACTCGAATCATTGGGGAGCCCCCCTCATAAATTATAGGAAGGTCTAACCACTATGCTGTACACCTGACACTTATATAAAATAATATTGAATTTCATCTGTAATTGAAAAAAAATTTTTAAGTAAATCATATTAAAAGCTCGTGCATTAATTCATCATCTACTAATATAAAATTAATAGATAATTAAATGTAAGCTCAAAAATCAGAAAGTAGCACAGTGAAGAAATGGAATATTAAATGAGTTCATTCTGAAGGAAAGTCAACTCCATTATCTAGCTAGAACAAAATAAGATCATGCCCCAGAAGATATACTTTAGTACCTATAGGAACACTGTCTGACTAATTAAAACAATATAAACATTTCTATAATTGACAACCAGCACGGTACGGTCCTCCTAAGTCTCCAGAACATGGATTAAAGATGACAGATTCAACGACCCCTCACAGCGTGGAAGCTCGACAGTAAAGAGGATGCTGGGAAAGTTCATTACCAGTGTCTGGCTATGAAGGTTCTAAACCGGCATGATGCTTCACCACCAGAAACTGGAAGGACACCTTCCTGTCCTGCTACATGTCGTGGAGCTTGGGAACTGCACCCCCCACCGACCCTGACTCAACCCGAGAAAATCAGCCATGGCTTTCTGCTGAGACCACCAGGCCCTGACCCTTTTCTCCCATAAACAGCTTCCCTGCATATGCTCTGTGGGGAACACTTCGCCCTGTATCTGCTGACAAAGTCTTGGAGCCTCCCCCTAATGGCCAGCTCACCACCACTTGACTATTGTTGTCAACCATGCTTTATATAAAACAACTGTCTATTTATCAGCGTTCACTCCTTAATTTTCATGGCTGCCCAAGATGCTTCTTTTCTGCAGTCTGAGCCTAGATCAGCGGGTAGGAAATAAATTGTCTCGGTACATGTAAGGTGACTTAGTTCTTCTTTCCATGAAAGAAGACACCTGTCCTTTTACCTCTACTGACAGGACACATTCTTCCAGAAGGCACAGGGCAGGAGTTCTCCATTGCTGCACAGCAGGGTCTGGCAAACTGACCCACAGGCCAAGCCTGGCCTGTCGCCTATTTTTGTAAATAAAGCTTTATTGGAAACAGCCACACTCATTCATTCACAATCACCTATGGCTGCTCTCCTGCTACAATGGAGGAGTTGAGTAGTTACAACAGAGGTCTTCTGGCCAGCAAAGCCTCAGATATTAATTATTTGACCCTTTACAGAAAAAGTGTGACTCTGGCCCTATACCCTCTATGGCAAAAGTCTAAATAATTATAATAATGGCCAGTGTTGATCAAACTCCCCAACATTCAATGAACTATTAAATACATGACATGAATTATATCACTACATCTGCCCAATAGCTCCATGAAGTAGGTATTTTTGGTTTCCCCATTTTACGAGTGAAGGACCCAAGGCTTGCAAAGCTAATGAGGCTCCTGGACTAGGAAGCAGGGGAGGCTGGATTCGAAGCCCGTCAGTCTGACTCCAGTGCCCATTCTCTTGACTGGTAAACAGTCCTTCCTCTAACATAATGTGGATAACAGCTACCATTGGCCAAGTGTTCCCTGCCCACCAGCCTTGCATGGGTTGTCTGTAAAGCTCACCACTGCTGGCATCTACACCTTCCAAAGAGCAGGAGCAGAAACTCGGGTTGGTTCGGTATCTTCCCCAAGCACGGGAGCTAGCAGTAGAAGATCCTGTGTTCAGACTCAGACACCGTAACTCTTTCATGACACATGTGACCTCACAGTAGAAAGACAGCACTGCAGAGACGGTATAACAAGCGGTAGAAATAACAGTTCTGGCTTGTACGAAAGGAGAGATGGCTGGTACACCCACGAGGATGGGAAGAGGCCCTCAGGCCTGACAACACGCAGACCGTTAAGGGATTGCCACCTTCTTTAAGGCATCTAAAGTCGTTTTTAAACCTTAAGGGCTCTCATCATAAGGAGAAAATTGGTTCCTTTTCTTTCGTTGTTTCTTTTCTTTACGTTGTATCTATATGAGGTGGCGGACATTAGCTGAACGTACTGTGATAATTATTTCACAACACATAAAGCCATCATGCTGTAGGCCTTCAACTTGCACAGTAATGTATCCCAAGTATTTCTCAATAAAACGGGGGGGAAATAATTTTTTTCTAATTGTCCACTCTGTCTAAAAAGACTATGAGTCACCGCACTCGGTACTAGCCCTCACTTAGTCGTGAACTTTCCCTGGGGCACCCGGCCCATCATTTAATACTTTCAGATCTCAGTTTCTTTGTTGGCAAAAGGAAGGAGGAGTCATATGTGTGGCTCCAGTAACTCCAAACAACTGTCAGAAAGAACCGGTCAAGTTTCCGATTCAAAACCCCTGCCCTGGGATAATCTCTCTCTAAGGACCCTAACTGCCTCCCACTCAAGAGCGCTGAAGTCAAGTCAACCCCTCTGGCCACTCCGCATTACAGGGTGGCCCGTGAAGGTCAGCGCTTCCCCTTGGAGCACCCAGAGGACCAGACACTCTGTCGCTTGCCCTTCCTCCACTCAAGTCGTTGTCCCTGATTTGGGGTATTTCAGCTAATTCATCCAACGGCCAGTAAGATCTAATTTCTGAGGCCCTGATTGGTCAGATGCAGTAAATGCACATTAGATGTCATGTGACTTGGTGGAAGTGATTGTTTTCCCTTCACCATAATCTTTTTTTTAATACTGAGTCCACTCCAGCAAGAGGAGCAAGACAGCAAGCAGAGTAGACATTGGAGTAGGGGCTCTCCTTTTTTTTTTTTAGATTTATTTATTTATTTATAGAGAGCAGGGAGGAAGGAAGGAAGAGAGGAAGAGAAGCATCGATATGAGAGAGAAACATCCATTGGTTGCCTCTTGTATGAGCCCCGACCGGGGACCAAACCAGCAACACAGGCGTGTGCCCAGACCAGGAATCAAACCTTTCACCTTAAGGGATAATGCTCAGCCAACCAAGCCACACTGGTCAGGGCCATCAAGATATTTTAAATCACTAGCATCCATCTGGTAAATTAAAACAAGGAGGCTTATATCTGGTCATAGAAGGTAGGACTTTTCCAATGGGCTGTTTCACCTATATCTTATTTCTAATCCTCTTATCTCTCTCTGTAAACGAGCAAATTTTAAGGGCCAGTGAAGTCACCCTATAAATGCCTTCATCAGGTGAAAAATGGCTTTTCAAGCAAAGCCAATCTCTAAACCTGCCCCTTAGAGTTTCAAACGGCATCTCTTCTCAGTCTGGTTCCCTTCACTGTGACTGATGGGCAAACTGATGTAAGGAAGTACTTTCACAAAGTTTACTTCTTTAAGTGACTTGATTTTTAAAAAAAGGAAAGAAAAAAGGCCATCCCGCCAGTGATCCCTTCAAGCCTTTTTAATTACGGAATTCTTTTTTATGGTGTCCCCAACCTAGCCTTAGCAAGAGTTCACCGCAGAAATATGCCAGAGTGCATCCCCGCAGTGGCGACTGAGGCTGAGCAACGGCTTCAGTATCACGACTCACATTTTTCTCCTGTCTGGGAGGTTCAGGGATCCATCCGCTGTGAGTCATGCCTGCCCTTTGTTTATGCACAAATGAGACATTTCAGACACTGCAACAGGGCGCAGACACCAGCCCTTCCGGGAACGGTAAGACCCAGACCCCAGTCAGGGCGAGTGTGCGGGCTGCCCCTAGTGCCTACGAATTTCCAAAAGGGACTAAAGATGCAACGGCTCAGCAAGCTCTCCGATTCTCCTATTGGGCCCCAAGACAAAAGTGTCACATGCAACACATCCTAGAATTAACAGCACATTTTGCTTTTCAGCTGATCGGGTCCACTGAGAATGAGGTCGGTCTCTACCTCCTCCAGATAAGGGGTTGTCCTGTTTGCACCCACTTACCAGCACCACAGACGTGAGGCCTCGGAAAATATCTGGTAACTTCGAAGCTTCAGCACATGGGCCAAAAATAAACCTGCGATGTCATTCAGCCTCATCCCCTCACTTTGGACAGGACCACACCTAAAGCACCGTGCTTCTGTGTCACTTTGGAAAATTTCCTCACCGGGCTTTCCTCATTCATTGTCTAGATAAGCATTTACAAGATGCTATTCTAGGCACTGAGCATGCCCTGAACACAACAAAGTCCATATTGTAATCGATCTTACATTCTAGTCAAGGAGACAGGCAATAAACAAATAAACAAGAAAAAATGCACGGTACTGGTCAGTGCTAGTGCAAAAGTAAAACAGGATAATACAATCCAGAAGGTCCAGACTACTTGCATTTGAATAGCCAAGAGAGATTCTCTGAGAAGTTGACATTGAAGCTGAAAACAGAACAAAAACGATGACACCCTGCGAGGACCATTGCTGGGGGAAGAATGTCCCAGGCACAGGGAACACCTACTTCAAAAACCCTCAGATGAAAGGGAACTTGAAGCTGTCCAGACGAGGCCAGAGCACAGTGAGGGGAGAAGAGACATGAGCTAGGCGAGAGCCCGGCAGAGGCCAGCTCTCAAAAGCTGCCGAGGACACGATGAGAGAGCTTCCTTTTGGCCAAAGAATGTGGGCAGCTATTAGAAGTTTTTAATAAAGGGAGCTCTGTGACCTACTTGTTTTTTGAAAAGAGTACTCTTGCTGGTGTGCAGGGAACTGTTTCCAGGAGGCGAAACTGGAAGCAGAAAGGCCACTGCGCAGGTGACTGCAGTGGCCCAGGGCACGGAGGATGGAGGCTTTTCCTGGGGGGCAGCTGGTAAAAATGGAGGGAGGTAGGAAGGTAGGAGACACGTTCTGGAGCCGTCATGGCAGAGTTCGCGGATGGCCTGGCCGTGGGGAACGAGGGAGTCAAAAATGGCCGTCCTGTTTTGGGCTAGCTCACACGCACAGTGAACCTGCTCACTACTTCAGCATCTGCGGTTGTGACGTATCAGCCCAGCGGCAGCGGAAGCACGACGGATCGCACAGTAAATGTGAAATGCACCAGGGGAACCCGGCGTACTTTGTCAGCTGCCATCAGAGAAACCATCGCTGTTCTGGCTCTCCCACGGAGCAACTCGGTTACTTGAGGGGGCCCCTGAGCGTAGCCGCGCGTAAGGGCAGTATTTCCTCCCAGAAGCAGAAAGCTTGCATTTCCTCATTATGTCCCTGTAGCTGGGAGGCACGGGAAATGGAGAGTGGGCTGGGGATCCTGTGCTTTGTTACCGTGAAGGGACAATGAGCATCAGGAACATTAGCCTTAGCAGCACCAGGATTGCTCAGCAATGTATGAAAAGAAAAACCAGTCATCTGAATTGAATTCTCAGCTGGAGCCGAAGAGGCCAAATTTAATCATCCACCTAAAATTATCACACAAGTCAATACTTCCCCCTTCTTGCAAAGGGAAAAAGACTGATTGTTTACTTTTCAGTCAAGCAGGTGGCCTTGAGGCAGCTAACCAGCTGGCCGAAATCTAAATACCTGCGCCAAGACAAAAGCCAGTAACATGATTGATTATCTTCTCATTTTAGGAGAAGAAAGCCTCCTCCAGCCAATCAGCAAGCGGAGCTGCTATCAGATTATCATTGAACAAAGCTAGACTTGGAGCTGAAGAACAAAGGTCCCCAAATCCCAGGCCCCAGTTGGCTGGGCCTTCATCTACCAGCTCAGTTCCACTCACTGCACTGATTTCCAACACAGTTCAGTTAAGTTTCTTAGTTGTTAAGTCCTGTGTATCTTTTTCAGACTCAGAATAGGTACCTGCACCAGAGTTGGTATAGCTCTGCCCTCAGAGAAAAGGCTCTTCCTCCAAACATCTTGGCCAAATAGACTTCTGAGAAGCTCACTGATTCTTCCCAAACTCCGTTCTGTGTCATCTGGACGTGAAAAGCACCTTGTGTACATCCCACTTTGCTGGGAACCCACAGGTAAGGCCATACCTGATGACGGTTTCTGTCCTGCATCCCAAGCACCTCAAGAGCAGGAAGTAGAAGGGTCCACCCAGGGCCATTCTGAACTCTCCTAGGGCAAGTCTGAACTCTC
Organism: Desmodus rotundus; assembly: GCF_022682495.2. NCBI lineage: Eukaryota > Metazoa > Chordata > Mammalia > Chiroptera > Phyllostomidae > Desmodus > Desmodus rotundus. The sequence continues at coordinate 11,742,574 of NC_071395.1, forward strand.
TGCCCCAGGGCCGCCAGGTGAGGAGAGGGCCAGGCCTAACTGCCCCCAGGAGCTGGCACGCGAAATCTTAGTGGGCTTCCTGCCTCTGGGCTGAAATTCTCATGGGCATCTACAGTATCTTCTGCTCTCAAATCCAGGAGGAATATAAAAATGGAGATTACCAGAGACTCTGTCTTCATAAGCAGTTGAACAAAGCTTTCAGGTTCCACTTGCTCCTTGAGACTAGATGGAAAGGACGCGTCATGACGTGAAACGACAGGGGAGAGCAGGGGAGGTGACCTTCTCCGCGTGGAAATCCCATTCAGGGTCCGGAGAGCTCCCCCCGAAGCACTGAAGTAGAACAGGGCCCCTTATTCCGAAGAAAATTGAAGGATGTCATTTCCTCTTCAGGAATCTCCTTTTTGCTTCTCTGTGATCGCCAGTGCCATGATTTGTAACGTTTGCTACCAGCCCTGGGATTTAGTGCTTGAGCTCAAGAAAACGGCCCTTGAAGAAAGGAGCTGTCACAGAAGCAAAAGAGGCCAAGCGACCGTGGCCGGAAAAATCTCCTTCCACGACCCAAGGGTGAACGGCAAGGGCTGCTTGCCCTGGCGTAGGAACCTTTCCCTCCCAGCTCAAAAAGCTCGCTTTGCTCCTAAAAACTGAACATCCGACTTGTCAGAAAGTTTCCCTTATTGACAGACAGAGGCAGAGTATTGAAGTTTGAGAGATAGTGACTGAACCATCTCCCTTGTTTCAAGGAAGAGCTGAACTCCCCATGGGGCCCCTGACCAGGAGAGGACAGGTGAGGATGGCAGTCATGCCGAGTGAGAGGCGCCACCTCCCAGCAGCCTCCAAGTACCTGCCTGGTTATTAAAGGCAAGAACACCGGCGATCGGAAACTGGGGTTCGGGGGACAGGTGACAGCTGGGCTCCTCTCTCCACCGACCAGATTAGGGAGGTCACAGGAGTCCCACCACTGCTCTGGCTCTAGGGCCATTCTCTGCTGAGCTCTTAGGCAGAAGCACAAATACATCTTATGACAAACAACCACAGCAGCCAAAGAGGAACGCTATTTTCCAAGGAGTCTGAGGAGCCTCAGCTCAGTCCCGAGGGTCCCTGCAGAGCCTGCCTCCCGCCACCAGGTACAGCGGCACCGTCACATTCAAGAGGCTCGTGGACATTTTTAATGCACCCCCTCACCCCAAGGGGGATCAAAGTTCAGTTATGGTTCTACCTCCAGGAAAGGAAAAGTAGAGAAAAACCTTCCTGTGGTTCTTTTCCTCGTTAATGATATTCTTTATAATCAGTGGGGGGGAGGGTTTTAAAGGTAAAGAAAAAGGAGGGAGGGAGGGAGAAATGTCAGAGGACAGTTTTAAAATAAAAAAGGGGCAATGAAGCCTGCTGACAGGGCACCAAGTGCAGTGCCCACCCATCAGCCCCATGTGGAGGGGGAGGGGATTCAAGGGGATTCACCGCAGAGGGGTTGCCAGGGAGCAGCTGGGGAGTGGGGGAGCGCGAGGTCTCAGAAGTGCTTTCCCAAAACTCTGTTCTCCTCCCCCAGAGTGTCTGAGGTTGATCTATACTAACAATTTGGAAAGATGCCCGAAATGTGTTCAGTGAAAAATGCGAGATGCAAGGAATTATTTAGTGAGATCCCATTCCTGTGAATGATACAGCAGTAATAATGGTCGGCCACATTTGCGCAGGTCCTTAAATGCCTAGAATAATATGGGAAGATATGTGGCGGGTGTAGACGGTGGCTTCCAAGGGATGGTGTGACGAAGCGCTTCCACTCTTAGGTTGTACATACAGGGATAACTCAGGTTACTAGTCAGCACGTTTGGCCCCTAACCAGACTCACAAAACCCTTTACAGGTACCCTGGTATGACTCCCACACAACAGAACAAGAAAAATGTAGTCAATCTTCGACTTTTAAGAAAAAACATTCATGGAAATGGACAACAGTGTGGTAATCGCGGGGTGGTGGTGGAAGAGCGTACAGGGGGGATAAATGCTGATGGATAGATAAATAAATAATATTTTCGTTTTCTGCTCCAAATCTAGGGCAGGAAGCTTCTGCCCTACACAAACAGAGCCAAGGTCTAGGACTGAGCAAGACTGGGAGAAAGGACCACATGGAGGAGCGAGAAGACATGGAGGGACACCACCAAGAACAGGAGAGAGGACAGGAGAGGCTGTGAGCCCCACGGAAGGAAGACTGGCCAACTCCAGGGAGCTGGGAGAAGCTACGAGTAGCCGAGTTATCCTCTCTTTGCTCCGCAGTGAGGACCAGCCATGGCCCAGGGGGGCGCGTCACCCCGTGAGGTCCAGCCAGCCCGGCCATGCCTGGCCCCGCACCCAGTGGGAAACCCCCAGAATCCAGTTCAACACCACCAGACACTCAGGAGCCGCCACCTTGCCCCAAATCAGGTGAGACATGAGCGCCGGAGGGTGATTGAGGGATGAAAATAAAGCCTTACTCGGGACCAAGAAGGAACAAGTTGGAAATTGCTGAGCTAGATGGCTCAGGGGCAACGTACAACCTCTGTTAAATGCACATTTCATGATGTTTAGGGGTTTTGCTACACACATGTACTACTCTGGTGATAAGACACACATTCTGGAAGAACCCAATATGACTCAACATTCACTATTTATCAAATCTAAACTCCACATTGGCTCTTAAGACCATCCCTCCATCAACTTCCTGTCAGGCCAGATCAGAGTCCAATTAATGCCCAGAAGACACCTTTCCCCCTCTACAGGTACACGGCAAGCCTGCCCGTGAGCACGCAGTTAGGGGTGGGGAGGCGCGCACGAGACTCCTGGAGGCCCTTCTCCTTTCCAGGTGCCCACCAGTGTCCTGCACAACTTGAACTGGGAAGGATCCTCAGTAATGATGTGTTCACCCCACAACCACGGCTCACAGTTTACCTGCCACGGGCCCGCGGCCTCGGACACAGGACTGGAGGTCGACGGCTCCCATAGCACACAATATCGCCGGCCCAGCATCCCAGAATCTAAACGCTGTTTCCTGCAAGTGCCTTTTCAGTCTGGAGAGGGTCTTTTACTATTTCCTGGTTGCAGCTGTCATAAGACTCTATTATCAGATTAGCAGAGAACTGCGATGCTAATAAGTGACATTCGCACAGAATTTTATCACTGACAGAGATCTCCTTACGCTTGGTTTTTACTTATAACGGATTATTAGAATGAGACTCCTTCTGCCTCCACATCAACTGAGGTACCAAAAAAAAAAATGTTGGTATCTGATATCAAGATGGCTGAGACAGACCTCTCTCAGCAGACTTACAGAGATGACCCTGGCCCCTCCTCAAACTCTTGGTCCCCGTATCCTGATAAAAATATGAAAATAGGGCAGAGAGGAGAAAGAATTTATTGTGAGGCATTTTGGTGAGAACATCTATAAAGAGATAATCTTCAGAGATTGCTTTCCTGCTATGGGGCCTGTGAATCCCCAGATCCCTGTGGAATAAGGAGGCGGGTGCCGTCCCCACACAGTACGGGGACTTCTGGGGACGGCAAAGAGAAGTGCAGCTGCACCCTGACATTCTGACCAGAGTAACTCTCAGGAGAAAGAGAGGCTGAATGTGACGCCCAGACGCACACACAATGGCATTCCGGTTGCCTCCTGGGTCTGACAGCCAACGGGGGTCCTCAGGAGGGGAGTTTGGCTGCAGCGAGAGCGGGAGGCCAGCTCTGGCTCCCTCTGGCTGCGGCAGTGGCCTCAGCAGCTGGGGAAGAGGTAGAGTTTCTGGTCCTGCTGTGGTCACCGCCCAGCTTCTGAGGCCCAGGTGCTGGGTAACAGAGGATACATCCCGAGCCCTGACCATTGCCGAGTGGGGATGCAGCTCAAGGAGACAGAATCACTAAAACTGGAGGCCATGATTTACATCATCTTGGAAGGAAAGAAAGAAGACCCATGTCCTTGCCTGGAGTGGGAGGGAGGTGAAGGGAGGGGAGGGGAGGTGTTGCAAGTCACTTGAAATATCAAAAAGCAACTCAAAGCCTGAAAGACATCCGCCTGCCTCTGATATTATTCTCTCTCTGGAAACAAGGTTTGACACAAGGCATGCAGAAGTGTGTCAGTGGGAGAAGAAACCCTTCCTCACCTCCCTGAGCCCGTCGGCTCTGTGTGTCTCAGGGTCTAACTGTGCATAGGGACCTCCCTGTGCGCAGCATCCCTGTTATAAATGGCCATGTGGGCCCAAGCTGAATACGGGATGACGGCCCAGCTTTATGCAAACCAGTAAAATACCATCAAACTCTGCAAAAGAAAAGTACTGACACAAATTCCCCCTACTTCCGCTGCTCAGTAATAAACACAACCACCTGTTAAACACAACTGTGCCACATGCAGCTTTGAGACTCGGGGTTTGACTTCTTTGAAAGGCAGCAAGGATTAGTCCCCATCTTTGTAGTGGGGGTGGCTTTTATCCTGCTTTTTCCTAACCCTAACCCCACCCATCAGTTTGCAAGGTCTCTAAGGAAATAAATATCTGCTCCTGGAAAGGTCCCTCTGAAATAAGCAGCTTTCAGAAGCGACACCTACAGAAAAGCAGACATTAGCGTGTTCTCTCCATGCAGGGATCACAGCCAGACCTTCCCGCTACTCTTTCCTCAAGCAACTAGACTGAGGACACGCTATGTGCCAGACCCGAGCAAGCAGACTGAGGACCCAGTAGGTGCTGCACACAATGCCAGGTGCAGGGCAGATGGCATGAACCGGCACACAGGGGACCCACCCTCCTGGTCCTACGGTCCCAAGATGTCAGTGTGGGGAACGAGCTGGGTGTGACAGGTACAGATTCCGAAGGAGCTGTCACTCAACACCAGGCTAAGTTTTAGGTGTGCAGGGTTTTGGTTTTGGTTTGTCCCTAATCTCACATTTTGCACATGATAAACAATCAACACATAAGTAGTTCACCAGTAAGGGACCAAAAATGGCATCATGATTAGGACATTCCAGCCCCTTTGTTGTGTGGTACTGCTGACAAAAGGGCTGAAATTCAGAATAAACATTCCCTGGCCGGGTCACTCAGTTGGTTAGAGCGTCCTCCTGATACACCAAGGTTGTGGGTTTGATTCCCAGTCAGGAAACATATGAGAATCAACCAACGAATGCACAAAAAGTGGAACAACAAATCCAAGTTTCTTCTCTCACTTCCTCTCTCTCTAAAATCGATGTGCTGTGCTGTTTTCATACAGAGTCTGCTGCTGATCGTGTCACTTGGTGATTTTCTTAATGTTTCCGATTCCTCCTACCCAGATAGCGGGGGGGCTGTGAGGAGACAGAGCAACAAAGGGTTGCATTTCTGTGTCACCGACATTTTTTTTAAAGATTTTATTTATTTATTTTTAGAGAGAGAAACATCAATGTGTGGTTGCCTCTTTTGCACCCCTGTGAACCCTTTGGTTCACAGTCCAGCACTCAGTCCACTGAGCCACACCAGCCAGGGCTCACACTTTGTTCTTAAACTCACTCTCACACAGGTAGGCCCTGCTTACATGGAAGACGGCAGTCTCTGCTTTTCCCTTAACTCCCCTTCCAAAATGAAGAGGATCCTCTGTGCACGAGACTCTAACATGCAGATTCTGTCTCATTCGATCAATGCGAAAACGTTTCTGACAAGTCAAATGTTCATTCTTTAGGAGAAGAATAACCCCTCTATCCAGGCTGCCAAGACCGCTGCATATGTGTTCTCAGTCCCTCCAGCTCCCAGCCCGCGTTCCACGGCAGAGGGGGCCCAGATGTCTGGTCGGCGCACATTAAAGGCTTAGTTTGCGGCTTCTTAGGAAAGAGATTTAACATTAGCACAGGTTAGATGTTAAGGAACATCCTTCTCCATTGAGAGAGAAATTTTATTTCTCAGGGAGAAAAAAATACAACACGTAGTCACTAGGATGCATTATGAACCTGTTATTGCGTGTGGGATTTATGATCAAGGTCTCTCTCTTCTACGAGGATTCTTCAGCTAAGGGCAGAATTTCAGACTTCTGCGGACCCGAAAGATGTTTCGCAGACCTTTGGCTCCATCTAGTGGCCGTGTCCTGCCAGGTCTAGCAAGGGCTTTGCCCTCAGAGTCGGGGGAGACAATGACAGGCGCTGGCCGTGAAAGCTCCAGACCGCTCAAGCTCTCAAGAGGCTTGGCAGAGAGGACAGAGTTGGCCGGCCCAGGAGCTCTCGTGCCTCCAAACACTGTGCTGGGAAAGGGACATTTCCTGATAGAGTCCACAGAAAAAGCTTCAACTGGATCTCATGGCATTTTGAAAGGAGCCATTTTCAAACCAATCTGTAAAGTGCTTTTGCTGCCTCTGCTTAAGTAAGTCACCTGCTTGAAGCTGACTGACAGGAATGCGCAGGGTGTGGGTGCGTGTGCCCAGGGGGAGGGGGCGCAGCACAAACACGCACAGGGCTTGTGCTGAGCTCTGTGTGCCAACTGGCGTTAGGAAGGGACACATGCAACATCGCAAGGCACATGGCCTCCAATTTGGATAAGCCATCACCGTCCTCACAGAGAGAGGCTTTCTCTCTCCACGCTCCGGTTTAAAGGCTTAGGAACGGAAGCCAAGTTGAGCCTCTTTGAAAACACAGGCGGTTAATGTTCTGTCCGGAACCATGTCCAACAGCAGCTGACAGTACTGACTGAGTGCAATGGAGGTCCCACCGGCAGTATGGAAGCTGCGACTGGAGTTCAGTCTCCCCCCTTCAACCCTGCCCCTGCCAACAGATGCGGAGGCAGAATGGCCAGAGGTGTGGGGAACTGGTTCTGAGAGTTCCCCTTCCTTTCTGCCCATCCCACCCCTCAAGGGCCGCTGCTTGGCCAATAAATTTTAAGAGTCAAGGTCAACAGAAGTTGGGCATAGATAAAAACCCGGATTCCACTTCACCCAGCCAGTCTGCACTCCCGCGGGGGAGAGGGTGGCTGCAGATGAAGAGAATCCCTCGCCCGCACTGCAGGGTTCAGAGCGGCTGCAACGAAAAGCTGAAGCGCCCCACCTGCCTCACAGATGTCCTCAGGAGCAGACCAGCGCACCCTCGGCTGAGGCCGATCTCGGGGTACTGCCAGGCACGTCCCCTCACACCAGCCCTGGCCGGTAGTGAATCCAATAATGATTGCTCCATTTTCCCCTGGCGTCTTTATTCTATTGCCCCATTTTTTACAATTATTTTTGCCTGTCAGTAGGGAATTTAGAAGTAAAATATGGGCAGGACAGAAATTCACTTTTTGGATTCCCTTGTCTGTTTCATCCTCAAGCAGAATGTGCGCCTTATGCCCAAAAGATATCAGTTACCTCATTAACCCCTTTCCTGCACATCAGGGCTGTGAATAGCGTCTCCCCCACTGGCTCATTGTGAGAATTGTGTGTTAATCCACGTAAAACCCTGTAAAGCCACCTAAGCTCTCAACAAATGACTACAGTTACTAAATTCCAGCGAGTCAACATGAGCAAGGGCAGGGCGCTAACATAGATTTTTGCTCTTCAAACATTCTTATTGTAGGTTGCATGACTAAGTTTGTTTTTGGAAAAGGTATGTCTTCTTCCCCAGACCTCAAGCTCCAAAAGGAAGGGGGAGGCATTAGGAGATCCTCCCCTAGGATTTGCAGACTCGGATCCATCCACACCTCAGGGGACAAAGAGAATTGGAAGGGAAGGTGTGGACTGCCCCTGCCAGCGAGCACCCAGGGGCTGCCTCCTCGAAGACCCCAGGCCAAGGTCTCCAGGACCTTTTGGAGAAGAGCGCCCCCCACCCACACCCCCGCCCCGCGGTCGGCAGCTGTGATCGCGGGTCTCGGAATTTCTGAAAACCCTCAGGAAGCATCGTGGATGTAGGCTTCGACTTTCAGGGCAGGCTTGGAATTTTCATTCAGTGAACCTAACCGAACAGTCCACTCGGGAGAAGGACGGACACATGGTGAGTGGTGGGAAGATGCCCCGTTATTCATTCAAACGGGGGGAGACAAGTAATTCCATTTTGTGACAAGACAAAAATGAGAAGAGGCAGGCAGAGCGAGCAAGTTAGACAGACAGAGGCAGACGGATGGAGGGATGGACGAAAAGGCAGGCTGACAGATACACACATACGCACATACGTGGAGTCATACACATGTCTGTGCACGCACAGAAGCATACATACACACATGCACACGCGGGCCTGCAGGCTACCAAGGGGCAAGGCGGGATCAGATCCCCACCCACGGAAACCACCTTTCTGTTCCGCACCCGAGCTGCCAGCCCCAGCATCATCCCTTAAAACGCTCATTGAGCAGCTCGGTCACGATTCAGCCCTCACCCAGAGCTCCTGGGGAACCTTGCATTAACTCTCACAATTGCTGCACCTGCGCGCTCCCTCCTGGGAAAACAGCGAGACCTCTTTCCTTTGTGGCTCTGACACCACAGTGGAGGGACTCCTCTTTTTCTGAGACGTTTTTGTGGTGTGGTTTTTTTTCTTTTCTTCCTGCTACAATTCCAAAGATTTTTCTTTTTGATGGTGATGGAAAGCACAAGGAGGCATTCAGCTCAGCCTGCAGATTGCTAGGAAACCCGTCGCATCCCACCGAAACGAGAAAGGCATCGACAGTCGGGTATAAATTTGGAAGGAGGGGTTTTCTAGCAGCAGAGCATTTCTGGAGGAGAAACATGAGTCTGTCCTCTTCAGCTGGAACATGAGGGGACGGAGGCTCTTGGGATGTCCTCTCTGACTACTCAGCACCCCGTTTCTCATCTAGGAGGCAGAAGGTGACAGCAAGTGACTGAATTAACAGGTTGACGTTGAGGGCACGGTACTGTGGACAAACGGTGTTGTGTCTTCCCAAGGCCCCGAGCCCGGGGAGGCCTTCTCCACGCTGCAGAGCAGAAGCCCTGCCGCAGGCCTCCCCCAGCCTGGACTCCCAACCAGCAAATCCAGGGCGGGGGCCTGGAGCCCGGCCGCCCCAGTGATTACCGTTCTGACTGTTATTTACTCCACGGCTGCATGAAGCACACACCTGTGGCGGGGAATATTCAACGCAGATGTTTGGGAAGTAGCTTTGCCAAAATTGTCAGAAAATGCATGTGAGGAAATTATCTCCCGGTCCCTTGGTAGGTATTATGTCTTTTATTGTCTCTGTGTTTTGAAGTATTTTCTTTTTGAAAGATGCAATTTTAAAAGACTCCTCTGTGGAGGGCTGGCAAGGGGGAGCAGGGAGAGAAGACAAGGGAGGGAAAACGGCAGAGGAGGGGCCCCAGGGCAGGAACCTTGTCGCCCCACTTCCCGCATCTCCAGAAGAAGCCCTGAACCTGAGGCCCATCTGCTGGCCCAGGAGCTCGGGGTGGGCACAGACTCAGGGCGCGGCGAGGAGGGAAAAGCTGCGAAGGACAAGCGCATGGGCGCCTGTTGGGCATGGAAAGCAAAGACACTGTCATTTGACCGGGGTAGAATAGGCCTTAGGGGCTGGTCTGTGAGGAGCACTGGCCAACCACACAGCAGAGAAAGCAGGTCACAGAAATCAGGAGGACTTGCAGGGTGGGGCTGAAAGAGGGAATCTGAAAGGAGCTTCAGGTGCCAACCTAGGAAATGTCCCACTCCTCCAGAGAGAAAGGAAAACCATTGTTATCTGGACTAGAGCCTGTGCAGTCTCCCCAGGAGTGGGGGGTACCTGGAAAACCCACGGAAAGATGGCCTGAAGGTAGGAGTGCTCCGCCCAGCCTTCCCACTGTGGGGAGTCCCCAGGGGTGGTCAAAGGTTCAAACATGAATCAGACCTTGGGGGCCATGGCGTAGAGCTTTCAGTTGGGATGTGACTCTGGCTAGTTGGTTTGTGAATCCACCCGCATCTTAAAGGAAAGAGCCTGGGGGTGTTCCCTCCAAGAGGTGCTGATTTCTTCTACTCCTGTACTCCCTCGAGGGAGGCCAGCTGGCCTTCTGTCAGTGTCAAAAGCCGCAGAGGGCTGTCCTGGCCAAGGAAATACAAGTATCTTACCCAAGCTGGCTGGTGACCACACGGGACCACACGGCCTTGGGGTACAATCCAAGCTGCAGGAACACAGGCCTCGGCCTGGCTCTGCACCTGTGCATCTGCCCTCGGGGAGCTCACGGGGGAGTGGACGTAGCTTGAGAGAAACAAACACCTGCACGAAGCAGTGCTGCCAAGCAGTCCCCGAAAGCCATCTCAGGCAACCTGAGGGCCAACCCAGAAGCCCCTCACCCCAAACAATTACTCAGGAGGGCTAGCAGGGCCAACCAGCCCCATCGGTCCAAGCATCTGAGGCAACGTCCAGCGTCATCAGACCATTCAAGAACCTCTCTGAGAGATGCCCCACACAGTGTAAGAGACAGAACACAGAACTGTGCATCATGGCTCACCGCCACAGGAATGATATAAGGTGCCTGGACCCTGCTCCCTCTCTGGGACTATTGCTTGCCGCCTGTCCTGTTTCTCCATGGAGAAAAGCATCAGAACCCTTGGAAGAGACACTCACCCTGCTGGAAGAAACAAGAGAACTGGAGAACTCCGTACTCTCCAACCAGACAGATTGGGAAGGAGGAAAAGTCCTGCCCACCCTCCCACCCCCCAGGAAAAAGCTGATGACAGCTCAGAAGAGGATCCCAAGGGTCAGGCTGGACCTCTGAAGCCTTCATAGCTCAGTAATCGGAAGCCAGTCGTGGGGCACGAAGAAGAGCCCACATGAACCAGCTCGGCCCTCAGCTGGGAGTGAGGAGCCCTGAGAGGTGGTGCAGATTCTGGGCCTGCCTCTGAAGGCAGGGGTCCTCTCCTCTCTGGAGCTGGAGTGGCCAGTGAAGTAGGAGGAGGTTCCTTACTGAGAAAGTAGCTGGGACAGTGGTATGCCAAGGTGGGGGGTGTGAGAGTGTCAGCCAGGGTGCAGAAAATGAAGGGGGCATTGTCATTAGAGAATTTTAAACAGTAAAAAGGACCTGATCACTCTTCTTTTTATTATCTTCTTGCAGAGGCCATTGGAAGCAATGTAGGTGCCACCATGCCTCACTCTGCCGGAGTATTTTACCATGCACACACGCCCCATATGCTGGGGCTGGAGAGCCCTAGCCGGCAGGAAGCCGGTGGAAGATCTCTGCAATGCCACTCAATGATGGCAAACCATCATGGCTGCACTGACGTTGAAACGCAGTGCTGAGAGAGGTAGTGTAGCAGGCTGAAGGGCAGCCCCCAAGATATCAGGCCTAATTCCCGGAACCCACTCATGTTTCCTTACTCAGCAAAAACTTCACAGACACGATTAAATTCAGGGTCTGGAGGAGAGATTATCCTGGCGTATCTCAGTGGGCCCTCATCGCGACCACAGGTAACCTCCTCAGAGAGAGGTAGAGGGAGGCTCGGCCCAGGGAGAGAAGAAGGCAATGTGCCTGCTTCGAGCAGCTGTCTGAAGCTGGGAGAGGCCAGTGATGGACTTTCCCCTAAACCCGAAGAGGGAACCCCGCCCTGCAACACCCTGGTTTCAGCCCAAGTGACGCCAACTCCAGACCTCTAGCCCCCAGGACAGGGAGAGTACATTTCTCTTGTTTTCAGCCACAGAGTTTGTGGCGGTTCATTACAGATGGTGAGGGAAAGGAAACAGGAATGAAGAAAGAACACTGTCAGTCAAGGGGAACCCCGTCTCTACAGAAGGGACGTCCCGTGGTCCCTTGGCTCACTTCCACCTGCATTTTCTCCAAGGAGCCCAACATAGCGGAACATCGGGGGTCTCAGGAGACACTGGAGGAGACGCCTTAAGGAAACAAAGTCAGGAAAACAGCTTGAATGACTCTAGTCCCCATGTAACCTCTAGCAAACTCTGCCCCAGAGAAGGAGGGGCCATCCACCTCTGTTGCCAGTGCCCCTCAAGTGTGAATTGGCCACCCGAGCAGACTTCCTGCGGTTCTGAGATCCAGCCCAGCCAGGACATTCTTAGCCAAGACCCCCTGGACAACTCCGGGAAAGCCCTCCCCGGTTGGCTTGGCCTGTCACTCTCTACCTGGGCTGTCCCTCTGGCGAATGTCCTCTGTGTGCTGCCGGGATGGCAGTCATCTGCCCGTTGCATGAAGCATTTCACGACTGACCTGATTTCTCTCGCCGCAAATCACAGAAACCAAAATCCCTGCCTAAATTAAAAATGGGATACAGGACAGAGCAAGAGTCCAAATAAATGGGTTGTGTGTGGAGCCTCAATGGGAGGAAGTAAGACAAGAGTCATCTGGGCTCAACTTCCCCCCTAAAATAAGGAAACTTAAAAAGCAATAACGCGCCATGAGGCATGGGAGTAATGCTGGTTAATAAACTTACTGAAAACGGGAGCTGCCTCTGCAGCTTACCCTAGGTGGGCCTCCCAGATTCGGTCAGCGTGCTGCCAGCAAAAGCCCTATCGGTGACAAACTCCTACGAATCAAAACATGGTTTTAAAGACATTGAGGAAGAGGTGCTACAAAAGAAATCTCCTCGCAAATTCTTTCATAATTTGAGGACTCCGTGTTTCATGTATTTTTTGATGAAAATCTGTATTCTTCTAATCACAGTTGCTTAAGGAGAGGCGCAGATTTACAAGTACAAATTCAGGTGGGTTCTGCCTCACTGCCAAGGTTAATCACCATCCGTCTTTCCAGGAAAGCCTGCATTCTAACCTCGACTGCACCGTTTTTGCAAGTGCTGACTTGTCTGCCCAGAGAGAGCTTCTCTGGCAAGTTCCACAACTTACAGCCCAGGGGGAGCAACCTCAGGGCCACTGAGTCAGGAGCTCGTCGAGGGCCCCCCAATTGTAAAATGCACCTCGTTGCAAGAGGGAGGATGCTTTGAGTGAGCAAGTAACAAAAGGCAACTTTGACATTTTTCAACCAGAGAACAACTCAAAATACTCTGATTCTACAACAGAATTAGGAAATAAAGGGACAGTAGAGGAAAGGGGCTTGGAGGGAAAAATAGAGAGGAAGAAGGGAAGAAAGAAGATCAAAATAAAGGAAATAAGAGAGTCATAAAATGGAAAATTAAAGATTAGGAAGAGAGAAGGAAGGCTACAAGGAGAAAGAGGTATGGGGGTCCCAAAAACTTAGCAAATCTCCTTTATCACCGGGCCTGCAAATTAACAGGTGCCCCCTGGACCACTGGCACCTCACACCGCGCAGCGTTTTACGATTCCCAAGCAACACTCCTTTTTGGTTCTTGCATCGCGATGAACATGCCGTTCCATATGTGAGTGAACACAGGCTGTTTCCTGCCTAATGATCCACAGCCCCAAGAGCTGCTGACTTTCCGGCCCCACCTCCTGGTCCTCAGCCTGGTCTCCCTCCCATCATCCTCCTGAAGCTCAAGTGGACACACGATGCACCCCGGAACCCTCACCTGCTTCTTCCATTGTGTGTAGGCAAAGACTGTGAAATCACCCCCAACCCATCTGCCCTAAATTATGCCCATAATCCGTTTTAGTCAGCTCGGACAAAATACCACAGGCTGAGTGGCCTCCACAACACACATGCACTTCGCACAGTTCTGGAGTTTCGAAGTCCAAGATCAAGGTGCTCACAGATTGGGTGTCTGGTGAGAGCTGGCTTCCCTGGGTGAGCTCACTGGTCTACCTCTAGCATCCAAGCATGAGAGGACAAGGAGAGAGCTCTTGAGTCTCTTCCCACCATTCGGCTCCACACTTGTGACCTCATTTAAACCATACCACTTCCCGAAGGCCGACCTCCAAACACCCGCCCACTGGGGATTCGGGCTTCAAGGGAGGATTTGGGCAGGAGGGGGACGCAAACATTAGGTCAATAACTTAGCCCTGGGCCACAGAGTCGAGGTCTGTCAGAAGTTTCCCCTTGTGAGGAGGGAGGCTGGGTGTTGGTATGGACCGCGGCCCGTGCTGACGTGGGATGGGCAAGGGGAGAGAGGGAGCAGAGAAGTGGGGCTCCAGGAGGCCCCTTCTCCCTCAGGCTGCCCCGGACAGAACCACGAAGTGTGGGGAGTGTCTCCTGGATCCTCCCACCTCCCCTCTCCTCTCTCCAGCTGCCTGTGCTTACACAGCATTCCCTCTCCTTCGAGGAAGCCCAAGGGCCTACCCCAGCACGCCTGCCCCCTGCTGGGGACTGGAGGTTTGTCCTCCCACTGCCTGATCCCCAGCATGAGGCCATTTGGAGACCCGGCCTTTGGGGGGTGCTCGGGTCACAGGGATACAGCCCTCATGATGGGGTCCGTCTCCTTCTGAGAAGAGACACGAGAGAGCGTGCTTCCTCCTCCCCACGCCCCACCGCCTGCCACGTGAGGAAGCCAGGGGGACAGTCCTCACCAGAATGGGACGTGCTAGCTCCATGACCTCAGACTTCCCTACCTCCAGAAGTGAGAGAAGTACATGTTTGCTGCTACGCCACCCCCTCCTCCCAGGGTGTCCCTGCAGTGGCCACCGAGCTGACTGAGACACACCCCCAACGTGAAAACAAAGACCTTCACTCTTCAGCACTCAGGTCCCCGTGCTGCCCATAGCCTCCAGGCTTCGGCCACGTACACTAACCAGGAAACCACGAGTTCCAAATATTCATTACCTTTGTTGTAATATATTGTATTGAATTCTAAGTTCATGTCATTGAATTCTTACTCATGATGGCCGCGGTTAACATTCAGCTCACAAACTTGCAGAAAATTTGGGCATCGGCTCTCCCCAGCCTGCACCGACTGACTGAGGCAGCAAACAATTGCCCTCCTGCCCCCACCCCACACCCCAAGCCTGGCTTCCGGTTTGCCGAGGTGACTGCTAGTCATGGGACCCCCAAAGAAACGGAAAGGTTGGGTTTAGGGTCACCTTGCCGGTCTATGAAGTAGATGTTCCTTGGGGTCTCCTCAAATGATCAGTGTTTCCCCTAGAACCTCAGTCACCAGAGGGAGACTGTGAAGGCCGTGCGTGCTGTACATGGAACGCAGCAGCCCTCGGCCCAGCCAGGCACGGAGCGCCACGGAGTTCTCCCTGAAGGCAGGCCCGTGTGGCCCTGCCCTGATGTGGGGGGAGCGGCTGCCCGCTCTGCTGTGACACCCCTGACTCCAGGGCCAGCTGCCCCGCTCTCCTTCCCGAGTGCACCATGTGTGAGGGAAGGACGGCAGAGCGTGCAAATCCCCTCATCAAAGAGGCACTGACTTTTAATTTTACAAACGTGGCTCTCCTCCGTGAGGAACGCAGAGAATTCATTAGCAACCGGACTCTGGAGGCTCATTCCACCTGCCTGCTTCTTTCTTCTGGCTATTGTATAATTACACCCCAGGTTTCTGATTACAGCAACTTTCCCCCTCAACCGCCACACAGTTTTAGAGTCTCTCATCCTCCAGGCTCTCCTTTTCCAACCTGCCTAGAAAAGAGAGAGGGAGAGAGAGAGAGAGAGGGAACAGGAAATTGCCAAAGGTAAGGACTTGGGGAGGTTCCTTCTCTCCGGGAAGGTGCTTCATCTGCAGGAGAACGCAACCAGAGGGAGTGCTGTGCTCATCAGACCATCACCACCCTGTGAAAAAAAAATAAGGCCCCGACTGGTGTGGCTCAGTGGATTGAGCGCGGGCTGTGAAACAAAGGGTCGCCGGTTCGATTCCCAGTCAGGGCACGTGCCTGGGTTGAGGGCCAGGTCCCCAGTGTGGGCCACATGAGAGGCAACCACACATTGCTGTTTCTCTCCCTCTTTTTCTCCCTCCCTTCCCCTCTCTCTAAAAATAAATAAATAAAGCCTTTAAAAAAAATAAATAACATGAATGGAGGCACTTTAGAATGGAGTCAGAGCTGCCATTTTAGAGGCCCCGCCACACACGCCTCACTCCAAAAGCCTTTGGCATGTTTAACGGGGTCAAGATAACCTTTGCACTGGGCCTGACGTGGCCATGTGGCCCAAAGAGCTGTCTGCGGGGAGAACAAGAAAGCAGGTCTTGTGACGGCGGGGCTGAACATCAACGACACTGTGTGGCATTAACATCACTACATTAGCTTTTCTGCGCCAATAGGAACGCCTTCCTCCTCCTGATGTCACTGTTCCCCCTCCCTGCGTCAGAAATGCCTCTTGCCTTTGTCTCCTCATCAAAACACTATTTGGGCTTCTGCCGAAAACAAGGCTTCCCAAATAGCTTTGTTTTTAATCCAAATACATGCTTGTTGCCTCCTACGGTAGCCTTTTATCTGTCGGTTACCAATCCCTAGAAAACAATTCCCATGGTGCCCTTCTTGCAAAGGGGCAGAAGCAATCTGAACACCACCCTCACGTGCAAAGGAGAGAGGCATCGGAAAGGAGCCCATTTAAACCGTGCAACACTACATACACTGTTCGTTGCCACATCTACCCGCCATGAAGATAACATCGCATGTCCCAGCCTGTCCATGGTCTTGTGGCACCACCTGCTGAAAGGCAGAGGAAGTGACGCAAATCAGCAGCCTTCCTATTTGTCTCACCCAAATCCTTGCTCTGCTCTCATAGAAGCAAGGCCATTTCCAAAGCGCTCTGTGCACCTGTGTCCCCAGCACCCAGACCCTGTGCCGCAGCGAGCAGTTGTACAAGGACAGGCACGGGTGTGCAAAGTGAGGAAGGGGCTGCGAATTCGAGGAGGAGCTGGCTCCTACCTGCGCTCAGCCAGGGCATAGCTGGGCTCCTTGCAAGAACCACAGGGCACCTGAGCTGTGGCTATGTCTCTCCCCAACTCAAACACTTCTCACTTCTGCTTTTCAAAAAGAAAATTCCTCTTTACCTTCACGTTTTCAGTCTCCAGTGATGAACGAGGGGTTGGGAATGCTGAGGAAAGAGACTGCTGGAATCACTATTCATTCACTCCTGGCTCTGGGATGCTCGGTGAGCTGCGGAATACATGCTCTGCATTCGGTGACAGAGGCCCCCTCCCGTGTGCCTTCCCAGTTCCATCAGCTGTGCTAAGAACTGTCACCATAGCCCCTGACGACAAGAAAATAAAATTTAGGGTAGAAGGGAAAGCCTGACTTGCATCCTAATTCGTGTCTGCACCTGTTCTCCCTGCCTTTGCTGTGTTTTTCCCTCCTTGTTGACTATTTGCGAGCCTTTTCATCCACCTTAATGACAAAGGGAAAGAAATGGGTTATTTTTCCAGTTTGGATAATTGCTTCTGAAATGTTGTCAAAATCTTCCAAGTGACTCTGTTTCTCTCACGTCAGGCCACTGTGACTTCCACACAGCACAGGTCATGATTTCGTTAGGGCGTGGTCTTCTGAGAGCCTTGGGAGTTTTGCTTGGTTGGGGTTTTGTTTTGTTTTCAAGAAGAAGACAAAGCAAAAAGCAAATAAGTCACCATGATAACTTATGACAGCAAAATCAACATCTGAATCGAACGATAACAGCAGGAGCCTGCAGCAGGGAGAGGCCGTGCCTTGTGCCAAGAAAGGAAAGGTCCGGAAAGTTATTTAAAACTGATCGAAACCCACCAGGAGTCACAATCCCATCATGGTTTCCCTTTGGAAAGGTGGTTTTCAGAAGCCGCAATTAACCTTAATTGAATTCTGCCTTCGTAATATCTGGAATTTTAATTGACTGGGAAGGTGATCATAAATCTCTGTTCACCGTGCGGACGAGCCATTTGTAAGTCCCTGGATGGCACACGGCCTTGTCACGCAGGGGACCTCCTGTGCTGCTGGTGAGGCTGGTTTATTTAGATCACAAAACAGGCATTTGGAAGAGAAAGCCCTTCACTGGCAGGGCCGGCCTGAGAGTGGCTTCCGTGCAGAGACTGAGAGACTGAGAGGCGTGAAGGAACCCGTGAGCCTGAGGTTCACACTCGTGCTGTGGGCCTCAAAGTTTTCCCGTAAATGAACTGAGGCGCCAGTCCCCCCCCCCCACCAATAAAAAATTATCCTCCCAATCATTAAGGGGAAGCATAGCACCGTTCTCGGTTTCTCTTTCAGAAAACCAACCGTCAGGCCACTGCTGCTTCATTAAAACTGCTGAGGTCTGCAAACTACCTGTGGCCTATCCAATTGCCGGAGTGTGGCTATTTCACTGGAAGGCTCACCGTGAGGGCTGTGGGACCGGTCAGCACAACCCTGGTGCCTTCTCAGAACCCCAAAGGCAAACCCAAGACGGAGGGGAGAAGGCTGAGTGTGTGTAGGCTGACAAAAAAGAGGAAATACTGCTGTCAGATCCTGGCTCGGAGTCCTCCACCGCCCTCCAAACGCCAGGCAGCCCAGCTGCAGAGAGCACGGCTCCTGCCACATGGACGGGCCAGCTCAGTCATCACTCAGATGGGTTGATTTTTGTTTCACTAAACTGAAGGGGTGTTTGAACAGACTAAGGTCACCATTATTTTGAAGTCCTCTAGAAACAGTCGGAATGGGATCTGGCACCCTAAGGAAGCCGGGGCTGCCGTAGGTGAGGGACTCGTGCACCAGTCTGGCCCCTCTTCCACACGCAGAGGAAGAACAGGTGTTTCTCCTAGGTAACGGTTTCCCCGATTTTGTGGTTTCCGTGCAGACCTTTCCTAACACCACCAATGGAGGTCATTTACAGCTTAAAGAATCCTCCAAGGGAGGAAAGAAAGGTCTGCGTTCTAGGCAGGTGGGAAATGAGGGAAAAGGAGGATTTAAAGAGTCCGGATTGGGCAGGGAGAAAATCAATGACTCTTCTGAAGATCCCCAGAGCTCCTCTCGCGCCGGCCATCCCCATCCATTTCTGTCGGGGACTACTGAGCTGTCCGGCGGTGACACTGGTCGGAAAGGAGCCACGGAATGTGAGGCTCTGCAAAGCCAGACAAAGGACAGGGGCATTGCTTCAAGTTCTCAGTCACCGTCAAACTCACCACGAGTCCCGGAAGTAATCCACTGGACTGAAACATCATTCCTCACCCTACACTGCTTTTCCTGAACCTCGAGAATGTGAAAGGAAAGCAACTAATCCTTGTCAATATTCCCTTTAAGAATGTTACAAATCCTCTCCTATCTATTTCTTACCTAGCTCAGCGTTCACCCTCTCTCGCTCTCTCTCTCTCCGTCTCTCTCTCCCTTTCTGCTTCCCCACCCCATACACCTTGTGAACTCTTCTCATCCAAACCACACTTTTCAGGGGTGACACCGAGAAAAAAGGAGACAGAACTGTTAAGGAAATCTAGACACCAATTAATTTTGCCCCCTGCTTGCTATGTTAACTTTTCAAGCCTCCTTGGTAAGTGGGAAGAAGGATGTCGATGACTGATGAAAGCCAAAGAAGAAGCCTGTGGAACAGGACTCTCATTATATTAATTCCCTCAATGTACCTTATTCAGAATAAAAATATCAAAGGGAACAGAGGGAAGTATGTGAATAAATCTGGCATCTATATGGCATAAGCATGAGAGGCTGACATTCGCAGCAGAGTTGTTCCTCAGTAACCCAGCAGCACTGGTTTCTGGACACGCACCCGCCCCCCATACCCAAATCCTCAGGTGCTCAACTCCCTTATATAAAATGGCACAGTATTTGCATACAACCTAGACACATCCTCCCGTACACTTTAAATCATCTCTAGAATACTTAGAACAGCGGTCCCCAACCTTTCTGGCACCATGAACCCCTTTTGTGGAAGACAGGCATGGGGGGACAGAGCTCAGGAGATGACGAGCTTTGCCCCACTATGCAATTAGCAGGGGAGAGGGGGCAGGGGGCTGGAGGCAGAGCTCAGATGAGTTTCACTCGCCCACTGTGGAGGAGGGGGTGTGGGGGCAGACAGGAGGTGGAACTCAGGTGAGCTTTGCTTGCAGCCAGGTCCCTAACCAACCCCTGACATAGAACACGGAATACTCTGTAAATAGCTATTCTGCGGTATTGTTTAGGGAACGATGACAACAAACACATCTATGTGTGTTCGGTATACACGCAACCACTGTAATCCTCACTACACTGTACAAATCAGCAACAATATAACCTTTACTTTCTTAAATACACTTTTGAAGGAGAGGAGGAGAAGCAAAAGGAATCGGGAGAGAAGGGAAAGAAAGGGCAGAGGGAGAGGGGAGGGAAGGAATGGGAGGGGAGGGGAAAAGAGAGAGTAGATGGAGCTATGACTGAAACTAGAAATGTCCCTGGACTTTTTGAGGATTTTTATTTACTTATTTATTTTTTAGAGAGAGGAGAAGGGAAGGAGAAAGAGAGGGGGAGAAACATCAATCAGTTGCCTCTTGTATGTGGCCCCGGACCAGGGACCGAACCTGCAACCCTGGCATGTGCCCTGATGGGGAATCAAACTGGCGACTTTCTGTTTTGTGGGACGACACTCAACCAACTGAGCCACACCGGTCAGGGCTCAAATATTTTCATCCACAGCTGGTTGGATCCTGCATGCAAAACCCAGGCACACAGCAGGCCAACTCTACGACGATGTTTGCGTCCCTATCGGCTGCTTCAGGAAACATTTCCAGTCACCTGCAATTAAAGGCAAATCACAGA
This sequence comes from Desmodus rotundus, assembly GCF_022682495.2. NCBI lineage: Eukaryota > Metazoa > Chordata > Mammalia > Chiroptera > Phyllostomidae > Desmodus > Desmodus rotundus. Next base: position 11,762,953 of record NC_071395.1, read on the forward strand.
GCAGGGCCGGAGGAAACACGGACTACTCAGAGTCAGTCTTCACTGTTGAGGCCCTGGCTACCACCACCCTTTCCCGGGCTCTCATGACTCCTCCGCCCTTCATGGGACGGTGGCCTCGGCTTTCTGCGCCTCCCTTTCCGCTGGGTACAAAGCGGGCCGTCATGGACTCACCCATCAGAGATGCCGTGAGGGTTAAATGAGGGTCATGTCTGAAATGGCGCCTGTCCCCCATTCTCACTCTCCCCCTCACAGCTCCCCATTCCTGCGAGGAAGACCCTCACCCTGTTCCACCAAAGTCACACTCATCGTTCAAGACACGCACCCACAAGTGCCCAGCGGACACCCACCTGCCCACGTGCTGTCAGGGCCCTCAGACACTCGCCCAGCTCACAGCCCCCGTCCTGGGCGCTTCACGGTCCCCTCAGAAGAGCCCTCTTCCAGGATGCTTTTCCCCACTCTTCCCCCCGCAGCTCCAGCCTCACCTCATCCTTTCTCCCTTCAGGGTGCAAAACCACGCACCGGTGCTGCACGCACAACACCGCGCCCAGGCCTCATGCTGTGGTTCTGGCTGACCCGACCTTCTGGACTGTCCACTCTGAGAGCCACGTCTTGGCCTCTACTTTCCACGCACGTACCAGAGGGGCGCTCAGTGGCCCGTTTCTGAGTCAGGGGACAGGACTAGAGCCTTCTCAGCACGCGCGACCTGCATGGAGCTGTGCGGGTGCTGTTCCCACACACACTTCAGCCGGGCCAGTGCAGTGATGCACCCTAACGTCACTGTGTGCTGCTGTCCTTACGTCACCACAAACGTGCACAATTCACTGCCTCGCCTCTTCCTCTGGCCTTTGAAGAATCTGTGGAAGCGAGAGGTTCTCCAAGCTCTCATTCACTCTCGACGCATTCGCCCTTTTCCATTGGACTGGCGGGTGAACTATCATCTCTCTGACTGACGGTATTTTACATTCACCCAATGGCATTGAAATGTATCTGATGGCATTTTAAATTGATCTAACTTATTGAATGTAATCAGATTTAATTAAACATCCTCTCCACCTGATGTCATTTAAATTAACCTGATGGTATTTCAAATGTATCACAGTCCAGAAATTAAATCAGGGTCAACCGGACTGGTGTAGGGCGGTGGTTCGCACAGTGCGCCCTGGACCAAGAATGGAGCGGAACCCCCTGGGAAGCTAGTATTGGGTTGGCCAAAAAGTTTCTTCGATTGTTTCCATAGGATGGCTCTAGTAGTACTTAATTGTCTTTAGCTTCATTCGAAACAAATTTGTTAGATTGTATTGTGACAGCTGTCATATCAGCATGTATTTATAAAAATCTTGTTAAAATTGGTGAATTTTTGTGCAGCCATTTTAATATTGGAGATGGAAGAAAATACGCAACATTTTTGGCACATTATGCTTGATTATTTCAAGAAAGGTAAGAACACAACCGAAACACAAAAAATAAAAATAAAAAGATTTGTGCGGTACATAGAGGAGATGCTGTGACTGATCAAACATGTCAAAAGTGGTTTGCGAAGTTTCTTGGTACTGTTGCCATTTTGGCCAAATACTTCTTTGCTGTGGGGCTGTCTTATGCATGGGAAGATGTTAAGAAGCACCCCTGGCCTCTACCCATTAGAAGCCAATAGTGGGAGATAGCCAACATATCAAAATATCCAAATCAATGAAGTTACTGGTGAAAATGAGAAATGTGTCTTTTATTTTACAGAAACAAGTAACAGACATTTTGGCCAATTCAATAGAAATGCAGATTCTCAGACCCCAAGCCGAACCTCCTGAGCCAGCAACTCCAGGGGTGGCCCCCCCCAACCACGGTTTAACCCACTGCAGAGGGCTCGGAAGGAGGCCGACACTAGCGTTTGAGAACTACTGGTGCAGGCAGGTAGAGAGAACTCGCTTCTGGGCAAATAAACTGGCCATGCAGACTGAAGGCGGGAAGCAAGTTTTGGATGAGAATAAACTATTCCTGGGTGATGGTTTGCAGAGATTTGCAAGAGACCAGCAGAGACAGCAGATGAGCGTGGTGGCTGAGACCCAAATTCTATGACTGGCCAAGGTACAAGAGACGCAGCTGTTTACTCTGGAACGGAGGGGACAGGGACTATGTCTTAATGCGGCATCATCAGCGCCTGGAGTTATTTTTAGGGCCAGGTTTTTGCTTCACAGATAGAAGCAGAAAAGTCCAAAAGACTGAGAATATGCTTGAAAGAACACAGTAGATAAAATGTCTTAGAATTTAGCTTTCCCATCACAACGAGGATTCAGACACACGAGGAAGGAGCAGAATGGCCAGCTGCCCCACGGCCCACAGCACAGGGTGGCCAGCAGCCCCACCTGCAGGCCTTCAACATGCAAAGCGGCAGAGGCCAGGTGGCTCAGGGCCTCAGCTGGCCTCCCCAGGTTGGCCGCTGGTGGTCCACAGGCTGTCACACGCTCTCACGTGCAGTAGAATTACCTCCTTAACCCCTACGACACCGGGGGGCCACCAGCGCAGATCACGTTTTGCTGCACGATTATTTGTTATCTTCATTGGGTCTAGTGACAGCTTTCCCACCAATATGAAAACAGGCCTTAGCCGATGTTGGAGGAGTCGCAGCCAGGACAAGTCATGCAAAATCTGCAACTCTGAAAACTAGACAGGATGGGCAGGTAAAAGTTTAAAATTCATTCTGGACCGATTGCTGTTGGCTAAGCTCCTTAATCAAAAGATTCTCAGTGACTTCTTGGAGAATCAAATTAGCTGCCGAGATTTAATTCCATTTTTAGAGATGTGCAGGAGACACACGGAGAGAAAGAGCAAAGAACTCCAGGAACTTCCATGGAGACAAGAGTTTTGCTCATCACACCTAAATGTTTAAAAAAATCAGGGTGTAAGAGACAAGAGCTGACAGAATATGGCTGGAAGTCCAAGTGCAACTTTTAAAAGCAGAAGTTGCTACATAAAGTTACAATGAGAAAGGGATACGGGGAACATAAACTGTGTTCTGCACCCAGAGCTGGCTCCCTCTAATGTGCCAGTCGCTACAGAAAGTGACATTCCCTGACAAACCACACGGCGCAGCTTTGGGTTCCAGGGTCCCAGGCAATTTTTTCAACTTCCTTGAGGTATAACTGACAGAATTGTAATATGTTTAAAGTGTACAGTGTGACGATTTGATAAATATATACACAGTCCCAGTAATTTTAGAAGCAACTGACTTTATAATGTCTTTTCTTCCCCTCCTTTCCAGTCCCACCTCGATCAGAACCTAAAACCCCGTAACTTACAGCAAATACATTTTGATGAGAAGAATCTCTTATCCTTGACAGAGCTGAGAAGAACAGCATGAAATTCTTCCTAAGATTCTCGGCCATCCCTGCTCACCTTTCAGATCCCAAGTGATTTATGCAGCACACAAATATTCACTGAGCTCCTCATAAGTTCCAGCCGCTGCGCTGGGAGCTGGGAACGCATTCAAGGCACCGGCCGTCAGGTGCAGCAGGCCAAACCTCCAGCGGAGCCGCCTGAGGTGCTTGCAGCAACACCGGCTGCCCGGCGCAGCCCCCCGCCTGAGTGAGAACTCCAGGGATGGGGCCTCAGACCCGCGGGCCTGGGAGGCCGCCCTGCCCATGGAAGCCCTACAGACTGTATTCTTGGGGGACAGCTTCTTCCCCTCCTGCAGATTATGGCGGCTTCACCCTCAGGCAGCAACTGCTTCCAAGGAAGGAAGGCCAAGTGCATGAGGGCTTCTGGCAAACGCTCCCTCCACCCTGGCCTTATACAAAGACACCCAGACTTTGACAAAGGCAAACGAGCCACCAAGGATAGGTTTAGGCCACCTGGCCATTAGCTAAGGCTCTTGGGCCATGAGGGAGTTCTCCGCAGAGGCGGTGAAGGCTGCTGCAGCTTGAACTTGGTTGTACTTGGCGTGTGTCCTGGGGTCAGAGGGAGGTTCCAGTGACTCAGCAAAATAAGAAATCGGAGGGGATGATTTGGCGGCTTTAACGTAAGAACTTAATTCTAATTTTGCATTCTTTGGACTTTAATATATGTGTTTGTGGACTTGACCTTTTAAGAATTAATAATTGAACTTTAATTGCTCCCTGGGAGTTTGATAATGGTAGAGGCTCCGTGTCCAACCTTGGGGTGTCTCTATATTGTTGGCATTTTATTATTACATCTTGGCATCATCCATTCTCCTCATAGGTTCTCCAGCATGCTCTGCTGGACAACAGGGCTGGAGGGCCTGGGGAGCGATTTCTTGGGGCTCCTGTGTCCTCAGCAGCCTTGTGGCATCATCAGGGTCTCAAAGCAGCAGAAACTTGCTCAGCGTGTGTCAGGCACACATTCCTACTAGGTGCCCAGATACTAACTTTCTCTGGTTTACATGTTGCTAGAAGACATGGAGGGAGGTTGGAACTAGAAAATGTAGTAAGGCAGCGGCCCCGTGAAAGCAAGGCCCAGAGGCAGCATAAACAGCATTTGGGAAGCAAGCTTCCAAGACTTCTGGACTCCTGTTTTCAGAGCAAGACCTCAAAATAGGACTGGGACCCAGAGAGCCCAGTCTGTGGACTTAAACCAGTGGTCCTCACAACGTGGGACCCAGAACAGCAACGTCAGAACCAGAACTTGGAAGTCCCTCATCACTTGTGTGTCTAGTCCAGTTGGTGGTCTTCCAGAAAGACCCCTTCTGCACCAGCGTGGTGACATCACGACACAAAGACACAGAGCCAGAGGTCACACGAAGATGTGATGTATCCAGAGGTCAGGATGCCCTGTAATCGACTGATCAAACGCGGTGAGCTAGCCTGACAGGTCGGCTGTCACATCAGACAGACTCACAAATCAGAGACATTAACGAAGTCAGGCTGTCCCAGTGACCTTAACCAGGAGGCACAGGCAGAGCACGGGGACATCTGGCACGCCCTACCTGACTGCCCATGTCATCCCTCCCCACATCGGACACACGCCTTCTGGCCCACAGGAATAACATGTGGGGTGTGTGCATCACCTCACACAGCAGGGAGTTTTTAGGTTATGAAATACCCCCATGTTATACCCCGATAGCTGCATAGACAACACCATCTTCCCTGGGAATCATGCCTCATAATCCCACAGCATCCAGGCTGGTGACCCTAGTGATTCTAGACCAGGGATCCCCAACTAGGAACATTCCATATGTAAAGTCCCTCCTATCTAATAGCATTAGTCCACCAGAAAGTCCAGTTTTCAGCATGTTTACAGGGAGATGGACCCGGGCCACCTCCTCTCTTTACTGGAAGCTTCCCCCAGAAATCAGAGGAGCAGTGGATCACAGGTGAGCTACTTTTAACTCCTTCCTCCCCACCAGGGCGCTTTTGAGAGGAAAGGAAGGACCCTATTAATAATGATGCCAAGACAACAGGCGCAAACTGGGACTGACCCAGAAAAACCAGATGCACCATCACCCAATCTACAGCTACAACACTGGCAGCTTGTGGGTAGCCGAAGAGAACCAAGGTTTGAAATGTAAGGAACCAGAAGCCAGTGTGTGGAAAATTATTTTAATCTTCAGACATGTAAAACTGTGACTGGAAGATCCAATTCTCACTGAAGCTTAGTCACAACAAAAATTCTTTTCTGTCAGGAATATACTCAATAATGCATGATACGCAATTATAAATGCACTAGATTTTTTTATGAGAATTTGGCAAAATAGAATTTTCATGACTCCTTTATCATAGGCCAAAATGCTACAGCCGTGTTAACGGAGTTTGTCTGTGTGTGACATCACAGGGTTTCCCTATTCTCAACTCCAATAAAATAAAATCGAAGGTTTCTTCAATCAGCTAAAGGAAGGACTGAATCACCTGTCTACTCTCGGCACAGAAGTTGATGTTACAAAATCATGGTCATGTAAAGAGGCCATCAAGGCCCGCTGCCCAAACAAAGTAGGAAAGAAAACACAAAGGTGTCCTAGAAAATAAAGCAGTAAAAACAGTATGTCATTTTCTGGATTTTGTGACGTTTCTGATATCTTCAGCATTTTGAGCTGCCCCGTGGTGGGAAAAAGAGGCTGAGGAGCCGGAAAGCCTTCGTTTAAATCCTCCCGTTCACTAATTAGGTGGCCCTGGAGGAGCCCTTTCACCTCGGTGCCTCAGTTCCCCATCTGTAAGATGGGGAGAAGAGTGGCCCACACCACAGGGATAGCAAGAAGATCAAATAAATTATACATTTAAAAACCTAGAACTTGACCTGGTGCATAATTGGTGCTCCATTGGTGTTAACAATTCAGTGGGCAAGCTTCTTCAGCTCCCTGAACCTCCATTTCTACCCTCACAAAATACAAGGACAGTAATACCCATCTCACAGAAATGCAAAGATTAGAGGTTTTTAAAGTCACTGGCACTTTGTGAGTATCTACGAATTACAATTCTTGGCCCTCCCCAAACAGGCTTCAGTGAGCCAATGAGTCCCCACGCAGCCTCCTCAGGGGAGGATTCCAGTCCAGTGGGGGGAGGTCTGAGAATATGTGGTTCCACCCCTGATTCTGGGTCTCCCTCCCTATCACCCCCACCCTCCCAGACTCCCTGAGACTCACTAAATGCAGCCTCGGTTTAGACTGGGGGTATCATGGTTTCCTTACCCTCTCTTTTGAGGCAACAGGATTTCTGCCTTTTTACATTTCTTTTCATGGTTTTTCTTTCTCCCCCCTCTCTTTTTCAAGCTTGCAGTGTTTCTTTTATTGCACTCTGTACAGGGGAAAAAATGAGTTGTTAATTGGAATGCCTGGGATCTCCTCACGCCTAGAAATTCAACAATACGCTTGGGCCCCAAGAAGAAATGGGTATTGATCCCACTTTAACCGTCAGGGATGCTCTCTGACTTCCAACACGCCCTCGGTTCCATCCCCCACGGGCAGAAAGCAGCGTATTTTAGGTAACGTGGCCTGACTTACCTAATGGACCGGCTCGAAGCCTTCATTTAAAAAGCAAACCACTAAAAAAAATACCCGAAAGGAGGTCATCTCCACATTGAACTTGGAGGAAACTATGAAAAACTTGGTACTTCCACTGAACCTCAGAAAAAGGGCCAAAGAAGCTGAATTTTACTACAGAGATTCTGAACTTAGATGCCTGCATGCATACAGGCAAAGACATAAGACGTATAACTCAAGAAGGAGGGAGACAAGGGCGGGCCTCAGCTCTGTCTCGTCTGCCCCATCCATGTGCCTGCAGCCAGGCAAAGGGGAGGGGCGGTTAAGGAGATAGATACTAATAAATAGACAGTCCTCAGAGAGGAAAAATCACTAATATTACCCCCAAGCAATTTCAAGGCATCATTATATGAAATGATTTCACCTAAAAATCCAAGCGAGAAAGATCCATGTTTCCCCCCAAACTTGAAGGCCCTTCCATGCCACATACGAATAGGTCTGTGGTGTCACCTGGCTGTTCTTGGCCTCCAAGCTGAGCCCCTCTCCTAACTTCTCACTATGCTTCTCAGCGTAGGGCGGGTCTGACTGACTGTCGACCTCGCACCTGAGGACGGATGTTCAACACCCACCCCAGCACTAACGCATTCAAGGAAGAGCACTCAAAGCCTGCAATGGAAACAGAGTTGAATATCATATTTGTAAAAAATATAATTCAAATAAGAATGTGTGTACACGTGTCTGTGTGAGGATACACATGTGCACACACACCCAGAGCCAGACATACAGGCACATAAGCTTAAATATCCACTGGCCCGTGTTGCTCGGGTCATTTATATGTGCATGCATTGTGTCTTTCTTCCTCTTTCTTTCTTCCCTCCCTCCTCCCCTTCCTTCCTTTCCTCCTCTCCTTTTTTTGTCCACTGCAGGCCGGAATCTCCAGGACACGATGGGTACTATCAAGGAGTGATGTAAACTCCTGAACATCTCTGGACTCTGTTCCTGTCTGAGCTCTCCCAGACTTTCAGGACATTGGTTCTAAAACAGTTCGTGAAGCAGGACTTTCGATTCCAACAGCAACCCCAGGAGTAATCCCAAACCCACCCTCAGTCCTGGGTATAATCTGAGATCTCAACAAGTCGTGGACAGAGACCCATTTACTGAGGGTCCCCTGGAGTGAGGTGGGGAGGGGTGCCGGAGGGCAGTTAAGTGCTAAAGAAAACAGCCAGAGTCCTTCATAAATGAGTATAATGAAGTTGGCCCATTGCTAGTGAGCAAAGTATGGAACCAGCTTTAGAATCAAACAGACTTGGGCTTGATTCTTGGCTCTGCCACTCACCAGCTCTGTGACCTTGAGTTCACTAACCCCTGAGCCTCCATTTCCTCACCTGTACAGTAGGGAGAACTCCATCCAACTCCTCAGGTTGTCGGGTGGATTAACGAGAGGAGGCTGTGAAGTGTTCAGCCAGCTGGCGCCTGGCAGCGGAGGCGCTGGATCAATGGTCCCGATCAATGGGAAGGGCTACTGATAAGACCTGGGCTTTGAGCTATTTTTAGGGTACAGCCCAACCCACCCAGTTAGCATCCCCCTTCGGAAGGTCAGCTTTCTTTGGTAGAAATTAACAAAGCAGGCTTCCACTACCTTCCTCCTGAGCTCTCTACTGGGAAGGGCTCCCTGCCGTGGGGCAGGTCGACCTCGCTTTGTGGCCCGTCACTGTGTGGGACTCCCGGGCACAGATGCGATGGACGCCACTGCTTCTCTGAGGGAGCCAGCAGAGAGGGACGGGCAGCAGCACTTCCTTTCACTGCGCTCTCTCTTTACTCTCTGCATCCCTCGACCTAAGGCCACACAGGGAGGCGGAGCAGGTTTCCCTAAAAGGTTGGGGATTAAAGGGAATTGCAGACTGGAAAAGAGCCCAATGTTCTCTGCTGAAGATGATGTTTCCCACACCCTGGGGCACAAGGACCCAGATGGGCACAGATCCTCAACCAGGGGCTCGCCCTGCTCCTAACACCCTGCTCTCCCATCCTCAGATGTGTCAAAACCACGCTTGTCTTTGAACCTCTGCTGCAGAGACAGTGCTCTGTGTTCACCAACATGTTTCATTTTTCTCTTCCTGGGCACACAGGCTACCTTGCCGTTCAGGTCCGGGCCCTTGACTGGGGCCTGGATGACAGACCATGACTGCAAGTGAGGTTCCAGGCCTGGTCACAAACTCCCTGCACAGCAGTCTCCACTCATTCTCTTCTGCTGTGGCATTTTCGGGGGCTGTGCTTCAGCCTCCTGCACGATACAGGGCTGCCACCCTCCTGGAGCCAGAGCGTGTGCTGGGAGCAGAGTAAGCCCTGAAGATGGGCAGCCACGGAGAGCGAAACCAGGGCCCAGCGGCTTCTCTCAGTGGCTGTGTGTGAGCACAGCTGAGCGTTCACCACCCGCAGAAACACACCTCAGACTAAGCCTCTTCATCTGCCCTATAAGACACCCTACCCTCAAAATCTGCCCACTGGCTTTCACTGCACCAGATCTGAACCACTCAACGCAAGTCACACCCCAGAGGGAGAAGCAAGACTTGAGCAGATTGGTCAGTGATGACTTTGATACGTCAAGCTCCACAGAAGAGTCCAGCAAGACAATCTTAGACCAGGAGTCACGAGCTCACGTGTCCAGAGTGGTCACACTGGTAATGCCGATGAGTGACCCAGGCTGGGAACAGAACTATGGCAGGCTGCGTCAGGGATGCCTTGTCCGAAGGAAGCTGCTTCCGCCAGTTCCCCAGCAGCCACCCTGCAGACTGTGGGCCACTCCTGCCACATCCTCCTGTTGCTTCAAAGAATATAGAAATCTGGGTTTCTATACAAAGTCTCCAAAGTTTTATAACTTGGCAACTACTCCAAATTAAAAAACAAACCCTTTGCACGCCAAGCAAAACGGGGTTGCCTACTCGGGCTGCCTATGCTGAAGCTCACAGCCCCTCCTCCAAAGCCGTAGATTTATGTCACTCCTGCCCCAGAGCTCGCAGGCTGCCTCTCTCACAGTGAGGTCAATGTCCTGCAAAATTAGGCAGAGCAAGGCCTTCCCTTCATCACCATGCTCCCCCAGCCCCAGATTCAAAGTATGCCCCGATGGCCCGCTGGAACCCAACCCATTGACAAGTCATATCATACAGACAGTCCCCGACTCAAGATGGTTTGACTTGTGATTTCATAAAACCACCCATCTTCAGTAGAAACCGTACTTTGAATTTTGATCTTTTCCAGGACTAGGGACTATCGGTACAACACTCTCTCTCATGATCTGGGACAGAGGCAGTGAATGTGGCAACCAGTCAGCCAGGTGATCCGCAGGGTAAGCAGCCCCCACTCCACAGGGGGCTGCTGGCTGCGGCCCCCTCACTCCCACCAAGGCTGGGCTCCCACTTTAAATGACCACATGCAAGACCTCCATGAAATCCTTAGCCAGGAACTGGCCTGCTCCGTCTCCCTGGGAACAGAAGGAGGCACCATGAGACGGTGGGCCCGCAATGACCTACCTCTCTCCTCCCAACAGTCCTGCCGGCAACAACCCACAAGTGTGAAATGACAGGAATTAGAACTATTCTGCGTGTGCGTGCCTGAGCTACAATTTTCCTGAGAGCAAGGCTAGCTAGCTTTCAGAAGGATCGAACAGAATTTGCAAATCACCTCACTTTATGGGGCAGGAGCTTTAAGAATATCAAATATTTCTTACCAAAGAAAAGCATTTGCAAGCAAATGGGTCCGAAGATTTTTTTCCACGATTATCTCATCCAGAATTGAGCAGTTTGAAACCAGAGAAAATGGGTGTTGCCCGCGGGGAGGAGGGGAATCCCACTGCTTTAGGAGTGTAAGAAAGCTGGTCCCTGAGACTCGCAGAAATAGAAACGGAATGACTTTCTTTTGCCGCACGCATGAGCTCAAAGCACAAGAGAGGCTGCATGTCAAAGCGGAAAGCTGTTTTCAAAGCACAATATTGGGAAAACAGACCAAGACAGGGGCACGTGCTAACCACAGCTGTTTGTCCGCACCTACTCCCTGCCAGGCCGTGTCCGATTTAGCCTGGGACCAGGGGTGAAAGGCTCCCCATCCAGCTCTTCAGTCTCTGACACCCATCCCCTCAGCATTATTAGGGCTAATGTCAGATAATGGACCTCTCATTAAATGTCGCAGCTGAATGGGAAGCTTTAATGATCTTTGCCATTTCATATCAGATGTAACTTGTATTCGTTCGGGAAGGAAAACGTCCAGCCAGCTGCTCTGAGTGTTGTAGACCTCCCCTGCCAGGATGAGCATGGCTGTGGGCTCCAGCCCCATCCTACAGCATCTGAGTCACAAGCGTCTCCAGGAGAATGTGTTTAGTAGTGTTGGGAGAAAGAAAGGAAAACGGGAGGTAAGATTTGCCAACCAGCTGGGCTCGGTGAGTCACAGAGGGCAGCAGGCGAGTTGAGAGCCCTGGGTCACCCGAGGGTGGGGAGCCCACAGAAGTTGTCGGGGAGGCACGAGGCCCCAGGTGGCCATCAGGATAATGAGCCGGCTGGACCCTACCAGTTATCAACAGCATCATGAGGCTGGGGACGTCTCCAGAGAGCGCTGAGGCTGCAGTCAGCACGGCCCTAGTGAGGGCCTGAGAGTACAGCGGACTGAGCATCGGAGTCCAATGGATAACAACAAAAGCCATTATCTCTCTCTGGCTGGGCTGCCAAGTGCAGGGCCAGGTTGCCTGGTGTTTGCGGTTTCCATAGCAGCACTGTCTTGTTCTAGCGGGCAAAGCACACAGAGAGGACCAGATCACAGTTGCAGGAAATGGCTGGAACAACCCCAGGGCTGGGCCAGGATCTCACGGCAGGCTCTGCCCTTTGTGGGTCAGCAGTGGAGGAGACAAGGGTGCTTTTCAAGAGATGCCTGGGCACTAAGGGCTCCTTCAAGTACAGTGCCCGGCCAAGCACGGCCATGGTTGGTCCAAGGTCACAGCTCTGGGCCTCTCTGCTCCACTTCCCAGGAGTGGGGAAAGCACACAGTGCACTCCAGGCACTGTTGAAAATGCACAGGTGGCCCTGGCTGGTGTGCCTCAGTGGATTGTGCACTGGATTGCAAGCAAAAGGTCACCGGTTCAATTCCCAGTCAGGGCACATGCCTGGGTTGCCAGCCAGGTTCCCCGTTGGGGGCACATGTGAGGCAACCAATCAACGTGTCTATCGAGCATGGATGTTTCTCTCCCTCTCTTTTCCCTCCCTTTCCCTCTCTCTAAAGATAAATAAATACTTTCTTTTTTAAAAATGCTCAGGTGGAGTGAGGGACAGGAGTAAGGTGCAGCTGTCAGCCACCCACACAGCCAGGGGGGAAGACTGCAGAGGGGTCTCTGTATCGGAGCACCCATGTGTGAGTGGCTACAGGGCACCAACACCTCAGTCCCTTGCACTGGAGACCCCTGAGGAAGACACAGAGTGGGTAATAAATTGTTTGGACCCATAATTTGCTGGACATACTAAAAAAGGAAGGAAGAGAGGCCTGGTACCAGGCTCAGGAATTAATCACGCAGTGTGTAATGGGCCCAATTCGCTTCATTCATTGTTGGTTTTCATCTCCTGCATAGACACTGAACCAGGTGGCCAAGGAAAGGAGGCAGAGAGTTCTCCAGCACTGGGGAAGGTCAGCCATTTCCTGGTATTGACGAGGCATCCAAGCACTCAGCAGTACTGTTAGCACTAAAGAAACCCCTCCCAGCTACAGATTCTTAATTATTTTTACGCCATCCTCCCCCGGGCATCATTAGTCTCAATGTGACAAACGGGGAAAATCAGAAGTCCCCCTGGGTTTCACCTGTGCAAAAAGTCAGAAGTGACAGATTAAGGGTGAGAGGTCATGCACTCCAGACCCTAGCCACAAGGTCATCTCCTAGTCTGGAGACAAAGCTTGTTCCCTGAGGACAAGTACACGGAGGGGTAAGTGCAAATAAGCCAGCTGCCTGCATCCTCCCTGTGCTTCGTGTGACTGGTATAACATTCCTTCTCTTGGGTATGGATTCAGCCAAATGCACCCTCATGTAACCCAAAGTCCATCCCTGTCTGGCATCTGTGCATTTGACCTTCAGGTTAATGGTCTTAAATGGTTTTTGTATAGGTGAGCCGGAAAACAGTATGTTCTGGGCCACATCCAAAACGTCGAAATGAAAACGGACAGAGATGAAGGAGCTGGAGGAAATCCACATCTTTCTCACGGCCCACGAAGGATGGCTGCCCTCAGGATCGGTTTCACCGGTGATCAGAACCCGTTGGCACTTGTCTGTCTGTCTGTCTGTCTGTCTGTCTCCAGGTTCAGGCATCAAGCACATGGCAGGTGCTCCTCATCTTTTGTTGAATCAGTGATGTTCCCCAGGCCCCGGCATCAGCGTGGGAAGAAGTGTCTGTAGAATGAGGAACCACACCTGTGGCTCACCTGCTCCCCCTGACTCGTGGGGGCGCATCATCCACCTGGGAGCTCCAGTTCACAGGTCACTGTCCTGTAGATCCTGACTGATGCTGGAAACCAAGGTAGGCCACGCCTCAAGGGGGCGCTCGGCAGCAATCTCCACCCTTGTGTTTCGGCACTACATGAGGACTTACCCTTTTATGTTATGAATTAAAAACAAGAATGCTTGTCTCCCTGCAATCACTCCAGAAACAGTCGCCATCCACTTTATGTCATGCTCACGAACAACCCTTGAGTTTGCACAAAGGACTCTCAAGGCTGATTTGGTGGGAGAAAATAACAAAAGCAGCAGAAACACAAATCAAAAGGCCCCGACATCTAGGGGATTACAGCTTGACATTAGCCTCCGTTTAAGGAGGGTTTAGTGGCTGCCATGCACTGTGCTAAGCATGATGCTGGCATGATTCATTCTTCACATATGTAACGTGAGGTGCACCCTCATTTTCCAAGAGAAGACAAAGAGCTCAGAGAGGCCCAGCCACTGGCCCTGGCTCTCCTGGCTAGTATGCAAGTGAAGCCAAAGTGGAAATCAGGTTTGACCGATGCCCAATTCCAGGCCTGTTCTTTACCACGACATTAAGCTGCCCCTTCCTGCCTAAGGGAATCCACACTCCCCACACAGGCAAGACAAAAGCATGGAAATGCTCAGAATCTTTTTCAATTTTTTGGAATAGGTAAAGTATTTACAGGTTTCAAAATCGAACAGCCTCAGAGGTGCAGAGTGAAACATCTTCATTCCCGCTCCGGCACCAGACAGCTCTCTAAAAAGGCAGCCACTCTGTCAGGTTTTTAAAGACATCCTTCCGAGTTCTTTTATGCAAATCTGAGCACAGAGGAATAGATGTCTCTGTCCTCCCTGTTATTCGCCAAAGGTAATGCATCCACATCCTGTTGTGCACCTTGGGGGTTTTCCCCCCATTTAACCATTTCATGTAACCAAAGACTTGTCCGTCTTTCCAGACCGATCAGTAGAGACTCTCCTCTTTGTTTAGACTGCAGCACAGTATTGCTCGACATTCCAGTGTATTTATGCAACGTACCTGACTTAACCAGTTCTGTACTAATGGACAACTGAATTGTTTCCAACCTTTTGGCAGTAAGAAAAATGCTACGGTGAATAACTTGGAACACGTACCATGTTATACATGTGTCAATGGATCTGTATGGTGACTTCCCAAATGTGGTTGGTTGGATGGAAAGATGTACGTGCTTGCAGTTTAGAGAGCTACTGGCAAGCCGCCCTCCATGGGAGATACGCCAGTGGGCGCCAGCAACACACGAGAGCCTGTTTCCCGTCAGCTTGAACGAGAGAGGGCGCTGTCAAAACTTTGAGCCCGTCCCATCAGGTAAGTGAAAAACGGTATCTCCGTGGAGCTTTTGTTTTATCTCATCATAAGTCTGCAGATCTTTTCATATGTTTGAGGGGACTGTACACAAGTGACCCCGCTTTCCGAAAGCTAATATTACACTTTGCTTTTATGAAAGACCTAATGTCAGTACCTGTGTTCGCTGAGCAAAATTAATCTTTCTGACTTAAGAAACCCTGAGCGACTTTCTGCGGTTTAACATCCAGCACTCAGATGGACAACCTCGTGAAGGTGTGAGTGCCCGACCGGGCCGGCGGGACACAGGGATGGGATGGGAGGGGCGGGGGGTGGGGGATAGCGTCCCAGGAAACAGAAGGGATCTGCGCTCTGAGCAGAGCAGTGGTCTGTCCTGTGCTGCAGGACGTGCCTCCATGGTGTGACCGTGACTCCACTCCAGTGACGGGGCTGCCACTTCGTCATCTTTCCCGTTGTCCTGACTGAGACCCCTCCCGTTTCCGACTCTTCTCTCCTCCACCGCCACGGGCTCTCGTCATTGCCCTTCTCTCTCCTCCGAACGCCGGTCTGTTCACAAGCCTGTGGGAGACAGAGGCTCTTTTCCTGGGCACATTCGCAGGGCGTGCGTTTGTGTGTCTGTTTGGGGGCCAAAGCACCAAAGCCTTGTAATGGAGATGATGGATCCCCATTGAAGGGAAATGACAGTCTGAGCAAGAAGACGGAGCCGATTTGTCACTGAGAGCAAAGCCTGACTGTGAAGCAACAGCAACCTGGAGCTGGGACTGGTTGCCAACAGGATGACACTTCCCTGCGGGCCGCCCCACGTCTTAGTGTAAACAAGTACCACTCGCTTCAGTGCCTACATCACTGCAGCGCCTGCCATCACTGCCCTGGGTATATCACCCCACGGAGAACAGTGGCCCTTCTCAAACTACACCGGGAGTTCTGTCTCATGTGACACCGTTTCAGAAATAAAATAAGGCTTCATCCCAGCACCGTGAGGACAGAAAATGAACAGAGTTTGGCTGCTGTGGGGGATGCATCTCCACCCCAGGTGGGCTTTTGTTGCAAACCTCAGTGGAGCCGTAGGGTACAACCACCTGACTCCAGACAGCGTCCCCGAGAGTCAGAGTTCGGTTTTGAA
Source organism: Desmodus rotundus (assembly GCF_022682495.2). Classification (NCBI taxonomy): domain Eukaryota; kingdom Metazoa; phylum Chordata; class Mammalia; order Chiroptera; family Phyllostomidae; genus Desmodus; species Desmodus rotundus. The sequence continues at coordinate 11,778,818 of NC_071395.1, forward strand.
GACGGAAATAAACCTGTTGGATTTCACAAATATCTCCTTGCCCTTGCCCTCACTGTTCCAAATCTCTCATCCTCTACTTTTCAAATAAGGTATTTTAACCAAGGAATAGAGAACAACTGTTTTTGATTTATTTCCTTATGCCTTGCTTTGATACAGGGTTGAATTTGATCTACCCGTGAAAAACTATCTTTTTTCATTGCCGTGCCTGCCCACTCGGTTTCGGTCTTTCTCTCTACCTCCTCTCCCTGTTCTCCTATCTCCTCTTTTTCTCCCTCCTATCTTCTCTTCCTTTTCCTCTCTCTTCCCTCCTTCCTCCTTGTCTGGCAGGGTGGGCTCAGCCCCATCCTCTCGCAGGTGTGACACGGGCACCCTCTACTGCCTGGCATGAGAACCACTCCGCATTCAGGCAGCTTCAGACCAGCGGCTGATGGCCAGAAAACATACAGGCGTTCTCCCTTCCCTGGGCAAACGCTGCAAGTGTCGTTAAAATGAATAATTTATTAAACCGCAATTGTTTATTGACTGCCCTTTCATTATTTACTTTTTCAGTTATTAAGCACACTCGAGTGGGGAGCCCTTAGCCGACTTGCAGCTTCTTTCTGAGCCAAGGTGGTGTCCAGCCCCCTCGCTTCTCTCCGCAGGAGACATTTTCAATCTCTTTTGTCAGGTCAGGGTCAAACTACAGTTGTTCCATGATGACTTTATCAATTCTCGATTGATAGGCTCTAGGGGGGGGGGGGGGGCGGGGGAATGCCTGCTGCTGTCTCGTGGCTGCTTGAAGAGAGTTATTTGTGTAACGTTCTGTCAGTCCAGCACGTCAGTGACAGACGCAGAAGTCCAGTGACATAGGGGGAAAAAAGATGTCTTTAATGCCTTTTAATAGTTTCCCTGCCTTACATCAAGGAGCAGATGACAGCCACCCTAGTGTGTCCTCCCAAACCCAAACAGGCGTGGGAGGAAACGTCCCCACCTCATTCAGAAGGTGTAAGCCAGACCTGCTGTAAGTATGCTAATTACCGCCCTTCACCTGGAGGTGAGGCAAAGTCCAAAGCCCTGGGCTGGTGGGAGGGGCTCTTCCGCCTCCCAAAAGAAAACTCTGGCTCCGGATTGGAAGGGAAGCTTCGGTCTGCACCCACCATGGCCCCTGCTTGCAAAGGGCAACCGTTTCCACCACCCAGAATTTCAGGAATCTCTGCTGTGACCCATGAATGAATGAATGAATGAATGAATGAGTGAATAGGGCCAAGAAGAAGTAGAAACTCCCAAAAATGAACAGGAGATTTTATTCTAAAACCCAGCATTTGGTTGACACCGATACTACATACACAAACACAAGAAAGCGCTCACCTCTGTCTGCCTGTGTATCTCACCCCTCACCCCATCCTCCTGAAATGAGGCAATAGTTTCATTTTCAAACAACTCATTAGGGACTTATGTCTGGATGCAGAGAGACCTACTAACCATATGTTGCCTCAAAAAAAAAATACCCTAACAGTAAATACAATTAGAAAATTCACCAAATTATATCCTTTCCTCAAGCTAAATGGGACTTTCAAGGAAGACTCACACCTTGATATCTTCCCTCCCAACACAAATATCTGCAGGCTCAGCAAGGGGAGGGGGTGGCCGTGGGGGAGGGGATGGAGGGAGACCCTAGCAGCAGGTTTGCATAAACCAAAGCACTGGTGCAGTGAGTGTGCAGGAGGCAGCACATTTCAATGGTCAGGAGCATGAACTTGAAGTGAATCTGACCTTCTGACCTGGGTTCCCAAGGTGGCTTTGCCAGATCATCTGCTGTGAGATTTGAACAAGTCTCATAAACATACAAAGCTCCAGCTTCCTTGCTTGTACAATGAAGCCAATGCTTCCTTCTTTGTGAAATTACACGAGAGTCCATACATGTCATACACATGAAGTACTAAGCACAGTTGGCGGGGGACGTCTAGGGCACCCTCCGCTTGTTGTTTTCATTCCCTTCTTTCCGCCCCAAACACCATAGTCAAGAAAAGGACTGTCCCTTTTCGTTCGTTTTCAAGCGAACTAAATCCTGCCTTCCTTCACGTGTTCATCCTCATCCAGCAAACGTTTATCGGATCCTTCCTGTTTCAGGCACGCGCTAGGCACTAGCTCCTCAAACATGAAAAGGAGCCCTCACCCTCAAGGAAGAGAACACACAGAGTAATCATCTAGTTAATAAAATTTAGCCTATTTGTCTCTGTTATTAGTTGGGGTCACACGTGGCATAGATGAAACCACCTGGGGAAGGGAGACTGTTTAAAGCAGGAAAGAACATTTTTTTCTTCTTTTTTTTTTTTTTTTTTACATACAAAGCAATAGAACACCATCCCTCTCAGAGAAACAGAGTACACTAAAAGGTTAAATTTATAAATGTATATACTGTAAATATTACCATAGTTATACAGTTAATAAAGAAGGCTCAAAATGTTCATGAATTTTTTTTTGCAGTTGTCCATTTTAGTTTTCCTAGTTTTTCCCCTCTGCGTGCACATAAGAAATCACGAGGTGGGGGGGGCGCAGTCATCTTGAAGATAAGTAAATTTCAGATCCCCATCAGCAAGAGCTATGAAAATTTGAGAATTTGGAGAGTCCAGAATTCCGAGTCTTCTTCTCTGCTGTGTCCTCAACTTTTAGTCCAAAATCTGGCATCAGATAGGGGTCCAATAGATATTTTTTGACAGAAAGGGAACAACATGAGAGCTGATGAAGACAGACAGGCTTTTTTGGCCAGTACCCACTCGGAGCCATGGTGGGGGAGGGGGACATTTAGGAGAAACAAGAGAGCCAGGTGTACAGCACCCAGAGGTGGCGGAAGCTGACACCCCTCGAGTTCGAGGAGACACCCACGGGAGGAACCCCAGGCACACCTGGAGGCACCCGAAGAGACATGCCATGGGGAGAAAATACAAATAGAATTTCCAATGAGCCCCAAACTGATTACTCTGAATTTAAAACGTGTTCAAGATCTGAAATTCACCTTGATCATCAAGCCCTAAAATAGAAAGTCTGAGAGATAGGCTGTTCCAATGACAAAGTCAGGGCCAGTTCTGACCTCATCGCCCACAGCACAGAATATTTAAAAATCACAACAGGAGGGATCGAGCAAAAAAGAACGAGAACTATGGACACGGGCAATGGCAGGGTGATTGTAGCGGTGGGGGGTGGGGAAGAGAAGGGTTGGGTGGAGGTGGAAGAGGGTAAAGGGGGGATAAATGGTGATGGAAAAGAACACAATAAAATACTTTAATAAGAAGAATTAAAAATAGCCACAGGGCCTAACATAGCACATTTTTAAAGGATGCAGACAAGTGAAATCAGTTATTAGTCTCTGGACCCAGTGATTCCCTCAAATTACGCCCATTGCTTCCAAATACCTGCAGCGAGCAAGTGCGTTCTCTCTGAACAACCAATGGAGGCGCTCGGCTTTGCACTCACTGATTTTGATCGAACTGCTTCCCACAGGGGATCTCCTGCCAATATTAATTTCTACGTGTTCCAGCTTAATAGAATAAAAAAGGTAGTATGTAAAGACACTTTATTACTAAGTAGGAAATTATTATTACTCTGAATCAATTATTGTAATTTTAGAAAATTGCTACACTTAAAATATTTATTTTTAGTCTTTGCATTAAACTTTGTGTAACAACGATTAATAATTGCTCTGGAAATGCCAGGCAATAGTCAGTTACACATACACACAAAGGTGGCAATTGTGTTGACTGATCAGTGTGCCAGGTGTTGGAGAAACCGCTACGAAAGTCCTTCACTTGTCAGGAGGGCGGAGAGTAGGGCTTTGGGGGACGCAAGGGAGCCTCACAGCTTCCCCTCGCCTGACTCCACTCCATCTCCTTTCCGTCTGCAGCCGGATGTATGACCATATTGAAGCAGATGAATACATCTGGACACTGCATCTGTCCAAGGCCAAGGAAGGGAGATTGTAACTCAAACCTTCCCAGCACTTCGAAGGCCACTGCGCTGTCACATTGGAGGGAACTGAATGATCAAATGATCAATTTTCAAAACATTTCAAAGCAAAACAAGAGAAATGGAGGAAGAGAGGGAGAGGAAGGAGGAGGGGACTGGACCAGTCTCCCCACAGGAAGGAACTGGAAATTGTCCTTTATACAGAGAAACTTTCTTCCCATGAGTGTATCTGTCCAGGCTGATCAGAATTTACAGAGTCTATCATCATAAACCAAAGCACTCTTCATTATTTTCAGCAGAGAAATGGAGGGCGCTTCCATTGCTAAGTGCTTCGAAATTTCCTGAGCAATGATGCTCAGTGCTGGAAAGTGTTACGTCCCCTGCCCCCTTCCCAGATCCACAAGGCACTCTGGGGAGCATCGCGAAGGTTGGGAATGATGGGAAGCCAAAGAAAATGGCGGCCAAAGGTTGGTAACGATACCTACAAACAACACCCTTGTCATCTTTTCAAAAATACGTTTCACTCAAGCAGCACCAAAAGAATTTTTGATGAGCTTGGAGACAGCAAAGTAATACAATTGTCTGACAATAGCCTGCGCTTTCTTCCTCACCCTCTGTGGGGATCTATTAAAGGAGGAGGAAATGGAGAGAGAAGCTCAGCCTGTGATGAATGTCAGTTACTATTACTTTTTATGAAGCTCTTCTGGAAAGGCCTTGGGTATAGATTGGTGTGTAACAAGGTAAGTACATAAATAAACAATCACCTGCCTTGGAGGGTTATTTGCCTCAGCCCTTTCTATGAACTTGTTGAGACTTGGTGAGGTTACAGGAGAGACTCGAGACGGTGTAATACGAAATTGTCGCTGTGCCAATGTGCTGAATAAAACAGAAAAGATTTGTGGCTTCCGTCTGGGAGATCTGATGGATTAGGGTATTAGATTCTTCACTTGTTGGCAGGGGAAAAAGAAGACTCAAATCTCCGCTGCTGCAGCGTTGGCTTCTTGGCACTTTTATGGAGAGTTTCCTTCTGATTTGGAAAGTCAGGAAGAGTGGGACCCTGGACAGGCAAGTGAGGGGAGTATGAGAAGGCACCCGTGGCCTTGCTGGTAAGAAGCCAGGCTGATCGATGTGTCACCAGGGGAGAATGTTTGGTAACAAAACAGACTTTCAAACAATTGATAACAGTGTCTTCGGCTTGCCGGATGACTTCTTTCTGGGCATTTCAAGCATTTTACCAACTTGAATAGAAGGGTCCCTCACCAGGCATTGGAATGCAGTTGTAGCTAGGACAGAAGAAAGACAGCCGCTCTGCCAGAGAGCAAGCATGTTTTCAGGAAGAATGGTTATTTTTATAATGTGCTTCCCAAGTCCCAGATGTTTCCTTTTTTGGCCCATTTCTGTGTACAAGTCGAGGTGGGCTCATGGGCCACAGGCTCAGACTATTCCTACGGCAGCTGGCTGGGGCTCTTGGGTGCTGCCTGCACCCTTCACACTCCCTTCGGACATGGCTGAAATGAGCACAAATGCATTAAGTTCAATGCCATAGCCAGTGGGAAGAGCTGGGTTGCTGAGGGGCGATGTTTTTCAGAGATAAGAGATCGTGCCACGGGTTCATCATTAGGGGCTCAAGGCCTTTTCATCACTGGCTGGCAGAGTCCGAGTCTCTTTCTTCTCCCCAGCCGCGTGGATCCCTAAACCGTGGCCCAGGCCCAGCAGCCAACAGGAATTGGTGTGGGTCCCCACTGGGCATGCTTTGTCACTTCAACCAGTCACATGGAGCCCCCAACTCAAAAGGGCCTTACACTCAATTTCATGCTCTACTACTGACATCTTTGAATTCCTAACAACTGATCTTTGAACTTGTGTTTCTAAGTAGGGTCCAAGGCTCCACAAGCAGAGGGTGTACTTGTGTACATGGGTTACACCGTTCCTTGCCTCCCATTCACATCCACCATTTGTGATGCCCGTGCACAGAATTCCAGGGTTCCCATGATGCACGGGTGTTCAGCGTAACTCAGGGGTACACTTGACACTAAGTAGTGAACCCGCAGCCTGACCCCTCACCCCCAAAGAGACCACACTTTCCCTTCAAACCAGCTTGGCCTGAAAGAAGCCAATAGTGCTCAAACCACCAAAGAAACCTATGAGATCACTTCCTGCTGGTGTGACAACCCTGTATCAGCCAGCCCCTCTGAAAAAGGATGGCTTAGGAGGAGCAGGAGAGAAAGGTCAGCCTGTCTGTCTTCTCCCTTTCTACCTCCCCGCTCAGTGAGCCGGAGGGAGAGAGGGCTGACAGAGTGTGCCCTGTAGGCAGATGTTTACATGGACTTGAAAAGCTGGTTTCAGCTCCTAACTACCTCGTATTTTTAAATCTTTTGCATGTGTTCCTTTTCTTTTTTTTTTTTTTGGCATGTTTTCTTAAAAGCACCCAAAAATGTAAAGGCAGTTGACAAACTGATTGAAAAATATTTACAATGCATATGACAGAAAAATAACACATTTGCTCAAGATTTTAAAAGCTCTTAGGAAACAAAAGATAAACATCCTAATAAAAAAATAGGATTAGTCCCTGGCTGGTGTGGCTCAGTGGACTGAGCACCAGCCTGCAGACCAAAGGGTTGGATTCCCAGTCAAGGCACACGCCTGGGTTGTGGGCCACATCCCCAACAGGGGGCGTGCGAGAGGCAACCATACATTGACAGTTCTCTCCCTCTCTTTCTCCCTTCCCCTCTCTAAAAATAAATAAAATCCTTTTTAAAATAATAAAACAAAGTTTTTTAATGGGATTAGGACACAAATAAGTACAGCACAAAAGAACTTCACGTGACCAACAATAAGCATTGTAAAACGTCTTTAAATTCACTATTAATAAAATAAATGCACATTAAAAACAACAATGATATATATAAGTTTTCACCCAGAAGGTTATAAAAGGGAAAAATGAAACGATCCAAGGCGGGGACAGGCCTGAAGTGGAGCATAGCCGGAGGACAGTATGACTGCACAGACCAAACCATTGAACAAGAGTGCCTTCAGACTCAGCAATAACATTGTGAAAACCTATTAAAGAGACAAGAGGACGTTCTATGAAGATGAACGTGCAAGGTTGTTCACTAAGGTATTGTTTATAATATCTAAAAATTAAAATACCCTAAATATCCATCTACAGGGCGTAGGTTTAATCAATTACAGTAAACTCATACTACATATGCAGATGTTGAAAAAGAATTAGATACCTTTATATGTACCAATCTGGAAAATTCACACAATGTATTTTGTGTGAAAATTTTTTTTTATTCACACAATATATTTTGTGTGAAAATTTTTTAAAAGCAAATTGTAGAGTATAAAATGATTCCACTTGGAAAAATTGTTTATAAAAGTTTGTATGTCCTTATGAAATTTCCTGGAGGAGACCATGGTTTAGGGTTGCCTCTGGGAGGTGGGATTAATTATAGAAGAAAAAGAATAAATGAGACTTAATATTTTACTTTATGTACTTCAGAAACGTTCAGGGAAAAAAGCATTTCTGAAGCATATCTCTTTTTGTAATTTTTAAAAATTGAAATGTTAAGATAAAATAAAATCTTACACGGCACATTGTCACAATAGGCTATTAAGCAGCCACTTGAAATGATGCTATATAGCTACACACATTGAACTCAAAATATGGTCACGACGTGTATCTCTGTAAAAAGAAAAGCAGGTGATTGAACAATGTGTGTGGCACAATCGCATTTGTACAAAATTCTGTATCTGTTGAAAGGACAGAGTCAGCAGTCTGGAAAGATGTTCACCACATATTAATAGTAGTACTCTCTCGGTAGTGGTTCTTTTAACGCCTTTTTTTCTTTCTTCTTTAAGCTTTTCTATGCATTTTTTTTTTTTACAATGAGTGTATATCCTTTTTTGTAAATAAGGGGGAGAAAAACAGCTCTTTCCATTTTGAATTATTTTAATGTGAGCTAGCAGAAAGAGATGCTTAAGAAAGTTCCAAAAACTGCATAAAAAGTAATTTCTCCTGGTTCCCAGTAGTATCCCTAAGTCAGTGCAAATAAACATTATAACCTGGAACCTGAACATTTTTTGACTCGCATATTCTTGCTCCAATTTTGCCAAACTTATAAGCAACAGTATGTCAAAGCTTTCCAAATGCAATTCCGCCCTCATCCATCTGCTCAGCAGTGCATTTGCAAATGTAGCCAGGTATTCGCATGGTTTGTTTTTTTTTCCTAAATGCATTCTTAACTTTTTAATTTATCTTAATGTTTAAGCAATTTTTAAAGGCACTGGCCTGGCCCCACATTGGTGCTCCATCGACGTGCAGGGATAGCTCCCCCTTCCGTCCTGTGGCAGTAATTATTCCAGAACCTTGCTAAGTCTCACTTCCTTCTCAGTCTTTCCAATCATTCTCCCCAGGAGCACGGCAGTTTAATCCGTCTTTCCACAGATATTTAGAGACCACAGCTATAGTGAATTCTCACCTGAAAAAGAGTTCATTGCATTTTTTCAAGAGATGCTGCGGGAAGTTTATTAGTCGACTATGCAGTATTTATCACTGGTAATTAAAACTAAACTGTTCCTGTTGTAATAACTGCCCAGAGTCAGAGATGCAGTGCTATTACTTTTTATTCTTTATTTGCTCTTGCTTTAATCTGGTATAAAACACCCCTGAATTGTGCTACAGCAGCCACCCTCAGGCTGAAGTTAAGCGGACCTGTTTGTTTTTCACTGAGACGACCAGGGCAACGCATACGCAGTCACTGAGGCAGCAGCGCAAAGACCCAGGAAGGTCTGTATACAGCTGGGAGAAATAAATGTAAATTGACTTTTAAAAGATAAAAAGGCAAGTTACAACACAGAGGGACATATTGTACATGCCCTTGACCTTAAAAATTCCACCTTCAGTTTTTATCCTAAAGAACGAATCAAAAATGTACAGAAAATGAAAGCTACAAGACTGTCCAACCACCGGGGGATTGGTTTTAAAATTTTTCTGAATAATAAAACACTTTTATGCCATTAAAAATCATGTTTAAGAAGAATATTTAATTACAAGAAAAAATGAGAGAGAACTAATTTACAAAATAATATGTACAAAATGATCACAATTTAGAGAGCTAGATCATAGAAATGGATACATTGATTAAATCAGGTGGATAATGGATGTATAAATATTAAGTTGGGTAGATGGATGGATGAATGGAAAATGGATAGACAGACAGACAGACAGACATGGGTATAGATACAGATTAAATTAGCCCAAAACTAGAAACATATCAACTGAATCTTAATAAATCACAAAAACATGAATGTTGAAATCTCTGGGTGGTGGAATTATGAACGGTGCGTACATTCTTCTCTATGCCTATCTGTTTTTTCCAAATTCCTACAACGTATTTGTGCTTTTGTAATGAAAAAAACTATTGAAAGACAGTAAGTGCCCTCTACATACTTATTGATGAATTAATTTGATTTATTTTCTTACATATTTCTCCTCCTTGAGTAGTTTCTATATATGGAAGGTTGTCATTTGGGAAGGAAAAGTTTTATGTGTAATTCAAACCCAGTGTCACTGAGACCCAAGCAAGGACACCAAGAACTGTGTCAAAATGTCATATCACACACACACACACACACACAGCAAAACTGGGCAGGTCACATATTAACATCATCCAAATGAGGTCAAATTATCATTTATGAATAATGGTTCGGGGACGGCCACCCGTGACTAAGAGTGAGTCTCTCACCAAAGACCATGCTTCATTGGAGTATCCTAATAAATTCAAAGCACGTAAAAATGTAAACTTTAAGAGGCACGATGTTTTGTAAAGCTTCACAACTGTGTGTGTGCTGTGCGTGTGGACACACATGTACGTGAAAAGCAGACCTCACGGTTCTGGCATAATGAGAGCGTGTCACGCAAACACACAGCAAACCCTTGTTAGATGAGCTCTGGGTACCAGCATCATCCGCCCACAGATTTCTAGAGAGCAAGTCAGTTCCCGCGGGAAACCTGAGGCCTATACTTTAAACTGTCACTTATACTGTTGTCATTTGGGGGGATATGGTTGTTTTGGGAAGGCCAGAGATGAGAGTTGCTTTAAGTTACTATCGAAGAGTTCACATTACTGTCCATGAAAAGCGATTCTGGAACTTCAGCCGCTTCGTGCGCCCAGGGTCGACCGAAGCCACACAGAGCAACCTCGCCAGCTGCGGCCAAGGTGCGCCCCTCCTCCTCTCAAGTTGGGAAACTGTAAAGGAACTTTGCGATTTGGGGGGCCTCTGCGCTGCAAACATCACGGGAGAGTTGAAGCGAAGTCATACCATACTACCTGCCCTCTCCCTCTGGTTCCGAGAGCAACAGCCTTTCGCCAACCTTCGCGCATCATAAGGGATGCGGCCGTCATGCGCGAAGCACTGCTGATGTTTCAGCCTCAATGGCTTGAAAATTTTAAAAAGCCCTCATGCATCGTTAATTCTTGGGGTTTCTGTCACGTTGGCAATCCAATAAAAGGTTCATACATACATTTCATGATTGAAGATGCCAGTTACATCAAGAAAATGAGGTCAACGATGCCTCCCGCACTCGGGAAGGGTCCCTTCTGAGATGCGGCCGACAGGACGGCCCGGGAAGTCTCTGCACCGCTAGGAACTGATTCAAATGGCAACACCCCTCTGCAGCTCTGTCCTGCGCTCGGGAAATAGCTTCACAGACAAGTCTTATAGTTCAGTCCAGCTCTGCACCTGCCTAAACCCACCCCCCTACCCACCCCCACACCACAGGGCTAGACGGAGAGAAGACGGCCATAGACTTTCCCTTTGATGAGTTTTGAAGGGTTTCTTTTTACTAACGAAATAATGAATGCCTCTTGCAAAGTGTGGGGGGAAGTGTCCTGTTTGAAAGTAATTGAAAATATGTTTTGCAGCCACTTACAAGCTCTTTGCCAAATAGCTTTCTTTTCTGATTAACTCCCCACAGCGTTTCGCTCTGAAACAAATTGGCTGGGTAGAGAGTGACACCTAGCGAGCAGCAAGAGCATGTGAAATACAAAATTGTGGAAAAGGGCCGGAGGCCTAGGTTTCTCACCATGGCTTTTAAATGTTTCCATGCTGCTACAATAATAATTGCTACATGAAATGCAAGGCTGATTTCATGCGCATGTCAGGAAGTACTGACTAACTGCAAAATGACCAGACCCTGTCTAATGTACTTGACTTGTATTTTTCAGTTTCCAAGGTCAGAAGGCCCTTTCTTCTTTAAGGCAGTGGAATAGGACATTTGAGGGCTGGCACCCAATCACAAAATAAAGAGACTTTAGGATCTATTTGGGAGATCCTAAAGTCTAAGGTTAGCACTGCACTACCTTCCCCCACCCCCCGACCCCCATTGCTTTTAGAGAGAGAGAGAGAAAGGAACAGAAAGAAACATCAGTTGGCTACCTCCCGTATGCACCCAGACCGTGGGAACAAACCCACAGCCTAGCTATGTGACCTGACCAGCAATCAAACCTGCAATCTTTCAGTCTGGGGACAACGGTCAAACCAACTGAGCCACACCAGCCAGGGCTGGACTGCCATTTCAAAGGGGATCAGGTAATCTCCCTAAGGCCAAAGCCTCTGGGCTAAATCCTTGGTGTTTGCTAACTGAACATTTGAGGCAGCAGGACACTCAGCAGCTCTGCAGATCCCTGACAGGTGATCGTTTGTCTGAGACACAGATCTGAATTAAGTCTAGAACCACGAGGCTGAGCCCTGTGGTTCGCCCTGTGTCACCCCACTCTCTGGAACCCCAAAAATCTAACCTCAAGTTCTTGGAGGGGAAAAGACAACATATAAGAGAAAAAGCATTAAACCTGAAACCTGAAAACCAGGATGTGGGGAGACAGACGACCCTACAATTCGGGGTACTCTATCATGAAAACAATTTTTTAATTAGGTAAATATTTATTCAGAACTAGAAGAGAAACTTCAACAAATTACAAAATTGTTAAACCTGTCCAACATCATAATCACCAAAATTAGAAGAATACATTGATTGTTTTACTAATTAACTACCTGATACACTTCTATATTTTTTGTTGCACTTTTTAGCTGTACATCCTTTATCTCTTCCTATGAGATATTATAAAATCACTTTCTATAGAATAAAAGATAATTCAGTCCTTCCTCCATTGTGACTGATCAAATGTGTTTTTACTATTGACAATTTAGACAGATTTCTTTTAGCTTCACAACTCATAATTGAAGCCATTTAAATGTTTAAAATTGTTGTCACATTTGAAAATTTCTCTAACAATTGTCTTTTATAAATGAGATATAAAATCTCAGAGCATTTCAGGTTTTCTATAGTACCTAATCTTAAAATAAATGACTAATTGCCATTTCATTAAATACGTTATCAATATACTCATAATGACATTGTGAACTTTATACTGTCTTCATCGACATGAGTGTTTTATCAAATAAGCAAGAAATGCAAATCTTTTCTCAGTGTGTTTGTGGGACTGATCACCTCCATCAGTTGTCTTACCCCGCAGTCTAAGGCCTTACTCATTATTTCTACCCAAAATTTAAAGGCTGGAAAAATTCTTCCCCACACACAAAGAACTGAATCCTGTCCGGTCTTGTCAGGAGGTATTCTACCCTCCGTGGACTACCACTACTACCTTAGTTAGAACGGGAAAATTTTTATTGTAATTTACTTCTTGGTAACAGAAAAATTTCTATTGATTTTCTCACTCCTCTTAAGCACTTTTGTTTCACATTCCTTTTTTTTCATAATTTTCTCCTTTTTTGTTGTAAAAATGTGAAAGATGACTAAAGAAGATGCCCTTCGTGTAGGCCCAAATCAGGTCTATAAATTCTCTTTCCAATGACCCTTCTTACAGTATCTTATGACTACGAACTGCACAAAACAGACGTCCACGGAGCCCGGTGCTCGGAGCCCCCACGGCCTTGAAGGGTCTGTGTGAGGCAGTGGCCCTGATGCCTCCCTTGCCTCACCGTGAGTCCACTTCTGTTGAAATGACGGTCAGTTTGGGGTTTTGAGGATGATGCAAGAGACCCCTCTGATTCTAGGAGGATATGTGATCCAGGAGAAAACCTGGAGCTTGTTCAAATGTGATCATATTAAAACATTGGGAATTCTTAAAAAAAAATCATTAAATTGGCCTGGAGGAAGTCAAGATTTGACTGAGAATCGAGAAACAGCAAGGACCTTAACACCTTATAAACCAGGCTACATCATTAAGTGCAGCAAACCAGGGTTCTACCAGAGAAAGGGGCGGGGTGGAGCCACAGGTAATTTGCAAAGACTTGGTTTACCCAGTTGCGCAGAGGGGCTAGGCAAGTCTGAAACCCACAGAGCAGGGCAGCCGGCTGGAAACTCACTGGTCCTCGGGGAAACTTCGGCTTCCCCTAAGACCTTTCATCTGATTGGATAGGCCTGTCCAGATGACCTCCTTGTTGAAGTCAACTGGCTGTAGATGGTAATGACATCTGCAAAAAGCCTTCCCAGCAACACTTAGGTCAGTGTTTGATCTCCTAACTGGTCCTGCAGCCCAGCTAAGTGAACACATAAAACCAACCACCACGCACATACCGACATGTACTAAGATGTTAGCGAGAGCACTAAGCAAACCACAAAAAGAGACGGCGGCTGTCTTTGACCCAGTTTGGGTTCTGCTGCAGGGGTGGGGTCGGGGTGGGGAAACATCACGTAACATACTGGTCAAGAGCTCAGCTCTGGAGCCAACCTCCTGGGTCCGGATTCTGGCTCCGACATTCACTTCCCAGGTGACTTCTTTATGTGCTTGTTTTTTCAATGGTAGAATGAGGATAATGATGGCCCCTATCTCATTATCTGTTGTGAAAACTAAGAGAGAGCCCTGGCCCGGTAGCTCGTTTGGTTAGAGCACTGTCTGATATGCTAAGGTTGTGGGTTTGATTCCCAGTCAGGGCATATACAAGAAACAACCAATGAATGCATAAATAAGTGGAAAAACAAATCGATGTGTCTCTCTCTCAATAATCTAGCTGTAGCCTAAATAATACACTCAGCTCCTTCCCCCAAGACTCATACTTGTATGCAGCCAGATAAAGCTTGCTGGTAAAACCATCACCCCCATCAATAGGCCTTGATCTCAGGTTGGCTCACTGTGCCACATTCCTAGCATGACTTCTAATCCAGTGTGTGTGTGTCTGTGTGTGTACATGTGTACAATGTATGTACATACATATGCCCACCATTATCCTTCCTACAATCTGGTTGATGTCTGAACCTCCTGACAAGACCGGACAGGGTTCAGTTCTTCGTGTGTGGGGAAGAATTTTTCCAGCCCTTAAGCAAAGCGATGATGACGTAAACGAATACCTGGATAAAGAAAAGGTCTAATACCTCCTACCTGAGTCACTTACGTCCCTGCTCTGCTCAGCCTCAACTCCCACGAGCCAAGGCTCCTAGGATGCCTGAGAGACCGCTGATCGCTGTAAGGGGAGGAGGCTGAGAGGCAAGGCCAGGGCAGGACAGTGGCAGTGGGGAGGGGCAGAGTCAAACTCAGGGGGTACATCAGAAATAATAACAGTAAGACTCAGTGACAGACAGTGACCCCTGTCACCGCATACACACGTCAGTACTTTTCAACGCTTTGGGTGATAACACGGATGACGACGATGGTGGCGACAATAGTCCTACTGCAAGATGAACGGCCCTGTGGGAAAAGAGTTTAAAAACACACATACACACAACGCTACCCAACAACTGCACACCTGCATCTTAGAAGTTTCTTTTATGATTGAAAAGCGAGGAGCTGGGAGAAATTCAGATATAGCAAAGGCATAGAAGGTGAGTGAAGGAGAAAAAGTTAGGCCATTCCGGAAGTGCACAAGTAACGCGGGGTTTTAAGAAACTGTCAGACTTTGCAAGATATCCTGTATTTTCTGCTAGAAATTTCTGATTTACACACTTTTTTTTTTTTAAGAAAACTAGGTAGGTAGAATTTTAAAAGGAAAAAAGTGACCTTGGACCTTGGACTTACTTTAATTTTAGCCATCTTATCTTAAGCTCTGTTTTTGTTTGCATTCTGCTTGGTTGCAAACAATACCATCTACTTTATTTGATTTAAGCCGTGTTATAGACTGAATGTTTGTGTCACCAGAAAATTCATATGTTGAAGCCCTAACTGCCACCCCTCCACCCCCCAGTGCGTTTGTGTTTGAAGATGGGACCTCTAAGGAAGTAATTAAGGTAAATGAGGTCATAAGGATGCGGCCCTGATTCAATAGGGTTAGTGTCCTTGTAAAAAAGAGACACTCAGGTTTAATCTCTCTCTCCCCCCCCCCCACCCTACCTCACTCTCCCTCCTCTCCCCCACCCATCAAAGAAAAGCCATGTGAGGATACAGGGAGAAGACAGCTGTCTGCAAGCCAGCCAGCGAGTGCCCACAAGAAACCAAATTGTCTGGAACCTTGATCTTGAAATTCCATCCTCCAGAACTGTGAGAAAATAAACTCGCAGTGCTCGAGGCCCCCCCCGCCCCCCCCCCCCCCCCCGTCCATGTATGGCGTTTTGTCTTGGCGGCCCACGCAGACCGAGACAAGCGGAAGGTGTTTATTACTGTTTCTGATCGAAGCCAATGGGCCACTATTTGTAAGGCACACCATTATTTTACAAACCACTAAGGAAGACAAAACACTGCTCATTAAACCACGATATGCCATTGACTGTACAAAGCACCCCAATTTCACAACAGAAAAACGTGGGAAAATGTGCGTCTTACAGTTTGAAATAAGGTAAGTCTACGGCCATACCATCCTGGATGCGCCTGATCTTGTCTGAAATGAGTTAAAATATGCAAGGAGGCTTACAGACTTCCAGGAAGACCAGGGAAAGAAGTTAAGATGCCACACAGCCAGGAACAAAGCACCCTGGGAAAAACAGCAACCACAGCCTGGGGCCATTCCCCCAGAAACAGCATTGCCACACCGCCTGTCACTCAGCACCTGTAACACACGGGAAATTGCCACAGCCACCCTAGAATGCATGCCTCTGCTCAGGGACCCGCTAAAGCAGCCAGTCACCACCACCAACCTCAAGTCCCAGGAACAACCATGACAGAGAAGGGGAACTTATAATAATTATGCCCTGACAGCAGATACAAACCAAGGGCCCCAGGCGCACCAAACACTGGGTTGTGCTGGCTACCAGCAAGTCCGGGAAATATTTTTCCTGACTCTGTAGTAAAGAAAGACAGGCTAGAAGGGGGTTGCAACAAGTGGAGAGTAAATATTAGAGAGGTTGTAGATAAATATATTCCAAGAAGATTACCAAATAATGATTATAATGACTGCTACAAGCAAAGGAGAAGCCTGAGTGTAAGCTGGAAGTCCTTTAGAGCTGGCTTTTTGGGGGCTCTTTGGCTTCCAGGCCATGTAACACCCCCAGCAGGAAAAACACCCCCTGGAGAAAGCACTCCCTCAGCAAATTCTTCTCCATTTTTTCCTCTCCAAGCTTCAGAATCCTGGCGCTAACCCTGCCCTGTCCAAGCAGCTTCGTGTCACAAGGCCTGAACACTTTCTATCAGCTGGAATTTTATGGAGATGACAAATGGACTTGCTCTCTAATGAGAACGGCACATAGTTACACAACCATCTGTAAAACTTGCATGGAAGTTTCTGGACTCAGCCTCCGGGCCACCCCCAGCCCCCACATGGAGCTGGTTGTGGCCTGTGAACCCCATGGCTAGGAGATTCATTTTGTGTCAGGCCTTTTGGCTTGTAAGGAAGTAAGATTTTGCAAATATTTCACCTCTGCATGTAATTTCCCTCTTTTAAACTCCACCCTAGTGGCCCCTCACACTCCCTGGAGACCACAACTTGGAGCCCGGGAGCAAAAGGCAAGAGGGATGGGGCCTCTTTAGCAAGACTGAACTTGAAAACCAAGCTTGGGCAATCCTGCTTGGGCTCAGCTGTCGCCACCACTGGCACTGTGAGTGGGACAATTATTCCTCGTGGGGACTGCGAAGCTCATTTCTGCACCTCACTAAATGCCAGTGGTGCAGGAAGCAACTGTCGCTGTAAGAACCCCTCCCCATCTTTTCCAAGGGCCCCTTAAGGGAAAATGGATCTGCCCTCTTTGAGAACCACCTTCTGAGCTCAAGGGAGGATTTCCTTGGGGTCTTTAGCCCAACGCAAACCAAGCCAGGCTCAGCTCACAGGACGAGTTCCTCCCGGCATCTGTGGGATAAACCCCAAGGCCGAAGGGAGCGGTCTGGGCAGCCTCTCCTCCAGGGCTGCCCGGGCACCTCCCGCTTCAGTGGACTGCCTGCTCCTTGTCCCCAGCAAACCAGGGGCGACGGTGGCCTGCCTCGACCAAATGAGGAGCATTCTTAGTGTACAGTCACAGCATGATGAGTACGGTTAATAATGCTGCACTGTGTATCTGAAGGTTCTCATCACAAACAAAACTGTAACTGTGCACAGTGACGGACATCAACTAGACTTATTACGGTGACCATGAATCTTTGTTTACGCCTGAAGCGAATATAACGTGACGTGTCAGTTACACTCCAATTTTTTTAAAAAGAAAAGTTACTGGCAAATTCAAACCTAAAAAAAAATTTTTTTAACTTATCTTCTACCCTAAATAAGGTCACACTTTGAGGAACGGAGGCTAGAACTCAGCGTAGGCATTTGGCAGCGACACATTCCAGCTCCCTGCACTCAGCCCTGTGTCTTCTGTCCACAGGCCCTGGGGGTCATCTTCCCTGCAGACTGTGGAGCCCAGAGGGAGGTGTGGGCAGAGACCCCCACCACCCAGCGATGTGAGGACTATCTCCAGCTGCTGCGGGGACAACTTTTGCAATGTCTCTGTGTTTGAAATAAGCCCTCTTTCAGCAAACCTAGACAGCAGTTCTCAAAGTTTGGGGAAAAGGTAAATTTGAAAATAATATTGACCTCACGGACTCGCTGAGAGGGCCCCAGGGAGTCCCAGCTGCCCCTGGACATACTGGAAGACAGCTGCCTCAGGAAAACCCCTCTGAGGTTGTCTTCCTCTTCCCCTTGCTCTTGACTGGATGCCTCCCTGGCCAGCACTGGCTTCCCTTCCTCCCCCCAGAGGCTGGAGGGACTTCCTGCTGAACCCCAAGCCCAACCCATCCCAGAAACACAGAGCGAGACTCTGCTTTTAAGAGCTGTGTTTGCTGGTGTGTCCACAGGACCTGGGTCCCGGGAGATAGGACACAGCAGGAATAGACATGAATAGACATGAAACAAGAACAGATCACGTTGTCCTAGGTTTCCCACAGGTGAGTCAACAACTTCTGACATTAGGCAAATGATAACATTGAACAAGCCTGTATCCATTAGGATCAACTTTAACTGAATGTAAGAAAAAAAAAAAAATTACGTTGGCTTAAACAAGATAGAAATGTATTTCCTTTTTATATAAAATAAACCTGAAGGGTAGGCAGCCCAATACTGACATGGTGGCTCCACAAAATTGTCAGGAACCAGCATCCTTCCAGCTCACAGTCAGCCTCCTCTGGGTTGTGGCACTTACATAACCTCAAGGTCCCATATGGCTGCTGCGCTCCAGCCATAGCAATCACATTCCACGCAGGAGAAATGGAAAAACAATACTTCCCAGTAATTGTGAACATATCTGTTTACATCTCACTGGCCAAAACTAAGTCACTTATTTACAAAGGAAATAAGGAATATTTTCTTTTAGTGGGCAACAACATGTCTAATCTTTGAAGAATGGGAGAATGTGTATTGGGAGGCACTAAGAAATACTGACCACAAACTGCCAATTAGTTGCTCTTCCGCTGTGGAGAACAGCAAAGCCAAACTGAGATGTGGACACTTGGCAGCCACTGTGTGACTCATCCACCCACTGCTACCAAGCAGCTTGTCAGTAAACTTCTGTTTCTACACGTCACGGACCGACCAGATTGCTAAAAATATACACAACTCTGAATGTGAAATTCTTAAATGCAAAGGACTATTTAACACAGTCTCTAAATTTTCAAATTGTATGGTTTTATATAAAAATTATGATCTATATCAAACATTGAAGGTAAACACACTTAAATATTAACCTAAGAGTTTATAGAAATGATTTCTGAGTAGTAGAATTACAGAACATTTCTTTGGGGTTTTTTTTTTTCATTCTTTCCTGTAGTTAAAAATATTCCTCCAGTGTATGTGCATGGCTCCTATAATTAGATAAAACAGTAATTTCCTTTCGAGAGGGACTTACTCATCTACAACCCACAGTACCTGAGACAAGAAGTTAGCTCAGGAAATCCGAGTCTTGAAACAGTGTCGCCCCTGACCCACTCTCCTTCGCTGCATGTCCTGTTCTGAGGGTTAAATGTAAAAATCACA